>NW_027077396.1:0-600000 GCF_963924675.1 Phocoena phocoena | reverse complement strand
ATGATGTTTCTTTTTCTGTGTGACGTAGTTCACGTAGAATCACCGTACCTGCATCCACTCACTATGCCGCTACGGGCCTGATGACACAGATTTCATTGCTGAGTGATATTGCATTGTACGTACGTGCCACAACTTCTTTATCCATATTTTGCTTTCTGGGATATTTACCTGTTACTGTAGACGAGCTTCTTGTGAACACAGCCGTCCCAAATATTGGGGTGGCTGTCTGTTTTTGATTTTAATTTCCGTAAGCTATAGGACCATAAGTGGAAGTGCCATAGACTGTGTTGCTTTGTTTCTTATGTGTTTCAGGAAACACCATACACTTCTCCAGGCTGGCTGCTGGCAATTTACATCCTGCCAATCAGCATAACAAGGCTCCCTGTTCTCCATATCCTGTCCTACCTTTCTGGATTTTACACTTTTTTCAGATGGCCCTCTTGCCCGGGGGGCAGTGAGACTTCATTGTAGTGCAGATTTCCTTTACAGGCTTGCTTGGTTGGCCAAAAAGGGCGTATGCGTTTTTTCCTGAATATATTCAGGAAAAAACGCATACGCCCTTTTTGGCCAAGTGCATCATTGTCGACGTTCTGCCTCTTTTCCTATGCTTTCAGGGCAATTCCAGTCTACCCCCTGCAATCGTTTTCCTGAAATTCTGCCCCGCTTTCAAGTCCCCTTCGCAGGCTTACTTCAATATATTTTTGGAGGATAGCTGTCATTTATAACTCTGCAGGTTTGTGAATTACAGTGCCCCTGAGCTCCTTTCTTCAACTCGCTTTCTTGTGAACTGGGCACAAAACCGCAGGATTGCTTCAGGCCCTAATCTGTTTCGGGCAGGGCATGCTGAGCCTTTGGTAAATTCCTCTTCCTGGTGGGAAATGAGCGTTACATTTGCCCGTGCAGACACCTACAGCTAGTCTCTCATTGGTTCTCCCTATTCCTGTTCATCTTGCACAGAAATTGCAAGCTGTGCCAAACAGGAGGTTAAAGGCACTGACTCTCCAAGCGGGGAGAGTGTTAGTAAATCATCTGGAATGGTGAACCCGAGGACCAGGATACGAAAACTGAGATGCATTTTAAATCATTTCCCCATAACACGGTGGACCATACTGTGGGTTTCACATGCATGTTTTAGCTGGAGGAAGAATCCCTTGAACCTGAAGAGTTGGGACCCATGGAATAGGTACCATACAGTATGACTTCAAAGGGTGTGCATTTGCTCACCTAAACTCACCAATGCTATCAGCCTGAAGTGTCCAGCCTTATGTCTCAACCAGCTCTGGGTGTAGATGTGGTCAATCCCGGTTGCATCACATGCCCTGAGTGAATTATTTAAGAATTGCTCTCTATTTCACTGTCTTTGTGTTTTGTTTTCGAAATTTATTTTGATAATGGGATTTATCGGATTTTCACTGCTGCCTTTCGGCCGCTGTACACACCCTTGATTCTCTTACGGAGACATATATATCCATGTGTTTTAAGATTCTTCCTAGTCAGGTATATTCCTAGGCGTTGAATATGTGGTGTTGGGTCCATTTCGTTGAGCAAGGAGTAGGTCTTGTCTATTACATATTGGGCTTATGGAAAGTTATCTGTGCTAATTTCAGTCTCTGGTTTTATGCAGCACCCCAAGGCACCTTTCCCCATAAGCAAGCACTAGTTGGTTTTCTAAATTTGAGACCCTTTTCTATTTTGTAATTCAGTTCATGTGTAGTCAAGTTTACATTCCGTGTATTCGTGATATCTTATGATGTTTCTTTTTCTGTGTGACGTAGTTCACGTAGAATCACCGTACCTGCATCCACTCACTATGCCGCTATGGGCCTGATGACACAGATTTCATTGCTGAGTGATATTGCATTGTACGTACGTGCCACAACTTCTTTATCCATTTTTTGCTTTCTGGGATATTTACCTGATACTGTAGACGAGCTTCTTGTGAACACAGCCGTCTCAAATATTGGGGTGGCTGTCTGTTTTTGATTTTAATTTCCGTAAGCTATAGGACCATAAGTGGAAGTGCCATAGACTGTGTTGCTTTGTTTCTTTCGTGTTTCAGGAAACACCATACACTTCTCCAGGGTGGCTGCTGGCAATTTACATCCTGCCAATCAGCATAACAAGGCTCCCTGTTCTCCATATCCTGTCCTACCTTTCTGGATTTTACACTTTTTTCAGATGGCCCTTTTGCCAGGGGGGCAGTGAGACTTCATTGTAGTGCAGATTTCATTTACAGGCTTGCTTGGTTGGCCAAAAAGGGCGTATGCGTTTTTTCCTGAATATATTCAGGAAAAAACGCATACGCCCTTTTTGGCCAAGTGCATCATTGTCGACGTTCTGCCTCTTTTCCTATGCTTTCAGGGCAATTCCAGTCTACCCCCTGCAATCGTTTTCCTGAAATTCTGCCCCGCTTTCAACTCCCCTTCGCAGGCTTACTTCAATATATTTTTGGAGGATAGCTGTCATTTATAACTCTGCAGGTTTGTGAATTACAGTGCCCCTGAGCTCCTTTCTTCAACTCGCTTTCTTGTGAGCTGGGCACAAAACCGCAGGATTGCTTCAGGCCCTAATCTGTTTCCAGCAGGGCACGCTGAGCCTTTGGTTAATTCCTCTTCCTGGTGGGCAATGAGCGTTACATTTGCCCGTGCAGACACCTACAGCTAGTCTCTCATTGGTTCTCCCTATTCCTGTTCATTTTGCACAGAAATTGCAAGCTGTGCCAAAGAGGAGGTTAAAGGCACTGACTCTCCAAGCGGGGAGAGTGTTAGTAAAGCATCTGGAATGGTGAACCCGAGGACCAGGATACGAAAACTGAGATGCATTTTAAATCATTTCCCAATCACATGGTGGACGATACTCTTGGTTTCCCATGCATGTTTTAGCTGGAGGAAGAATCCCTTGAACCTGGAGAGTTGGGACCCATGGAATGGGTACCATGCAGTATGACTTCAAAGGGTCTGCATTTGCTCACCGAAACTCACCAATGCTATCAGCCTGAAGTGTCCAGCCTTATGTCTCAACCAGCTCTGGGTGTAGATGTGTTAAATCCCGGTTGCATCACATGCCCTGAGTGAATTATTTAAGAATTGCTCTCTATTTCACTGTCTTTATGATTTTTTTTTGAAATTTATTTTGATAATGGGATTTATCGGATTTTCACTGCTGCGTTTATGCCGCTGTACACACGCTTGATTCTCTTACGGAGACATATATATCCATGGGTTTTAAGATTCTTCCTAGTCAGGTATATTCCTAGGCGTTGAATATGTGGTGTTGGGTCCATTTCGTTGAGCAAGGAGTAGGTCTTGTCTATTACATATTTGGCTTATGGAAAGTTATCTGTGCTAATTTCAGTCTCTGGTTTTATGAAGCACCCCAACGCACCTTTCCCCATAAGCAAGCACTAGTTGGTTTTCTAAATTTGAGACCCTGTTCTGTTTTGTAATTCAGTTCATGTGTAGTCAAGTTTACATTCCGTGTATTAGTGATATCTTATGATGTTTCTTTTTCTGTGTGACGTAGTTCACGTAGAATCACCGTACCTGCATCCACTCACTATGCCGCTACGGGCCTGATGACACAGATGTCATTGCTGAGTGATATTGCATTGTACGTACGTGCCACAACTTCTTTATCCATATTTTGCTTTCTGGGATATTTACCTGTTACTGTAGACGAGCTTCTTGTGAACACAGCCGTCCCAAATATTGGGGTGGCTGTCTGTTTTTGATTTTAATTTCCGTAAGCTATAGGACCATAAGTGGAAGTGCCATAGACTGTGTTGCTTTGTTTCTTATGTGTTTCAGGAAACACCATACACTTCTCCAGGCTGGCTGCTGGCAATTTACATCCTGCCAATCAGCATAACAAGGCTCCCTGTTCTCCATATCCTGTCCTACCTTTCTGGATTTTACACTTTTTTCAGATGGCCCTCTTGCCCGGGGGGCAGTGAGACTTCATTGTAGTGCAGATTTCCTTTACAGGCTTGCTTGGTTGGCCAAAAAGGGCGTATGCGTTTTTTCCTGAATATATTCAGGAAAAAACGCATACGCCCTTTTTGGCCAAGTGCATCATTGTCGACGTTCTGCCTCTTTTCCTATGCTTTCAGGGCAATTCCAGTCTACCCCCTGCAATCGTTTTCCTGAAATTCTGCCCCGCTTTCAAGTCCCCTTCGCAGGCTTACTTCAATATATTTTTGGAGGATAGCTGTCATTTATAACTCTGCAGGTTTGTGAATTACAGTGCCCCTGAGCTCCTTTCTTCAACTCGCTTTCTTGTGAACTGGGCACAAAACCGCAGGATTGCTTCAGGCCCTAATCTGTTTCGGGCAGGGCATGCTGAGCCTTTGGTAAATTCCTCTTCCTGGTGGGAAATGAGCGTTACATTTGCCTGTGCAGACACCTACAGCTAGTCTCTCATTGGTTCTCCCTATTCCTGTTCATCTTGCACAGAAATTGCAAGCTGTGCCAAACAGGAGGTTAAAGGCACTGACTCTCCAAGCAGGGAGACTGTTAGTAAATCATCTGGAATGGTGAACCCGAGGACCAGGATACGAAAACTGAGATGCATTTTAAATCATTTCCCCATAACACGGTGGACCATACTGTGGGTTTCACATGCATGTTTTAGCTGGAGGAAGAATCCCTTGAACCTGAAGAGTTGGGACCCATGGAATAGGTACCATACAGTATGACTTCAAACGGTGTGCATTTGCTCACCTAAACTCACCAATGCTATCAGCCTGAAGTGTCCAGCCTTATGTCTCAACCAGCTCTGGGTGTAGATGTGGTCAATCCCGGTTGCATCACATGCCCTGAGTGAATTATTTAAGAATTGCTCTCTATTTCACTGTCTTTGTGTTTTGTTTTCGAAATTTATTTTGATAATGGGATTTATCGGATTTTCACTGCTGCCTTTCGGCCGCTGTATACACCCTTGATTCTCTTACGGAGACATATATATCCATGGGTTTTAAGATTCTTCCTAGTCAGGTATATTCCTAGGCGTTGAATATGTGGTGTTGGGTCCATTTCGTTGAGCAAGGAGTAGGTCTTGTCTATTACATATTGGGCTTATGGAAAGTTATCTGTGCTAATTTCAGTCTCTGGTTTTATGCAGCACCCCAAGGCACCTTTCCCCATAAGCAAGCACTAGTTGGTTTTCTAAATTTGAGACCCTTTTCTATTTTGTAATTCAGTTCATGTGTAGTCAAGTTTACATTCCGTGTATTCGTGATATCTTATGATGTTTCTTTTTCTGTGTGACGTAGTTCACGTAGAATCACCGTACCTGCATCCACTCACTATGCCGCTATGGGCCTGATGACACAGATTTCATTGCTGAGTGATATTGCATTGTACGTACGTGCCACAAGTTCTTTATCCATTTTTTGCTTTCTGGGATATTTACCTGATACTGTAGACGAGCTTCTTGTGAACACAGCCGTCTCAAATATTGGGGTGGCTGTCTGTTTTTGATTTTAATTTCCGTAAGCTATAGGACCATAAGTGGAAGTGCCATAGACTGTGTTGCTTTGTTTCTTTCGTGTTTCAGGAAACACCATACACTTCTCCAGGGTGGCTGCTGGCAATTTACATCCTGCCAATCAGCATAACAAGGCTCCCTGTTCTCCATATCCTGTCCTACCTTTCTGGATTTTACACTTTTTTCAGATGGCCCTTTTGCCAGGGGGGCAGTGAGACTTCATTGTAGTGCAGATTTCCTTTACAGGCTTGCTTGGTTGGCCAAAAAGGGCGTATGCGTTTTTTCCTGAATATATTCAGGAAAAAACGCATACGCCCTTTTTGGCCAAGTGCATCATTGTCGACGTTCTGCCTCTTTTCCTATGCTTTCAGGGCAATTCCAGTCTACCCCCTGCAATCGTTTTCCTGAAATTCTGCCCCGCTTTCAACTCCCCTTCGCAGGCTTACTTCAATATATTTTTGGAGGATAGCTGTCATTTATAACTCTGCAGGTTTGTGAATTACAGTGCCCCTGAGCTCCTTTCTTCAACTCGCTTTCTTGTGAGCTGGGCACAAAACCGCAGGATTGCTTCAGGCCCTAATCTGTTTCCGGCAGGGCACGCTGAGCCTTTGGTTAATTCCTCTTCCTGGTGGGCAATGAGCGTTACATTTGCCCGTGCAGACACCTACAGCTAGTCTCTCATTGGTTCTCCCTATTCCTGTTCATTTTGCACAGAAATTGCAAGCTGTGCCAAAGAGGAGGTTAAAGGAACTGACTCTCCAAGCGGGGAGAGTGTTAGTAAAGCATCTGGAATGGTGAACCCGAGGACCAGGATACGAAAACTGAGATGCATTTTAAATCATTTCCCAATCACATGGTGGACGATACTCTTGGTTTCCCATGCATGTTTTAGCTGGAGGAAGAATCCCTTGAACCTGGAGAGTTGGGACCCATGGAATGGGTACCATGCAGTATGACTTCAAAGGGTCTGCATTTGCTCACCGAAACTCACCAATGCTATCAGCCTGAAGTGTCCAGACTTATGTCTCAACCAGCTCTGGGTGTAGATGTGGTCAATCCCGGTTGCATCACATGCCCTGAGTGAATTATTTAAGAATTGCTCTCTATTTCACTGTCTTTATGATTTTTTTTTGAAATTTATTTTGATAATGGGATTTATCGGATTTTCACTGCTGCGTTTATGCCGCTGTACACACGCTTGATTCTCTTACGGAGACATATATATCCATGGGTTTTAAGATTCTTCCTAGTCAGGTATATTCCTAGGCGTTGAATATGTGGTGTTGGGTCCATTTCGTTGAGCAAGGAGTAGGTCTTGTCTATTACATATTTGGCTTATGGAAAGTTATCTGTGCTAATTTCAGTCTCTGGTTTTATGAAGCACCCCAACGCACCTTTCCCCATAAGCAAGCACTAGTTGGTTTTCTAAATTTGAGACCCTGTTCTGTTTTGTAATTCAGTTCATGTGTAGTCAAGTTTACATTCCGTGTATTAGTGATATCTTATGATGTTTCTTTTTCTGTGTGACGTAGTTCACGTAGAATCACCGTACCTGCATCCACTCACTATGCCGCTACGGGCCTGATGACACAGATTTCATTGCTGAGTGATATTGCATTGTACGTACGTGCCACAACTTCTTTATCCATATTTTGCTTTCTGGGATATTTACCTGTTACTGTAGACGAGCTTCTTGTGAACACAGCCGTCCCAAATATTGGGGTGGCTGTCTGTTTTTGATTTTAATTTCCGTAAGCTATAGGACCATAAGTGGAAGTGCCATAGACTGTGTTGCTTTGTTTCTTATGTGTTTCAGGAAACACCATACACTTCTCCAGGCTGGCTGCTGGCAATTTACATCCTGCCAATCAGCATAACAAGGCTCCCTGTTCTCCATATCCTGTCCTACCTTTCTGGATTTTACACTTTTTTCAGATGGCCCTTTTGCCAGGGGGGCAGTGAGACTTCATTGTAGTGCAGATTTCATTTACAGGCTTGCTTGGTTGGCCAAAAAGGGCGTATGCGTTTTTTCCTGAATATATTCAGGAAAAAACGCATACGCCCTTTTTGGCCAAGTGCATCATTGTCGACGTTCTGCCTCTTTTCCTATGCTTTCAGGGCAATTCCAGTCTACCCCCTGCAATCGTTTTCCTGAAATTCTGCCCCGCTTTCAACTCCCCTTCGCAGGCTTACTTCAATATATTTTTGGAGGATAGCTGTCATTTATAACTCTGCAGGTTTGTGAATTACAGTGCCCCTGAGCTCCTTTCTTCAACTCGCTTTCTTGTGAGCTGGGCACAAAACCGCAGGATTGCTTCAGGCCCTAATCTGTTTCCGGCAGGGCACGCTGAGCCTTTGGTTAATTCCTCTTCCTGGTGGGCAATGAGCGTTACATTTGCCCGTGCAGACACCTACAGCTAGTCTCTCATTGGTTCTCCCTATTCCTGTTCATTTTGCACAGAAATTGCAAGCTGTGCCAAAGAGGAGGTTAAAGGAACTGACTCTCCAAGCGGGGAGAGTGTTAGTAAAGCATCTGGAATGGTGAACCCGAGGACCAGGATACGAAAACTGAGATGCATTTTAAATCATTTCCCAATCACATGGTGGACGATACTCTTGGTTTCCCATGCATGTTTTAGCTGGAGGAAGAATCCCTTGAACCTGGAGAGTTGGGACCCATGGAATGGGTACCATGCAGTATGACTTCAAAGGGTCTGCATTTGCTCACCGAAACTCACCAATGCTATCAGCCTGAAGTGTCCAGCCTTATGTCTCAACCAGCTCTGGGTGTAGATGTGTTAAATCCCGGTTGCATCACATGCCCTGAGTGAATTATTTAAGAATTGCTCTCTATTTCACTGTCTTTATGATTTTTTTTTGAAATTTATTTTGATAATGGGATTTATCGGATTTTCACTGCTGCGTTTATGCCGCTGTACACACGCTTGATTCTCTTACGGAGACATATATATCCATGGGTTTTAAGATTCTTCCTAGTCAGGTATATTCCTAGGCGTTGAATATGTGGTGTTGGGTCCATTTCGTTGAGCAAGGAGTAGGTCTTGTCTATTACATATTTGGCTTATGGAAAGTTATCTGTGCTAATTTCAGTCTCTGGTTTTATGAAGCACCCCAACGCACCTTTCCCCATAAGCAAGCACTAGTTGGTTTTCTAAATTTGAGACCCTGTTCTGTTTTGTAATTCAGTTCATGTGTAGTCAAGTTTACATTCCGTGTATTAGTGATATCTTATGATGTTTCTTTTTCTGTGTGACGTAGTTCACGTAGAATCACCGTACCTGCATCCACTCACTATGCCGCTACGGGCCTGATGACACAGATTTCATTGCTGAGTGATATTGCATTGTACGTACGTGCCACAACTTCTTTATCCATATTTTGCTTTCTGGGATATTTACCTGTTACTGTAGACGAGCTTCTTGTGAACACAGCCGTCCCAAATATTGGGGTGGCTGTCTGTTTTTGATTTTAATTTCCGTAAGCTATAGGACCATAAGTGGAAGTGCCATAGACTGTGTTGCTTTGTTTCTTATGTGTTTCAGGAAACACCATACACTTCTCCAGGCTGGCTGCTGGCAATTTACATCCTGCCAATCAGCATAACAAGGCTCCCTGTTCTCCATATCCTGTCCTACCTTTCTGGATTTTACACTTTTTTCAGATGGCCCTCTTGCCCGGGGGGCAGTGAGACTTCATTGTAGTGCAGATTTCCTTTACAGGCTTGCTTGGTTGGCCAAAAAGGGCGTATGCGTTTTTTCCTGAATATATTCAGGAAAAAACGCATACGCCCTTTTTGGCCAAGTGCATCATTGTCGACGTTCTGCCTCTTTTCCTATGCTTTCAGGGCAATTCCAGTCTACCCCCTGCAATCGTTTTCCTGAAATTCTGCCCCGCTTTCAAGTCCCCTTCGCAGGCTTACTTCAATATATTTTTGGAGGATAGCTGTCATTTATAACTCTGCAGGTTTGTGAATTACAGTGCCCCTGAGCTCCTTTCTTCAACTCGCTTTCTTGTGAACTGGGCACAAAACCGCAGGATTGCTTCAGGCCCTAATCTGTTTCGGGCAGGGCATGCTGAGCCTTTGGTAAATTCCTCTTCCTGGTGGGAAATGAGCGTTACATTTGCCCGTGCAGACACCTACAGCTAGTCTCTCATTGGTTCTCCCTATTCCTGTTCATCTTGCACAGAAATTGCAAGCTGTGCCAAACAGGAGGTTAAAGGCACTGACTCTCCAAGCAGGGAGACTGTTAGTAAATCATCTGGAATGGTGAACCCGAGGACCAGGATACGAAAACTGAGATGCATTTTAAATCATTTCCCCATAACACGGTGGACCATACTGTGGGTTTCACATGCATGTTTTAGCTGGAGGAAGAATCCCTTGAACCTGAAGAGTTGGGACCCATGGAATAGGTACCATACAGTATGACTTCAAAGGGTGTGCATTTGCTCACCTAAACTCACCAATGCTATCAGCCTGAAGTGTCCAGCCTTATGTCTCAACCAGCTCTGGGTGTAGATGTGGTCAATCCCGGTTGCATCACATGCCCTGAGTGAATTATTTAAGAATTGCTCCCTATTTCACTGTCTTTGTGTTTTGTTTTCGAAATTTATTTTGATAATGGGATTTATCGGATTTTCACTGCTGCCTTTCGGCCGCTGTACACACCCTTGATTCTCTTACGGAGACATATATATCCATGGGTTTTAAGATTCTTCCTAGTCAGGTATATTCCTAGGCGTTGAATATGTGGTGTTGGGTCCATTTCGTTGAGCAAGGAGTAGGTCTTGTCTATTACATATTGGGCTTATGGAAAGTTATCTGTGCTAATTTCAGTCTCTGGTTTTATGCAGCACCCCAAGGCACCTTTCCCCATAAGCAAGCACTAGTTGGTTTTCTAAATTTGAGACCCTTTTCTATTTTGTAATTCAGTTCATGTGTAGTCAAGTTTACATTCCGTGTATTCGTGATATCTTATGATGTTTCTTTTTCTGTGTGACGTAGTTCACGTAGAATCACCGTACCTGCATCCACTCACTATGCCGCTATGGGCCTGATGACACAGATTTCATTGCTGAGTGATATTGCATTGTACGTACGTGCCACAAGTTCTTTATCCATTTTTTGCTTTCTGGGATATTTACCTGATACTGTAGACGAGCTTCTTGTGAACACAGCCGTCTCAAATATTGGGGTGGCTGTCTGTTTTTGATTTTAATTTCCGTAAGCTATAGGACCATAAGTGGAAGTGCCATAGGCTGTGTTGCTTTGTTTCTTTCGTGTTTCAGGAAACACCATACACTTCTCCAGGGTGGCTGCTGGCAATTTACATCCTGCCAATCAGCATAACAAGGCTCCCTGTTCTCCATATCCTGTCCTACCTTTCTGGATTTTACACTTTTTTCAGATGGCCCTTTTGCCAGGGGGGCAGTGAGACTTCATTGTAGTGCAGATTTCATTTACAGGCTTGCTTGGTTGGCCAAAAAGGGCGTATGCGTTTTTTCCTGAATATATTCAGGAAAAAACGCATACGCCCTTTTTGGCCAAGTGCATCATTGTCGACGTTCTGCCTCTTTTCCTATGCTTTCAGGGCAATTCCAGTCTACCCCCTGCAATCGTTTTCCTGAAATTCTGCCCCGCTTTCAAGTCCCCTTCGCAGGCTTACTTCAATATATTTTTGGAGGAAAGCTGTCATTTATAACTCTGCAGGTTTGTGAATTACAGTGCCCCTGAGCTCCTTTCTTCAACTCGCTTTCTTGTGAGCTGGGCACAAAACCGCAGGATTGCTTCAGGCCCTAATCTGTTTCCAGCAGGGCACACTGAGCCTTTGTTTAATTCCTCTTCCTGGTGGGCAATGAGCGTTACATTTGCCCGTGCAGACACCTACAGCTAGTCTCTCATTGGTTCTCCCTATTCCTGTTCATTTTGCACAGAAATTGCAAGCTGTGCCAAAGAGGAGGTTAAAGGCACTGACTCTCCAAGCGGGGAGAGTGTTAGTAAAGCATCTGGAATGGTGAACCCGAGGACCAGGATACGAAAACTGAGATGCATTTTAAATCATTTCCCAATCACATGGTGGACGATACTCTTGGTTTCCCATGCATGTTTTAGCTGGAGGAAGAATCCCTTGAACCTGGAGAGTTGGGACCCATGGAATGGGTACCATGCAGTATGACTTCAAAGGGTCTGCATTTGCTCACCGAAACTCACCAATGCTATCAGCCTGAAGTGTCCAGCCTTATGTCTCAACCAGCTCTGGGTGTAGATGTGTTAAATCCCGGTTGCATCACATGCCCTGAGTGAATTATTTAAGAATTGCTCTCTATTTCACTGTCTTTATGATTTTTTTTTGAAATTTATTTTGATAATGGGATTTATCGGATTTTCACTGCTGCGTTTATGCCGCTGTACACACGCTTGATTCTCTTACGGAGACATATATATCCATGGGTTTTAAGATTCTTCCTAGTCAGGTATATTCCTAGGCGTTGAATATGTGGTGTTGGGTCCATTTCGTTGAGCAAGGAGTAGGTCTTGTCTATTACATATTTGGCTTATGGAAAGTTATCTGTGCTAATTTCAGTCTCTGGTTTTATGAAGCACCCCAACGCACCTTTCCCCATAAGCAAGCACTAGTTGGTTTTCTAAATTTGAGACCCTGTTCTGTTTTGTAATTCAGTTCATGTGTAGTCAAGTTTACATTCCGTGTATTAGTGATATCTTATGATGTTTCTTTTTCTGTGTGACGTAGTTCACGTAGAATCACCGTACCTGCATCCACTCACTATGCCGCTACGGGCCTGATGACACAGATTTCATTGCTGAGTGATATTGCATTGTACGTACGTGCCACAACTTCTTTATCCATATTTTGCTTTCTGGGATATTTACCTGTTACTGTAGACGAGCTTCTTGTGAACACAGCCGTCCCAAATATTGGGGTGGCTGTCTGTTTTTGATTTTAATTTCCGTAAGCTATAGGACCATAAGTGGAAGTGCCATAGACTGTGTTGCTTTGTTTCTTATGTGTTTCAGGAAACACCATACACTTCTCCAGGCTGGCTGCTGGCAATTTACATCCTGCCAATCAGCATAACAAGGCTCCCTGTTCTCCATATCCTGTCCTACCTTTCTGGATTTTACACTTTTTTCAGATGGCCCTCTTGCCCGGGGGGCAGTGAGACTTCATTGTAGTGCAGATTTCCTTTACAGGCTTGCTTGGTTGGCCAAAAAGGGCGTATGCGTTTTTTCCTGAATATATTCAGGAAAAAACGCATACGCCCTTTTTGGCCAAGTGCATCATTGTCGACGTTCTGCCTCTTTTCCTATGCTTTCAGGGCAATTCCAGTCTACCCCCTGCAATCGTTTTCCTGAAATTCTGCCCCGCTTTCAAGTCCCCTTCGCAGGCTTACTTCAATATATTTTTGGAGGATAGCTGTCATTTATAACTCTGCAGGTTTGTGAATTACAGTGTCCCTGAGCTCCTTTCTTCAACTCGCTTTCTTGTGAACTGGGCACAAAACCGCAGGATTGCTTCAGGCCCTAATCTGTTTCGGGCAGGGCATGCTGAGCCTTTGGTAAATTCCTCTTCCTGGTGGGAAATGAGCGTTACATTTGCCCGTGCAGACACCTACAGCTAGTCTCTCATTGGTTCTCCCTATTCCTGTTCATCTTGCACAGAAATTGCAAGCTGTGCCAAACAGGAGGTTAAAGGCACTGACTCTCCAAGCAGGGAGACTGTTAGTAAATCATCTGGAATGGTGATCCCGAGGACCAGGATACGAAAACTGAGATGCATTTTAAATCATTTCCCCATAACACGGTGGACCATACTGTGGGTTTCACATGCATGTTTTAGCTGGAGGAAGAATTCCTTGAACCTGAAGAGTTGGGACCCATGGAATAGGTACCATACAGTATGACTTCAAAGGGTGTGCATTTGCTCACCTAAACTCACCAATGCTATCAGCCTGAAGTGTCCAGCCTTATGTCTCAACCAGCTCTGGGTGTAGATGTGGTCAATCCCGGTTGCATCACATGCCCTGAGTGAATTATTTAAGAATTGCTCTCTATTTCACTGTCTTTGTGTTTTGTTTTCGAAATTTATTTTGATAATGGGATTTATCGGATTTTCACTGCTGCCTTTCGGCCGCTGTACACACCCTTGATTCTCTTACGGAGACATATATATCCATGGGTTTTAAGATTCTTCCTAGTCAGGTATATTCCTAGGCGTTGAATATGTGGTGTTGGGTCCATTTCGTTGAGCAAGGAGTAGGTCTTGTCTATTACATATTGGGCTTATGGAAAGTTATCTGTGCTAATTTCAGTCTCTGGTTTTATGCAGCACCCCAAGGCACCTTTCCCCATAAGCAAGCACTAGTTGGTTTTCTAAATTTGAGGCCCTGTTCTGTTTTGTAATTCAGTTCATGTGTAGTCAAGTTTACATTCCGTGTATTCGTGATATCTTATGATGTTTCTTTTTCTGTGTGACGTAGTTCACGTAGAATCACCGTACCTGCATCCACTCACTATGCCGCTATGGGCCTGATGACACAGATTTCATTGCTGAGTGATATTGCATTGTACGTACGTGCCACAAGTTCTTTATCCATTTTTTGCTTTCTGGGATATTTACCTGATACTGTAGACGAGCTTCTTGTGAACACAGCCGTCTCAAATATTGGGGTGGCTGTCTGTTTTTGATTTTAATTTCCGTAAGCTATAGGACCATAAGTGGAAGTGCCATAGGCTGTGTTGCTTTGTTTCTTTCGTGTTTCAGGAAACACCATACACTTCTCCAGGGTGGCTGCTGGCAATTTACATCCTGCCAATCAGCATAACAAGGCTCCCTGTTCTCCATATCCTGTCCTACCTTTCTGGATTTTACACTTTTTTCAGATGGCCCTTTTGCCAGGGGGGCAGTGAGACTTCATTGTAGTGCAGATTTCATTTACAGGCTTGCTTGGTTGGCCAAAAAGGGCGTATGCGTTTTTTCCTGAATATATTCAGGAAAAAACGCATACGCCCTTTTTGGCCAAGTGCATCATTGTCGACGTTCTGCCTCTTTTCCTATGCTTTCAGGGCAATTCCAGTCTACCCCCTGCAATCGTTTTCCTGAAATTCTGCCCCGCTTTCAAGTCCCCTTCGCAGGCTTACTTCAATATATTTTTGGAGGAAAGCTGTCATTTATAACTCTGCAGGTTTGTGAATTACAGTGCCCCTGAGCTCCTTTCTTCAACTCGCTTTCTTGTGAGCTGGGCACAAAACCGCAGGATTGCTTCAGGCCCTAATCTGTTTCCAGCAGGGCACACTGAGCCTTTGTTTAATTCCTCTTCCTGGTGGGCAATGAGCGTTACATTTGCCCGTGCAGACACCTACAGCTAGTCTCTCATTGGTTCTCCCTATTCCTGTTCATTTTGCACAGAAATTGCAAGCTGTGCCAAAGAGGAGGTTAAAGGCACTGACTCTCCAAGCGGGGAGAGTGTTAGTAAAGCATCTGGAATGGTGAACCCGAGGACCAGGATACGAAAACTGAGATGCATTTTAAATCATTTCCCAATCACATGGTGGACGATACTCTTGGTTTCCCATGCATGTTTTAGCTGGAGGAAGAATCCCTTGAACCTGGAGAGTTGGGACCCATGGAATGGGTACCATGCAGTATGACTTCAAAGGGTCTGCATTTGCTCACCGAAACTCACCAATGCTATCAGCCTGAAGTGTCCAGCCTTATGTCTCAACCAGCTCTGGGTGTAGATGTGTTAAATCCCGGTTGCATCACATGCCCTGAGTGAATTATTTAAGAATTGCTCTCTATTTCACTGTCTTTATGATTTTTTTTTGAAATTTATTTTGATAATGGGATTTATCGGATTTTCACTGCTGCGTTTATGCCGCTGTACACACCCTTGATTCTCTTACGGAGACATATATATCCATGGGTTTTAAGATTCTTCCGAGTCAGGTATATTCCTAGGCGTTGAATATGTGGTGTTGGGTCCATTTCGTTGAGCAAGGAGTAGGTCTTGTCTATTACATATTTGGCTTATGGAAAGTTATCTGTGCTAATTTCAGTCTCTGGTTTTATGAAGCACCCCAACGCACCTTTCCCCATAAGCAAGCACTAGTTGGTTTTCTAAATTTGAGACCCTGTTCTGTTTTGTAATTCAGTTCATGTGTAGTCAAGTTTACATTCCGTGTATTAGTGATATCTTATGATGTTTCTTTTTCTGTGTGACGTAGTTCACGTAGAATCACCGTACCTGCATCCACTCACTATGCCGCTACGGGCCTGATGACACAGATTTCATTGCTGAGTGATATTGCATTGTACGTACGTGCCACAACTTCTTTATCCATATTTTGCTTTCTGGGATATTTACCTGTTACTGTAGACGAGCTTCTTGTGAACACAGCCGTCCCAAATATTGGGGTGGCTGTCTGTTTTTGATTTTAATTTCCGTAAGCTATAGGACCATAAGTGGAAGTGCCATAGACTGTGTTGCTTTGTTTCTTATGTGTTTCAGGAAACACCATACACTTCTCCAGGCTGGCTGCTGGCAATTTACATCCTGCCAATCAGCATAACAAGGCTCCCTGTTCTCCATATCCTGTCCTACCTTTCTGGATTTTACACTTTTTTCAGATGGCCCTCTTGCCCGGGGGGCAGTGAGACTTCATTGTAGTGCAGATTTCCTTTACAGGCTTGCTTGGTTGGCCAAAAAGGGCGTATGCGTTTTTTCCTGAATATATTCAGGAAAAAACGCATACGCCCTTTTTGGCCAAGTGCATCATTGTCGACGTTCTGCCTCTTTTCCTATGCTTTCAGGGCAATTCCAGTCTACCCCCTGCAATCGTTTTCCTGAAATTCTGCCCCGCTTTCAAGTCCCCTTCGCAGGCTTACTTCAATATATTTTTGGAGGATAGCTGTCATTTATAACTCTGCAGGTTTGTGAATTACAGTGCCCCTGAGCTCCTTTCTTCAACTCGCTTTCTTGTGAACTGGGCACAAAACCGCAGGATTGCTTCAGGCCCTAATCTGTTTCGGGCAGGGCATGCTGAGCCTTTGGTAAATTCCTCTTCCTGGTGGGAAATGAGCGTTACATTTGCCCGTGCAGACACCTACAGCTAGTCTCTCATTGGTTCTCCCTATTCCTGTTCATCTTGCACAGAAATTGCAAGCTGTGCCAAACAGGAGGTTAAAGGCACTGACTCTCCAAGCAGGGAGACTGTTAGTAAATCATCTGGAATGGTGAACCCGAGGACCAGGATACGAAAACTGAGATGCATTTTAAATCATTTCCCCATAACACGGTGGACCATACTGTGGGTTTCACATGCATGTTTTAGCTGGAGGAAGAATCCCTTGAACCTGAAGAGTTGGGACCCATGGAATAGGTACCATACAGTATGACTTCAAAGGGTGTGCATTTGCTCACCTAAACTCACCAATGCTATCAGCCTGAAGTGTCCAGCCTTATGTCTCAACCAGCTCTGGGTGTAGATGTGGTCAATCCCGGTTGCATCACATGCCCTGAGTGAATTATTTAAGAATTTCTCTCTATTTCACTGTCTTTGTGTTTTGTTTTCGAAATTTATTTTGATAATGGGATTTATCGGATTTTCACTGCTGCCTTTCGGCCGCTGTACACACCCTTGATTCTCTTACGGAGACATATATATCCATGGGTTTTAAGATTCTTCCTAGTCAGGTATATTCCTAGGCGTTGAATATGTGGTGTTGGGTCCATTTCGTTGAGCAAGGAGTAGGTCTTGTCTATTACATATTGGGCTTATGGAAAGTTATCTGTGCTAATTTCAGTCTCTGGTTTTATGCAGCACCCCAAGGCACCTTTCCCCATAAGCAAGCACTAGTTGGTTTTCTAAATTTGAGACCCTTTTCTATTTTGTAATTCAGTTCATGTGTAGTCAAGTTTACATTCCGTGTATTCGTGATATCTTATGATGTTTCTTTTTCTGTGTGACGTAGTTCACGTAGAATCACCGTACCTGCATCCACTCACTATGCCGCTATGGGCCTGATGACACAGATTTCATTGCTGAGTGATATTGCATTGTACGTACGTGCCACAAGTTCTTTATCCATTTTTTGCTTTCTGGGATATTTACCTGATACTGTAGACGAGCTTCTTGTGAACACAGCCGTCTCAAATATTGGGGTGGCTGTCTGTTTTTGATTTTAATTTCCGTAAGCTATAGGACCATAAGTGGAAGTGCCATAGGCTGTGTTGCTTTGTTTCTTTCGTGTTTCAGGAAACACCATACACTTCTCCAGGGTGGCTGCTGGCAATTTACATCCTGCCAATCAGCATAACAAGGCTCCCTGTTCTCCATATCCTGTCCTACCTTTCTGGATTTTACACTTTTTTCAGATGGCCCTTTTGCCAGGGGGGCAGTGAGACTTCATTGTAGTGCAGATTTCATTTACAGGCTTGCTTGGTTGGCCAAAAAGGGCGTATGCGTTTTTTCCTGAATATATTCAGGAAAAAACGCATACGCCCTTTTTGGCCAAGTGCATCATTGTCGACGTTCTGCCTCTTTTCCTATGCTTTCAGGGCAATTCCAGTCTACCCCCTGCAATCGTTTTCCTGAAATTCTGCCCCGCTTTCAAGTCCCCTTCGCAGGCTTACTTCAATATATTTTTGGAGGAAAGCTGTCATTTATAACTCTGCAGGTTTGTGAATTACAGTGCCCCTGAGCTCCTTTCTTCAACTCGCTTTCTTGTGAGCTGGGCACAAAACCGCAGGATTGCTTCAGGCCCTAATCTGTTTCCAGCAGGGCACACTGAGCCTTTGTTTAATTCCTCTTCCTGGTGGGCAATGAGCGTTACATTTGCCCGTGCAGACACCTACAGCTAGTCTCTCATTGGTTCTCCCTATTCCTGTTCATTTTGCACAGAAATTGCAAGCTGTGCCAAAGAGGAGGTTAAAGGCACTGACTCTCCAAGCGGGGAGAGTGTTAGTAAAGCATCTGGAATGGTGAACCCGAGGACCAGGATACGAAAACTGAGATGCATTTTAAATCATTTCCCAATCACATGGTGGACGATACTCTTGGTTTCCCATGCATGTTTTAGCTGGAGGAAGAATCCCTTGAACCTGGAGAGTTGGGACCCATGGAATGGGTACCATGCAGTATGACTTCAAAGGGTCTGCATTTGCTCACCGAAACTCACCAATGCTATCAGCCTGAAGTGTCCAGCCTTATGTCTCAACCAGCTCTGGGTGTAGATGTGTTAAATCCCGGTTGCATCACATGCCCTGAGTGAATTATTTAAGAATTGCTCTCTATTTCACTGTCTTTATGATTTTTTTTTGAAATTTATTTTGATAATGGGATTTATCGGATTTTCACTGCTGCGTTTATGCCGCTGTACACACGCTTGATTCTCTTACGGAGACATATATATCCATGGGTTTTAAGATTCTTCCTAGTCAGGTATATTCCTAGGCGTTGAATATGTGGTGTTGGGTCCATTTCGTTGAGCAAGGAGTAGGTCTTGTCTATTACATATTTGGCTTATGGAAAGTTATCTGTGCTAATTTCAGTCTCTGGTTTTATGAAGCACCCCAACGCACCTTTCCCCATAAGCAAGCACTAGTTGGTTTTCTAAATTTGAGACCCTGTTCTGTTTTGTAATTCAGTTCATGTGTAGTCAAGTTTACATTCCGTGTATTAGTGATATCTTATGATGTTTCTTTTTCTGTGTGACGTAGTTCACGTAGAATCACCGTACCTGCATCCACTCACTATGCCACTACGGGCCTGATGACACAGATTTCATTGCTGAGTGATATTGCATTGTACGTACGTGCCACAACTTCTTTATCCATATTTTGCTTTCTGGGATATTTACCTGTTACTGTAGACGAGATTCTTGTGAACACAGCCGTCCCAAATATTGGGGTGGCTGTCTGTTTTTGATTTTAATTTCCGTAAGCTATAGGACCATAAGTGGAAGTGCCATAGACTGTGTTGCTTTGTTTCTTATGTGTTTCAGGAAACACCATACACTTCTCCAGGCTGGCTGCTGGCAATTTACATCCTGCCAATCAGCATAACAAGGCTCCCTGTTCTCCATATCCTGTCCTACCTTTCTGGATTTTACACTTTTTTCAGATGGCCCTCTTGCCCGGGGGGCAGTGAGACTTCATTGTAGTGCAGATTTCATTTACAGGCTTGCTTGGTTGGCCAAAAAGTGCGTATGCGTTTTTTCCTGAATATATTCAGGAAAAAACGCATACGCCCTTTTTGGCCAAGTGCATCATTGTCGACGTTCTGCCTCTTTTCCTATGCTTTCAGGGCAATTCCAGTCTACCCCCTGCAATCGTTTTCCTGAAATTCTGCCCCGCTTTCAAGTCCCCTTCGCAGGCTTACTTCAATATATTTTTGGAGGATAGCTGTCATTTATAACTCTGCAGGTTTGTGAATTACAGTGCCCCTGAGCTCCTTTCTTCAACTCGCTTTCTTGTGAACTGGGCACAAAACCGCAGGATTGCTTCAGGCCCTAATCTGTTTCGGGCAGGGCATGCTGAGCCTTTGGTAAATTCCTCTTCCTGGTGGGAAATGAGCGTTACATTTGCCCGTGCAGACACCTACAGCTAGTCTCTCATTGGTTCTCCCTATTCCTGTTCATCTTGCACAGAAATTGCAAGCTGTGCCAAACAGGAGGTTAAAGGCACTGACTCTCCAAGCAGGGAGACTGTTAGTAAATCATCTGGAATGGTGAACCCGAGGACCAGGATACGAAAACTGAGATGCATTTTAAATCATTTCCCCATAACACGGTGGACCATACTGTGGGTTTCACATGCATGTTTTAGCTGGAGGAAGAATCCCTTGAACCTGAAGAGTTGGGACCCATGGAATAGGTACCATACAGTATGACTTCAAAGGGTGTGCATTTGCTCACCTAAACTCACCAATGCTATCAGCCTGAAGTGTCCAGCCTTATGTCTCAACCAGCTCTGGGTGTAGATGTGGTCAATCCCGGTTGCATCACATGCCCTGAGTGAATTATTTAAGAATTTCTCTCTATTTCACTGTCTTTGTGTTTTGTTTTCGAAATTTATTTTGATAATGGGATTTATCGGATTTTCACTGCTGCCTTTCGGCCGCTGTACACACCCTTGATTCTCTTACGGAGACATATATATCCATGGGTTTTAAGATTCTTCCTAGTCAGGTATATTCCTAGGCGTTGAATATGTGGTGTTGGGTCCATTTCGTTGAGCAAGGAGTAGGTCTTGTCTATTACATATTGGGCTTATGGAAAGTTATCTGTGCTAATTTCAGTCTCTGGTTTTATGCAGCACCCCAAGGCACCTTTCCCCATAAGCAAGCACTAGTTGGTTTTCTAAATTTGAGACCCTGTTCTGTTTTGTAATTCAGTTCATGTGTAGTCAAGTTTACATTCCGTGTATTCGTGATATCTTATGATGTTTCTTTTTCTGTGTGACGTAGTTCACATAGAATCACCGTACCTGCATCCACTCACTATGCCGCTATGGGCCTGATGACACAGATTTCATTGCTGAGTGATATTGCATTGTACGTACGTGCCACAAGTTCTTTATCCATTTTTTGCTTTCTGGGATATTTACCTGATACTGTAGACGAGCTTCTTGTGAACACAGCCGTCTCAAATATTGGGGTGGCTGTCTGTTTTTGATTTTAATTTCCGTAAGCTATAGGACCATAAGTGGAAGTGCCATAGGCTGTGTTGCTTTGTTTCTTTCGTGTTTCAGGAAACACCATACACTTCTCCAGGGTGGCTGCTGGCAATTTACATCCTGCCAATCAGCATAACAAGGCTCCCTGTTCTCCATATCCTGTCCTACCTTTCTGGATTTTACACTTTTTTCAGATGGCCCTTTTGCCAGGGGGGCAGTGAGACTTCATTGTAGTGCAGATTTCATTTACAGGCTTGCTTGGTTGGCCAAAAAGGGCGTATGCGTTTTTTCCTGAATATATTCAGGAAAAAACGCATACGCCCTTTTTGGCCAAGTGCATCATTGTCGACGTTCTGCCTCTTTTCCTATGCTTTCAGGGCAATTCCAGTCTACCCCCTGCAATCGTTTTCCTGAAATTCTGCCCCGCTTTCAAGTCCCCTTCGCAGGCTTACTTCAATATATTTTTGGAGGAAAGCTGTCATTTATAACTCTGCAGGTTTGTGAATTACAGTGCCCCTGAGCTCCTTTCTTCAACTCGCTTTCTTGTGAGCTGGGCACAAAACCGCAGGATTGCTTCAGGCCCTAATCTGTTTCCAGCAGGGCACACTGAGCCTTTGTTTAATTCCTCTTCCTGGTGGGCAATGAGCGTTACATTTGCCCGTGCAGACACCTACAGCTAGTCTCTCATTGGTTCTCCCTATTCCTGTTCATTTTGCACAGAAATTGCAAGCTGTGCCAAAGAGGAGGTTAAAGGCACTGACTCTCCAAGCGGGGAGAGTGTTAGTAAAGCATCTGGAATGGTGAACCCGAGGACCAGGATACGAAAACTGAGATGCATTTTAAATCATTTCCCAATCACATGGTGGACGATACTCTTGGTTTCCCATGCATGTTTTAGCTGGAGGAAGAATCCCTTGAACCTGGAGAGTTGGGACCCATGGAATGGGTACCATGCAGTATGACTTCAAAGGGTGTGCATTTGCTCACCGAAACTCACCAATGCTATCAGCCTGAAGTGTCCAGCCTTATGTCTCAACCAGCTCTGGGTGTAGATGTGTTAAATCCCGGTTGCATCACATGCCCTGAGTGAATTATTTAAGAATTGCTCTCTATTTCACTGTCTTTATGATTTTTTTTTGAAATTTATTTTGATAATGGGATTTATCGGATTTTCACTGCTGCGTTTATGCCGCTGTACACACGCTTGATTCTCTTACGGAGACATATATATCCATGGGTTTTAAGATTCTTCCTAGTCAGGTATATTCCTAGGCGTTGAATATGTGGTGTTGGGTCCATTTCGTTGAGCAAGGAGTAGGTCTTGTCTATTACATATTTGGCTTATGGAAAGTTATCTGTGCTAATTTCAGTCTCTGGTTTTATGAAGCACCCCAACGCACCTTTCCCCATAAGCAAGCACTAGTTGGTTTTCTAAATTTGAGACCCTGTTCTGTTTTGTAATTCAGTTCATGTGTAGTCAAGTTTACATTCCGTGTATTAGTGATATCTTATGATGTTTCTTTTTCTGTGTGACGTAGTTCACGTAGAATCACCGTACCTGCATCCACTCACTATGCCGCTACGGGCCTGATGACACAGATTTCATTGCTGAGTGATATTGCATTGTACGTACGTGCCACAACTTCTTTATCCATATTTTGCTTTCTGGGATATTTACCTGTTACTGTAGACGAGCTTCTTGTGAACACAGCCGTCCCAAATATTGGGGTGGCTGTCTGTTTTTGATTTTAATTTCCGTAAGCTATAGGACCATAAGTGGAAGTGCCATAGACTGTGTTGCTTTGTTTCTTATGTGTTTCAGGAAACACCATACACTTCTCCAGGCTGGCTGCTGGCAATTTACATCCTGCCAATCAGCATAACAAGGCTCCCTGTTCTCCATATCCTGTCCTACCTTTCTGGATTTTACACTTTTTTCAGATGGCCCTCTTGCCCGGGGGGCAGTGAGACTTCATTGTAGTGCAGATTTCCTTTACAGGCTTGCTTGGTTGGCCAAAAAGGGCGTATGCGTTTTTTCCTGAATATATTCAGGAAAAAACGCATACGCCCTTTTTGGCCAAGTGCATCATTGTCGACGTTCTGCCTCTTTTCCTATGCTTTCAGGGCAATTCCAGTCTACCCCCTGCAATCGTTTTCCTGAAATTCTGCCCCGCTTTCAAGTCCCCTTCGCAGGCTTACTTCAATATATTTTTGGAGGATAGCTGTCATTTATAACTCTGCAGGTTTGTGAATTACAGTGCCCCTGAGCTCCTTTCTTCAACTCGCTTTCTTGTGAACTGGGCACAAAACCGCAGGATTGCTTCAGGCCCTAATCTGTTTCGGGCAGGGCATGCTGAGCCTTTGGTAAATTCCTCTTCCTGGTGGGAAATGAGCGTTACATTTGCCCGTGCAGACACCTACAGCTAGTCTCTCATTGGTTCTCCCTATTCCTGTTCATCTTGCACAGAAATTGCAAGCTGTGCCAAACAGGAGGTTAAAGGCACTGACTCTCCAAGCAGGGAGACTGTTAGTAAATCATCTGGAATGGTGAACCCGAGGACCAGGATACGAAAACTGAGATGCATTTTAAATCATTTCCCCATAACACGGTGGACCATACTGTGGGTTTCACATGCATGTTTTAGCTGGAGGAAGAATCCCTTGAACCTGAAGAGTTGGGACCCATGGAATAGGTACCATACAGTATGACTTCAAAGGGTGTGCATTTGCTCACCTAAACTCACCAATGCTATCAGCCTGAAGTGTCCAGCCTTATGTCTCAACCAGCTCTGGGTGTAGATGTGGTCAATCCCGGTTGCATCACATGCCCTGAGTGAATTATTTAAGAATTGCTCTCTATTTCACTGTCTTTGTGTTTTGTTTTCGAAATTTATTTTGATAATGGGATTTATCGGATTTTCACTGCTGCCTTTCGGCCGCTGTACACACCCTTGATTCTCTTACGGAGACATATATATCCATGGGTTTTAAGATTCTTCCTAGTCAGGTATATTCCTAGGCGTTGAATATGTGGTGTGGGGTCCATTTCGTTGAGCAAGGAGTAGGTCTTGTCTATTACATATTGGGCTTATGGAAAGTTATCTGTGCTAATTTCAGTCTCTGGTTTTATGCAGCACCCCAAGGCACCTTTCCCCATAAGCAAGCACTAGTTGGTTTTCTAAATTTGAGACCCTTTTCTATTTTGTAATTCAGTTCATGTGTAGTCAAGTTTACATTCCGTGTATTCGTGATATCTTATGATGTTTCTTTTTCTGTGTGACGTAGTTCACGTAGAATCACCGTACCTGCATCCACTCACTATGCCGCTACGGGCCTGATGACACAGATTTCATTGCTGAGTGATATTGCATTGTACGTACGTGCCACAAGTTCTTTATCCATTTTTTGCTTTCTGGGATATTTACCTGATACTGTAGACGAGCTTCTTGTGAACACAGCCGTCTCAAATATTGGGGTGGCTGTCTGTTTTTGATTTTAATTTCCGTAAGCTATAGGACCATAAGTGGAAGTGCCATAGGCTGTGTTGCTTTGTTTCTTTCGTGTTTCAGGAAACACCATACACTTCTCCAGGGTGGCTGCTGGCAATTTACATCCTGCCAATCAGCATAACAAGGCTCCCTGTTCTCCATATCCTGTCCTACCTTTCTGGATTTTACACTTTTTTCAGATGGCCCTTATGCCAGGGGGGCAGTGAGACTTCATTGTAGTGCAGATTTCATTTACAGGCTTGCTTGGTTGGCCAAAAAGGGCGTATGCGTTTTTTCCTGAATATATTCAGGAAAAAACGCATACGCCCTTTTTGGCCAAGTGCATCATTGTCGACGTTCTGCCTCTTTTCCTATGCTTTCAGGGCAATTCCAGTCTACCCCCTGCAATCGTTTTCCTGAAATTCTGCCCCGCTTTCAAGTCCCCTTCGCAGGCTTACTTCAATATATTTTTGGAGGAAAGCTGTCATTTATAACTCTGCAGGTTTGTGAATTACAGTGCCCCTGAGCTCCTTTCTTCAACTCGCTTTCTTGTGAGCTGGGCACAAAACCGCAGGATTGCTTCAGGCCCTAATCTGTTTCCAGCAGGGCACACTGAGCCTTTGTTTAATTCCTCTTCCTGGTGGGCAATGAGCGTTACATTTGCCCGTGCAGACACCTACAGCTAGTCTCTCATTGGTTCTCCCTATTCCTGTTCATTTTGCACAGAAATTGCAAGCTGTGCCAAAGAGGAGGTTAAAGGCACTGACTCTCCAAGCGGGGAGAGTGTTAGTAAAGCATCTGGAATGGTGAACCCGAGGACCAGGATACGAAAACTGAGATGCATTTTAAATCATTTCCCAATCACATGGTGGACGATACTCTTGGTTTCCCATGCATGTTTTAGCTGGAGGAAGAATCCCTTGAACCTGGAGAGTTGGGACCCATGGAATGGGTACCATGCAGTATGACTTCAAAGGGTCTGCATTTGCTCACCGAAACTCACCAATGCTATCAGCCTGAAGTGTCCAGCCTTATGTCTCAACCAGCTCTGGGTGTAGATGTGTTAAATCCCGGTTGCATCACATGCCCTGAGTGAATTATTTAAGAATTGCTCTCTATTTCACTGTCTTTATGATTTTTTTTGAAATTTATTTTGATAATGGGATTTATCGGATTTTCACTGCTGCGTTTATGCCGCTGTACACACGCTTGATTCTCTTACGGAGACATATATATCCATGGGTTTTAAGATTCTTCCTAGTCAGGTATATTCCTAGGCGTTGAATATGTGGTGTTGGGTCCATTTCGTTGAGCAAGGAGTAGGTCTTGTCTATTACATATTTGGCTTATGGAAAGTTATCTGTGCTAATTTCAGTCTCTGGTTTTATGAAGCACCCAAACGCACCTTTCCCCATAAGCAAGCACTAGTTGGTTTTCTAAATTTGAGACCCTGTTCTGTTTTGTAATTCAGTTCATGTGTAGTCAAGTTTACATTCCGTGTATTAGTGATATCTTATGATGTTTCTTTTTCTGTGTGACGTAGTTCACGTAGAATCACCGTACCTGCATCCACTCACTATGCCGCTACGGGCCTGATGACACAGATTTCATTGCTGAGTGATATTGCATTGTACGTACGTGCCACAAGTTCTTTATCCATATTTTGCTTTCTGGGATATTTACCTGTTACTGTAGACGAGCTTCTTGTGAACACAGCCGTCCCAAATATTGGGGTGGCTGTCTGTTTTTGATTTTAATTTCCGTAAGCTATAGGACCATAAGTGGAAGTGCCATAGACTGTGTTGCTTTGTTTCTTATGTGTTTCAGGAAACACCATACACTTCTCCAGGCTGGCTGCTGGCAATTTACATCCTGCCAATCAGCATAACAAGGCTCCCTGTTCTCCATATCCTGTCCTACCTTTCTGGATTTTACACTTTTTTCAGATGGCCCTCTTGCCCGGGGGGCAGTGAGACTTCATTGCAGTGCAGATTTCCTTTACAGGCTTGCTTGGTTGGCCAAAAAGGGCGTATGCGTTTTTTCCTGAATATATTCAGGAAAAAACGCATACGCCCTTTTTGGCCAAGTGCATCATTGTCGACGTTCTGCCTCTTTTCCTATGCTTTCAGGGCAATTCCAGTCTACCCCCTGCAATCGTTTTCCTGAAATTCTGCCCCGCTTTCAAGTCCCCTTCGCAGGCTTACTTCAATATATTTTTGGATGATAGCTGTCATTTATAACTCTGCAGGTTTGTGAATTACAGTGCCCCTGAGCTCCTTTCTTCAACTCGCTTTCTTGTGAACTGGGCACAAAACCGCAGGATTGCTTCAGGCCCTAATCTGTTTCGGGCAGGGCATGCTGAGCCTTTGGTAAATTCCTCTTCCTGGTGGGAAATGAGCGTTACATTTGCCCGTGCAGACACCTACAGCTAGTCTCTCATTGGTTCTCCCTATTCCTGTTCATCTTGCACAGAAATTGCAAGCTGTGCCAAACAGGAGGTTAAAGGCACTGACTCTCCAAGCAGGGAGACTGTTAGTAAATCATCTGGAATGGTGAACCCGAGGACCAGGATACGAAAACTGAGATGCATTTTAAATCATTTCCCCATAACACGGTGGACCATACTGTGGGTTTCACATGCATGTTTTAGCTGGAGGAAGAATCCCTTGAACCTGAAGAGTTGGGACCCATGGAATAGGTACCATACAGTATGACTTCAAAGGGTGTGCATTTGCTCACCTAAACTCACCAATGCTATCAGCCTGAAGTGTCCAGCCTTATGTCTCAACCAGCTCTGGGTGTAGATGTGGTCAATCCCGGTTGCATCACATGCCCTGAGTGAATTATTTAAGAATTGCTCTCTATTTCACTGTCTTTGTGTTTTGTTTTCGAAATTTATTTTGATAATGGGATTTATCGGATTTTCACTGCTGCCTTTCGGCCGCTGTACACACCCTTGATTCTCTTACGGAGACATATATATCCATGGGTTTTAAGATTCTTCCTAGTCAGGTATATTCCTAGACGTTGAATATGTGGTGTTGGGTCCATTTCGTTGAGCAAGGAGTAGGTCTTGTCTATTACATATTGGGCTTATGGAAAGTTATCTGTGCTAATTTCAGTCTCTGGTTTTATGCAGCACCCCAAGGCACCTTTCCCCATAAGCAAGCACTAGTTGGTTTTCTAAATTTGAGACCCTTTTCTATTTTGTAATTCAGTTCATGTGTAGTCAAGTTTACATTCCGTGTATTCGTGATATCTTATGATGTTTCTTTTTCTGTGTGACGTAGTTCACGTAGAATCACCGTACCTGCATCCACTCACTATGCCGCTACGGGCCTGATGACACAGATTTCATTGCTGAGTGATATTGCATTGTACGTACGTGCCACAAGTTCTTTATCCATTTTTTGCTTTCTGGGATATTTACCTGATACTGTAGACGAGCTTCTTGTGAACACAGCCGTCTCAAATATTGGGGTGGCTGTCTGTTTTTGATTTTAATTTCCGTAAGCTATAGGACCATAAGTGGAAGTGCCATAGGCTGTGTTGCTTTGTTTCTTTCGTGTTTCAGGAAACACCATACACTTCTCCAGGGTGGCTGCTGGCAATTTACATCCTGCCAATCAGCATAACAAGGCTCCCTGTTCTCCATATCCTGTCCTACCTTTCTGGATTTTACACTTTTTTCAGATGGCCCTTTTGCCAGGGGGGCAGTGAGACTTCATTGTAGTGCAGATTTCATTTACAGGCTTGCTTGGTTGGCCAAAAAGGGCGTATGCGTTTTTTCCTGAATATATTCAGGAAAAAACGCATACGCCCTTTTTGGCCAAGTGCATCATTGTCGACGTTCTGCCTCTTTTCCTATGCTTTCAGGGCAATTCCAGTCTACCCCCTGCAATCGTTTTCCTGAAATTCTGCCCCGCTTTCAAGTCCCCTTCGCAGGCTTACTTCAATATATTTTTGGAGGAAAGCTGTCATTTATAACTCTGCAGGTTTGTGAATTACAGTGCCCCTGAGCTCCTTTCTTCAACTCGCTTTCTTGTGAGCTGGGCACAAAACCGCAGGATTGCTTCATGCCCTAATCTGTTTCTAGCAGGGCACACTGAGCCTTTGTTTAATTCCTCTTCCTGGTGGGCAATGAGCGTTACATTTGCCCGTGCAGACACCTACAGCTAGTCTCTCATTGGTTCTCCCTATTCCTGTTCATTTTGCACAGAAATTGCAAGCTGTGCCAAAGAGGAGGTTAAAGGCACTGACTCTCCAAGCGGGGAGAGTGTTAGTAAAGCATCTGGAATGGTGAACCCGAGGACCAGGATACGAAAACTGAGATGCATTTTAAATCATTTCCCAATCACATGGTGGACGATACTCTTGGTTTCCCATGCATGTTTTAGCTGGAGGAAGAATCCCTTGAACCTGGAGAGTTGGGACCCATTGAATGGGTACCATGCAGTATGACTTCAAAGGGTCTGCATTTGCTCACCGAAACTCACCAATGCTATCAGCCTGAAGTGTCCAGCCTTATGTCTCAACCAGCTCTGGGTGTAGATGTGGTCAATCCCGGTTGCATCACATGCCCTGAGTGAATTATTTAAGAATTGCTCTCTATTTCACTGTCTTTATGATTTTTTTTTGAAATTTATGTTGATAATGGGATTTATCGGATTTTCACTGCTGCGTTTATGCCGCTGTACACACGCTTGATTCTCTTACGGAGACATATATATCCATGGGTTTTAAGATTCTTCCTAGTCAGGTATATTCCTAGGCGTTGAATATGTGGTGTTGGGTCCATTTCGTTGAGCAAGGAGTAGGTCTTGTCTATTACATATTTGGCTTATGGAAAGTTATCTGTGCTAATTTCAGTCTCTGGTTTTATGAAGCACCCCAACGCACCTTTCCCCATAAGCAAGCACTAGTTGGTTTTCTAAATTTGAGACCCTGTTCTGTTTTGTAATTCAGTTCATGTGTAGTCAAGTTTACATTCCGTGTATTAGTGATATCTTATGATGTTTCTTTTTCTGTGTGACGTAGTTCACGTAGAATCACCGTACCTGCATCCACTCACTATGCCGCTACGGGCCTGATGACACAGATTTCATTGCTGAGTGATACTGCATTGCACGTACGTGCCACAACTTCTTTATCCATTTTTTGCTTTCTGGGATATTTACCTGGTCCTATAGACGAGTTGCTTGTGAACAGAGCCGTCCCAAACTTTGGGGTGGCTCTCTGTTTTTGATTTTAATTTCCCTAAGGAATAGGACAATAAGTGCAATTGCCATAGGCTGTGTTGCTTTATTTCTTACGTGTTTCAGGAAACACCATACACTTCTCCAGGGTGGCTGTTCAAAATTTACATCCTGCCAATCAGCATAACAAGGCTGCCTGTTCTCCATATCCTGTCCTTCCTTTCTGGGTTTTACACTTTTTTCAGATGGCACTTTTGCCCGGAGGGCAGTGAGATTTCATTGTAGTGCAGATTGCTTTACAGGCTTGCTTGGTTGGCCAAAAAGTGCGTATGCGTTTTTTCCTGAATATATTCAGGAAAAAACACATACGCACTTTTTGGCCAAGTGCATCATTGTCGACGTTGTGCCTCTTTTCCTATGCTTTCAGGGCAATTCCAGTCTACCCCCTGCAATCGTTTTCCTGAAATTCTGCCCCGCTTTCAAGTCCCCTTCGCAGGCTTACTTCAATATACTTTTGGAAGATAGCTGTCATTTATAACTCTGCAGGTTTGTGAATTACAGTGCCCCTGAGCTCCATTCTTCAACTCGCTTTCTTGTGAGCTGGGCACAAAACTACAGGATTGCTTAAGGCCCTACTTTGTTTCCAGCAGGGCACACTGAGCCTTTGTTTAATTCCTCTTCCTGGTGGGCAATGAGGGTTACATTTGCCCGTGCAGACACCTACAGCTAGTCTCTCATTGGTTCTCCCTATTCCTCTTCATCTTGCACAGAAATTGCAAGCTGTGCCAAAGACGAGGTTAAAGGCACTGACTCTCCAAGCGGGGAGAGTGTTAGTAAAGCATCTGGAATGGTGAACCCGAGGACCAGGATACGAAAACTGAGATGCATTTTAAATTGTTTCCCAATCACATGGTGGACGATACTCTGGGTTTCCCATGCATGTTTTAGCTGGAGGAAGAATGCCTTGAACCTGGAGAGTTGGGACCCATGGAATGGGTACCATGCAGTATGACATAAAAGGGTCTGCATTTGCTCACCGAAACTCACCAATGCTATCAGCCTGAAGTGTCCAGCCTTATGTCTCAACCAGCTCTGGGTGTAGATGTGTTAAATCCCGGTTGCATCACATGCCCTGAGTGAATTATTTAAGAATTGCTCTCTATTTCACTGTCTTTGTGTTTTGTTTTCGAAATTTATTTGGATAATGGGATTTATCGGATTTTCACTGCTGCGTTTCGGCCGCTGTACACACGCTTGATTCTCTTACGGAGACATATATATCCATGGGTTTTAAGATTCTTCCTAGTCAGGTATATTCCTAGGCGTTGAATATGTGGTCTTGGGTCCATTTCGTTGAGCAAGGAGTAGGTCTTGTCTATTACATATTTGGCTTATGGAAAGTTAGCTGTGCTAATTTCAGTCTCTGGTTTTATGCAGCACTCCAAGGCACCTTTCTCCATAAGCAAGCACTAGTTGGTTTTCTAAATTTGAGACCCTGTTCTGTTTTGTAATTCAGTTCATGTGTAGTCAAGTTTACATTCCGTGTATTAGTGATATCTTATGATGTTTCTTTTTCTGTGTGACGTAGTTCACGTAGAGTCACCGTACCCGCATCCACTCACTATGCCCCTATGGGCCTGATGACACAGATTTCATTGCTGAGTGATATTGCATTGTACGTACGTGCCACAACTTCTTTATCCATTTTTTGCTTTCTTGGATATTTACCTGATAATGTAGACGCGCTTCTTCTGAACACAGCTGTCCCAAATATTGGGGTGGCTGTCTGTTTTTGATTTTAATTTCCGTAACCTATAGGACCATAAGTGGAAGTGCCATAGGCTGTGTTGCTTTGTTTCTTACGTGTTTCAGGAAACACCATACACTTCTCCAGGGTGGCTGCTGGCAATTTACATCCTGCCAATCAGCTTAACAAGGCTTCCTGTTCTCCATATCCTGTCCTACCTTTCTGGATTTTACACTTATTTCAGATGGCCCTTTTGTCCGAGGGGCAGTGAGACTTCATTGTAGTGCAGATTTCCTTTACAGGCTTGCTTGGTTGGCCAAAAAGGGCGTATGCGTTTTTTCCTGAATATATTCAGGAAAAAACGCATACGCCCTTTTTGGCCAAGTGCATCATTGTTGACGTTATGCCTCTTTTCCTATGCTTTCAGGGCAATTCCAGTCTACCCCCTGCAATCGTTTTCCTGAAATTCTGCCCCGCTTTCAAGTCCCCTTCGCAGGCTTACTTCAATATAATTTTGGAGGATAGCTGTCAATTATAACTCTGCAGGTTTGTGAATTACAGTGCCCCTGAGCTCCTTTCTTCAACTCGCTTTCTTGTGAGCTGGGCACAAAACCGCAGGATTGCTTCAGGCCCTAATCTGTTTCCAGCAGGGCACACTGAGCCTTTGTTTAATTCCTCTTCCTGGTGGGCAATGAGCATTACATATGCCCGTGCAGACACCTACAGCTAGTCTCTCATTGGTTCTCCCTATTCCTGTTCATCTTGCACAGAAATTGCAAGCTGTGCCAAAGAGGAGGTTAAAGGCACTGACTCTCCAAGCGGGTAGAGTGTTAGTAAAGCATCTGGTTTGGTGAAACCGAGGACCAGGATACGAAAACTGAGATGCATTTTAAATCGTTTCCCAATCACACGGTGGACGATACTCTGGGTTTCCCATGCATGTTTTAGCTGGAGGAAGAATCCCTTGAACCTGGAGAGTTGGGACCCATGGAATGGGTACCATGCAGTATGACTTCAAAGGGTGTGCATTTGCTCACCGAAACTCACCAATGCTATCAGCCTGAAGTGTCCAGCCTTATGTCTCAACCAGCTCTGGGTGTAGATGTGGTCAATCCCGGTTGCATCACATGCCCTGAGTGAATTATTTAAGAATTGCTCTCTATTTCACTGTCTTTGTGTTTTGTTTTCGAAATTTATTTTGATAATGGGATTTATCGGATTTTCACTGCTGCGTTTGTCCGCTGTACACACGCTTGATTCTCTTACGGAGACATATAAATCAATGGGTTTTAAGATTCTTCCTAGTCAGGTATATTCCTAGGCGTTGAATATGTGGTGTTGGGTCCATTTCGTTGAGCAAGGAGTAGGTCTTGTCTATTACATATTTGGCTTATGGAAAGTTATCTGTGCTAATTTCAGTCTCTGGTTTTATGCAGCACCCCAAGGCACCTTTCCCCATAAAAAAGCACTAGTTGGTTTTCTAAATTTGAGACCCTGTTCTGTTTTGTAATTCAGTTCATGTGTAGTCAAGTTGACATTCCGTGTATTAGTGATATCTTATGATGTTTCTTTTTCTGTGTGACGTAGTTCACGTAGAATCACCGTACCTGCATCCACTCACTATGCCGCTACGGGCCTGATGACACAGATTTCATTGCTGAGTGATATTGCATTGCACGTACGTGCCACAACTTCTTTATCCATTTTCTGCTTTCTGGGATATTTACCTGGTACTGTAGACGAGCTTCTTGGGAACACAGCCGTCCCAAACTTTGGGGTGGCTCTCAGTTTTTGATTTTAATTTCCCTAAGCAATAGGACCATAAGTGCAATTGCCATAGGCTGTGTTGCTTTATTTCTTACGTGTTTCAGGAAACACCATACACTTCTCCAGGGTGGCTGTTCACAATTTACATCCTGCCAATCAGCATAACAAGGCTCCCTGTTCTCCATATCCTGTCCTACCTTTCTGGATTTTACACTTTTTTCAGATGGCCCTTTTGCCCGGGGGGGCAGGGAGATTTCATTGTAGTGTAGATTTCCTTTACAGGCTTGCTTCGTTGGCCAAGAAGTGCGTATGCATTTTTTCCTGAATATATTCAGGAAAAAACGCATATGCCCTTTTTGGCCAAGTGCATCATTGTCGACGTTTTGCCTCTTTTCCTATGCTTTCAAGGCAATTCCAGTCTACCCCCTGCAATCGTTTTCCTAAAATTTTGGCCCGCCTTCCAGTCCCCTTCGCAGGCTTACTTCAATATATTTTTGGAGGATAGCTGTCATTTATAACTCTGCAGGTTTGTGAATTACAGTGCCCCTGAGCTCCTTTCTTCAATTCGCTTTCTTGTGAGCTGGGCCCAAAACCGCAGGATTGCTTCAGGCCCTAATCTGTTTCCGGCAGGGCACGCTGAGCCTTTGGTTAATTCCTCTTCCTGGTGGTAAATGAGCGTTATATTTGCCCGTGCAGACACCTACATCTAGTCTCTCATTGCTTCTCCTATTCCTGTTCATCTTGCACAGAAATTGCAAGCTGTGCCAAATACGAGGTTAAAGGCACTGACTCTCCAAGCGGGGAGATTGTTAGTAAAGCATCTGGAATGGTGAACCCGAGGACAAGGATACAAAAACTGAGATGCATTTTAAATTGTTTCCCAATCACACGGTGGACGATACTCTGGGTTTCTCATGCATGTTTTAGCCAGAGGAAGAATCCTTTGAACCTGGAGAGTTGGGACCCATGGAATGGGTACCATGCAGTATGACTTCAAAGGGTCTGCATTTGCTCACCGAAACTCACCAATGCTATCAGCCTGAAGTGTCCAGCCTTATGTCTCAACCAGCTCTGGGTGTAGTTGTGGTCAATCCCGGTTGCATTACATGCCCTGAGTGAATTATTTAAGAATTGCTCTCTATTTCACTGTCTTTGTGTTTTGTTTTTGAAATTTATTTTGATAATGGGATTTATCGGATTTTCACTGGTGCGTTTATGGCGCTGTACACACGCTTGGTTCTCTTACGGAGACGTATAAATCCATGGGTTTTAAGATTCTTCCTAGTCAGGTATATTCCTAGGCGTTGAATATGTGGTGTTGCGTCCATTCCGTTGAGCAAGGAGTAGGTCTTGTCTATTACATATTTGGCTTATGGAATGTTATCTGTGCTAATTTCAGTCTCTGGTTTTATGAAGCACCCCAACGCACCTTTCCCCATAAGCAAGCACTAGTTGGTTTTCTAAATTTGAGACCCTGTTCTGTTTTGTAATTCTGTTCATGTGTAGTCAAGTTTACATTCCGTGTATTAGTGATATCTTATGATGTTTCTTTTTCTGTGTGACGTAGTTCACGTAGAATCACCGTACCTGCATCCACTCACTATGCCGCTACGGGCCTGATGACACAGATTTCATTGCTGAGTGATATTGCATTGCACATACGTGCCACAACTTCTTTATCCATTTTTTGCTTTCTGGGATATTTACCTGGTACTGCAGATGAGCTTCTTGTGAACACAGCCGTCCCAAACATTGGGGTGGCTGTCTGTTTTTGAATTTAATTTCCGTAATCTTTGGGACCATAAGTGGAAGTGCCATAGGCTGTGTTGCTTTGTTTCTTATGGATTTCAGGAAACACCATACACTTCTCCAGGATGGCTGTTGGCAATTTACATCCTGCCAATCAGCATAACCAAGCTCCCTGTTCTCCATATCCTTTCCTAACTTTCTGGATTTTACACTTTTTTCAGATGGCCCTTTTGCCCAGGGGGCAGTTAGACTTCATTGTAGTGCAGATTTCCTTTACAGGCTTGCTTGGTTTGCGAAAAAGGGCGTATGCGTTTTTTCCTGAATATATTCAGGAAAAAATTCATACGCACTTTTTGGCCAAGTGCACCATTGTCGACGTTCTGCCTCTTTTCCTATGCTTTCTGGGCAAATCCAGTCTACCCCCTGCAATCGTTTTCCTGAAATTCTGCCCCGCTTTCACGTCCCCTTCGCAGGCTTACTTCAATATATTTTTGGAGGATAGCTGTCATTTATAACTCTGCAGGTTTGTGAATTACAGTGACCCTGAGCTCCTTTCTTCAACTCGCTTTCTTGTGAGCTGGGCACAAAACCGCAGGATTGCTTCAGGCCCTAATCTGTTTCCGGCAGGGCACGCTGAGCCTTTGGTTAATTCCTCTTCCTGGTGGGAAATGAGCCTTACATTTGACCGTGCAAATACCTATAGCTAGTCTCTCATTGGTTCTCCCTATTCCTGTTCATCTTGCGCAGAAATTGCAAGCTGTGCCAAACAGGAGGTTAAAGGCACTGACTCTCCAAGCGGGGAGAGTGTTAGTAAACCCTCTGGAATGGTGAACCCGAGGACCAGGATACGAAAACTGAGATGCATTTTAAGTCGTTTCCCAATCACACGGTGGACCATACTCGGCGTTTCCCACGCATGTTTTAGCTGAAGAAAGAATCCCTTGAACCTGGAGAGTTGGGACCCTTGGAATGGGTACCATGCAGTATGACTTCAAAGGATCTGCATTTGTTTACTGAAACTCACCAATGCTATCAGCCTGAAGTGTCCAGCCTTATGTCTCAACCAGCTCTGGGTGTAGATGTGGTAAATCCAGGTTGCATCACATGCCCTGAGTGAATTATTTAAGAATTGCTCTCTATTTCACTGTCATTGTGTTTTGTTTTTGAAATTTATTTTAATAATGGGATTTATCGCATTTTCACTGCTTCGTTTATGCTGCTGTACACGCGCTTGTTTCTCTTACGGAGACATATAAGCCCATGGGTTTTAAGATTCTTACTAATCCGGTATATTCTTAGGCATTGAATATGGCGTGTTGAGTCCATTTCGTTGAGCAAGGAGTAGGTCTTGACTATTACATATTTGGCTTATGGAATGGTATCTGTGCTAATTTTAATCTCTGGTTTTATGTAGCACCCCAACTCACCTTTCCCCTTAAGGAAGCATAAGTTGGTTTTCTTAATTTGAAACCCTCTTCTCTTTTGTAATTCAGTTCATGTGTAGCCATGTTAACATTCCATGTATTAGTGATATCTTATGTCTTTTTCTTTTTGAATTATGTGACTTCGAATGATCACACGTAACTCCTCTGGCGTTGTTATAACTGGCCGTATTTCATTGATTTCCAGGCTGAGTAATATTCCACTCTACATAATCACCACATCTCTGTCCGTTTTTTCTCTGCAGATACATTTAAGTTATAACCTAGTCGAGGATCTTTTAAACAGAGAGGTGGTAAACATTGGGGTGCCTGTGTCCTCTCGATTTTTGTTTTTCCCAAGATATACGTCCATGAGTGCAAGTGCCCTGTGCTCGGTAGCTCATTTTTTAGATGCTTTAGTAAACACAATAGACTTATCCAGAGTGACCGTTTGCAATATACATTTCCACTATAAGACTCACAGGGCTCCCTTTTCTCCTTGCCCTGTCCTGCATTTCTGGTGTTTACACTTTATGAGGACGGCTCTTCTGACAGATGCAAAGTGATATGTTTTGTAGTATTGATTTCCACTGCCCACCTGTTTGGTTGGCTAAAAAAGTGTATGCCCTTTTCTTGAATATATACAGAAAAAGACACATACACCCTTTTTGGCCAACTGCAATGTTGGCAATGTTCAGCCCCTTTGCTTGTGCTTAATGGCGAGTCCTTTCTACCTCTTCCAATCCCTTTCCTGCCATTCTCCGTTGCTTACAAGTCCTTTTCTCTGACTTTCCTCAAGACATTTTTCAGTGATAGATATTTTCAACTCTGCAGTTTCGTGAATTTTAGTGCCCCTGAGTTCCATTTTCCAACTTGTGTTTATGGGAACTGGCCACAAAGCATCAGGATTCCTCAAGCCCTATTCTGTTTCCATGGGCAACCCTAGCCTTTGGTCAATTCGTCTTCCTGATTGGAAATTAGAGTGGCATGTGCCTGTCCGAACACCTAGGACTTGTCTCTCATTGTTCCTCCTCCTTCTGCTTCATCCTCTGGACAAATTCCAAACTGTATGCAACAGGATGTTGACAGTGCTGACATCTCCAAGTGGGGAGACTGTTAGTAAAGACGCTGGAGTGGTGAACCCTAGCACCAAGAGATGAGGAGATGAGATGCCTTTTCCAAACTTTTCCCGATCAGACGGTATACCATCCTCTGGGTGTGACAGGCATGTTTTAGGTGTAGGAAGGGTCCCATTCATGTGAGGAGAACACCAGGGGATTTTAAATATCAGTGTCTGTCCGCAACCCAAACTGGGGAATTTTTTAAGCTACGGCTACACATATGTTCATTAAGGGCCTTGGGAAGTAGGCAGAGTCCAAACTTTAGATGATTGAAGTCTTCAGGGTCAGAAGCACTCACCACTGTCTTCCCTTAGATTCCATTTTTACTGTCATTGATGGATGATGTCAATAAAAATATCTATTCTTTTTCAGATCATTTCCCCTTATAGGTTATTGCAAAATATTGAGTGTAGTTCCCTGTGCTATACAGTAGTTCCTTGCTGATGATTTCATACATAGCAGTGTGTATGTGTTAATCCCAAACTGTTAATTTATCCCTCCTCCTACCATTTCCCTTTGGTAATAATAAATTATAAGATTTTATGCTTCTCAGAAATGGGGGAGCTGAAAGAGAGGTATCATTTTCAATGCAAAAGCATTTAAAACAAGATTGAAGCTTTAACCAAGATTATTAGATGTACATCCTTGGAAAGAAATCACTTTGTTTCTCTAATATTGACCTGACAAAGAAGACAAACCTTTTCACTGAACTTGCTTATAAGAAAGTGATGGAAATATCAAATGGAAGTGTTAGAAACATCTTATTTTACCCGAGCCTTATACACTGTTCTATGTTAATTACAGTTTGGCTCACACATCTGTTCATTGAAGTTACAATGTTCTCAATTTCTGTTACTGATCCTCCAGAGTGGACGCCAACAAGTGTCCCCCTGCCCAGTGTCATTGGAGCCAATAGATCGAGACTGAGTTTGGTTCAAAAGCAAAGGAAACTTTATATTTTGATCAGAGAATGGAGAGGTGCTACCCTGTGGGCTGTGGGCTGGGCTGCTGTGTAGAGATCCTGTCAGAGTCACTGGGAGGGAGGGGGCTGAGCTCTCGAGGACCTGGTTGGCTGCAGCTCAGGCTCTATGTCACGGAGTCTGAACTGGGCCCCAGGAGCTGAAGTGTCATCGAGCCATTCTGCTCTAGGAAATCTGGTCTGAAGTGCCGGGTGTGGAACCTCTGTATGCGGGACACTAGGAGCACCTGAAATTAGACAAAGCACAAAGGATAAAAATGGTTAGACTTTATTTTATTGCCCAGATTCTATTTTTATCTCCCAGGCATTTTTAAGGGGCTTTGCCTGGGACAAACTTCTCTTCTGCCTTTTGTCCCTTTCCTCATTCTTGGAGTGCTGCGGGTGCAGACCCTTCTTCTGTAACTGCTGAGTGCTGAGTTAGGAGGCTTCATACCCGTGGGCGAGGGTCAGAACTTCTCCCCAGCAGCCTCCAGGTGACGTTGATTGTCCCCAGGCCTCCTGCCTCCCTGCTCGTCCACCTGAGCACCAGTATTGGAAGTGTTATAGATTCTAATGACCTTTAAGGGTCCAGAAAGGAGATGTGCAGTGGCGCTGTGAGGTCCAGTTTCACTCCGCCCCACATTTGTTTGGCCACCTTAGGCTGACCGTTTCTGCCAGCCTAGATGCTCTGACTGACCGTTTCTGCCAGCCTAGATGCTCTGACCAACAGTCTGCGCTTTCTTCCATTAGGCCCCTGAATTAACGTAAAAACAGCACCAGGTGTCAGGATCCTGCCCGCTCAGCTCCCAGACAGTCCAGGGTCAGTGGTGATGAAGGATCATGATGGTCACTGAGTCAAGAGCCTTTGGAAGTAAACAGGAGTCCAGCCGGTCTTATTGGCCACCATCATCAGGGTGTCTGTAGGCTTTTCTATGGTGACATCATGATATACGGTTCCCCCGCCAAGATTATTAGCTCCCCTCTGGGTACAGTAAGTACTGAAAGCAGTAGTCTACTCTTTTGGGACACACTCTTGTTGTTTTATGAGAGAAACTCCAGGTCAAGTGATGGTCACACGGGTCGTCATGGTGCCCCGTTGCCCCCGGTTATCTCTCTGGAGGTTGGAGTTGGAGGGCCTCCTCAATCGAGGTCAGTGTGCCCACGGAGCAAACCCTGCAACTTCAGGGCATGGTTGGGGGTTAGGATCACCACGTGGGGTCCGTTTCCCTTAGAAGGGAGGTGGCCTTTTGGGCTGCTGATTTCCAGGTTTTCAGATACCACCAGTATCTTGGCCAGATGTGGCGGTGGGCCAAGCCCCTTGGTGACCATAGTTTATCCTACCTGGATGGCATTCTTGCATTGTTCCATTTCAAGTGGTCCCAGTTTTTGCACTAATACTCCAATGGCGATTCACCTTTCACCAGGAATGTAAAGGTCAAAGGGTTTAGCTAAATTAGGGAGTCCCAGGGCAAGGGTCTGAATTGACTGCTCTTTCCATTCTTGAAAGGCCACTTCTGGATTCTATTCAAAAGGATCATCATCTTTTCCTTTCAGTGTTTCATATAGAGGCCCAGCTAGTAGACTGTAGTTAGGGATCCAGAGGCAGGAAACCCTGGCTTCCCCAGGAACCCCTAAGCTGTCTTCTAGTTTCAGAAAGGGGTAAGGCTGTAAATTGTTTCTTCCCTTTCCTGGGATGGGCTTCTCCGACCTTCTGTGAGAATGAAGCCCAGGCAGGTCACCGTAGTCTGTGATACTTGAGCTTTTTCGTGGACAACTTCTATCCTTTATTGGCTTGGTAGTTCTGAGGCCTCCTTAGTAGGGCTGGCGATCAGAATGTCGTCTGAATATTGAAGGAGTGTTTCCTTTTCCAGAGGTAGAACTTTTAGGTCTTTAGCTGAGCTTTCCCCAAAGATGGTGTGGGAATTTTTGAACCCTTGGGGCAAGACAGCCTGGAAGTATTGTTTTAGTTGTATGTTGAGTCCTGTCACTCACAAGCCAAAATTTCTTGTGACTCTGGGACTAATGGAATACAAAAGAAGGCATCAGTGAAGACTAATACAGAATACCAAGTCCTGGTGGTTGGTAGAATGACCAGCAGGGTGTAGGATTTAGGAACTACTGGAGGTATATCCTCAGTGGCTTCACTGACTGTCCTGACATCCTTTACCAGGACTCCAGCAGCCCATGGGGCTCTCGAGGTCAGGCCAATCCCAGGATATGGAGCTCACCTGGGCAGGTACCCTACCCCCACCCCAGCCCACGGGGCTCTCGTGTTCAGGCCCCTCCCAGGATATGGGATTCCCTGGGCAGGTCCTCTGCAGTCCATGGGGCTCCCGTGGTCAGGCCCCTCCCAGGATACAGAGCTACCCTTGCAGGTACCTTGGCAGGGCTGGGCACACAGGAACCGTGCACATAGCCCTCATTGCAGAGCACTCCCAGCTCACCTGTCGCTCAGATCTGACACAGAGCACCTCAGAGCAGGACTTGAACTAACAAACAGCAGCTCTGACATGTCTGTGACCCTGGGCATCACTCTGTGCGGCCTCCTCCACCTGATCTTCCAGAGACTTCCACTGCACCCGGGGCACCAGGCCTCTGTCTCCAACCACCACCCACCCCTCCTCTCCCTGACTCCTGGGTTCCTCTCATTAGGAGAGGGTTTTCTTGAAGTTGTCTCCCACTCATGGGCCAGATAATATAATTAGAAAACAAGCCAGAGCTGCAGCCCCTTGTCTATCCTGACTCTCAGGAGCCCACACCTGTTCCTTGGACCTGGCCAATTCAGCAAGTTCCATTTTCAGCAACTGTGAGCCCCTGAGGGGTGATTATTGGCTGGCTTGGGAAGCCTGACCGTGCCGGCCAGCCCTCCCCAGGTGTGCCTGGGTTGAGATCAATATAAACACCGCTCCAGGCAGCAAGAGCCCCTGCAGCTGTGCCTGACGCCATTTTCTCTGCCCTGTCAGCAGTCTCGGTGCTGGGCTGGTGGGAGGGAGTGAGAAGCCACGGCTTTGTGGGTGTCCCAGTGTGAGTGGGGCTCTGCTGGACTTTCTGCAGCAGTTGCCAAGATGCTACCTGCTAAAGAAGAGGATGTGTCACCCACACCTGCCGCTGGAATTTCTCCCTGGGCACAGGTGAGGAAGGAAGAAAGCAGTGGGGGCCGGGACAGCAGGGGTATCTCAGGCAGGGAAATGGAGAGCTTCCAGAAGAGCACCCAGGGCCAGGACCATCCTGGCTGGCCTGCAGGCACCAAGTCGGCTGGCATGCTGTCCCTCATGTGGCTCCATGGCCCTTCCTCTAGGTTTTCAAGTCCTTGTACATATTCAGGTGTTTAGCCTTGGAAGGGTGGGAACATTTCAGCAGCAGCTGGCCTGGGGCTCGGCCCACGTTTACTCACAGATACCTCGGCACGGTCCCCCAGCTTTGCAGTGAGGACGCTTGTTGCGAGGAGCATGCTGGCTGAGTGGGAGATGATTCCCCACCACTGACCAACTTCAGAATTGTTTGCAATTGGAGCAAGTGCCCTGAAACGGTTTTCCTCTGTGTAACTGGTGGGTTCTGTTCTTTTTTATCTTTTTTTCGTTTTTGGTTCAAGGTAGATTTTATTCCTCTTTTGTGTATTTACAGATATAAGCATGGAAATAATTTATTCATATAAATACATGTATGTGAAGGGAAGAATATTTTTTCTGTTTTACTTTTTTTAATTTTATTTTTTTATTTTGAATTTAATTTTATATTTTTATACAGCAGGTTGTTTTTGGTTATCTACTTTATACATATAAATGTATACATACCAATCCCAATATCTCAACTCCTCCCACCACCATCCCCAACAGCTTTCCCCCCTTGTTGTCCATACGTTTGTTGTATACATGTGTTGCTCTATTTCTGCCTTGCAAAACGGTTCATCTGTACAATTTTTCTAGGTTCCACATATATGCATTAATATACAAGATTTGTTTTTCTCTTTCTGACTTACTTCAGTCTGTATGACAGTCTCTAGATCCATCAACGTCTCTACAAATGTCCCAATTTCATTCCTTTTTATGGCTTAGTAATATTCCATTTTATATATGTACCACATCTTTATGCATTCGTCTGTCTGTGGGCATTTAGGTTGCTTCCATTTCCTGGATAGTGTAAATAGTGATGCAATGAACATTGTGGTGAATGTCTCTTTTTGATTTATGGTTTTGTCTGGGTATATGCCCAGTAGAGGGATTGCTGTATCATATGGTAATTCTATTCTTAGTTTTATAAGAAACTCCATAATGTTCTCCACAGTGACTGTATCAATTTACGTTCCCAACAATAGTGGAAGAGGATTCCTTATCTCCACACCGTTTCCAGCATTTGTTGTTTGTAGATTTTCTGATGATGCCCATTCTAATAGGTGTGAGGTGATACACCATGGATGAGTCTATTTCGTTGAGCAAAGAGTAGGTCTTGTTTATTACGTATTTGGCTTATGGAATGGTATGTGTGCTAATTTCAATCTGTTTTTATACAGCAGCCCAACTCAACTTTCCCCTTAAGCAAGCATAAGGTTTTTATCTAAATGTGAGACTCTGTTCGGTTTTGTAATTCAGTTTATGTGTAGCCAAGTTTACACTCCCTCTATTAGTGATATCTTATGATAATTATCTTTCTTTGTGTGACATATTTCTCTTAGAATCATCATAATTAAATCCACTCAATTTGCTGCTACAGGCCTGATGACATTGATTTCACTGCTGAGTGATATTCCATTGTACGTAAGTAGCACAACTTCTTTATCCATTTTTTTCTTTCTGGGATATTTAATTTGTACTGGACTCGAGGTTCTTGTAAACACAGCAGCCCTAAATTTTGTGTTGGCTGTGTCTTGTTGATTTTAATTTTCCTAAGCTATAGGGCCAAAAGTGGAAGTGCCCTAGGCTCTGTAGCTTTGTTTTTTAGATGTTTCAGGATACACCATGAACATCTCCAGAGTGTCTGTTGGCAATTTACATCCCGCCCATCAGCATAACACGGCTCCCTGTTCTCCATGGCCTGTCCTGTGTTTCTGGTTTTTACACTTTATTCAGATGGCCTTTTTGACGAATGGGAAATGTGACTTCATTGTAGTGTGGATTTCCATTGCTGGAGTGCTTGGTTGGCCAAAATGTTCATATGCGTTTTTTCCTGAATATATTCAGGAAAAATGTATACGCACTTTTTGTCCATGTGCATCACTGTCAAAGATCTGCCGCTTTTCATATGCTTTAAATGCAATTCCAATCTACCTCTTGAAATATGATTCCTGCAATTCTGCCTCGTTTTCAAGTCCTCTTTGCAGACTTACTTCGATATATTTTTGCCAATAGCTGTCATTTATCTCTGCAGGTTTGTGAATTACAGTGCCCCTGAGCTCCTTTCTTAACTCGCTTCCTTGTAAGCTGGCCACAAAACTGCAGGTTTGCTTCAGGCCATAATCAGGGTCCGGCACGGCACTCTGAGCCTTTGGTTAATTCCTCTTCCTGGTGGGAAATTAGAGTTAAATGTGCCCCTCCAGATACCTGCCTCACTCCCAGCCACATGGTGATGTATGTCCTCAGGTTTGAGGCCATATGTGATGGGTTCCTCATCTTTTGATGATGTGGCCCCACTGGTGTGTGGACACTCCTGCCTGGTTCCCATCCCTTTGGTGATGTGGGTCCTCTGGTGAGACTCTGATCCTGGTTGGGTTCCTCACACATCCGTGAGGTGAGCCCTCTTCTCTGAGGTCACTCCTGCCTGGCTGGCACAACCCGCCTTGTTGACTTCGGCACCCTGGTGGCAGTTGGAGCCTGCTGGGAGCCTCCTTCCCGCGGTGATGAGGCCCTCTGGCGTCAGACCCTAATGGCGGGGTTCCCACATTTTCTGATACGTGCTAAGTGGTACGAGGGCACTCCTGCCAGGTTCCCATCCTCATGAGCGCGTGGGCCTTCTGTTCTGAGGTCCTAACGGCTGGGTTGCTCACACTTTCATGATGTGGGCTCTCTGCTGTGAGGTCAATCCTGCCTGGCTGGCGCACGTCGCCTTGGCGACGTGGACCCTCTGGTGGCAGTTGGAGCGTGCTGGGGTCTCCTCCCCTCAGTGATGAGGGCCTTCTGGTGTCAGGCCCTAAGTGCTGGGCTCCACACATTTTCTGATGTGTGCCCAGTGGTGCGAGTCACTCCTGCCAGGTTCCCATCCCCATGGGCATGTGGGACTTCTGTTCTGTGGTCCCAACTGCTGGGTTGCTCACAGTTTCATGATGTGGGCCCTTTGCTGTGTGTTCACTCTGGCCTGTATCCCATAGTGTCAGTGCTCTGGGCCTCCAGCTTGGAGTTTCCAACTTCTCGATTCCTCACCTTTTTTATTCTATGGGCCCTCGGTTGTGCGTCTCCTCCTGCATGCCTCACTCCCAGCCCCTTCGTGATGTGTGTCCCCTTGTTTGAGGCCACATGTGCTGTGTTCCTCACCTTTCTATAATGTGGCCACACTGGTGTGAGGACACTCTTGCCTGGTTCCCATTCCCTTGGTGATGTTGGCCCCACTGGTGTTAGGACAGTCTTGCCTGGTTCCCATCACCTTGGTGATGTTGGCCCTCTGGTGAGAGTCTGATCCTGGTTAGGTTCCTCACCCTTCTGTGAGGTGGGCCCTCTGCTCTGAGGTCACTCCTGCCTGGCTGGCACACCCCGCCTTGGCAACGTTGACCATATGGTGGCAGTTGGAGCCTGCTGGGAGCCTCCTCCCCTCGGTGATGAGGGCCCTCTGGCCTCAGGCCCTAACTGCTGGGTTCCCACATTTTCTGATTCGTGCTAAGTGGTGCAAGGACACTCCTGCCAGGTTCCCATCCCCATGGGGATGTGAGCCTTCTGCTCTGAGGTCCCAACGGCTGTGTTGCTCACAGTTTCATGATGAGGGCCCTCTGGTGTGAGTTCACTCCTGCCTAGATCCCATAGCCTCGCTGCTCCTGGCTGCCTGCTGGAGGTTCCAACTGTGGGATTCCTCACCTTTTTTATTCTATGGTCCCTCTGTTTTGAGGATCCTCTGGCCTGCCTCACTCCCAGCCCCTTGGTGATGTGTGTCCTCAGGTTTGAGGCCACGTGTGCTGGGTCCCTCAAATTATGGTGATGTAGCCCCACTGGTGTGAGGACACTCCTGCCTGGTTCCCATTCCCTTGGTGATGTTGGCCCTCTGGTGACAGTCTGATCCTTGTTGGGTTCCTCACACTTCTGTGAGGTGGGCTTTCTGCTCTGAGGTCACTCCTGCCTGGTTGGCACACCCCACCTTGGTGACATCGGCCTTATGGTGGCAGTTGGAGCCTGCTGGGAGCCTCCTCCCCTCGGTGATGAGGGTCCTCTGGCCTCAGGTCCTAACTGCTGGGTTCCCACATTTTCTGATTCGTGGAAGTGGGCCGAGGACACTCCTGTCAGGTTCCCATCCCCATAGGGATGTGGGCCTTCTGCTCTGAGGTCCCATCCGCTGGGTTGCTCACAGTTTCATGATGTGGGACCTCTGCTGTGAGTTTGCTGTGGCCTGGATCCCATAGACTCTGTGCTCTGGGCGGCCTACTGGCCGGTTCCAACTGCTGGATTCCTCACAACTTTTATTCTGTGGGCTCTGTTTTGTGAGGATACTCCTGCTTGCCTCACTCCTAGCCCCTTGGAGATGTGGGTCCCCTGTTTTAGGCCACATGTTCTGGGTTCCTCACCTTTCTATAATGTGGCCACACTTGTGTGAGGACCCTCCTGCCTGGTTCCGATCCCCTTGGTGATGTGGGCCCTCTGGTGAGAGTCTTATCCTGGCTGGTTTCCTCACCCTTCTGTGAGGTAGGCCCTCTGCGGTGAGGTCACTCCTGCCTGGCTGGCACACATCACCTTGGTGACGTGGGCCCTCAGTTGGGAGTTGGTGTCTGCTGCGAGTCTCTGTCCCTCGGTAATGAGGGCCCTCTTGCGTCAGACCCTAACTCCTGGGCTCCCAAAATTTGCAGATGTGCGACCTGTGGTGCGAGTACACTCCTGTCAGGTTCCCAACCACATGGGAATTTGGGCCTTCTGCTCTGAGGTCCCAAAGGCTGGGGTGCTCACAGTTTCATGATGAGGGCCCTCTGATGTGCGTTCATTCCGGCCTAGATCCCATAGGCTTGCTGCTCCTGGGCGCCTGCTGGGAGGTTCCAACTGCGGGATTCCTCACCTTTTTTATTCTATGGGCCCTCTGTTTTGAGGCTCCTCCTGCCTGCCTCAATCCCAGCCCCGTTGTGATGTGTGTCCTCTGGTGTGAGGCCACGTGTGCTGGGTCCCTCACCTTTCGATGATGTGGCCCCAATGGTGTGAGGACACTCGTGCCTGTTTCCCAGCCCCTTGGTGATGTGGCCCCTCTGGTGAGAGTCTGATCCTGGCTGGGTTCCTTACCGTTCTGTGAGGTGGGCCCTGTGCTCTGAGGTAACTCCTGCCTGGCTTGCTCCCATTGCCTTGGTGACGTCGGCCCTCTGGTGGCAGTTCGATCCTTTTGGAGACTCCTGTCCTCGGTGATGAGGTCCCTCTGGCGTCAGGCTCTAACTGCTGGGCTCCCCAGGTTTTCTGATGTGAGCCCAGTGATGCCAGGACACTCGTGAAATGTTCCCATCCCCATGGCGATATGGGCCTTCTGCTCTGAGGTTCCAACGACTGGGTTGCTCACAGTTTCCTTATGTTAGCTCTCTGGTGTTAGTTCACTCATTCCTAGATCCCATAGCCTCTGTACTCTGGGCCGCCTGCTGGGAAGTTCCAACTGCTGGGTTCCTCACCTTTTTTATTCTTTGGGCCCTGTGTTGGGAGGCTCCTCCTGCCTGTGTCACTCCCAGCCCCTTGGTGATATAGGTCCTCTGGTTTGTGGCCACATGTGCCAGTTTCCTCATCTTTTAGTGATGTGGCCCCACTGGTGTGAGGACACTCGTGCCTGGTTCCCGTCCCCTTGGTGATATGGGCCCTCTGGTGAGAGTCTGATCCTGGTTGGGTTCCTCACACTTCTTTGAGGTGGGCCGTCTGCTGTGAGGTCACTCCTGCCTGGCTGGCACACCCCGCCTTGGCGACGTGGGCCCTCTTGTGGTAGTTGGAACATGCTGGGAGCCTCCTCCCCTCAGTGATGAGGGCCCTCTGGCGTCAGGCCCTAACTGCTGGGTACCCACATTTTCTGATATGTGCTAAGTGGTGCGAGGACACTCCTGCCATGCTCCCAACACCTTGGGGATGTGGACCTTCTGCTCTGAGGTCCAAATGGCTGGGTTGCTCGCATTTTCATGATGTGGACCCTCTGCTGTGAGTTTACTGCGGCCTGAATCGCATAGACTTGGTGCTCTTGGCCGCCTGCTGGGAGGTTCCCATTGCTGGATTCCTCAGCTTTTTTATTCTATGGGCCCTGTGTTGTGAGGCTACTCCTGTCTGCCTCATTCCGAGCCCCTTGGAGATGTGGGTCTTCTTGTTTAGGCCACATGTGCTGGGTTCCTCACCTTTCTATGATGTGGCCACACTGGTGTGAAGACTCTCCTGCCTGGTTCTGATCACCTTGGTGATGTGGGCCCTCTGGTGAGAGTCTTATCCTGGCTGTGTTCCTCACCCTTCTGTGAGGTAGGCCCTCTGCGGTGAGGTCACTCCTACCTGGCTGTCACACGTCACCTTGGCGACGTGGGACCTCAGTTGGGTGTTGGTGCCTGATTGGAGTCTCCTCCCCTTGGTAATGAGGGCCCTCTGGCGTCAGGCCCTAACTCCTGGGTTCCCTAAATTCTCTGATGTGTGCCCTGTGGTGCGAGTACACTTCTGACAGGTTCCCAACCCCATGGGAATGTGGGCCTTCTGCTCTGAGATCCCAACGCCTAGGTTGCTCACAGTTTCATGATGACGGCCCTCTGGTGTGAGATCACTCCGGCCTGGATCCCATAGTCTCGCTGCTCCTGGCCGCCTGCTGGGAGGTTCCAACTGCGGGATTCTTCACCTCTTTAATTCTATGGTCCCTCTGTTTTGAGGCTCCTCCTGCCTGCCTCAATCCCAGCTCCCTTGTGATGTGTGTCCTCTGGTTTGAGGCCACGTGTGCTGGGTCCCTCACTTTTCGGTGATGTGGCCCCACTAGTGTGAGGACACTCCTGCCTGGTTCCCATTCCCTTGGTGATGTGGGCCCTCTGGTGAGAATCTGATCCTCTTTGGTTCTTCACACTTCTGTGAGGTTGACCCTCTGCTCTGAGGTCACTCCTGCCTGGTTGTCGCACTCCGCATTGGCGACGTCGCCCTGCTGGTAGCAGTCAGAGCTGGCTGGGAGCCACCGCCCCTCGGTGATGAGGGCCCTCTGGCATCAGGCACTAATTGCTGGGCTCCCCACATTTTTTCATGTGTGCCCACTCTTGCGATGACACTCCTGCTTGTTTCCCTTCCCCATGGGGATGTGGGCCTTCTGCTCTGAGGTCACAACGGCTGAGTTGCTTACAGAATCACAATGAGGGCCCTCTGTTGTGAGTTCATGCCGGCCTGGATCTCATAGCCTCAGTGCTCTGGGCCGCCTGCTAGGAAGATCCAACTGCTGGTTTCCACACCTTTTGTATACAATGGGACATGTGTTGTGAGGTTAATCCTGCCTGCCTCACTCCGAAACCCATGGTGATGTGGGTCCTCTGGTTTGAGGCCACATGTGCTGGGTACCTCAACTTTTGATGATGTGGCCCCACGGGTGTGAGGACACTCCTGCCTGGTTCCCATCACCTTGGTGATGTGGGCCCTCTGGGGAGAGTCTGATCCTGGCTGGGTTCCCTACCATTCTGTGAGGTGAGCCCTCTGATGTCAGGTCACTCCTGCCTGGCTAGCTCACATCGCCTTGGCGACGTGGGCCCTCTGTTGGCCACTGGAGCATGCTGGGAGCCTCCTACTCCCGTGAATGATGGCCCTGGAAAAAATGCATATGCCCTTTTTGGCCAAGTGCTTCATTGACGAGGTTCTGCCACTTCTCTTATGCTTTCAGAGCAATTCACGTCTACCTCCTGAAATCGGATTCCAGCAATTCTGCCCCACTTTCAAGTCCTCTTCGCAGCCTTAATTCAATATATTTTTGTACGATTTCTGTCATTTATAAGTCTGCAGGTATGTGAATGACAGTGCCCCTGAGCTCCTTTCCTCAACTCGCTTTCTTGTGAGCTGGCCACAAAACCGCAGGATTGCTTCAGGCCCTAATCTTGTTCCAGCACAGCATGCAGAGCCTTTGGTTAATTCCTTTTCCTGTTGGGAAATGAGTGTTAAAATTGCCCGTGCATACTGGGCATATACCCTGAGAAAACCAAAATTCAAAAAGAGTCATGTACCAAAATGTTCATTGCAGCTCTATTTACAATAGCCCGGAGATGGAAAGAACCTAAGCGCCCATCATCGGACGAATGGATAAAGAAGACGTGGCACATATACACAATGGAATATTACTCAGCCTTAAAAAGAAATGAAACTGAGTTATTTGTAATGAGATGGATAGACCTAGAGTCTGTCATACAGAGTGAAGTAAGTCAGAAAGAAAAAGACAAATAGCGTATGCTAACACATATATATGGAATTTAAAGGAAAAAAATGTCATGAAGAACCTAGGGATAAGACAGGAATAGAGGCGCAGACCTACTGGAGAACGGAATTGAGGATATGGGGAGGGGGAATGGTGAGATCTGACAGGGCGAGAGAGAGTCATGGACATATACACACTAACAAATGTAGTAAGGTAGATAGCAAGGGGGAAGCAGCCGCAAGTCACAGGGATATTAGCTCGGGGCGTTGGGACAGCCTGGAGGGGTGGAAGGGGGAGAGAGGGAGGGAGGGAGACACAAGAGGGAAGACACAGGGAGCATATGTATATGTATGGCTGATTCACTTTGTTATAAAGCAAAAACTAACACACCATTGTAAAGCAATTATACCCCAATAAAGATGTTAAAAAAAATATTTGCCCGTGCACACACCTACAGATAGTCTCCCATTGGTTCTCCGTATTCCTGTTCATCTTGCGCAGAAATTGCAAACAGTGCCAAACAGGAGGTTAAAGACACTGACTCTCCAAATGGGGAGAGTGTAAGAAAAGGGTCTGGAATGGTGAACCTGAGTACCAGGGGACGAAAACAGACATGCATGTAAAAAGGTTTCCCAGTCACACGGTGGAGCATACTCTGGGTTTCCCATGCAAATTTTAGCAGAAGGAAGAATCCCTAGAACCTGGAGAGTTGGGAACCATGGAATGGGTACCAGGCAGTATGACATCAAAGGGTCTGCATTTGCTCACTGAACCTCACCAATGCTATCAGCCCAAAGGGTCCAGCCTTATCTCTCACCCAGCTCTGGGTGTAGATGTGGTAAACCAGGTTGCATCACATGCCATGTGTGAGTTATTTAACAATTGCTCTCTATTTCACTGTCATTGTGTTTTGTTTTTGAAATTTTTTTTTGACACTGGGATTTATCGGATTTTCACTGCTGCGTTAATGCCACTGTACACACTCTTGATTCTCTTACGGAGACATAAATATCCACAGGTTTTAAGATTCTTCCTAGTCAGGTATATTCCTAGGCGTTGAATATGTGGTGTTGAGTCCATTTCGTTGAGCAAGGAGTAGGTCTTGTCTATTACATATTTGGCTTATGGAACGGTATCTGTGCTAATTTCAGTCTCTGGTTTTATGCAGCACGCCAACGCACCTTTCTCCATAAGAAAGCACAAGTTGGTTTTCTAAATTTGAGACTGTTCTGTTTTGTAATTCAGTTCATGTATAGTCAAGTTTACATACTGTGTATTAGTGATATTTTATGATGTTTCTTTTTATGTGTGACTTATTTCACGTAGAATCACCATACCTGAATCCACTCACTATGCCGTTATGGGCCTGATGACACAGATTTCATTGCTGAGTGATATTCCATTGTACGTACGTACCACAACTTCTTTATCCATTGTTTGCTCTCTGAGATATTTACCTTGTACTGTAAACGAGGTTCTTGTGAACAGAGAGGTCCCAAACTTTGAGGTGGCTGGGTGTTTTTGATTTTAATTTCCCTAAGCTGTAGGACCATAAGTGGAAGTGCCATAGGCTGTGTTGCTTTGTTTCTTACGTGTTACAGGAAACACATAACACTTCTCCAGAATGGCTGTCGGCAATTTACATCATATGCATCAGCATAATAAGGATCCCTGTTTTCCATTGCCTGTCCTCCGTTTCTGGATTTTACAATTTTTTTAAATGGCCCTTTTGCCCTGGGGGGCACTGAGACTTCATTGTAGTGCAGGTTTATTTACAAGCTTGCTTGGTTGGCCAAAAAGTGCGTATGCGTTTTTTCCTTAATATATTTAAGGAAAAAAGCATCCGCACTTTTTGGACAAGTGCATCATTATCGACGTTCTGCCTCTTTTCCTATTCTTTAAGTGCAATTCCAGTTTAACCCTTCAATCGTTTTCCTGAATTTCTGCCCCGCTTTCAAGTCCCCTTTGCAGGCTTACTTCAATATATTTTTGGAGGATAGCTGTCATTTATAACTCTGCAGGTTTGTGAATTACAGTGCCCCTGAGCTCCTTTCTTCAACTCGCTTTCTTGTGAGCTGGGCACAAAAACGCAGGATTGCTTCAGGCACTAATCTCTTTCCAGCAGGGCACGCTGAGCCTTTGGTTAATTCCTATTCCTGGTGGGAAATGAGCATTACATTTGCCCGTGCAGACAACTACAGCTAGTCTCTCATTGGTTCTCCCTATTCCTGTTCATCTTGCACAGAAATTGCAAGCTGTGCCAAAGAGGAGGTTAAAGGCACTGACTCTCCAAGCGGGGAGAGTGTTAGTAAAGCATCTGGAATGGTGAACCCGAGGACCAGGATACGAAAACTGAGATGCATTTTAAATCATTTCCCAATCACACGGTGGACGATACTCTGGGTTTCCCATGCATGTTTTAGCTGGAGGAAGAATCTCTTGAACCTGGAGAGTTGGGACCCATGGAATGGGTACCATGCAGTATGACTTCAAAGGGTCTGCATTTGCTCACCGAAACTCACCAATGCTATCAGCCTGAAGTGTCCAGCCTTATGTCTCAACCAGCTGTGGGTGTAGATGTGGTCAATCCCGGTTGCATCAGAGGCCCTGAGTGAATTGTTTAAGAATTGCTCTCTATTTCACTGTCTTTGTGTTTTGTTTTTGAAATTTATTTTGATAATAGGATTTATCAGATTTTCCCTGCTGCGTTTATGTCGCTGTACACAAACATGATTCTCTTAGGGAGACATATAAATCCATGGGTTTTAAGATTATTCCTAGTCAGGTATATTCCTAGGCGTTGAATATGTGGTGTTGAGTCCATTGCGTTGAGCAAGGAGTAGGTCTTGTCTATTACATATTTGGCTTATGGAAAGTTATCTGTGCTAATTTCAGTCTCTGGATTTATGCAGCACCCCAACGCACCTTTCCCCATAAGCAAGCACTAGTTGGTTTTCAAAATTTGAGACCCTGTTCTCTTTTGTAATTCAGTTCATGTGTAGTTAAATTTACACTCCGTGTATTAGTGATATCTTATGATGTTTCTATTTCTGTGTGATGTAGTTCACGTAGAATCACCGTACCTGCATCCACTCACTATGCCGCTACGGGCCTGATGACACAGATTTCATTGCTGAGTGATATTGCATTGCACGTACGTGCCACAACTTCTTTATCCATTTTTTGCTTTCTGGGATATTTACCTGGTACTGTAGACGAGCTTCTTGGGAACACAGCCGTCCCAAATTTTGGGGTGGATCTCTGTTTTTGATTTTAATTTCCCTAAGCAAGAGGACCATAAGTGCAATTGCCATAAGCTGTGTTCCTTTATTTCTTACGTGTTTCAGGAAACACCATACACTTCTCCAGGGTGGCTGCTGGCAATTTACATCCTGCCAATCAGCATAACAAGGCTCCCTGTTCTCCATATCCTGTCCTACCTTTCTGGATTTTACACTTTTTTCAGATGGCCGTTTTGCCCGTGGGCAGTGAGACTTCATTGTAGTGCAGATTTCCTTTACAGGCTTGCTTGGTTGGCCAAAAAGGGCGTATGCGTTTTTTCCTGAATATATTCAGGAAAAAACGCATACGCACTTTTTGGCCAAGTGCATCATTGTCGACGTTCTGCCTCTTTTTGTATGCTTTCAGCGCAATTCCAGTCTACCCCCTGCAATCTTTTTCCTGAAATTCTGCCCCGCTTTCAAGTCCCCTTCGCAGGCTTACTTCAATATATTTTTGGAGGATAGCTGTCATTTATAACTCTGCAGGTTTGTGAATTACAGTGCCCCTGAGCTCCTTTCTTCAACTCGCTTTCTTGTGAGCTGGGCACAAAACCGCAGGATTGCTTCAGTCCCTAATCTGTTTTCAGCAGGACACGCTGAGCCTTTGTTTAATTCCTCTTCCTGGTGGGCAATGAGCGTTACATTTGCCCGTGCAGACACCTACAGCTAGTCTCTCATTGGTTCTCCCTATTCCTGTTCATCTTGCACAGAAATTGCAAGCTGTGCCAAAGAGGAGGTTAAAGGCATTGACTCTCCAAGCGGGGAGAGTGTTAGTAAAGCATCTGGAATGGTGATCCCGAGGACCAGGATACGAAAACGGAGATGCATTTTAAATCGTTTCCCAATCACACGGTGGACGATACTCTGGGTTTCCCATGCATGTTTTAGCTGGAGGTAGAATCCCATGAACCTGGAGAGTTGGGACCCATGGAATGGGTACCATGCAGTATGACTTCAAAGGGTCTGCATTTGCTCATCGAAACTCACCAATGCTATCAGCCTGAAGTGTCCAGCCTTATGTCTCAACCAGCTCTGGGTGTAGATGTGGTCAATCCCGGTTGCATCACATGCCCTGAGTGAATTATTTAAGAATTGCTCTCTATTTCACTGTCTTTGTGTTTTGTTTTCGAAATTTATTTGGATAATGGGATTTATCGGATTTTCACTGCTGCGTTTCGGCCGCTGTACACACGCTTGATTCTCTTACGGAGACATATATATCCATGGGTTTTAAGATTCTTCCTAGTCAGGTATATTCCTAGGCGTTGAATATGTGGTGTTGGGTCCATTTCGTTGAGCAAGGAGTAGGTCTTGTCTATTACATATTTGGCTTATGGAAAGTTATCTCTGCTAATTTCAGTCTCTGGTTTTATGCAGCACCCCAACGCACCTTTCGCCATAAGCAAGCACTAGTTGGTTTTCTAAATTTGAGACCCTGTTCTGTTTTGTAATTCAGTTCATGTGTAGTCAAGTTTACATTCCGTGTATTAGTGATATCTTATGATGTTTCTTTTTCTGTGTGACGTAGTTCACGTAGAATCACCGTATCTGCATCCACACACTATGCCGCTACGGGCCTGATGACACAGATTTCATTGCTGAGTGATATTGCATTGTACGTACGTGCCACAACTTCTTTATCCATTTTTTGCTTTCTGGGATATTTACCTGATAATGTAGACGAGCTTCTTGTGAACACAGCCGTCCCAAATATTGGGGTGGCTGTCTGTTTTTGATTTTAATTTCCGTAAGCTATAGGACCATAAGTGGAAGTGCCATAGGCTGTGTTGCTTTGTTTCTTACGTGTTTCAGGAAACACCATACACTTCTCCAGGGTGGCTGCTGGCAATTTACATCCTGCCAATCAGCATAACAAGGCTCCCTGTTCTCCATATCCTGTCCTACCTTTCTGGATTTTACACTTTTTTCAGATGGCCGTTTTGCCCGGGGGCAGTGAGACTTCATTGTAGTGCAGATTTCCTTTACAGGCTTGCTTGGTTGGCCAAAAAGGGCGTATGCGTTTTTTCCTGAATATATTCAGGAAAAAACGCATACACACTTTTTGGCCAAGTGCATCATTGTCGACGTTCTGCCTCTTTTCGTATGCTTTCAGCGCAATTCCAGTCTACCCCCTGCAATCGTTTTCCTGAAATTCTGCCCCGCTTTCAAGTCCCCTTCGCAGGCTTACTTCAATATATTTTTGGAGGATAGCTGTCATTTATAACTCTGCAGGTTTGTGAATTACAGTGCCCCTGAGCTCCTTTCTTCAACTCGCTTTCTTGTGAGCTGGGCACAAAACCGCAGGATTGCTTCAGTCCCTAATCTGTTTTCAGCAGGACACGCTGAGCCTTTGTTTAATTCCTCTTCCTGGTGGGCAATGAGCGTTACATTTGCCCGTGCAGACACCTACAGCTAGTCTCTCATTGGTTCTCCCTATTCCTGTTCATCTTGCACAGAAATTGCAAGCTGTGCCAAAGAGGAGGTTAAAGGCATTGACTCTCCAAGCGGGGAGAGTGTTAGTAAAGCATCTGGAATGGTGAACCCGAGGACCAGGATACGAAAACGGAGATGCATTTTAAATCGTTTCCCAATCACACGGTGGACGATACTCTGTGTTTCCCATGCATGTTTTAGCTGGAGGTAGAATCCCATGAACCTGGAGAGTTGGGACCCATGGAATGGGTACCATGCAGTATGACTTCAAAGGGTCTGCATTTGCTCATCGAAACTCACCAATGCTATCAGCCTGAAGTGTCCAGCCTTATGTCTCAACCAGCTCTGGGTGTAGATGTGGTCAATCCCGGTTGCATCACATGCCCTGAGTGAATTATTTAAGAATTGCTCTCTATTTCACTGTCTTTGTGTTTTGTTTTCGAAATTTATTTGGATAATGGGATTTATCGGATTTTCACTGCTGCGTTTCGGCCGCTGTACACACGCTTGATTCTCTTACGGAGACATATATATCCATGGGTTTTAAGATTCTTCCTAGTCAGGTATATTCCTAGGCGTTGAATATGTGGTGTTGGGTCCATTTCGTTGAGCAAGGAGTAGGTCTTGTCTATTACATATTTGGCTTATGGAAAGTTATCTCTGCTAATTTCAGTCTCTGGTTTTATGCAGCACCCCAACGCACCTTTCCCCATAAGCAAGCACTAGTTGGTTTTCTAAATTTGAGACCCTGTTCTGTTTTGTAATTCAGTTCATGTGTAGTCAAGTTTACATTCCGTGTATTAGTGATATCTTATGATGTTTCTTTTTCTGTGTGACGTAGTTCACGTAGAATCACCGTACCTGCATCCACTCACTATGCCGCTATGGGCCTGATGACACAGATTTCATTGCTGAGTGATACTGCATTGCACGTACGTGCCACAACTTCTTTATCCATTTTTTGCTTTCTGGGATATTTACCTGGTACTGTAGACGAGCTTCTTGGGAACACAGCCGTCCCAAACTGTGGGGTGGCTCTCTGTTTTTGATTTTAATTTCCCTAAGGAATAGGACCATAAGTGCAATTGCCATAGGCTGTGTTGCTTTATTTCTTACATTTTTCAGGAAACACCATACACTTCTCCAGGGTGGCTGTTGGCAATTTACATCCTGCCAATCAGCATAACAAGGCTCCCTGTTCTCCATATCCTGTCCTACCTTTCTGGATTTTACACTTTTTTCAGATGGCCCTCTTGCCCGGGGGGCAGTGAGACTTCATTGTAGTGCAGATTTCATTTACAGGCTTGCTTGGTTGGCCAAAAAGGGCGTATGCGTTTTTTCCTGAATATATTCAGGAAAAAACGCATACGCCCTTTTTGGCCAAGTGCATCATTGTCAACGTTCTGCCTCTTTTCCTATGCTTTCAGGGCAATTCCAGTCTACCCCCTGCAAATGTTTTCCTAAAATTCTGCCCCGCTTTCAAGTCCCCTTCGCAGGCTTACTTCAATATATTTTTGGAGGAAAGCTGTCATTTATAACTCTGCAGGTTTGTGAATTACAGTGCCCCTGAGCTCGTTCTTCAACTCGCTTTCTTGTGAGCTGGGCACAAAACCGCAGGATTGCTTCAGGCCTTAATCTGTTTCCACCAGGGCACACTGAGCCTTTGTTTAATTCCTCTTCCTGGTGGGCAATGAGCGTTACATTTGCCCGTGCAGACACCTACAGCTAGTCTCTCATTGGTTCTCCCTATTCCTGTTCATCTTGCACAGAAATTGCAAGCTGTGCCAAAGAGGAGGTTAAAGGCTCTGACTCTCCAAGCGGGGAGAGTGTTAGTAAAGCATCTGGAATGGTGAACACGAGGACCAGGATACGAAAACTGAGATGCATTTTAAATCGTTTCCCAATCACACGGTGGACGATACTCTGGGTTTCCCATGCATGTTTTAGCTGCAGGAAGAATGCCTTGAACCTGGAGAGTTGGGACCCATGGAATGGGTACCATGCAGTATGACTTCAAAGGGTCTGCCTTTTCTCACCGAAACTCACCAATGCTATCAGCCTGGAGTGTCCACCCTTATGTCTCAATCAGCTCTGGGTGTAGATGTGGTCAATACCGGTTGCATCACATGCCCTGAGTGAATTATTTAAGAATTGCTCTCTATTTCACTGTCTTTGTGTTTTGTTTTTGAAATTTATTTTGATAATGGGATTTATCGGATTTTCCCAGCTGCGTTTCGGCCGCTGTATACACGCTTGATTCTCTTACGGAGACATATATATCCATGGGTTTTAAGATTCTTCCTAGTCAGGTATATTCCTAGGCGTTGAATATGTGGTGTTGGGTCCATTTCGTTGAGCAAGGAGTAGGTCTTGTCTATTACATATTTGGCTTATGGAAAGTTATCTGTGCTAATTTCAGTCTCTGGTTTTATGCAGCACCCCAACGCACCTTTCCCCATAAGCAAGCACTAGTTGGTTTTCTAAATTTGAGACCCTGTTCTGTTTTGTAATTCAGTTCATGTGTAGTCAAGTTTACATTCCGTGTATTAGTGATATCTTATGATGTTTCTTTTTCTGTGTGACGTAGTTCACGTAGAATCACCGTATCTGCATCCACACACTATGCCGCTACGGGCCTGATGACACAGATTTCATTGCTGAGTGATATTGCATTGTACGTACGTGCCACAACATCTTTATCCATTTTTTGCTTTCTGGGATATTTACCTGATAATGTAGACGAGCTTCTTGTGAACACAGCCGTCCCAAATATTGGGGTGGCTGTCTGTTTTTGATTTTAATTTCCGTAAGTTATAGGACCATTAGTGGAAGTGCCATAGGCTGTGTTGCTTTGTTTCTTACGTGTTTCAGGAAACACCATACACTTCTCCAGGGTGGCTGCTGGCAATTTACATCCTGCCAATCAGCATAACAAGGCTCCCTGTTCTCCATATCCTGTCCTACCTTTCTGGATTTTACACTTTTTTCAGATGGCCGTTTTGCCTGGGGGGCAGTGAGACTTCATTGTAGTGCAGATTTCATTTACAGGCTTGCTTGGTTGGCCAAAAAGGGCGTATGCGTTTTTTCCTGAATATATTCAGGAAAAAACGCATACGCCCTTTTTGGCCAAGTGCATCATTGTCGACGTTCTGCCTCTTTTCCTATGCTTTCTGGGCGATTCCAGTCTACCCCCTGCAATCGTTTTTCGGAAATTCTGCCCCGCTTTCCAGTCCCCTTCGCAGGCTTACTTCAATATATTTTTGGAGGATAGCTGTCATTTATAACTCTGCAGGTTTGTGAATTACAGTGCCCCTGGGCTCCTTTCTTCAACTCGCTTTCTGGTGAGCTGAGCCCAAAACCGCAGGATTGCTTCAGGACCTAATCTGTTTCCGGCAGGGCATGCTGAGCCTTTGGTTAATTCCTCTTCCTGGTGGGAAATGAGCGTTACATTTGCCCGTGCAGACACCTACATCTAGTCTCACATTGCTTCTCCTATTCCTGTTCATCTTGCACAGAAATTGCAAGCTGTGCCAAATACGAGGTTAAAGGCACTGACTCTCCAAGCGGGGAGAGTGTTAGTAAAGCATCTGGAATGGTGAACCCGAGGACCAGGATACGAAAACTGAGATGCATTTTAAATCGTTTCCCAATCACACGGTGGACGATAATCTGGGTTTCCCAAGCATGTTTTAGCTGCAGGAAGAATGCCTTGAACCTGGAGAGTTGGGACCCATGGAATGGGTACCATGCAGTATGACTTCAAAGGGTCTGCATTTGCTCACCGAAACTCACCAATGCTATCAGCCTGACGTGTCCAGCCTTATGTCTCAACCAGCTCTGGGTGTAGATGTGGTCAATCCCGGTTGCATCACATGCCCTGAGTGAATTATTTAAGAATTGCTCTCTATTTCACTGTCTTTGTGTTTTGTTTTCGAAATTTATTTTGATAATGGGATTTATCGGATTTTCACTGCTGCGTTTCGGCCGCTGTACACACGCTTGATTCTCTTACGGAGACATATATATCCATGGGTTTTAAGATTCTTCCTAGTCAGGTATATTCCTAGGCGTTGAATATGTGGTGTTGGGTCCATTTCGTTGAGCAAGGAGTAGGACTTGTCTATTACATATTTGGCTTATGGAAAGTTATCTGTGCTAATTTCAGTCTCTGGTTTTATGCAGCACCCCAAGGCACCTTTTCCCATAAGCAAACACTAGTTGGTTTTCTAAATTTGAGACCCTGTTCTGTTTTGTAATTCAGTTCATGTGTAGTCAAGTTTACATTCCGTGTATTAGTGATATCTTATGATGTTTCTTTTTCTGTGTGACGTAGTTCACGTAGAATCACCGTACCTGCATCCACTCACTATGCCGCTACGGGCCTGATGACACAGATTACATTGCTGAGTGATATTGCATTGTACGTACGTGCCACAACTTCTTTATCCATTTTTTGCTTTCTGGGATATTTACCTGATAATGTAGACGAGCTTCTTGTGAACACAGCCGTCCCAAATATTGGGGTGGCTGTCTGTTTTTGATTTTAATTTCCGTAAGCTATAGGACCATAAGTGGAAGTGCCAGAGACTGTGTTGCTTTGTTTCTTATGTGTTTCAGGAAACACCATACACTTCTCCAGGGCGGCTGCTGGCAATTTACATCCTGCCAATCAGCATAACAAGGCTCCCTGTTCTCCATATCCTGTCCTACCTTTCTGGATTTTACACTTTTTTCAGATGGCCCTCTTGCCCGGGGGGCAGTGAGACTTCATTGTAGTGCAGATTTCCTTTACAGGCTTGCTTGGTTGGCCAAAAAGGGCGTATGCGTTTTTTCCTGAATATATTCAGGAAAAAACGCATACGCCCTTTTTGGCCAAGTGCATCATTGTCGACGTTCTGCCTCTTTTCCTATGCTTTCAGGGCAATTCCAGTCTACCCCCTGCAATCGTTTTCCTGAAATTCTGCCCCGCTTTCAAGTCCCCTTCGCAGGCTTACTTCAATATATTTTTGGAGGATAGCTGTCATTTATAACTCTGCAGGTTTGTGAATTACAGTGCCCCTGAGCTCCTTTCTTCAACTCGCTTTCTTGTGAACTGGGCACAAAACCGCAGGATTGCTTCAGGCCCTAATCTGTTTCGGGCAGGGCACGCTGAGCCTTTGGTAAATTCCTCTTCCTGGTGGGAAATGAGCGTTACATTTGCCCGTGCAGACACCTACAGCTAGTCTCTCATTGGTTCTCCCTATTCCTGTTCATCTTGCACAGAAATTGCAAGCTGTGCCAAACAGGAGGTTAAAGGCACTGACTCTCCAAGCAGGGAGACTGTTAGTAAATCATCTGGAATGGTGAACCCGAGGACCAGGATACGAAAACTGAGATGCATTTTAAATCATTTCCCCATAACACGGTGGACGATACTCTTGGTTTCACATGCATGTTTTAGCTGGAGGAAGAATCCCTTGAACCTGAAGAGTTGGGACCCATGGAATAGGTACCATACAGTATGACTTCAAAGGGTGTGCATTTGCTCACCTAAACTCACCAATGCTATCAGCCTGAAGTGTCCAGCCTTATGTCTCAACCAGCTCTGGGTGTAGATGTGGTCAATCCCGGTTGCATCACATGCCCTTAGTGAATTATTTAAGAATTGCTCTCTATTTCACTGTCTTTGTGTTTTGTTTTCGAAATTTATTTTGATAATGGGATTTATCGGATTTTCACTGCTGCCTTTCGGCCGCTGTACACACCCTTGATTCTCTTATGGAGACATATATATCCATGGGTTTTAAGATTCTTCCTAGTCAGGTATATTCCTAGGCGTTGAATATGTGGTGTTGGGTCCATTTCGTTGAGCAAGGAGTAGGTCTTGTCTATTACATATTGGGCTTATGGAAAGTTATCTGTGCTAATTTCAGTCTCTGGTTTTATGCAGCACCCCAAGGCACCTTTCCCCATAAGCAAGCACTAGTTGGTTTTCTAAATTTGAGACCCTTTTCTATTTTGTAATTCAGTTCATGTGTAGTCAAGTTTACATTCCGTGTATTCGTGATATCTTATGATGTTTCTTTTTCTGTGTGACGTAGTTCACGTAGAATCACCGTACCTGCATCCACTCACTATGCCGCTACGGGCCTGATGACACAGATTTCATTGCTGAGTGATATTGCATTGTACGTACGTGCCACAACTTCTTTATCCATATTTTGCTTTCTGGGATATTTACCTGTTACTGTAGACGAGCTTCTTGTGAACACAGCCGTCCCAAATATTGGGGTGGCTGTCTGTTTTTGATTTTAATTTCCGTAAGCTATAGGACCATAAGTGGAAGTGCCATAGGCTGTGTTGCTTTGTTTCTTATGTGTTTCAGGAAACACCATACACTTCTCCAGGCTGGCTGCTGGCAATTTACATCCTGCCAATCAGCATAACAAGGCTCCCTGTTCTCCATATCCTGTCCTACCTTTCTGGATTTTACACTTTTTTCAGATGGCCCTCTTGCCCGGGGGGCAGTGAGACTTCATTGTAGTGCAGATTTCCTTTACAGGCTTGCTTGGTTGGCCAAAAAGGGCGTATGCGTTTTTTCCTGAATATATTCAGGAAAAAACGCATACGCCCTTTTTGGCCAAGTGCATCATTGTCGACGTTCTGCCTCTTTTCCTATGCTTTCAGGGCAATTCCAGTCTACCCCCTGCAATCGTTTTCCAGAAATTCTGCCCCGCTTTCAAGTCCCCTTCGCAGGCTTACTTCAATATATTTTTGGAGGATAGCTGTCATTTATAACTCTGCAGGTTTGTGAATTACAGTGCCCCTGAGCTCCTTTCTTCAACTCGCTTTCTTGTGAACTGGGCACAAAACCGCAGGATTGCTTCAGGCCCTAATCTGTTTCGGGCAGGGCATGCTGAGCCTTTGGTAAATTCCTCTTCCTGGTGGGAAATGAGCGTTACATTTGCCCGTGCAGACACCTACAGCTAGTCTCTCATTGGTTCTCCCTATTCCTGTTCATCTTGCACAGAAATTGCAAGCTGTGCCAAACAGGAGGTTAAAGGCACTGACTCTCCAAGCAGGGAGACTGTTAGTAAATCATCTGGAATGGTGAACCCGAGGACCAGGATACGAAAACTGAGATGCATTTTAAATCATTTCCCCATAACACGGTGGACCATACTGTGGGTTTCACATGCATGTTTTAGCTGGAGGAAGAATCCCTTGAACCTGAAGAGTTGGGACCCATGGAATAGGTACCATACAGTATGACTTCAAAGGGTGTGCATTTGCTCACCTAAACTCACCAATGCTATCAGCCTGAAGTGTCCAGCCTTATGTCTCAACCAGCTCTGGGTGTAGATGTGGTCAATCCCGGTTGCATCACATGCCCTGAGTGAATTATTTAAGAATTGCTCTCTATTTCACTGTCTTTGTGTTTTGTTTTCGAAATTTATTTTGATAATGGGATTTATCGGATTTTCACTGCTGCCTTTCGGCCGCTGTACACACCCTTGATTCTCTTACGGAGACATATATATCCATGGGTTTTAAGATTCTTCCTAGTCAGGTATATTCCTAGGCGTTGAATATGTGGTGTTGGGTCCATTTCGTTGAGCAAGGAGTAGGTCTTGTCTATTACATATTGGGCTTATGGAAAGTTATCTGTGCTAATTTCAGTCTCTGGTTTTATGCAGCACCCCAAGGCACCTTTCCCCATAAGCAAGCACTAGTTGGTTTTCTATATTTGAGACCCTTTTCTATTTTGTAATTCAGTTCATGTGTAGTCAAGTATACATTCCGTGTATTCGTGATATCTTATGATGTTTCTTTTTCTGTGTGACGTAGTTCACGTAGAATCACCGTACCTGCATCCACTCACTATGCCGCTATGGGCCTGATGACACAGATTTCATTGCTGAGTGATATTGCATTGTACGTACGTGCCACAAGTTCTTTATCCATTTTTTGCTTTCTGGGATATTTACCTGATACTGTAGACGAGCTTCTTGTGAACACAGCCGTCTCAAATATTGGGGTGGCTGTCTGTTTTTGATGTTAATTTCCGTAAGCTATAGGACCATAAGTGGAAGTGCCATAGGCTGTGTTGCTTTGTTTCTTTCGTGTTTCAGGAAACACCATACACTTCTCCAGGGTGGGTGCTGACAATTTACATCCTGCCAATCAGCATAACAAGGCTCCCTGTTCTCCATATCCTGTCCTACCTTTCTGGATTTTACACTTTTTTCAGTTGGCCCTTTTGCCAGGGGGGCAGTGAGACTTCATTGTAGTGCAGATTTCATTTACAGGCTTGCTTGGTTGGCCAAAAAGGGCGTATGCGTTTTTTCCTGAATATATTCAGGAAAAAACGCATACGCCCTTTTTGGCCAAGTGCATCATTGTCGACGTTCTGCCTCTTTTCCTATGCTTTCAGGGCAATTCCAGTCTACCCCCTGCAATCGTTTTCCTGAAATTCTGCCCCGCTTTCAAGTCCCCTTCGCAGGCTTACTTCAATATATTTTTGGAGGATAGCTGTCATTTATAACTCTGCAGGTTTGTGAATTACAGTGCCCCTGAGCTCCTTTCTTCAACTCGCTTTCTTGTGAGCTGGGCACAAAACCGCAGGATTGCTTCAGGCCCTAATCTGTTTCCGGCAGGGCACGCTGAGCCTTTGGTTAATTCCTCTTCCTGGTGGGCAATGAGCGTTACATTTGCCCGTGCAGACACCTACAGCTAGTCTCTCATTGGTTCTCCCTATTCCTGTTCATTTTGCACAGAAATTGCAAGCTGTGCCAAAGAGGAGGTTAAAGGCACTGACTCTCCAAGCGGGGAGAGTGTTAGTAAAGCATCTGGAATGGTGAACCCGAGGACCAGGATACGAAAACTGAGATGCATTTTAAATCATTTCCCCATAACACGGTGGACCATACTGTGGGTTTCACATGCATGTTTTAGCTGGAGGAAGAATCCCTTGAACCTGAAGAGTTGGGACCCATGGAATAGGTACCATACAGTATGACTTCAAAGGGTGTGCATTTGCTCACCTAAACTCACCAATGCTATCAGCCTGAAGTGTCCAGCCTTATGTCTCAACCAGCTCTGGGTGTAGATGTGGTCAATCCCGGTTGCATCACATGCCCTGAGTGAATTATTTAAGAATTGCTCTCTATTTCACTGTCTTTGTGTTTTGTTTTCGAAATTTATTTTGATAATGGGATTTATCGGATTTTCACTGCTGCCTTTCGGCCGCTGTACACACCCTTGATTCTCTTACGGAGACATATATATCCATGGGTTTTAAGATTCTTCCTAGTCAGGTATATTCCTAGGCGTTGAATATGTGGTGTGGGGTCCATTTCGTTGAGCAAGGAGTAGGTCTTGTCTATTACATATTGGGCTTATGGAAAGTTATCTGTGCTAATTTCAGTCTCTGGTTTTATGCAGCACCCCAAGGCACCTTTCCCCATAAGCAAGCACTAGTTGGTTTTCTAAATTTGAGACCCTTTTCTATTTTGTAATTCAGTTCATGTGTAGTCAAGTTTACATTCCGTGTATTCGTGATATCTTATGATGTTTCTTTTTCTGTGTGACGTAGTTCACGTAGAATCACCGTACCTGCATCCACTCACTATGCCGCTATGGGCCTGATGACACAGATTTCATTGCTGAGTGATATTGCATTGTACGTACGTGCCACAAGTTCTTTATCCATTTTTTGCTTTCTGGGATATTTACCTGATACTGTAGACGAGCTTCTTGTGAACACAGCCGTCTCAAATATTGGGGTGGCTGTCTGTTTTTGATTTTAATTTCCGTAAGCTATAGGACCATAAGTGGAAGTGCCATAGGCTGTGTTGCTTTGTTTCTTTCGTGTTTCAGGAAACACCATACACTTCTCCAGGGTGGCTGCTGGCAATTTACATCCTGCCAATCAGCATAACAAGGCTCCCTGTTCTCCATATCCTGTCCTACCTTTCTGGATTTTACACTTTTTTCAGATGGCCCTTTTGCCAGGGGGGCAGTGAGACTTCATTGTAGTGCAGATTTCATTTACAGGCTTGCTTGGTTGGCCAAAAAGGGCGTATGCGTTTTTTCCTGAATATATTCAGGAAAAAACGCATACGCCCTTTTTGGCCAAGTGCATCATTGTTGACGTTCTGCCTCTTTTCCTATGCTTTCAGGGCAATTCCAGTCTACCCCTGCAATCGTTTTCCTGAAATTCTGCCCCGCTTTCAAGTCCCCTTCGCAGGCTTACTTCAATATATTTTTGGAGGAAAGCTGTCATTTATAACTCTGCAGGTTTGTGAATTACAGTGCCCCTGAGCTCCTTTCTTCAACTCGCTTTCTTGTGAGCTGGGCACAAAACCGCAGGATTGCTTCAGGCCCTAATCTGTTTCCAGCAGGGCACACTGAGCCTTTGTTTAATTCCTCTTCCTGGTGGGCAATGAGCGTTACATTTGCCCGTGCAGACACCTACAGCTAGTCTCTCATTGGTTCTCCCTATTCCTGTTCATTTTGCACAGAAATTGCAAGCTGTGTCAAAGAGGAGGTTAAAGGCACTGACTCTCCAAGCGGGGAGAGTGTTAGTAAAGCATCTGGAATGGTGAACCCGAGGACCAGGATACGAAAACTGAGATGCATTTTAAATCATTTCCCAATCACATGGTGGACGATACTCTTGGTTTCCCATGCATGTTTTAGCTGGAGGAAGAATCCCTTGAACCTGGAGAGTTGGGACCCATGGAATGGGTACCATGCAGTATGACTTCAAAGGGTCTGCATTTGCTCACCGAAACTCACCAATGCTATCAGCCTGAAGTGTCCAGCCTTATGTCTCAACCAGCTCTGGGTGTAGATGTGTTAAATCCCGGTTGCATCACATGCCCTGAGTGAATTATTTAAGAATTGCTCTCTATTTCACTGTCTTTATGATTTTTTTTTGAAATTTATTTTGATAATGGGATTTATCGGATTTTCACTGCTGCGTTTATGCCGCTGTACACACGCTTGATTCTCTTACGGAGACATATATATCCATGGGTTTTAAGATTCTTCCTAGTCAGGTATATTCCTAGGCGTTGAATATGTGGTGTTGGGTCCATTTCGTTGAGCAAGGAGTAGGTCTTGTCTATTACATATTTGGCTTATGGAAAGTTATCTGTGCTAATTTCAGTCTCTGGTTTTATGAAGCACCCCAACGCACCTTTCCCCATAAGCAAGCACTAGTTGGTTTTCTAAATTTGAGACCCTGTTCTGTTTTGTAATTCAGTTCATGTGTAGTCAAGTTTACATTCCGTGTATTAGTGATATCTTATGATGTTTCTTTTTCTGTGTGACGTAGTTCACGTAGAATCACCGTACCTGCATCCACTCACTATGCCGCTACGGGCCTGATGACACAGATTTCATTGCTGAGTGATATTGCATTGTACGTACGTGCCACAACTTCTTTATCCATATTTTGCTTTCTGGGATATTTACCTGTTACTGTAGACGAGCTTCTTGTGAACACAGCCGTCCCAAATATTGGGGTGGCTGTCTGTTTTTGATTTTAATTTCCGTAAGCTATAGGACCATAAGTGGAAGTGCCATAGACTGTGTTGCTTTGTTTCTTATGTGTTTCAGGAAACACCATACACTTCTCCAGGCTGGCTGCTGGCAATTTACATCCTGCCAATCAGCATAACAAGGCTCCCTGTTCTCCATATCCTGTCCTACCTTTCTGGATTTTACACTTTTTTCAGATGGCCCTCTTGCCCGGGGGGCAGTGAGACTTCATTGTAGTGCAGATTTCCTTTACAGGCTTGCTTGGTTGGCCAAAAAGGGCGTATGCGTTTTTTCCTGAATATATTCAGGAAAAAACGCATACGCCCTTTTTGGCCAAGTGCATCATTGTCGACGTTCTGCCTCTTTTCCTATGCTTTCAGGGCAATTCCAGTCTACCCCCTGCAATCGTTTTCCAGAAATTCTGCCCCGCTTTCAAGTCCCCTTCGCAGGCTTACTTCAATATATTTTTGGAGGATAGCTGTCATTTATAACTCTGCAGGTTTGTGAATTACAGTGCCCCTGAGCTCCTTTCTTCAACTCGCTTTCTTGTGAACTGGGCACAAAACCGCAGGATTGCTTCAGGCCCTAATCTGTTTCGGGCAGGGCATGCTGAGCCTTTGGTAAATTCCTCTTCCTGGTGGGAAATGAGCGTTACATTTGCCCGTGCAGACACCTACAGCTAGTCTCTCATTGGTTCTCCCTATTCCTGTTCATCTTGCACAGAAATTGCAAGCTGTGCCAAACAGGAGGTTAAAGGCACTGACTCTCCAAGCAGGGAGACTGTTAGTAAATCATCTGGAATGGTGAACCCGAGGACCAGGATACGAAAACTGAGATGCATTTTAAATCATTTCCCCATAACACGGTGGACCATACTGTGGGTTTCACATGCATGTTTTAGCTGGAGGAAGAATCCCTTGAACCTGAAGAGTTGGGACCCATGGAATAGGTACCATACAGTATGACTTCAAAGGGTGTGCATTTGCTCACCTAAACTCACCAATGCTATCAGCCTGAAGTGTCCAGCCTTATGTCTCAACCAGCTCTGGGTGTAGATGTGGTCAATCCCGGTTGCATCACATGCCCTGAGTGAATTATTTAAGAATTGCTCTCTATTTCACTGTCTTTGTGTTTTGTTTTCGAAATTTATTTTGATAATGGGATTTATCGGATTTTCACTGCTGCCTTTCGGCCGCTGTACACACCCTTGATTCTCTTATGGAGACATATATATCCATGGGTTTTAAGATTCTTCCTAGTCAGGTATATTCCTAGGCGTTGAATATGTGGTGTTGGGTCCATTTCGTTGAGCAAGGAGTAGGTCTTGTCTATTACATATTGGGCTTATGGAAAGTTATCTGTGCTAATTTCAGTCTCTGGTTTTATGCAGCACCCCAAGGCACCTTTCCCCATAAGCAAGCACTAGTTGGTTTTCTAAATTTGAGACCCTTTTCTATTTTGTAATTCAGTTCATGTGTAGTCAAGTTTACATTCCGTGTATTCGTGATATCTTATGATGTTTCTTTTTCTGTGTGACGTAGTTCACGTAGAATCACCGTACCTGCATCCACTCACTATGCCGCTATGGGCCTGATGACACAGATTTCATTGCTGAGTGATATTGCATTGTACTTACGTGCCACATGTTCTTTATCCATTTTTTGCTTTCTGGGATATTTACCTGATACTGTAGACGAGCTTCTTGTGAACACAGCCGTCTCAAATATTGGGGTGGCTGTCTGTTTTTGATTTTAATTTCCGTAAGCTATAGGACCATAAGTGGAAGTGCCATAGGCTGTGTTGCTTTGTTTCTTTCATGTTTCAGGAAACACCATACACTTCTCCAGGGTGGCTGCTGGCAATTTACATCCTGCCAATCAGCATAACAAGGCTCCCTGTTCTCCATATCCTGTCCTACCTTTCTGGATTTTACACTTTTTTCAGATGGCCCTTTTGCCAGGGGGGCAGTGAGACTTCATTGTAGTGCAGATTTCATTTACAGGCTTGCTTGGTTGGCCAAAAAGGGCGTATGCGTTTTTTCCTGAATATATTCAGGAAAAAACGCATACGCCCTTTTTGGCCAAGTGCATCATTGTCGACGTTCTGCCTCTTTTCCTATGCTTTCAGGGCAATTCCAGTCTACCCCCTGCAATCGTTTTCCTGAAATTCTGCCCCGCTTTCAAGTCCCCTTCGCAGGCTTACTTCAATATATTTTTGGAGGAAAGCTGTCATTTATAACTCTGCAGGTTTGTGAATTACAGTGCCCCTGAGCTCCTTTCTTCAACTCGCTTTCTTGTGAGCTGGGCACAAAACCGCAGGATTGCTTCAGGCCCTAATCTGTTTCCGGCAGGGCACGCTGAGCCTTTGTTTAATTCCTCTTCCTGGTGGGAAATGAGCGTTACATTTGCCCGTGCAGACACCTACAGCTAGTCTCTCATTGGTTCTCCCTATTCCTGTTCATTTTGCACAGAAATTGCAAGCTGTGCCAAAGAGGAGGTTAAAGGCACTGACTCTCCAAGAGGGGAGAGTGTTAGTAAAGAATCTGGAATGGTGAACCCGAGGACCAGGATACGAATACTGAGATGCATTTTAAATCATTTCCCAATCACATGGTGGACGATACTCTTGGTTTCCCATGCATGTTTTAGCTGGAGGAAGAATCCCTTGAACCTGGAGAGTTGGGACCCATGGAATGGGTACCATGCAGTATGACTTCAAAGGGTCTGCATTTGCTCACCGAAACTCACCAATGCTATCAGCCTGAAGTGTCCAGCCTTATGTCTCAACCAGCTCTGGGTGTAGATGTGTTAAATCCCGGTTGCATCACATGCCCTGAGTGAATTATTTAAGAATTGCTCTCTATTTCACTGTCTTTATGATTTTTTTTTGAAATTTATTTTGATAATGGGATTTATCGGATTTTCACTGCTGCGTTTATGCCGCTGTACACACGCTTGATTCTCTTACGGAGACATATATATCCATGGGTTTTAAGATTCTTCCTAGTCAGGTATATTCCTAGGCGTTGAATATGTGGTGTTGGGTCCATTTCGTTGAGCAAGGAGTAGGTCTTGTCTATTACATATTTGGCTTATGGAAAGTTATCTGTGCTAATTTCAGTCTCTGGTTTTATGAAGCACCCCAACGCACCTTTCCCCATAAGCAAGCACTAGTTGGTTTTCTAAATTTGAGACCCTGTTCTGTTTTGTAATTCAGTTCATGTGTAGTCAAGTTTACATTCCGTGTATTAGTGATATCTTATGATGTTTCTTTTTCTGTGTGACGTAGTTCACGTAGAATCACCGTACCTGCATCCACTCACTATGCCGCTACGGGCCTGATGACACAGATTTCATTGCTGAGTGATATTGCATTGTACGTACGTGCCACAACTTCTTTATCCATATTTTGCTTTCTGGGATATTTACCTGTTACTGTAGACGAGCTTCTTGTGAACACAGCCGTCCCAAATATTGGGGTGGCTGTCTGTTTTTGATTTTAATTTCCGTAAGCTATAGGACCATAAGTGGAAGTGCCATAGACTGTGTTGCTTTGTTTCTTATGTGTTTCAGGAAACACCATACACTTCTCCAGGCTGGCTGCTGGCAATTTACATCCTGCCAATCAGCATAACAAGGCTCCCTGTTCTCCATATCCTGTCCTACCTTTCTGGATTTTACACTTTTTTCAGATGGCCCTCTTGCCCGGGGGGCAGTGAGACTTCATTGTAGTGCAGATTTCCTTTACAGGCTTGCTTGGTTGGCCAAAAAGGGCGTATGCGTTTTTTCCTGAATATATTCAGGAAAAAACGCATACGCCCTTTTTGGCCAAGTGCATCATTGTCGACGTTCTGCCTCTTTTCCTATGCTTTCAGGGCAATTCCAGTCTACCCCCTGCAATCGTTTTCCTGAAATTCTGCCCCGCTTTCAAGTCCCCTTCGCAGGCTTACTTCAATATATTTTTGGAGGATAGCTGTCATTTATAACTCTGCAGGTTTGTGAATTACAGTGCCCCTGAGCTCCTTTCTTCAACTCGCTTTCTTGTGAACTGGGCACAAAACCGCAGGATTGCTTCAGGCCCTAATCTGTTTCGGGCAGGGCATGCTGAGCCTTTGGTAAATTCCTCTTCCTGGTGGGAAATGAGCGTTACATTTGCCCGTGCAGACACCTACAGCTAGTCTCTCATTGGTTCTCCCTATTCCTGTTCATCTTGCACAGAAATTGCAAGCTGTGCCAAACAGGAGGTTAAAGGCACTGACTCTCCAAGCAGGGAGACTGTTAGTAAATCATCTGGAATGGTGAACCCGAGGACCAGGATACGAAAACTGAGATGCATTTTAAATCATTTCCCCATAACACGGTGGACCATACTGTGGGTTTCACATGCATGTTTTAGCTGGAGGAAGAATCCCTTGAACCTGAAGAGTTGGGACCCATGGAATAGGTACCATACAGTATGACTTCAAAGGGTGTGCATTTGCTCACCTAAACTCACCAATGCTATCAGCCTGAAGTGTCCAGCCTTATGTCTCAACCAGCTCTGGGTGTAGATGTGGTCAATCCCGGTTGCATCACATGCCCTGAGTGAATTATTTAAGAATTGCTCTCTATTTCACTGTCTTTGTGTTTTGTTTTCGAAATTTATTTTGATAATGGGATTTATCGGATTTTCACTGCTGCCTTTCGGCCGCTGTACACACCCTTGATTCTCTTACGGAGACATATATATCCATGGGTTTTAAGATTCTTCCTAGTCAGGTATATTCCTAGGCGTTGAATATGTGGTGTGGGGTCCATTTCGTTGAGCAAGGAGTAGGTCTTGTCTATTACATATTGGGCTTATGGAAAGTTATCTGTGCTAATTTCAGTCTCTGGTTTTATGCAGCACCCCAAGGCACCTTTCCCCATAAGCAAGCACTAGTTGGTTTTCTAAATTTGAGACCCTTTTCTATTTTGTAATTCAGTTCATGTGTAGTCAAGTTTACATTCCGTGTATTCGTGATATCTTATGATGTTTCTTTTTCTGTGTGACGTAGTTCACGTAGAATCACCGTACCTGCATCCACTCACTATGCCGCTATGGGCCTGATGACACAGATTTCATTGCTGAGTGATATTGCATTGTACGTACGTGCCACAAGTTCTTTATCCATTTTTTGCTTTCTGGGATATTTACCTGATACTGTAGACGAGCTTCTTGTGAACACAGCCGTCTCAAATATTGGGGTGGCTGTCTGTTTTTGATTTTAATTTCCGTAAGCTATAGGACCATAAGTGGAAGTGCCATAGGCTGTGTTGCTTTGTTTCTTTCGTGTTTCAGGAAACACCATACACTTCTCCAGGCTGGCTGCTGGCAATTTACATCCTGCCAATCAGCATAACAAGGCTCCCTGTTCTCCATATCCTGTCCTACCTTTCTGGATTTTACACTTTTTTCAGATGGCCCTTTTGCCAGGGGGGCAGTGAGACTTCATTGTAGTGCAGATTTCATTTACAGGCTTGCTTGGTTGGCCAAAAAGGGCGTATGCGTTTTTTCCTGAATATATTCAGGAAAAAACGCATACGCCCTTTTTGGCCAAGTGCATCATTGTCGACGTTCTGCCTCTTTTCCTATGCTTTCAGGGCAATTCCAGTCTACCCCCTGCAATCGTTTTCCTGAAATTCTGCCCCGCTTTCAACTCCCCTTCGCAGGCTTACTTCAATATATTTTTGGAGGATAGCTGTCATTTATAACTCTGCAGGTTTGTGAATTACAGTGCCCCTGAGCTCCTTTCTTCAACTCGCTTTCTTGTGAGCTGGGCACAAAACCGCAGGATTGCTTCAGGCCCTAATCTGTTTCCGGCAGGGCACGCTGAGCCTTTGGTTAATTCCTCTTCCTGGTGGGAAATGAGCGTTACATTTGCCCGTGCAGACACCTACAGCTAGTCTCTCATTGGTTCTCCCTATTCCTGTTCATTTTGCACAGAAATTGCAAGCTGTGCCAAAGAGGAGGTTAAAGGCACTGACTCTCCAAGCGGGGAGAGTGTTAGTAAAGAATCTGGAATGGTGAACCCGAGGACCAGGATACGAAAACTGAGATGCATTTTAAATCATTTCCCAATCACATGGTGGACGATACTCTTGGTTTCCCATGCATGTTTTAGCTGGAGGAAGAATCCCTTGAACCTGGAGAGTTGGGACCCATGGAATGGGTACCATGCAGTATGACTTCAAAGGGTCTGCATTTGCTCACCGAAACTCACCAATGCTATCAGCCTGAAGTGTCCAGCCTTATGTCTCAACCAGCTCTGGGTGTAGATGTGTTAAATCCCGGTTGCATCACATGCCCTGAGTGAATTATTTAAGAATTGCTCTCTATTTCACTGTCTTTATGATTTTTTTTGGAAATTTATTTTGATAATGGGATTTATCGGATTTTCACTGCTGCGTTTATGCCGCTGTACACACGCTTGATTCTCTTACGGAGACATATATATCCATGGGTTTTAAGATTCTTCCTAGTCAGGTATATTCCTAGGCGTTGAATATGTGGTGTTGGGTCCATTTCGTTGAGCAAGGAGTAGGTCTTGTCTATTACATATTTGGCTTATGGAAAGTTATCTGTGCTAATTTCAGTCTCTGGTTTTATGAAGCACCCCAACGAACCTTTCCCCATAAGCAAGCACTAGTTGGTTTTCTAAATTTGAGACCCTGTTCTGTTTTGTAATTCAGTTCATGTGTAGTCAAGTTTACATTCCGTGTATTAGTGATATCTTATGATGTTTCTTTTTCTGTGTGACGTAGTTCACTTAGAATCACCGTACCTGCATCCACTCACTATGCCGCTACGGGCCTGATGACACAGATTTCATTGCTGAGTGATATTGCATTGTACGTACGTGCCACAACTTCTTTATCCATATTTTGCATTCTGGGATATTTACCTGTTACTGTAGACGAGCTTCTTGTGAACACAGCCGTCCCAAATATTGGGGTGGCTGTCTGTTTTTGATTTTAATTTCCGTAAGCTATAGGACCATAAGTGGAAGTGCCATAGACTGTGTTGCTTTGTTTCTTATGTGTTTCAGGAAACACCATACACTTCTCCAGGCTGGCTGCTGGCAATTTACATCCTGCCAATCAGCATAACAAGGCTCCCTGTTCTCCATATCCTGTCCTACCTTTCTGGATTTTACACTTTTTTCAGATGGCCCTCTTGCCCGGGGGGCAGTGAGACTTCATTGTAGTGCAGATTTCCTTTACAGGCTTGCTTGGTTGGCCAAAAAGGGCGTATGCGTTTTTTCCTGAATATATTCAGGAAAAAACGCATACGCCCTTTTTGGCCAAGTGCATCATTGTCGACGTTCTGCCTCTTTTCCTATGCTTTCAGGGCAATTCCAGTCTACCCCCTGCAATCGTTTTCCTGAAATTCTGCCCCGCTTTCAAGTCCCCTTCGCAGGCTTACTTCAATATATTTTTGGAGGATAGCTGTCATTTATAACTCTGCAGGTTTGTGAATTACAGTGCCCCTGAGCTCCTTTCTTCAACTCGCTTTCTTGTGAACTGGGCACAAAACCGCAGGATTGCTTCAGGCCCTAATCTGTTTCGGGCAGGGCATGCTGAGCCTTTGGTAAATTCCTCTTCCTGGTGGGAAATGAGCGTTACATTTGCCCGTGCAGACACCTACAGCTAGTCTCTCATTGGTTCTCCCTATTCCTGTTCATCTTGCACAGAAATTGCAAGCTGTGCCAAACAGGAGGTTAAAGGCACTGACTCTCCAAGCAGGGAGACTGTTAGTAAATCATCTGGAATGGTGAACCCGAGGACCAGGATACGAAAACTGAGATGCATTTTAAATCATTTCCCCATAACACGGTGGACCATACTGTGGGTTTCACATGCATGTTTTAGCTGGAGGAAGAATCCCTTGAACCTGAAGAGTTGGGACCCATGGAATAGGTACCATACAGTATGACTTCAAAGGGTGTGCATTTGCTCACCTAAACTCACCAATGCTATCAGCCTGAAGTGTCCAGCCTTATGTCTCAACCAGCTCTGGGTGTAGATGTGGTCAATCCCGGTTGCATCACATGCCCTGAGTGAATTATTTAAGAATTGCTCTCTATTTCACTGTCTTTGTGTTTTGTTTTCGAAATTTATTTTGATAATGGGATTTATCGGATTTTCACTGCTGCCTTTCGGCCGCTGTACACACCCTTGATTCTCTTACGGAGACATATATATCCATGGGTTTTAAGATTCTTCCTAGTCAGGTATATTCCTAGGCGTTGAATATGTGGTGTTGGGTCCATTTCGTTGAGCAAGGAGTAGGTTTTGTCTATTACATATTGGGCTTATGGAAAGTTATCTGTGCTAATTTCAGTCTCTGGTTTTATGCAGCACCCCAAGGCACCTTTCCCCATAAGCAAGCACTAGTTGGTTTTCTAAATTTGAGACCCTTTTCTATTTTGTAATTCAGTTCATGTGTAGTCAAGTTTACATTCCGTGTATTCGTGATATCTTATGATGTTTCTTTTTCTGTGTGACGTAGTTCACGTAGAATCACCGTACCTGCATCCACTCACTATGCCGCTATGGGCCTGATGACACAGATTTCATTGCTGAGTGATATTGCATTGTACGTACGTGCCACAAGTTCTTTATCCATTTTTTGCTTTCTCGGATATTTACCTGATACTGTAGACGAGCTTCTTGTGAACACAGCCGTCTCAAATATTGGGGTGGCTGTCTGTTTTTGATTTTAATTTCCGTAAGCTATAGGACCATAAGTGGAAGTGCCATAGGCTGTGTTGCTTTGTTTCTTTCGTGTTTCAGGAAACACCATACACTTCTCCAGGGTGGCTGCTGGCAATTTACATCCTGCCAATCAGCATAACAAGGCTCCCTGTTCTCCATATCCTGTCCTACCTTTCTGGATTTTACACTTTTTTCAGATGGCCCTTTTGCCAGTGGGGCAGTGAGACTTCATTGTAGTGCAGATTTCATTTACAGGCTTGCTTGGTTGGCCAAAAAGGGCGTATGCGTTTTTTCCTGAATATATTCAGGAAAAAACGCATACGCCCTTTTTGGCCAAGTGCATCATTGTCGACGTTCTGCCTCTTTTCCTATGCTTTCAGGGCAATTCCAGTCTACCCCCTGCAATCGTTTTCCTGAAATTCTGCCCCGCTTTCAAGTCCCCTTCGCAGGCTTACTTCAATATATTTTTGGAGGAAAGCTGTCATTTATAACTCTGCAGGTTTGTGAATTACAGTGCCCCTGAGCTCCTTTCTTCAACTCGCTTTCTTGTGAGCTGGGCACAAAACCGCAGGATTGCTTCAGGCCCTAATCTGTTTCCAGCAGGGCACACTGAGCCTTTGTTTAATTCCTCTTCCTGGTGGGCAATGAGCGTTACATTTGCCCGTGCAGACACCTACAGCTAGTCTCTCATTGGTTCTCCCTATTCCTGTTCATTTTGCACAGAAATTGCAAGCTGTGCCAAAGAGGAGGTTAAAGGCACTGACTCTCCAAGCGGGGAGAGTGTTAGTAAAGCATCTGGAATGGTGAACCCGAGGACCAGGATACGAAAACTGAGATGCATTTTAAATCATTTCCCAATCACATGGTGGACGATACTCTTGGTTTCCCATGCATGTTTTAGCTGGAGGAAGAATCCCTTGAACCTGGAGAGTTGGGACCCATGGAATGGGTACCATGCAGTATGACTTCAAAGGGTCTGCATTTGCTCACCGAAACTCACCAATGCTATCAGCCTGAAGTGTCCAGCCTTATGTCTCAACCAGCTCTGGGTGTAGATGTGTTAAATCCCGGTTGCATCACATGCCCTGAGTGAATTATTTAAGAATTGCTCTCTATTTCACGGTCTTTATGATTTTTTTTTGAAATTTATTTTGATAATGGGATTTATCGGATTTTCACTGCTGCGTTTATGCCGCTGTACACACGCTTGATTCTCTTACGGAGACATATATATCCATGGGTTTTAAGATTCTTCCTAGTCAGGTATATTCCTAGGCGTTGAATATGTGGTGTTGGGTCCATTTCGTTGAGCAAGGAGTAGGTCTTGTCTATTACATATTTGGCTTATGGAAAGTTATCTGTGCTAATTTCAGTCTCTGGTTTTATGAAGCACCCCAACGCACCTTTCCCCATAAGCAAGCACTAGTTGGTTTTCTAAATTTGAGACCCTGTTCTGTTTTGTAATTCAGTTCATGTGTAGTCAAGTTTACATTCCGTGTATTAGTGATATCTTATGATGTTTCTTTTTCTGTGTGACGTAGTTCACGTAGAATCACCGTACCTGCATCCACTCACTATGCCGCTACGGGCCTGATGACACAGATTTCATTGCTGAGTGATATTGCATTGTACGTACGTGCCACAACTTCTTTATCCATATTTTGCTTTCTGGGATATTTACCTGTTACTGTAGACGAGCTTCTTGTGAACACAGCCGTCCCAAATATTGGGGTGGCTGTCTGTTTTTGATTTTAATTTCCGTAAGCTATAGGACCATAAGTGGAAGTGCCATAGACTGTGTTGCTTTGTTTCTTATGTGTTTCAGGAAACACCATACACTTCTCCAGGCTGGCTGCTGGCAATTTACATCCTGCCAATCAGCATAACAAGGCTCCCTGTTCTCCATATCCTGTCCTAGCTTTCTGGATTTTACACTTTTTTCAGATGGCCCTCTTGCCCGGGGGGCAGTGAGACTTCATTGTAGTGCAGATTTCCTTTACAGGCTTGCTTGGTTGGCCAAAAAGGGCGTATGCGTTTTTTCCTGAATATATTCAGGAAAAAACGCATACGCCCTTTTTGGCCAAGTGCATCATTGTCGACGTTCTGCCTCTTTTCCTATGCTTTCAGGGCAATTCCAGTCTACCCCCTGCAATCGTTTTCCTGAAATTCTGCCCCGCTTTCAAGTCCCCTTCGCAGGCTTACTTCAATATATTTTTGGAGGATAGCTGTCATTTATAACTCTGCAGGTTTGTGAATTACAGTGTCCCTGAGCTCCTTTCTTCAACTCGCTTTCTTGTGAACTGGGCACAAAACCGCAGGATTGCTTCAGGCCCTAATCTGTTTCGGGCAGGGCATGCTGAGCCTTTGGTAAATTCCTCTTCCTGGTGGGAAATGAGCGTTATATTTGCCCGTGCAGACACCTACAGCTAGTCTCTCATTGGTTCTCCCTATTCCTGTTCATCTTGCACAGAAATTGCAAGCTGTGCCAAACAGGAGGTTAAAGGCACTGACTCTCCAAGCAGGGAGACTGTTAGTAAATCATCTGGAATGGTGAACCCGAGGACCAGGATACGAAAACTGAGATGCATTTTAAATCATTTCCCCATAACACGGTGGACCATACTGTGGGTTTCACATGCATGTTTTAGCTGGAGGAAGAATCCCTTGAACCTGAAGAGTTGGGACCCATGGAATAGGTACCATACAGTATGACTTCAAAGGGTGTGCATTTGCTCACCTAAACTCACCAATGCTATCAGCCTGAAGTGTCCAGCCTTATGTCTCAACCAGCTCTGGGTGTAGATGTGGTCAATCCCGGTTGCATCACATGCCCTGAGTGAATTATTTAAGAATTGCTCTCTATTTCACTGTCTTTGTGTTTTGTTTTCGAAATTTATTTTGATAATGGGATTTATCGGATTTTCACTGCTGCCTTTCGGCCGCTGTACACACCCTTGATTCTCTTACGGAGACATATATATCCATGGGTTTTAAGATTCTTCCTAGTCAGGTATATTCCTAGGCGTTGAATATGTGGTGTTGGGTCCATTTCGTTGAGCAAGGAGTAGGTCTTGTCTATTACATATTGGGCTTATGGAAAGTTATCTGTGCTAATTTCAGTCTCTGGTTTTATGCAGCACCCCAAGGCACCTTTCCCCATAAGCAAGCACTAGTTGGTTTTCTAAATTTGAGACCCTTTTCTATTTTGTAATTCAGTTCATGTGTAGTCAAGTTTACATTCCGTGTATTCGTGATATCTTATGATGTTTCTTTTTCTGTGTGACGTAGTTCACGTAGAATCACCGTACCTGCATCCACTCACTATGCCGCTATGGGCCTGATGACACAGATTTCATTGCTGAGTGATATTGCATTGTACGTACGTGCCACAAGTTCTTTATCCATTTTTTGCTTTCTGGGATATTTACCTGATACTGTAGACGAGCTTCTTGTGAACACAGCCGTCTCAAATATTGGGGTGGCTGTCTGTTTTTGATTTTAATTTCCGTAAGCTATAGGACCATAAGTGGAAGTGCCATAGGCTGTGTTGCTTTGTTTCTTTCGTGTTTCAGGAAACACCATACACTTCTCCAGGGTGGCTGCTGGCAATTTACATCCTGCCAATCAGCATAACAAGGCTCCCTGTTCTCCATATCCTGTCCTACCTTTCTGGATTTTACACTTTTTTCAGATGGCCCTTTTGCCAGGGGGGCAGTGAGACTTCATTGTAGTGCAGATTTCATTTACAGGCTTGCTTGGTTGGCCAAAAAGGGCGTATGCGTTTTTTCCTGAATATATTCAGGAAAAAACGCATACGCCCTTTTTGGCCAAGTGCATCATTGTCGACGTTCTGCCTCTTTTCCTATGCTTTCAGGGCAATTCCAGTCTACCCCCTGCAATCGTTTTCCTGAAATTCTGCCCCGCTTTCAAGTCCCCTTCGCAGGCTTACTTCAATATATTTTTGGAGGATAGCTGTCATTTATAACTCTGCAGGTTTGTGAATTACAGTGCCCCTGAGCTCCTTTCTTCAACTCGCTTTCTTGTGAACTGGGCACAAAACCGCAGGATTGCTTCAGGCCCTAATCTGTTTCGGGCAGGGCATGCTGAGCCTTTGGTAAATTCCTCTTCCTGGTGGGAAATGAGCGTTACATTTGCCCGTGCAGACACCTACAGCTAGTCTCTCATTGGTTCTCCCTATTCCTGTTCATCTTGCACAGAAATTGCAAGCTGTGCCAAACAGGAGGTTAAAGGCACTGACTCTCCAAGCAGGGAGACTGTTAGTAAATCATCTGGAATGGTGAACCCGAGGACCAGGATACGAAAACTGAGATGCATTTTAAATCATTTCCCCATAACACGGTGGACCATACTGTGGGTTTCACATGCATGTTTTAGCTGGAGGAAGAATCCCTTGAACCTGAAGAGTTGGGACCCATGGAATAGGTACCATACAGTATGACTTCAAAGGGTGTGCATTTGCTCACCTAAACTCACCAATGCTATCAGCCTGAAGTGTCCAGCCTTATGTCTCAACCAGCTCTGGGTGTAGATGTGGTCAATCCCGGTTGCATCACATGCCCTGAGTGAATTATTTAAGAATTGCTCTCTATTTCACTGTCTTTGTGTTTTGTTTTCGAAATTTATTTTGATAATGGGATTTATCGGATTTTCACTGCTGCCTTTCGGCCGCTGTACACACCCTTGATTCTCTTACGGAGACATATATATCCATGGGTTTTAAGATTCTTCCTAGTCAGGTATATTCCTAGGCGTTGAATATGTGGTGTTGGGTCCATTTCGTTGAGCAAGGAGTAGGTCTTGTCTATTACATATTGGGCTTATGGAAAGTTATCTGTGCTAATTTCAGTCTCTGGTTTTATGCAGCACCCCAAGGCACCTTTCCCCATAAGCAAGCACTAGTTGGTTTTCTAAATTTGAGACCCTTTTCTATTTTGTAATTCAGTTCATGTGTAGTCAAGTTTACATTCCGTGTATTCGTGATATCTTATGATGTTTCTTTTTCTGTGTGACGTAGTTCACGTAGAATCACCGTACCTGCATCCACTCACTATGCCGCTATGGGCCTGATGACACAGATTTCATTGCTGAGTGATATTGCATTGTACGTACGTGCCACAAGTTCTTTATCCATTTTTTGCTTTCTGGGATATTTACCTGATACTGTAGACGAGCTTCTTGTGAACACAGCCGTCTCAAATATTGGGGTGGCTGTCTGTTTTTGATTTTAATTTCCGTAAGCTATAGGACCATAAGTGGAAGTGCCATAGGCTGTGTTGCTTTGTTTCTTTCGTGTTTCAGGAAACACCATACACTTCTCCAGGGTGGCTGCTGGCAATTTACATCCTGCCAATCAGCATAACAAGGCTCCCTGTTCTCCATATCCTGTCCTACCTTTCTGGATTTTACACTTTTTTCAGATGGCCCTTTTGCCAGGGGGGCAGTGAGACTTCATTGTAGTGCAGATTTCATTTACAGGCTTGCTTGGTTGGCCAAAAAGGGCGTATGCGTTTTTTCCTGAATATATTCAGGAAAAAACGCATACGCACTTTTTGGCCAAGTGCATCATTGTCGACGTTCTGCCTCTTTTCCTATGCTTTCAGGGCAATTCCAGTCTACCCCCTGCAATCGTTTTCCTGAAATTCTGCCCCGCTTTCAAGTCCCCTTCGCAGGCTTACTTCAATATATTTTTGGAGGAAAGCTGTCATTTATAACTCTGCAGGTTTGTGAATTACAGTGCCCCTGAGCTCCTTTCTTCAACTCGCTTTCTTGTGAGCTGGGCACAAAACCGCAGGATTGCTTCAGGCCCTAATCTGTTTCCAGCAGGGCACACTGAGCCTTTGTTTAATTCCTCTTCCTGGTGGGCAATGAGCGTTACATTTGCCCGTGCAGACACCTACAGCTAGTCTCTCATTGGTTCTCCCTATTCCTGTTCATTTTGCACAGAAATTGCAAGCTGTGCCAAAGAGGAGGTTAAAGGCACTGACTCTCCAAGCGGGGAGAGTGTTAGTAAAGCATCTGGAATGGTGAACCCGAGGACCAGGATACGAAAACTGAGATGCATTTTAAATCATTTCCCAATCACATGGTGGACGATACTCTTGGTTTCCCATGCATGTTTTAGCTGGAGGAAGAATCCCTTGAACCTGGAGAGTTGGGACCCATGGAATGGGTACCATGCATTATGACTTCAAAGGGTCTGCATTTGCTCACCGAAACTCACCAATGCTATCACCCTGAAGTGTCCAGCCTTATATCTCAACCAGCTCTGGGTGTAGATGTGTTAAATCCCGGTTGCATCACATGCCCTGAGTGAATTATTTAAGAATTGCTCTCTATTTCACTGTCTTTGTGTTTTGTTTTCGAAATTTATTTTGATAATGGGATTTATCGGATTTCACTGCTGCGTTTATTCCGCTGTACACACGCTTGATTCTCTTACGGAGACATATATATCCATGGGTTTTAAGATTCTTCCTAGTCAGGTATATTCCTAGGCGTTGAATATGTGGTGTTGGGTCCATTTCGTTGAGCAAGGAGTAGGTCTTGTCTATTACATATTTGGCTTATGGAAAGTTATCTGTGCTAATTTCAGTCTCTGGTTTTATGAAGCACCCCAACGCACCTTTCCCCATAAGCAAGCACTAGTTGGTTTTCTAAATTTGAGACCCTGTTCTGTTTTGTAATTCAGTTCATGTGTAGTCAAGTTTACATTCCGTGTATTAGTGATATCTTATGATGTTTCTTTTTCTGTGTGACGTAGTTCACGTAGAATCACCGTACCTGCATCCACTCACTATGCCGCTACGGGCCTGATGACACAGATTTCATTGCTGAGTGATATTGCATTGTACGTACGTGCCACAACTTCTTTATCCATTTTTTGCTTTCTGGGATATTTACCTGATACTGTAGACGAGCTTCTTGTGAACACAGCCGTCCCAAATATTGGGGTGGCTGTCTGTTTTTGATTTTAATTTCCGTAAGCTATAGGACCATAAGTGGAAGTGCCATAGGCTGTGTTGCTTTGTTTCTTACGTGTTTCAGGAAACACCATACACTTCTCCAGGGTGGCTGCTGGCAATTTACATCCTGCCAATCAGCATAACAAGGCTCCCTGTTCTCCATATCCTGTCCTACCTTTCTGGATTTTACACTTTTTTCAGATGGCCCTTTTGCCCGGTGGGCAGTGAGACTTCATTTTTTTGCAGATTTCCTTTACAGGCTTGCTTGGTTTGCCAAAAAGGGCGTATGCGTTTTTTCCTGAATATATTCAGGAAAAAAACGCATACACCATTTTCGGCCAAGTGCATCATTGTCGACGTTGTGCCTCTTTTCCTATGCTTTCAGTGCAATTCCAGTCTACCCCCTGCAATCGTTTTCCTGAAATTCTGCCCCGCTTTCAAGTCCCCTTCGCAGGCTTACTTCAATATATTTTTGGAGGATAGCTGTCAATTATAACTCTGCAGCTTTGTGAATTACAGTGCCCCTGAGCTCCGTTCTTCAACTCGCTTTCTTTTGAGCTGGGCACAAAACCGCAGGATTGCTTCAGGCCCTAATCTGTTTCCAGCAGGGCACACTGAGCCTTTGTTTAATTCCTCTTCCTGGTGGGCAATGAGGGTTACATTTGCCCGTGCAGACACCTAGAGGTAGTTTCTCATTGGTTCTCCCTATTCCTGTTCATCTTGCACAGAAATTGCAAGCAGTGCCAAACAGGAGGTTAAAGGCACTGACTCTCCAAGCGGGGAGACTGTTAGTAAAGCATCTGGAATGGTGAACCCGAGGACCAGGATACGAAAACTGAGATGCATTTTAAATCGTTTCCCAATCACACGGTGGACGATACTCTGGGTTTCCCATGCATGTTTTAGCTGGAGGAAGAATCCCTTGAACCTGGAGAGTTGGGACCCATGGAATGGGTACCATGCAGTATGACTTCAAAGGGTCTGCATTTGCTCACCGAAACTCACCAATGTTATCAGCCTGAAGTGTCCAGCCTTATGTCTCAACCAGCTCTGGGTGTAGATGTGGTCAATCCCGGTTGCATCACATGCCCTGAGTGAATTATTTAAGAATTGCTCTCTATTTCACTGTCTTTGTGTTTTGTTTTTGAAATTTATTTTGAAAGTGCGATTTATCGGATTTTCACTGCTGCGTTTATGCCGCTGTACACACGCTTGATTCTCTTACGGAGACATATAAATCCATGGGTTTTAAGATTCTTCCTAGTCAGGTATATTCCTAGGCGTTGAATATGTGGTGTTGAGTCCATTTCGTTGAGCAAGGAGTAGGTCTTGTCTATTACATATTTGGCTTATGGAATGTTATCTGTGCTAATTTCAGTCTCTGGTTTTATGCAGCACCCCAACGCACCTTTCCCCATAAGCAAGCACTAGTTGGTTTTCTAAATTTGAGACCCTGTTCTGTTTTGTAATTCAGTTCATGTGTAGTCAAGTTTACATTCCGTGTATTAGTGATATCTTATGATGTTTCTTTTTCTGTGTGACGTAGTTCACGTAGAATCACCGTACCTGCATCCACTCACTATGCCGCTACGGGCCTGATGACACAGATTTCATTGCTGAGTGATATTGCATTGTACGTACGTGCCACAACTTCTTTATCCATTTTTTGCTTTCTGGGATATTTACCTGATACTGTAGACGAGCTTCTTGTGAACACAGCCGTCCCAAATATTGGGGTGGCTGTCTGTTTTTGATTTTAATTTCCGTAAGCTATAGGACCATAAGTGGAAGTGCCATAGGCTGTGTTGCTTTGTTTCTTACGTGTTTCAGGAAACACCATACACTTCTCCAGGGTGGCTGCTGGCAATTTACATCCTGCCAATCAGCATAACAAGGCTCCCTGTTCTCCATATCCTGTCCTACCTTTCTGGATTTTACACTTTTTTCAGATGGCCCTTTTGCCCGGTGGGCAGTGAGACTTCATTTTTTTGCAGATTTCCTTTACAGGCTTGCTTGGTTTGCCAAAAAGGGCGTATGCGTTTTTTCCTGAATATATTCAGGAAAAAACGCATACACCATTTTTGGCCAAGTGCATCATTGTCGACGTTGTGCCTCTTTTCCTATGCTTTCAGTGCAATTCCAGTCTACCCCCTGCAATCGTTTTCCTGAAATTCTGCCCCGCTTTCAAGTCCCCTTCGCAGGCTTACTTTAATATATTTTTGGAGGATAGCTGTCAATTATAACTCTGCAGCTTTGTGAATTACAGTGCCCCTGAGCTCCGTTCTTCAACTCGCTTTCTTTTGAGCTGGGCACAAAACCGCAGGATTGCTTCAGGCCCTAATCTGTTTCCAGCAGGGCACACTGAGCCTTTGTTTAATTCCTCTTCCTGGTGGGCAATGAGGGTTACATTTGCACGTGCAGACACCTAGAGGTAGTTTCTCATTGGTTCTCCCTATTCCTGTTCATCTTGCACAGAAATTGCAAGCAGTGCCAAACAGGAGGTTAAAGGCACTGACTCTCCAAGCGGGGAGACTGTTAGTAAAGCATCTGGAATGGTGAACCCGAGGACCAGGATACGAAAACTGAGATGCATTTTAAATCGTTTCCCAATCACACGGTGGACGATACTCTGGGTTTCCCATGCATGTTTTAGCTGGAGGAAGAATCCCTTGAACCTGGAGAGTTGGGACCCATGGAATGGGTACCATGCAGTATGACTTCAAAGGGTCTGCATTTGCTCACCGAAACTCACCAATGTTATCAGCCTGAAGTGTCCAGCCTTATGTCTCAACCAGCTCTGGGTGTAGATGTGGTCAATCCCGGTTGCATCACATGCCCTGAGTGAATTATTTAAGAATTGCTCTCTATTTCACTGTCTTTGTGTTTTGTTTTTGAAATTTATTTTGAAAGTGCGATTTATCGGATTTTCACTGCTGCGTTTATGCCGCTGTACACACGCTTGATTCTCTTACGGAGACATATAAATCCATGGGTTTTAAGATTCTTCCTAGTCAGGTATATTCCTAGGCGTTGAATATGTGGTGTTGAGTCCATTTCGTTGAGCAAGGAGTAGGTCTTGTCTATTACATATTTGGCTTATGGAATGTTATCTGTGCTAATTTCAGTCTCTGGTTTTATGCAGCACCCCAAGGCACCTTTCCCCATAAGCAAGCACTAGTTGGTTTTCTAAATTTGAGACCCTGTTCTGTTTTGTAATTCAGTTCATGTGTAGTCAAGTTTACATTCCGTGTATTAGTGATATCTTATGATGTTTCTTTTTATGTGTGACGTAGTTCACGTAGAATCACCATACCTGCATCCACTCACTATGCCGCTACGTGCCAGATGACACAGATTTCATTGCTGAGTGATACTGCATTGCACGTACGTGCCACAACTTCTTTATCCATTTTTTGCTTTCTGGGATATTTACCTGATACTGTAGACGAGCTTCTTGTGAACACAGCCGTCCCAAATATTGGGGTGGCTGTCTGTTTTTGATTTTAATTTCCGTAAGCTATAGGACCATAAGTGGAAGTGCCATAGACTGTGTTGCTTTGTTTCTTATGTGTTTCAGGAAACACCATACACTTCTCCAGGCTGGCTGCTGGCAATTTACATCCTGCCAATCAGCATAACAAGGCTCCCTGTTCTCCATATCCTGTCCTACCTTTCTGGGTTTTACACTTTTTTCAGATGGCCCTCTTGCCCGGGGGGCAGTGAGACTTCATTGTAGTGCAGATTTCCTTTACAGGCTTGCTTGGTTGGCCAAAAAGGGCGTATGCGTTTTTTCCTGAATATATTCAGGAAAAAACGCATACGCCCTTTTTGGCCAAGTGCATCATTGTCGACGTTCTGCCTCTTTTCCTATGCTTTCAGGGAAATTCCAGTCTACCCCCTGCAATCGTTTTCCTGAAATTCTGCCCCGCTTTCAAGTCCCCTTCGCAGGCTTACTTCAATATATTTTTGGAGGATAGCTGTCATTTATAACTCTGCAGGTTTGTGAATTACAGTGCCCCTGAGCTCCTTTCTTCAACTCGCTTTCTTGTGAACTGGGCACAAAACCGCAGGATTGCTTCAGGCCCTAATCTGTTTCGGGCAGGGCATGCTGAGCCTTTGGTAAATTCCTCTTCCTGGTGGGAAATGAGCGTTACATTTGCCCGTGCAGACACCTACAGCTAGTCTCTCATTGGTTCTCCCTATTCCTGTTCATCTTGCACAGAAATTGCAAGCTGTGCCAAACAGGAGGTTAAAGGCACTGACTCTCCAAGCAGGGAGACTGTTAGTAAATCATCTGGAATGGTGAACCCGAGGACCAGGATACGAAAACTGAGATGCATTTTAAATCATTTCCCCATAACACGGTGGACCATACTGTGGGTTTCACATGCATGTTTTAGCTGGAGGAAGAATCCCTTGAACCTGAAGAGTTGGGACCCATGGAATAGGTACCATACAGTATGACTTCAAAGGGTGTGCATTTGCTCACCGAAACTCACCAATGCTATCAGCCTGAAGTGTCCAGCCTTATGTCTCAACCAGCTCTGGGTGTAGATGTGGTCAATCCCGGTTGCATCACATGCCCTGAGTGAATTATTTAAGAATTGCTCTCTATTTCACTGTCTTTGTGTTTTGTTTTCGAAATTTATTTTGATAATGGGATTTATCGGATTTTCACTGCTGCCTTTCGGCCGCTGTACACACCCTTGATTCTCTTACGGAGACATATATATCCATGGGTTTTAAGATTCTTCCTAGTCAGGTATATTCCTAGGCGTTGAATATGTGGTGTTGGGTCCATTTCGTTGAGCAAGGAGTAGGTCTTGTCTATTACATATTGGGCTTATGGAAAGTTATCTGTGCTAATTTCAGTCTCTGGTTTTATGCAGCACCCCAAGGCACCTTTCCCCATAAGCAAGCACTAGTTGGTTTTCTAAATTTGAGACCCTTTTCTATTTTGTAATTCAGTTCATGTGTAGTCAAGTTTACATTCCGTGTATTCGTGATATCTTATGATGTTTCTTTTTCTGTGTGACGTAGTTCACGTAGAATCACCGTACCTGCATCCACTCACTATGCCGCTATGGGCCTGATGACACAGATTTCATTGCTGAGTAATATTGCATTGTACGTACGTGCCACAAGTTCTTTATCCATTTTTTGCTTTCTGGGATATTTACCTGATACTGTAGACAAGCTTCTTGTGAACACAGCCGTCTCAAATATTGGGGTGGCTGTCTGTTTTTGATTTTAATTTCCGTAAGCTATAGGACCATAAGTGGAAGTGCCATAGGCTGTGTTGCTTTGTTTCTTTCGTGTTTCAGGAAACACCATACACTTCTCCAGGGTGGCTGCTGGCAATTTACATCCTGCCAATCAGCATAACAAGGCTCCCTGTTCTCCATATCCTGTCCTACCTTTCTGGATTTTACACTTTTTTCAGATGGCCCTTTTGCCAGGGGGGCAGTGAGACTTCATTGTAGTGCAGATTTCATTTACAGGCTTGCTTGGTTGGCCAAAAAGGGCGTATGCGTTTTTTCCTGAATATATTCAGGAAAAAACACATACACCCTTTTTGGCCAAGTGCATCATTGTCGACGTTCTGCCTCTTTTCCTATGCTTTCAGGGCAATTCCAGTTTACCCCCTGCAATCGTTTTCCTGAAATTCTGCCCCGCTTTCAACTCCCCTTCGCAGGCTTACTTCAATATATTTTTGGAGGATAGCTGTCATTTATAACTCTGCAGGTTTGTGAATTACAGTGCCCCTGAGCTCCTTTCTTCAACTCGCTTTCTTGTGAGCTGGGCACAAAACCGCAGGATTGCTTCAGGCCCTAATCTGTTTCCGGCAGGGCACGCTGAGCCTTTGGTTAATTCCTCTTCCTGGTGGGCAATGAGCGTTACATTTGCCCGTGCAGACACCTACAGCTAGTCTCTCATTGGTTCTCCCTATTCCTGTTCATTTTGCACAGAAATTGCAAGCTGTGCCAAAGAGGAGGTTAAAGGCACTGACTCTCCAAGCGGGGAGAGTGTTAGTAAAGCATCTGGAATGGTGAACCCGAGGACCAGGATACGAAAACTGAGATGCATTTTAAATCATTTCCCAATCACATGGTGGACGATACTCTTGGTTTCCCATGCATGTTTTAGCTGGAGGAAGAATCCCTTGAACCTGGAGAGTTGGGACCCATGGAATGGGTACCATGCAGTATGACTTCAAAGGGACTGCATTTGCTCACCGAAACTCACCAATGCTATCAGCCTGAAGTGTCCAGCCTTATGTCTCAACCAGCTCTGGGTGTAGATGTGTTAAATCCCGGTTGCATCACATGCCCTGAGTGAATTATTTAAGAATTGCTCTCTATTTCACTGTCTTTATGATTTTTTTTTGAAATTTATTTTGATAATGGGATTTATCGGATTTTCACTGCTGCGTTTATGCCGCTGTACACACGCTTGATTCTCTTACGGAGACATATATATCCATGGGTTTTAAGATTCTTCCTAGTCAGGTATATTCCTAGGCGTTGAATATGTGGTGTTGGGTCCATTTCGTTGAGCAAGGAGTAGGTCTTGTCTATTACATATTTGGCTTATGGAAAGTTATCTGTGCTAATTTCAGTCTCTGGTTTTATGAAGCACCCCAACGCACCTTTCCCCATAAGCAAGCACTAGTTGGTTTTCTAAATTTGAGACCCTGTTCTGTTTTGTAATTCAGTTCATGTGTAGTCAAGTTTACATTCCGTGTATTAGTGATATCTTATGATGTTTCTTTTTCTGTTTGACGTAGTTCACGTAGAATCACCGTACCTGCATCCACTCACTATGCCGCTACGGGCCTGATGACACAGATTTCATTGCTGAGTGATATTGCATTGTACGTACGTGCCACAACTTCTTTATCCATATTTTGCTTTCTGGGATATTTACCTGTTACTGTAGACGAGCTTCTTGTGAACACAGCCGTCCCAAATATTGGGGTGGCTGTCTGTTTTTGATTTTAATTTCCGTAAGCTATAGGACCATAAGTGGAAGTGCCATAGACTGTGTTGCTTTGTTTCTTATGTGTTTCAGGAAACACCATACACTTCTCCAGGCTGGCTGCTGGCAATTTACATCCTGCCAATCAGCATAACAAGGCTCCCTGTTCTCCATATCCTGTCCTACCTTTCTGGATTTTACACTTTTTTCAGATGGCCCTCTTGCCCGGGGTGCAGTGAGACTTCATTGTAGTGCAGATTTCCTTTACAGGCTTGCTTGGTTGGCCAAAAAGGGCGTATGCGTTTTTTCCTGAATATATTCAGGAAAAAACGCATACGCCCTTTTTGGCCAAGTGCATCATTGTCGACGTTCTGCCTCTTTTCCTATGCTTTCAGGGCAATTCCAGTCTACCCCCTGCAATCGTTTTCCTGAAATTCTGCCCCGCTTTCAAGTCCCCTTCGCAGGCTTACTTCAATATATTTTTGGAGGATAGCTGTCATTTATAACTCTGCAGGTTTGTGAATTACAGTGCCCCTGAGCTCCTTTCTTCAACTCGCTTTCTTGTGAACTGGGCACAAAACCGCAGGATTGCTTCAGGCCCTAATCTGTTTCGGGCAGGGCATGCTGAGCCTTTGGTAAATTCCTCTTCCTGGTGGGAAATGAGCGTTACATTTGCCCGTGCAGACACCTACAGCTAGTCTCTCATTGGTTCTCCCTATTCCTGTTCATCTTGCACAGAAATTGCAAGCTGTGCCAAACAGGAGGTTAAAGGCACTGACTCTCCAAGCAGGGAGACTGTTAGTAAATCATCTGGAATGGTGAACCCGAGGACCAGGATACGAAAACTGAGATGCATTTTAAATCATTTCCCCATAACACGGTGGACCATACTGTGGGTTTCACATGCATGTTTTAGCTGGAGGAAGAATCCCTTGAACCTGAAGAGTTGGGACCCATGGAATAGGTACCATACAGTATGACTTCAAAGGGTCTGCATTTGCTCACCGAAACTCAACAATGCTATCAGCCTGAAGTGTCCAGCCTTATGTCTCAACCAGCTCTGGGTGTAGATGTGTTAAATCCCGGTTGCATCACATGCCCTGAGTGAATTATTTAAGAATTGCTCTCTATTTCACTGTCTTTATGATTTTTTTTTGAAATTTATTTTGATAATGGGATTTATCGGATTTTCACTGCTGCGTTTATGCCGCTGTACACACGCTTGATTCTCTTACGGAGACATATATATCCATGGGTTTTAAGATTCTTCCTAGTCAGGTATATTCCTAGGCGTTGAATATGTGGTGTTGGGTCCATTTCGTTGAGCAAGGAGTAGGTCTTGTCTATTACATATTTGGCTTATGGAAAGTTATCTGTGCTAATTTCAGTCTCTGGTTTTATGAAGCACCCCAATGCACCTTTCCCCATAAGCAAGCACTAGTTGGTTTTCTAAATTTGAGACCCTGTTCTGTTTTGTAATTCAGTTCATGTGTAGTCAAGTTTACATTCCGTGTATTAGTGATATCTTATGATGTTTCTTTTTCTGTGTGACGTAGTTCACGTAGAATCACCGTACCTGCATCCACTCACTATGCCGCTACGGGCCTGATGACACAGATTTCATTGCTGAGTGATATTGCATTGTACGTACGTGCCACAACTTCTTTATCCATATTTTGCTTTCTGGGATATTTACCTGTTACTGTAGACGAGCTTCTTGTGAACACAGCCGTCCCAAATATTGGGGTGGCTGTCTGTTTTTGATTTTAATTTCCGTAAGCTATAGGACCATAAGTGGAAGTGCCATAGACTGTGTTGCTTTGTTTCTTATGTGTTTCAGGAAACACCATACACTTCTCCAGGCTGGCTGCTGGCAATTTACATCCTGCCAATCAGCATAACAAGGCTCCCTGTTCTCCATATCCTGTCCTACCTTTCTGGATTTTACACTTTTTTCAGATGGCCCTCTTGCCCGGGGGGCAGTGAGACTTCATTGTAGTGCAGATTTCCTTTACAGGCTTGCTTGGTTGGCCAAAAAGGGCGTATGCGTTTTTTCCTGAATATATTCAGGAAAAAACGCATACGCCCTTTTTGGCCAAGTGCATCATTGTCGACGTTCTGCCTCTTTTCCTATGCTTTCAGGGCAATTCCAGTCTACCCCCTGCAATCGTTTTCCTGAAATTCTGCCCCGCTTTCAAGTCCCCTTCGCAGGCTTACTTCAATATATTTTTGGAGGATAGCTGTCATTTATAACTCTGCAGGTTTGTGAATTACAGTGCCCCTGAGCTCCTTTCTTCAACTCGCTTTCTTGTGAACTGGGCACAAAACCGCAGGATTGCTTCAGGCCCTAATCTGTTTCGGGCAGGGCATGCTGAGCCTTTGGTAAATTCCTCTTCCTGGTGGGAAATGAGCGTTACATTTGCCCGTGCAGACACCTACAGCTAGTCTCTCATTGGTTCTCCCTATTCCTGTTCATCTTGCACAGAAATTGCAAGCTGTGCCAAACAGGAGGTTAAAGGCACTGACTCTCCAAGCAGGGAGACTGTTAGTAAATCATCTGGAATGGTGAACCCGAGGACCAGGATACGAAAACTGAGATGCATTTTAAATCATTTCCCCATAACACGGTGGACCATACTGTGGGTTTCACATGCATGTTTTAGCTGGAGGAAGAATCCCTTGAACCTGAAGAGTTGGGACCAATGGAATAGGTACCATACAGTATGACTTCAAAGGGTGTGCATTTGCTCACCTAAACTCACCAATGCTATCAGCCTGAAGTGTCCAGCCTTATGTCTCAACCAGCTCTGGGTGTAGATGTGGTCAATCCCGGTTGCATCACATGCCCTGAGTGAATTATTTAAGAATTGCTCTCTATTTCACTGTCTTTGTGTTTTGTTTTCGAAATTTATTTTGATAATGGGATTTATCGGATTTTCACTGCTGCCTTTCGGCCGCTGTATACACCCTTGATTCTCTTACGGAGACATATATATCCATGGGTTTTAAGATTCTTCCTAGTCAGGTATATTCCTAGGCGTTGAATATGTGGTGTTGGGTCCATTTCGTTGAGCAAGGAGTAGGTCTTGTCTATTACATATTGGGCTTATGGAAAGTTATCTGTGCTAATTACAGTCTCTGGTTTTATGCAGCACCCCAAGGCACCTTTCCCCATAAGCAAGCACTAGTTGGTTTTCTAAATTTGAGACCCTTTTCTATTTTGTAATTCAGTTCATGTGTAGTCAAGTTTACATTCCGTGTATTCGTGATATCTTATGATGTTTCTTTTTCTGTGTGACGTAGTTCACGTAGAATCACCGTACCTGCATCCACTCACTATGCCGCTATGGGCCTGATGACACAGATTTCATTGCTGAGTGATATTGCATTGTACATACGTGCCACAAGTTCTTTATCCATTTTTTGCTTTCTGGGATATTTACCTGATACTGTAGACGAGCTTCTTGTGAACACAGCCGTCTCAAATATTGGGGTGGCTGTCTGTTTTTGATTTTAATTTCCGTAAGCTATAGGACCATAAGTGGAAGTGCCATAGACTGTGTTGCTTTGTTTCTTTCGTGTTTCAGGAAACACCATACACTTCTCCAGGGTGGCTGCTGGCAATTTACATCCTGCCAATCAGCATAACAAGGCTCCCTGTTCTCCATATCCTGTCCTACCTTTCTGGATTTTACACTTTTTTCAGATGGCCCTTTTGCCAGGGGGGCAGTGAGACTTCATTGTAGTGCAGATTTCATTTACAGGCTTGCTTGGTTGGCCAAAAAGGGCGTATGCGTTTTTTCCTGAATATATTCAGGAAAAAACGCATACGCCCTTTTTGGCCAAGTGCATCATTGTCGACGTTCTGCCTCTTTTCCTATGCTTTCAGGGCAATTCCAGTCTACCCCCTGCAATCGTTTTCCTGAAATTCTGCCCCGCTTTCAACTCCCCTTCGCAGGCTTACTTCAATATATTTTTGGAGGATAGCTGTCATTTATAACTCTGCAGGTTTGTGAATTACAGTGCCCCTGAGCTCCTTTCTTCAACTCGCTTTCTTGTGAGCTGGGCACAAAACCGCAGGATTGCTTCAGGCCCTAATCTGTTACCGGCAGGGCACGCTGAGCCTTTGGTTAATTCCTCTTCCTGGTGGGCAATGAGCGTTACATTTGCCCGTGCAGACACCTACAGCTAGTCTCTCATTGGTTCTCCCTATTCCTGTTCATTTTGCACAGAAATTGAAAGCTGTGCCAAAGAGGAGGTTAAAGGAACTGACTCTCCAAGCGGGGAGAGTGTTAGTAAAGCATCTGGAATGGTGAACCCGAGGACCAGGATACGAAAACTGAGATGCATTTTAAATCATTTCCCAATCACATGGTGGACGATACTCTTGGTTTCCCATGCATGTTTTAGCTGGAGGAAGAATCCCTTGAACCTGGAGAGTTGGGACCCATGGAATGGGTACCATGCAGTATGACTTCAAAGGGTCTGCATTTGCTCACCGAAACTCACCAATGCTATCAGCCTGAAGTGTCCAGCCTTATGTCTCAACCAGCTCTGGGTGTAGATGTGTTAAATCCCGGTTGCATCACATGCCCTGAGTGAATTATTTAAGAAATGCTCTCTATTTCACTGTCTTTATGATTTTTTTTTGAAATTTATTTTGATAATGGGATTTATCGGATTTTCACTGCTGCGTTTATGCCGCTGTACACACGCTTGATTCTCTTACGGAGACATATATATCCATGGGTTTTAAGATTCTTCCTAGTCAGGTATATTCCTAGGCGTTGAATATGTGGTGTTGGGTCCATTTCGTTGAGCAAGGAGTAGGTCTTGTCTATTACATATTTGGCTTAAGGAAAGTTATCTGTGCTAATTTCAGTCTCTGGTTTTATGAAGCACCCCAACGCACCTTTCCCCATAAGCAAGCACTAGTTGGTTTTCTAAATTTGAGACCCTGTTCTGTTTTGTAATTCAGTTCATGTGTAGTCAAGTTTACATTCCGTGTATTAGTGATATCTTATGATGTTTCTTTTTCTGTGTGACGTAGTTCACGTAGAATCACCGTACCTGCATCCACTCACTATGCCGCTACGGGCCTGATGACACAGATTTCATTGCTGAGTGATATTGCATTGTACGTACGTGCCACAACTTCTTTATCCATATTTTGCTTTCTGGGATATTTACCTGTTACTGTAGACGAGCTTCTTGTGAACACAGCCGTCCCAAATATTGGGGTGGCTGTCTGTTTTTGATTTTAATTTCCGTAAGCTATAGGACCATAAGTGGAAGTGCCATAGACTGTGTTGCTTTGTTTCTTATGTGTTTCAGGAAACACCATACACTTCTCCAGGCTGGCTGCTGGCAATTTACATCCTGCCAATCAGCATAACAAGGCTCCCTGTTCTCCATATCCTGTCCTACCTTTCTGGATTTTACACTTTTTTCAGATGGCCCTCTTGCCCGGGGGGCAGTGAGACTTCATTGTAGTGCAGATTTCCTTTACAGGCTTGCTTGGTTGGCCAAAAAGGGCGTATGCGTTTTTTCCTGAATATATTCAGGAAAAAACGCATACGCCCTTTTTGGCCAAGTGCATCATTGTCCACGTTCTGCCTCTTTTCCTATGCTTTCAGGGCAATTCCAGTCTACCCCCTGCAATCGTTTTCCTGAAATTCTGCCCCGCTTTCAAGTCCCCTTCGCAGGCTTACTTCAATATATTTTTGGAGGATAGCTGTCATTTATAACTCTGCAGGTTTGTGAATTACAGTGCCCCTGAGCTCCTTTCTTCAACTCGCTTTCTTGTGAACTGGGCACAAAACCGCAGGATTGCTTCAGGCCCTAATCTGTTTCGGGCAGGGCATGCTGAGCCTTTGGTAAATTCCTCTTCCTGGTGGGAAATGAGCGTTACATTTGCCCGTGCAGACACCTACAGCTAGTCTCTCATTGGTTCTCCCTATTCCTGTTCATCTTGCACAGAAATTGCAAGCTGTGCCAAACAGGAGGTTAAAGGCACTGACTCTCCAAGCAGGGAGACTGTTAGTAAATCATCTGGAATGGTGAACCCGAGGACCAGGATACGAAAACTGAGATGCATTTTAAATCATTTCCCCATAACACGGTGGACCATACTGTGGGTTTCACATGCATGTTTTAGCTGGAGGAAGAATCCCTTGAACCTGAAGAGTTGGGACCCATGGAATAGGTACCATACAGTATGACTTCAAAGGGTGTGCATTTGCTCACCTAAACTCACCAATGCTATCAGCCTGAAGTGTCCAGCCTTATGTCTCAACCAGCTCTAGGTGTAGATGTGGTCAATCCCGGTTGCATCACATGCCCTGAGTGAATTATTTAAGAATTGCTCCCTATTTCACTGTCTTTGTGTTTTGTTTTCGAAATTTATTTTGATAATGGGATTTATCGGATTTTCACTGCTGCCTTTCGGCCGCTGTACACACCCTTGATTCTCTTACGGAGACATATATATCCATGGGTTTTAAGATTCTTCCTAGTCAGGTATATTCCTAGGCGTTGAATATGTGGTGTTGGGTCCATTTCGTTGAGCAAGGAGTAGGTCTTGTCTATTACATATTGGGCTTATGGAAAGTTATCTGTGCTAATTTCAGTCTCTGGTTTTATGCAGCACCCCAAGGCACCTTTCCCCATAAGCAAGCACTAGTTGGTTTTCTAAATTTGAGACCCTTTTCTATTTTGTAATTCAGTTCATGTGTAGTCAAGTTTACATTCCGTGTATTCGTGATATCTTATGATGTTTCTTTTTCTGTGTGACGTAGTTCACGTAGAATCACCGTACCTGCATCCACTCACTATGCCGCTATGGGCCTGATGACACAGATTTCATTGCTGAGTGATATTGCATTGTACGTACGTGCCACAAGTTCTTTATCCATTTTTTGCTTTCTGGGATATTTACCTGATACTGTAGACGAGCTTCTTGTGAACACAGCCGTCTCAAATATTGGGGTGGCTGTCTGTTTTTGATTTTAATTTCCGTAAGCTATAGGACCATAAGTGGAAGTGCCATAGGCTGTGTTGCTTTGTTTCTTTCGTGTTTCAGGAAACACCATACACTTCTCCAGGGTGGCTGCTGGCAATTTACATCCTGCCAATCAGCATAACAAGGCTCCCTGTTCTCCATATCCTGTCCTACCTTTCTGGATTTTACACTTTTTTCAGATGGCCCTTTTGCCAGGGGGGCAGTGAGACTTCATTGTAGTGCAGATTTCATTTACAGGCTTGCTTGGTTGGCCAAAAAGGGCGTATGCGTTTTTTCCTGAATATATTCAGGAAAAAACGCATACGCCCTTTTTGGCCAAGTGCATCATTGTCGACGTTCTGCCTCTTTTCCTATGCTTTCAGGGCAATTCCAGTCTACCCCCTGCAATCGTTTTCCTGAAATTCTGCCCCGCTTTCAAGTCCCCTTCGCAGGCTTACTTCAATATATTTTTGGAGGAAAGCTGTCATTTATAACTCTGCAGGTTTGTGAATTACAGTGCCCCTGAGCTCCTTTCTTCAACTCGCTTTCTTGTGAGCTGGGCACAAAACCGCAGGATTGCTTCAGGCCCTAATCTGTTTCCAGCAGGGCACACTGAGCCTTTGTTTAATTCCTCTTCCTGGTGGGCAATGAGCGTTACATTTGCCCGTGCAGACACCTACAGCTAGTCTCTCATTGGTTCTCCCTATTCCTGTTCATTTTGCACAGAAATTGCAAGCTGTGCCAAAGAGGAGGTTAAAGGCACTGACTCTCCAAGCGGGGAGAGTGTTAGTAAAGCATCTGGAATGGTGAACCCGAGGACCAGGATACGAAAACTGAGATGCATTTTAAATCATTTCCCAATCACATGGTGGACGATACTCTTGGTTTCCCATGCATGTTTTAGCTGGAGGAAGAATCCCTTGAACCTGGAGAGTTGGGACCCATGGAATGGGTACCATGCAGTATGACTTCAAAGGGTCTGCATTTGCTCACCGAAACTCACCAATGCTATCAGCCTGAAGTGTCCAGCCTTATGTCTCAACCAGCTCTGGGTGTAGATGTGTTAAATCCCGGTTGCATCACATGCCCTGAGTGAATTATTTAAGAATTGCTCTCTATTTCACTGTCTTTATGATTTTTTTTTGAAATTTATTTTGATAATGGGATTTATCGGATTTTCACTGCTGCGTTTATGCCGCTGTACACACGCTTGATTCTCTTACGGAGACATATATATCCATGGGTTTTAAGATTCTTCCTAGTCAGGTATATTCCTAGGCGTTGAATATGTGGTGTTGGGTCCATTTCGTTGAGCAAGGAGTAGGTCTTGTCTATTACATATTTGGCTTATGGAAAGTTATCTGTGCTAATTTCAGTCTCTGGTTTTATGAAGCACCCCAACGCACCTTTCCCCATAAGCAAGCACTAGTTGGTTTTCTAAATTTGAGACCCTGTTCTGTTTTGTAATTCAGTTCATGTGTAGTCAAGTTTACATTCCGTGTATTAGTGATATCTTATGATGTTTCTTTTTCTGTGTGACGTAGTTCACGTAGAATCACCGTACCTGCATCCACTCACTATGCCGCTACGGGCCTGATGACACAGATTTCATTGCTGAGTGATATTGCATTGTACGTACGTGCCACAACTTCTTTATCCATATTTTGCTTTCTGGGATATTTACCTGTTACTGTAGACGAGCTTCTTGTGAACACAGCCGTCCCAAATATTGGGGTGGCTGTCTGTTTTTGATTTTAATTTCCGTAAGCTATAGGACCATAAGTGGAAGTGCCATAGACTGTGTTGCTTTGTTTCTTATGTGTTTCAGGAAACACCATACACTTCTCCAGGCTGGCTGCTGGCAATTTACATCCTGCCAATCAGCATAACAAGGCTCCCTGTTCTCCATATCCTGTCCTACCTTTCTGGATTTTACACTTTTTTCAGATGGCCCTCTTGCCCGGGGGGCAGTGAGACTTCATTGTAGTGCAGATTTCCTTTACAGGCTTGCTTGGTTGGCCAAAAAGGGCGTATGCGTTTTTTCCTGAATATATTCAGGAAAAAACGCATACGCCCTTTTTGGCCAAGTGCATCATTGTCGACGTTCTGCCTCTTTTCCTATGCTTTCAGGGCAATTCCAGTCTAACCCCTGCAATCGTTTTCCTGAAATTCTGCCCCGCTTTCAAGTCCCCTTCGCAGGCTTACTTCAATATATTTTTGGAGGATAGCTGTCATTTATAACTCTGCAGGTTTGTGAATTACAGTGTCCCTGAGCTCCTTTCTTCAACTCGCTTTCTTGTGAACTGGGCACAAAACCGCAGGATTGCTTCAGGCCCTAATCTGTTTCGGGCAGGGCATGCTGAGCCTTTGGTAAATTCCTCTTCCTGGTGGGAAATGAGCGTTACATTTGCCCGTGCAGACACCTACAGCTAGTCTCTCATTGGTTCTCCCTATTCCTGTTCATCTTGCACAGAAATTGCAAGCTGTGCCAAACAGGAGGTTAAAGGCACTGACTCTCCAAGCAGGGAGACTGTTAGTAAATCATCTGGAATGGTGATCCCGAGGACCAGGATACGAAAACTGAGATGCATTTTAAATCATTTCCCCATAACACGGTGGACCATACTGTGGGTTTCACATGCATGTTTTAGCTGGAGGAAGAATCCCTTGAACCTGAAGAGTTGGGACCCATGGAATAGGTACCATACAGTATGACTTCAAAGGGTGTGCATTTGCTCACCTAAACTCACCAATGCTATCAGCCTGAAGTGTCCAGCCTTATGTCTCAACCAGCTCTGGGTGTAGATGTGGTCAATCCCGGTTGCATCACATGCCCTGAGTGAATTATTTAAGAATTGCTCTCTATTTCACTGTCTTTGTGTTTTGTTTTCGAAATTTATTTTGATAATGGGATTTATCGGATTTTCACTGCTGCCTTTCGGCCGCTGTACACACCCTTGATTCTCTTACGGAGACATATATATCCATGGGTTTTAAGATTCTTCCTAGTCAGGTATATTCCTAGGCGTTGAATATGTGGTGTTGGGTCCATTTCGTTGAGCAAGGAGTAGGTCTTGTCTATTACATATTGGGCTTATGGAAAGTTATCTGTGCTAATTTCAGTCTCTGGTTTTATGCAGCACCCCAAGGCACCTTTCCCCATAAGCAAGCACTAGTTGGTTTTCTAAATTTGAGGCCCTGTTCTGTTTTGTAATTCAGTTCATGTGTAGTCAAGTTTACATTCCGTGTATTCGTGATATCTTATGATGTTTCTTTTTCTGTGTGACGTAGTTCACGTAGAATCACCGTACCTGCATCCACTCACTATGCCGCTATGGGCCTGATGACACAGATTTCATTGCTGAGTGATATTGCATTGTACGTACGTGCCACAAGGTCTTTATCCATTTTTTGCTTTCTGGGATATTTACCTGATACTGTAGACGAGCTTCTTGTGAACACAGCCGTCTCAAATATTGGGGTGGCTGTCTGTTTTTGATTTTAATTTCCGTAAGCTATAGGACCATAAGTGGAAGTGCCATAGGCTGTGTTGCTTTGTTTCTTTCGTGTTTCAGGAAACACCATACACTTCTCCAGGGTGGCTGCTGGCAATTTACATCCTGCCAATCAGCATAACAAGGCTCCCTGTTCTCCATATCCTGTCCTACCTTTCTGGATTTTACACTTTTTTCAGATGGCCCTTTTGCCAGGGGGGCAGTGAGACTTCATTGTAGTGCAGATTTCATTTACAGGCTTGCTTGGTTGGCCAAAAAGGGCGTATGCGTTTTTTCCTGAATATATTCAGGAAAAAACGCATACGCCCTTTTTGGCCAAGTGCATCATTGTCGACGTTCTGCCTCTTTTCCTATGCTTTCAGGGCAATTCCAGTCTACCCCCTGCAATCGTTTTCCTGAAATTCTGCCCCGCTTTCAAGTCCCCTTCGCAGGCTTACTTCAATATATTTTTGGAGGAAAGCTGTCATTTATAACTCTGCAGGTTTGTGAATTACAGTGCCCCTGAGCTCCTTTCTTCAACTCGCTTTCTTGTGAGCTGGGCACAAAACCGCAGGATTGCTTCAGGCCCTAATCTGTTTCCGGCAGGGCACACTGAGCCTTTGTTTAATTCCTCTTCCTGGTGGGCAATGAGCGTTACATTTGCCCGTGCAGACACCTACAGCTAGTCTCTCATTGGTTCTCCCTATTCCTGTTCATTTTGCACAGAAATTGCAAGCTGTGCCAAAGAGGAGGTTAAAGGCACTGACTCTCCAAGCGGGGAGAGTGTTAGTAAAGCATCTGGAATGGTGAACCCGAGGACCAGGATACGAAAACTGAGATGCATTTTAAATCATTTCCCAATCACATGGTGGACGATACTCTTGGTTTCCCATGCATGTTTTAGCTGGAGGAAGAATCCCTTGAACCTGGAGAGTTGGGACCCATGGAATGGGTACCATGCAGTATGACTTCAAAGGGTCTGCATTTGCTCACCGAAACTCACCAATGCTATCAGCCTGAAGTGTCCAGCCTTATGTCTCAACCAGCTCTGGGTGTAGATGTGTTAAATCCCGGTTGCATCACATGCCCTGAGTGAATTATTTAAGAATTGCTCTCTATTTCACTGTCTTTATGATTTTTTTTTGAAATTTATTTTGATAATGGGATTTATCGGATTTTCACTGCTGCGTTTATGCCGCTGTACACACGCTTGATTCTCTTACGGAGACATACATATCCATGGGTTTTAAGATTCTTCCTAGTCAGGTATATTCCTAGGCGTTGAATATGTGGTGTTGGGTCCATTTCGTTGAGCAAGGAGTAGGTCTTGTCTATTACATATTTGGCTTATGGAAAGTTATCTGTGCTAATTTCAGTCTCTGGTTTTATGAAGCACCCCAACGCACCTTTCCCCATAAGCAAGCACTAGTTGGTTTTCTAAATTTGAGACCCTGTTCTGTTTTGTAATTCAGTTCATGTGTAGTCAAGTTTACATTCCGTGTATTAGTGATATCTTATGATGTTTCTTTTTCTGTGTGACGTAGTTCACGTAGAATCACCGTACCTGCATCCACTCACTATGCCGCTACGGGCCTGATGACACAGATTTCATTGCTGAGTGATATTGCATTGTACGTACGTGCCACAACTTCTTTATCCATATTTTGCTTTCTGGGATATTTACCTGTTACTGTAGACGAGCTTCTTGTGAACACAGCCGTCCCAAATATTGGGGTGGCTGTCTGTTTTTGATTTTAATTTCCGTAAGCTATAGGACCATAAGTGGAAGTGCCATAGACTGTGTTGCTTTGTTTCTTATGTGTTTCAGGAAACACCATACACTTCTCCAGGCTGGCTGCTGGCAATTTACATCCTGCCAATCAGCATAACAAGGCTCCCTGTTCTCCATATCCTGTCCTACCTTTCTGGATTTTACACTTTTTTCAGATGGCCCTCTTGCCCGGGGGGCAGTGAGACTTCATTGTAGTGCAGATTTCCTTTACAGGCTTGCTTGGTTGGCCAAAAAGGGCGTATGCGTTTTTTCCTGAATATATTCAGGAAAAAACGCATACGCCCTTTTTGGCCAAGTGCATCATTGTCGACGTTCTGCCTCTTTTCCTATGCTTTCAGGGCAATTCCAGTCTACCCCCTGCAATCGTTTTCCAGAAATTCTGCCCCGCTTTCAAGTCCCCTTCGCAGGCTTACTTCAATATATTTTTGGAGGATAGCTGTCATTTATAACTCTGCAGGTTTGTGAATTACAGTGCCCCTGAGCTCCTTTCTTCAACTCGCTTTCTTGTGAACTGGGCACAAAACCGCAGGATTGCTTCAGGCCCTAATCTGTTTCGGGCAGGGCATGCTGAGCCTTTGGTAAATTCCTCTTCCTGGTGGGAAATGAGCGTTACATTTGCCCGTGCAGACACCTACAGCTAGTCTCTCATTGGTTCTCCCTATTCCTGTTCATCTTGCACAGAAATTGCAAGCTGTGCCAAACAGGAGGTTAAAGGCACTGACTCTCCAAGCAGGGAGACTGTTAGTAAATCATCTGGAATGGTGAACCCGAGGACCAGGATACGAAAACTGAGATGCATTTTAAATCATTTCCCCATAACACGGTGGACCATACTGTGGGTTTCACATGCATGTTTTAGCTGGAGGAAGAATCCCTTGAACCTGAAGAGTTGGGACCCATGGAATAGGTACCATACAGTATGACTTCAAACGGTGTGCATTTGCTCACCTAAACTCACCAATGCTATCAGCCTGAAGTGTCCAGCCTTATGTCTCAACCAGCTCTGGGTGTAGATGTGGTCAATCCCGGTTGCATCACATGCCCTGAGTGAATTATTTAAGAATTGCTCTCTATTTCACTGTCTTTGTGTTTTGTTTTCGAAATTTATTTTGATAATGGGATTTATCGGATTTTCACTGCTGCCTTTCGGCCGCTGTACACACCCTTGATTCTCTTACGGAGACATATATATCCATGGGTTTTAAGATTCTTCCTAGTCAGGTATATTCCTAGGCGTTGAATATGTGGTGTTGGGTCCATTTCGTTGAGCAAACAGTAGGTCTTGTCTATTACATATTGGGCTTATGGAAAGTTATCTGTGCTAATTTCAGTCTCTGGTTTTATGCAGCACCCCAAGGCACCTTTCCCCATAAGCAAGCACTAGTTGGTTTTCTAAATTTGAGACCCTTTTCTATTTTGTAATTCAGTTCATGTGTAGTCAAGTTTACATTCCGTGTATTCGTGATATCTTATGATGTTTCTTTTTCTGTGTGATGTAGTTCACGTAGAATCACCGTACCTGCATCCACTCACTATGCCGCTATGGGCCTGATGACACAGATTTCATTGCTGAGTGATATTGCATTGTACGTACGTGCCACAAGTTCTTTATCCATTTTTTGCTTTCTGGGATATTTACCTGATACTGTAGACGAGCTTCTTGTGAACACAGCCGTCTCAAATATTGGGGTGGCTGTCTGTTTTTGATTTTAATTTCCGTAAGCTATAGGACCATAAGTGGAAGTGCCATAGGCTGTGTTGCTTTGTTTCTTTCGTGTTTCAGGAAACACCATACACTTCTCCAGGGTGGCTGCTGGCAATTTACATCCTGCCAATCAGCATAACAAGGCTCCCTGTTCTCCATATCCTGTCCTACCTTTCTGGATTTTACACTTTTTTCAGATGGCCCTTTTGCCAGGGGGGCAGTGAGACTTCATTGTAGTGCAGATTTCATTTACAGGCTTGCTTGGTTGGCCAAAAAGGGCGTATGCGTTTTTTCCTGAATATATTCAGGAAAAAACGCATACGCCCTTTTTGGCCAAGTGCATCATTGTCGACGTTCTGCCTCTTTTCCTATGCTTTCAGGGCAATTCCAGTCTACCCCCTGCAATCGTTTTCCTGAAATTCTGCCCCGCTTTCAAGTCCCCTTCGCAGGCTTACTTCAATATATTTTTGGAGGAAAGCTGTCATTTATAACTCTGCAGGTTTGTGAATTACAGTGCCCCTGAGCTCCTTTCTTCAACTCGCTTTCTTGTGAGCTGGGCACAAAACCGCAGGATTGCTTCAGGCCCTAATCTGTTTCCAGCAGGGCACACTGAGCCTTTGTTTAATTCCTCTTCCTGGTGGGCAATGAGCGTTACATTTGCCCGTGCAGACACCTACAGCTAGTCTCTCATTGGTTCTCCCTATTCCTGTTCATTTTGCACAGAAATTGCAAGCTGTGCCAAAGAGGAGGTTAAAGGCACTGACTCTCCAAGCGGGGAGAGTGTTAGTAAAGCATCTGGAATGGTGAACCCGAGGACCAGGATACGAAAACTGAGATGCATTTTAAATCATTTCCCAATCACATGGTGGACGATACTCTTGGTTTCCCATGCATGTTTTAGCTGGAGGAAGAATCCCTTGAACCTGGAGAGTTGGGACCCATGGAATGGGTACCATGCAGTATGACTTCAAAGGGTCTGCATTTGCTCACCGAAACTCACCAATGCTATCAGCCTGAAGTGTCCAGCCTTATGTCTCAACCAGCTCTGGGTGTAGATGTGTTAAATCCCGGTTGCATCACATGCCCTGAGTGAATTATTTAAGAATTGCTCTCTATTTCACTGTCTTTATGATTTTTTTTTGAAATTTATTTTGATAATGGGATTTATCGGATTTTCACTGCTGCGTTTATGCCGCTGTACACACGCTTGATTCTCTTACGGAGACATATATATCCATGGGTTTTAAGATTCTTCCGAGTCAGGTATATTCCTAGGCGTTGAATATGTGGTGTTGGGTCCATTTCGTTGAGCAAGGAGTAGGTCTTGTCTATTACATATTTGGCTTATGGAAAGTTATCTGTGCTAATTTCAGTCTCTGGTTTATGAAGCACCCCAACGCACCTTTCCCCATAAGCAAGCACTAGTTGGTTTTCTAAATTTGAGACCCTGTTATGTTTTGTAATTCAGTTCATGTGTAGTCAAGTTTACATTCCGTGTATTAGTGATATCTTATGATGTTTCTTTTTCTGTGTGACGTAGTTCACGTAGAATCACCGTACCTGCATCCACTCACTATGCCGCTACGGGCCTGATGACACAGATTTCATTGCTGAGTGATATTGCATTGTACGTACGTGCCACAACTTCTTTATCCATATTTTGCTTTCTGGGATATTTACCTGTTACTGTAGACGAGCTTCTTGTGAACACAGCCGTCCCAAATATTGGGGTGGCTGTCTGTTTTTGATTTTAATTTCCGTAAGCTATAGGACCATAAGTGGAAGTGCCATAGACTGTGTTGCTTTGTTTCTTATGTGTTTCAGGAAACACCATACACTTCTCCAGGCTGGCTGCTGGCAATTTACATCCTGCCAATCAGCATAACAAGGCTCCCTGTTCTCCATATCCTGTCCTACCTTTCTGGATTTTACACTTTTTTCAGATGGCCCTCTTGCCCGGGGGGCAATGAGACTTCATTGTAGTGCAGATTTCCTTTACAGGCTTGCTTGGTTGGCCAAAAAGGGCGTATGCGTTTTTTCCTGAATATATTCAGGAAAAAACGCATACGCCCTTTTTGGCCAAGTGTATCATTGTCGACGTTCTGCCTCTTTTCCTATGCTTTCAGGGCAATTCCAGTCTACCCCCTGCAATCGTTTTCCTGAAATTCTGCCCCGCTTTCAAGTCCCCTTCGCAGGCTTACTTCAATATATTTTTGGAGGATAGCTGTCATTTATAACTCTGCAGGTTTGTGAATTACAGTGCCCCTGAGCTCCTTTCTTCAACTCGCTTTCTTGTGAACTGGGCACAAAACCGCAGGATTGCTTCAGGCCCTAATCTGTTTCGGGCAGGGCATGCTGAGCCTTTGGTAAATTCCTCTTCCTGGTGGGAAATGAGCGTTACATTTGCCCGTGCAGACACCTACAGCTAGTCTCTCATTGGTTCTCCCTATTCCTGTTCATCTTGCACAGAAATTGCAAGCTGTGCCAAACAGGAGGTTAAAGGCACTGACTCTCCAAGCAGGGAGACTGTTAGTAAATCATCTGGAATGGTGAACCCGAGGACCAGGATACGAAAACTGAGATGCATTTTAAATCATTTCCCCATAACACGGTGGACCATACTGTGGGTTTCACATGCATGTTTTAGCTGGAGGAAGAATCCCTTGAACCTGAAGAGTTGGGACCCATGGAATAGGTACCATACAGTATGACTTCAAAGGGTGTGCATTTGCTCACCTAAACTCACCAATGCTATCAGCCTGAAGTGTCCAGCCTTATGTCTCAACCAGCTCTGGGTGTAGATGTGGTCAATCCCGGTTGCATCACATGCCCTGAGTGAATTATTTAAGAATTGCTCTCTATTTCACTGTCTTTGTGTTTTGTTTTCGAAATTTATTTTGATAATGGGATTTATCGGATTTTCACTGCTGCCTTTCGGCCGCTGTACACACCCTTGATTCTCTTACGGAGACATATATATCCATGGGTTTTAAGATTCTTCCTAGTCAGGTATATTCCTAGGCGTTGAATATGTGGTGTTGGGTCCATTTCGTTGAGCAAGGAGTAGGACTTGTCTATTACATATTGGGCTTATGGAAAGTTATCTGTGCTAATTTCAGTCTCTGGTTTTATGCAGCACCCCAAGGCACCTTTCCCCATAAGCAAGCACTAGTTGGTTTTCTAAATTTGAGACCCTTTTCTATTTTGTAATTCAGTTCATGTGTAGTCAAGTTTACATTCCGTGTATTCGTGATATCTTATGATGTTTCTTTTTCTGTGTGACGTAGTTCACGTAGAATCACCGTACCTGCATCCACTCACTATGCCGCTACGGGCCTGATGACACAGATTTCATTGCTGAGTGATATTGCATTGTACGTACGTGCCACAAGTTCTTTATCCATTTTTTGCTTTCTGGGATATTTACCTGATACTGTAGACGAGCTTCTTGTGAACACAGCCGTCTCAAATATTGGGGTGGCTGTCTGTTTTTGATTTTAATTTCCGTAAGCTATAGGACCATAAGTGGAAGTGCCATAGGCTGTGTTGCTTTGTTTCTTTCGTGTTTCAGGAAACACCATACACTTCTCCAGGGTGGCTGCTGGCAATTTACATCCTGCCAATCAGCATAACAAGGCTCCCTGTTCTCCATATCCTGTCCTACCTTTCTGGATTTTACACTTTTTTCAGATGGCCCTTTTGCCAGGGGGGCAGTGAGACTTCATTGTAGTGCAGATTTCATTTACAGGCTTGCTTGGTTGGCCAAAAAGGGCGTATGCGTTTTTTCCTGAATATATTCAGGAAAAAACGCATACGCCCTTTTTGGCCAAGTGCATCATTGTCGACGTTCTGCCTCTTTTCCTATGCTTTCAGGGCAATTCCAGTCTACCCCCTGCAATCGTTTTCCTGAAATTCTGCCCCGCTTTCAAGTCCCCTTCGCAGGCTTACTTCAATATATTTTTGGAGGAAAGCTGTCATTTATAACTCTGCAGGTTTGTGAATTACAGTGCCCCTGAGCTCCTTTCTTCAACTCGCTTTCTTGTGAGCTGGGCACAAAACCGCAGGATTGCTTCAGGCCCTAATCTGTTTCCAGCAGGGCACACTGAGCCTTTGTTTAATTCCTCTTCCTGGTGGGCAATGAGTGTTACATTTGCCCGTGCAGACACCTACAGCTAATCTCTCATTGGTTCTCCCTATTCCTGTTCATTTTGCACAGAAATTGCAAGCTGTGCCAAAGAGGAGGTTAAAGGCACTGACTCTCCAAGCGGGGAGAGTGTTAGTAAAGCATCTGGAATGGTGAACCCGAGGACCAGGATACGAAAACTGAGATGCATTTTAAATCATTTCCCAATCACATGGTGGACGATACTCTTGGTTTCCCATGCATGTTTTAGTTGGAGGAAGAATCCCTTGAACCTGGAGAGTTGGGACCCATGGAATGGGTACCATGCAGTATGAATTCAAAGGGTCTGCATTTGCTCACCGAAACTCACGAATGCTATCAGCCTGAAGTGTCCAGCCTTATGTCTCAACCAGCTCTGGGTGTAGATGTGTTAAATCCCGGTTGCATCACATGCCCTGAGTGAATTATTTAAGAATTGCTCTCTATTTCACTGTCTTTATGATTTTTTTTTGAAATTTATTTTGATAATGGGATTTATCGGATTTTCACTGCTGCGTTTATGCCGCTGTACACACGCTTGATTCTCTTATGGAGACATATATATCCATGGGTTTTAAGATTCTTCCTAGTCAGGTATATTCCTAGGCGTTGAATATGTGGTGTTGGGTCCATTTCGTTGAGCAAGGAGTAGGTCTTGTCTATTACATATTTGGCTTATGGAAAGTTATCTGTGCTAATTTCAGTCTCTGGTTTATGAAGCACCCCAACGCACCTTTCCCCATAAGCAAGCACTAGTTGGTTTTCTAAATTTGAGACCCTGTTCTGTTTTGTAATTCAGTTCATGTGTAGTCAAGTTTACATTCCGTGTATTAGTGATATCTTATGATGTTTCTTTTTCTGTGTGACGTAGTTCACGTAGAATCACCGTACCTGCATCCACTCACTATGCCGCTACGGGCCTGATGACACAGATTTCATTGCTGAGTGATATTGCATTGTACGTACGTGCCACAACTTCTTTATCCATATTTTGCTTTCTGGGATATTTACCTGTTACTGTAGACGAGCTTCTTGTGAACACAGCCGTCCCAAATATTGGGGTGGCTGTCTGTTTTTGATTTTAATTTCCGTAAGCTATAGGACCATAAGTGGAAGTGCCATAGACTGTGTTGCTTTGTTTCTTATGTGTTTCAGGAAACACCATACACTTCTCCAGGCAGGCTGCTGGCAATTTACATCCTGCCAATCAGCATAACAAGGCTCCCTGTTCTCCATATACTGTCCTACCTTTCTGGATTTTACACTTTTTTCAGATGGCCCTCTTGCCCGGGGGGCAGTGAGACTTCATTGTAGTGCAGATTTCCTTTACAGGCTTGCTTGGTTGGCCAAAAAGGGCGTATGCGTTTTTTCCTGAATATATTCAGGAAAAAACGCATACGCCCTTTTTGGCCAAGTGCATCATTGTCGACGTTCTGCCTCTTTTCCTATGCTTTCAGGGCAATTCCAGTCTACCCCCTGCAATCGTTTTCCTGAAATTCTGCCCCGCTTTCAAGTCCCCTTCGCAGGCTTACTTCAATATATTTTTGGAGGATAGCTGTCATTTATAACTCTGCAGGTTTGTGAATTACAGTGCCCCTGAGCTCCTTTCTTCAACTCGCTTTCTTGTGAACTGGGCACAAAACCGCAGGATTGCTTCAGGCCCTAATCTGTTTCGGGCAGGGCATGCTGAGCCTTTGGTAAATTCCTCTTCCTGGTGGGAAATGAGCGTTACATTTGCCCGTGCAGACACCTACAGCTAGTCTCTCATTGGTTCTCCCTATTCCTGTTCATCTTGCACAGAAATTGCAAGCTGTGCCAAACAGGAGGTTAAAGGCACTGACTCTCCAAGCAGGGAGACTGTTAGTAAATCATCTGGAATGGTGAACCCGAGGACCAGGATACGAAAACTGAGATGCATTTTAAATCATTTCCCCATAACACGGTGGACCATACTGTGGGTTTCACATGCATGTTTTAGCTGGAGGAAGAATCCCTTGAACCTGAAGAGTTGGGACCCATGGAATAGGTACCATACAGTATGACTTCAAAGGGTGTGCATTTGCTCACCTAAACTCACCAATGCTATCAGCCTGAAGTGTCCAGCCTTATGTCTCAACCAGCTCTGGGTGTAGATGTGGTCAATCCCGGTTGCATCACATGCCCTGAGTGAATTATTTAAGAATTGCTCTCTATTTCACTGTCTTTGTGTTTTGTTTTCGAAATTTATTTTGATAATGGGATTTATCGGATTTTCACTGCTGCCTTTCGGCCGCTGTACACACCCTTGATTCTCTTACGGAGACATATATATCCATGGGTTTTAAGATTCTTCCTAGTCAGGTATATTCCTAGGCGTTGAATATGTGGTGTGGGGTCCATTTCGTTGAGCAAGGAGTAGGTCTTGTCTATTACATATTGGGCTTATGGAAAGTTATCTGTGCTAATTTCAGTCTCTGGTTTTATGCAGCACCCCAAGGCACCTTTCCCCATAAGCAAGCACTAGTTGGTTTTCTAAATTTGAGACCCTTTTCTATTTTGTAATTCAGTTCATGTGTAGTCAAGTTTACATTCCGTGTATTCGTGATATCTTATGATGTTTCTTTTTCTGTGTGACGTAGTTCACGTAGAATCACCGTACCTGCATCCACTCACTATGCCGCTATGGGCCTGATGACACAGATTTCATTGCTGAGTGATATTGCATTGTACGTACGTGCCACAAGTTCTTTATCCATTTTTTGCTTTCTGGGATATTTACCTGATACTGTAGACGAGCTTCTTGTGAACACAGCCGTCTCAAATATTGGGGTGGCTGTCTGTTTTTGATTTTAATTTCCGTAAGCTATAGGACCAAAAGTGGAAGTGCCATAGGCTGTGTTGCTTTGTTTCTTTCGTGTTTCAGGAAACACCATACACTTCTCCAGGCTGGCTGCTGGCAATTTACATCCTGCCAATCAGCATAACAAGGCTCCCTGTTCTCCATATCCTGTCCTACCTTTCTGGATTTTACACTTTTTTCAGATGGCCCTCTTGCCCGGGGGGCAGTGAGACTTCATTGTAGTGCAGATTTCCTTTACAGGCTTTCTTGGTTGGCCAAAAAGGGCGTATGCGTTTTTTCCTGAATATATTCAGGAAAAAACGCATACGCCCTTTTTGGCCAAGTGCATCATTGTCGACGTTCTGCCTCTTTTCCTATGCTTTCAGGGCAATTCCAGTCTACCCCCTGCAATCGTTTTCCTGAAATTCTGCCCCGCTTTCAAGTCCCCTTCGCAGGCTTACTTCAATATATTTTTGGAGGAAAGCTGTCATTTATAACTCTGCAGGTTTGTGAATTACAGTGCCCCTGAGCTCCTTATTTCAACTCGCTTTCTTGTGAGCTGGGCACAAAACCGCAGGATTGCTTCAGGCCCTAATCTGTTTCCAGCAGGGCACACTGAGCCTTTGTTTAATTCCTCTTCCTGGTGGGCAATGAGCGTTACATTTGCCCGTGCAGACACCTACAGCTAGTCTCTCATTGGTTCTCCCTATTCCTGTTCATTTTGCACAGAAATTGCAAGCTGTGCCAAAGAGGAGGTTAAAGGCACTGACTCTCCAAGCAGGGAGAGTGTTAGTAAAGCATCTGGAATGGTGAACCCGAGGACCAGGATACGAAAACTGAGATGCATTTTAAATCATTTCCCAATCACATGGTGGACGATACTCTTGGTTTCCCATGCATGTTTTAGCTGGAGGAAGAATCCCTTGAACCTGGAGAGTTGGGACCCATGGAATGGGTACCATGCAGTATGACTTCAAAGGGTCTGCATTTGCTCACCGAAACTCACCAATGCTATCAGCCTGAAGTGTCCAGCCTTATGTCTCAACCAGCTCTGGGTGTAGATGTGTTAAATCCCGGTTGCATCACATGCCCTGAGTGAATTATTTAAGAATTGCTCTCTATTTCACTGTCTTTATGATTTTTTTTTGAAATTTATTTTGATAATGGGATTTATCGGATTTTCACTGCTGCGTTTATGCCGCTGTACACACGCTTGATTCTCTTACGGAGACATATATATCCATGGGTTTTAAGATTCTTCCTAGTCAGGTATATTCCTAGGCGTTGAATATGTGGTGTTGGGTCCATTTCGTTGAGCAAGGAGTAGGTCTTGTCTATTACATATTTGGCTTATGGAAAGTTATCTGTGCTAATTTCAGTCTCTGGTTTTATGAAGCACCCCAACGCACCTTTCCCCATAAGCAAGCACTAGTTGGTTTTCTAAATTTGAGACCCTGTTCTGTTTTGTAATTCAGTTCATGTGTAGTCAAGTTTACATTCCGTGTATTAGTGATATCTTATGATGTTTCTTTTTCTGTGTGACGTAGTTCACGTAGAATCACCGTACCTGCATCCACTCACTATGCCGCTACGGGCCTGATGACACAGATTTCATTGCTGAGTGATATTGCATTGTACGTACGTGCCACAACTTCTTTATCCATATTTTGCTTTCTGGGATATTTACCTGTTACTGTAGACGAGCTTCTTGTGAACACAGCCGTCCCAAATATTGGGGTGGCTGTCTGTTTTTGATTTTAATTTCCGTAAGCTATAGGACCATAAGTGGAAGTGCCATAGACTGTGTTGCTTTGTTTCTTATGTGTTTCAGGAAACACCATACACTTCTCCAGGCTGGCTGCTGGCAATTTACATCCTGCCAATCAGCATAACAAGGCTCCCTGTTCTCCATATCCTGTCCTACCTTTCTGGATTTTACACTTTTTTCAGATGGCCCTCTTGCCCGGGGGGCAATGAGACTTCATTGTAGTGCAGATTTCCTTTACAGGCTTGCTTGGTTGGCCAAAAAGGGCGTATGCGTTTTTTCCTGAATATATTCAGGAAAAAACGCATACGCCCTTTTTGGCCAAGTGCATCATTGTCGACGTTCTGCCTCTTTTCCTATGCTTTCAGGGCAATTCCAGTCTACCCCCTGCAATCGTTTTCCTGAAATTCTGCCCCGCTTTCAAGTCCCCTTCGCAGGCTTACTTCAATATATTTTTGGAGGATAGCTGTCATTTATAACTCTGCAGGTTTGTGAATTACAGTGCCCCTGAGCTCCTTTCTTCAACTCGCTTTCTTGTGAACTGGGCACAAAACCGCAGGATTGCTTCAGGCCCTAATCTGTTTCGGGCAGGGCATGCTGAGCCTTTGGTAAATTCCTCTTCCTGGTGGGAAATGAGCGTTACATTTGCCCGTGCAGACACCTACAGCTAGTCTCTCATTGGTTCTCCCTATTCCTGTTCATCTTGCACAGAAATTGCAAGCTGTGCCACACAGGAGGTTAAAGGCACTGACTCTCCAAGCAGGGAGACTGTTAGTAAATCATCTGGAATGGTGAACCCGAGGACCAGGATACGAAAACTGAGATGCATTTTAAATCATTTCCCCATAACACGGTGGACCATACTGTGGGTTTCACATGCATGTTTTAGCTGGAGGAAGAATCCCTTGAACCTGAAGAGTTGGGACCCATGGAATAGGTACCATACAGTATGACTTCAAAGGGTGTGCATTTGCTCACCTAAACTCACCAATGCTATCAGCCTGAAGTGTCCAGCCTTATGTCTCAACCAGCTCTGGGTGTAGATGTGGTCAATCCCGGTTGCATCACATGCCCTGAGTGAATTATTTAAGAATTGCTCTCTATTTCACTGTCTTTGTGTTTTGTTTTCGAAATTTATTTTGATAATGGGATTTATCGGATTTTCACTGCTGCCTTTCGGCCGCTGTACACACCCTTGATTCTCTTACGGAGACATATATATCCATGGGTTTTAAGATTCTTCCTAGTCAGGTATATTCCTAGGCGTTGAATATGTGGTGTGGGGTCCATTTCGTTGAGCAAGGAGTAGGTCTTGTCTATTACATATTGGGCTTATGGAAAGTTATCTGTGCTAATTTCAGTCTCTGGTTTTATGCAGCACCCCAAGGCACCTTTCCCCATAAGCAAGCACTAGTTGGTTTTCTAAATTTGAGACCCTTTTCTATTTTGTAATTCAGTTCATGTGTAGTCAAGTTTACATTCCGTGTATTCGTGATATCTTATGATGTTTCTTTTTCTGTGTGACGTAGTTCACGTAGAATCACCGTACCTGCATCCACTCACTATGCCGCTATGGGCCTGATGACACAGATTTCATTGCTGAGTGATATTGCATTGTACGTACGTGCCACAAGTTCTTTATCCATTTTTTGCTTTCTGGGATATTTACCTGATACTGTAGACGAGCTTCTTGTGAACACAGCCGTCTCAAATATTGGGGTGGCTGTCTGTTTTTGATTTTAATTTCCGTAAGCTATAGGACCAAAAGTGGAAGTGCCATAGGCTGTGTTGCTTTGTTTCTTTCGTGTTTCAGGAAACACCATACACTTCTCCAGGCTGGCTGCTGGCAATTTACATCCTGCCAATCAGCATAACAAGGCTCCCTGTTCTCCATATCCTGTCCTACCTTTCTGGATTTTACACTTTTTTCAGATGGCCCTCTTGCCCGGGGGGCAGTGAGACTTCATTGTAGTGCAGATTTCCTTTACAGGCTTTCTTGGTTGGCCAAAAAGGGCGTATGCGTTTTTTCCTGAATATATTCAGGAAAAAACGCATACGCCCTTTTTGGCCAAGTGCATCATTGTCGACGTTCTGCCTCTTTTCCTATGCTTTCAGGGCAATTCCAGTCTACCCCCTGCAATCGTTTTCCTGAAATTCTGCCCCGCTTTCAAGTCCCCTTCGCAGGCTTACTTCAATATATTTTTGGAGGAAAGCTGTCATTTATAACTCTGCAGGTTTGTGAATTACAGTGCCCCTGAGCTCCTTATTTCAACTCGCTTTCTTGTGAGCTGGGCACAAAACCGCAGGATTGCTTCAGGCCCTAATCTGTTTCCAGCAGGGCACACTGAGCCTTTGTTTAATTCCTCTTCCTGGTGGGCAATGAGCGTTACATTTGCCCGTGCAGACACCTACAGCTAGTCTCTCATTGGTTCTCCCTATTCCTGTTCATTTTGCACAGAAATTGCAAGCTGTGCCAAAGAGGAGGTTAAAGGCACTGACTCTCCAAGCAGGGAGAGTGTTAGTAAAGCATCTGGAATGGTGAACCCGAGGACCAGGATACGAAAACTGAGATGCATTTTAAATCATTTCCCAATCACATGGTGGACGATACTCTTGGTTTCCCATGCATGTTTTAGCTGGAAGAAGAATCCCTTGAACCTGGAGAGTTGGGACCCATGGAATGGGTACCATGCAGTATGACTTCAAAGGGTCTGCATTTGCTCACCGAAACTCACCAATGCTATCAGCCTGAAGTGTCCAGCCTTATGTCTCAACCAGCTCTGGGTGTAGATGTGTTAAATCCCGGTTGCATCACATGCCCTGAGTGAATTATTTAAGAATTGCTCTCTATTTCACTGTCTTTATGATTTTTTTTTGAAATTTATTTTGATAATGGGATTTATCGGATTTTCACTGCTGCGTTTATGCCGCTGTACACACGCTTGATTCTCTTACGGAGACATATATATCCATGGGTTTTAAGATTCTTCCTAGTCAGGTATATTCCTAGGCGTTGAATATGTGGTGTTGGGTCCATTTCGTTGAGCAAGGAGTAGGTCTTGTCTATTACATATTTGGCTTATGGAAAGTTATCTGTGCTAATTTCAGTCTCTGGTTTTATGAAGCACCCCAACGCACCTTTCCCCATAAGCAAGCACTAGTTGGTTTTCTAAATTTGAGACCCTGTTCTGTTTTGTAATTCAGTTCATGTGTAGTCAAGTTTACATTCCGTGTATTAGTGATATCTTATGATGTTTCTTTTTCTGTGTGACGTAGTTCACGTAGAATCACCGTACCTGCATCCACTCACTATGCCGCTACGGGCCTGATGACACAGATTTCATTGCTGAGTGATATTGCATTGTACGTACGTGCCACAACTTCTTTATCCATATTTTGCTTTCTGGGATATTTACCTGTTACTGTAGACGAGCTTCTTGTGAACACAGCCGTCCCAAATATTGGGGTGGCTGTCTGTTTTTGATTTTAATTTCCGTAAGCTATAGGACCATAAGTGGAAGTGCCATAGACTGTGTTGCTTTGTTTCTTATGTGTTTCAGGAAACACCATACACTTCTCCAGGCTGGCTGCTGGCAATTTACATCCTGCCAATCAGCATAACAAGGCTCCCTGTTCTCCATATCCTGTCCTACCTTTCTGGATTTTACACTTTTTTCAGATGGCCCTCTTGCCCGGGGGGCAATGAGACTTCATTGTAGTGCAGATTTCCTTTACAGGCTTGCTTGGTTGGCCAAAAAGGGCGTATGCGTTTTTTCCTGAATATATTCAGGAAAAAACGCATACGCCCTTTTTGGCCAAGTGCATCATTGTCGACGTTCTGCCTCTTTTCCTATGCTTTCAGGGCAATTCCAGTCTACCCCCTGCAATCGTTTTCCTGAAATTCTGCCCCGCTTTCAAGTCCCCTTCGCAGGCTTACTTCAATATATTTTTGGAGGATAGCTGTCATTTATAACTCTGCAGGTTTGTGAATTACAGTGCCCCTGAGCTCCTTTCTTCAACTCGCTTTCTTGTGAACTGGGCACAAAACCGCAGGATTGCTTCAGGCCCTAATCTGTTTCGGGCAGGGCATGCTGAGCCTTTGGTAAATTCCTCTTCCTGGTGGGAAATGAGCGTTACATTTGCCCGTGCAGACACCTACAGCTAGTCTCTCATTGGTTCTCCCTATTCCTGTTCATCTTGCACAGAAATTGCAAGCTGTGCCAAACAGGAGGTTAAAGGCACTGACTCTCCAAGCAGGGAGACTGTTAGTAAATCATCTGGAATGGTGAACCCGAGGACCAGGATACGAAAACTGAGATGCATTTTAAATCATTTCCCCATAACACGGTGGACCATACTGTGGGTTTCACATGCATGTTTTAGCTGGAGGAAGAATCCCTTGAACCTGAAGAGTTGGGACCCATGGAATAGGTACCATACAGTATGACTTCAAAGGGTGTGCATTTGCTCACCGAAACTCACCAATGCTATCAGCCTGAAGTGTCCAGCCTTATGTCTCAACCAGCTCTGGGTGTAGATGTGGTCAATCCCGGTTGCATCACATGCCCTGAGTGAATTATTTAAGAATTGCTCTCTATTTCACTGTCTTTGTGTTTTGTTTTCGAAATTTATTTTGATAATGGGATTTATCGGATTTTCACTGCTGCCTTTCGGCCGCTGTACACACCCTTGATTCTCTTACGGAGACATATATATCCATGGGTTTTAAGATTCTTCCTAGTCAGGTATATTCCTAGGCGTTGAATATGTGGTGTTGGGTCCATTTCGTTGAGCAAGGAGTAGGTCTTGTCTATTACATATTGGGCTTATGGAAAGTTATCTGTGCTAATTTCAGTCTCTGGTTTTATGCAGCACCCCAAGGCACCTTTCCCCATAAGCAAGCACTAGTTGGTTTTCTAAATTTGAGACCCTTTTCTATTTTGTAATTCAGTTCATGTGTAGTCAAGTTTACATTCCGTGTATTCGTGATATCTTATGATGTTTCTTTTTCTGTGTGACGTAGTTCACGTAGAATCACCGTACCTGCATCCACTCACTATGCCGCTATGGGCCTGATGACACAGATTTCATTGCTGAGTGATATTGCATTGTACGTACGTGCCACAAGTTCTTTATCCATTTTTTGCTTTCTGGGATATTTACCTGATACTGTAGACGAGCTTCTTGTGAACACAGCCGTCTCAAATATTGGGGTGGCTGTCTGTTTTTGATTTTAATTTCCGTAAGCTATAGGACCATAAGTGGAAGTGCCATAGGCTGTGTTGCTTTGTTTCTTTCGTGTTTCAGGAAACACCATACACTTCTCCAGGCTGGCTGCTGGCAATTTACATCCTGCCAATCAGCATAACAAGGCTCCCTGTTCTCCATATCCTGTCCTACCTTTCTGGATTTTACACTTTTTTCAGATGGCCCTCTTGCCCGGGGGGCAGTGAGACTTCATTGTAGTGCAGATTTCCTTTACAGGCTTGCTTGGTTGGCCAAAAAGGGCGTATGCGTTTTTTCCTGAATATATTCAGGAAAAAACGCATACGCCCTTTTTGGCCAAGTGCATCATTGTCGACGTTCTGCCTCTTTTCCTATGCTTTCAGGGCAATTCCAGTCTACCCCCTGCAATCGTTTTCCTGAAATTCTGCCCCGCTTTCAAGTCCCCTTCGCAGGCTTACTTCAATATATTTTTGGAGGATAGCTGTCATTTATAACTCTGCAGGTTTGTGAATTACAGTGCCCCTGAGCTCCTTTCTTCAACTCGCTTTCTTGTGAACTGGGCACAAAACCGCAGGATTGCTTCAGGCCCTAATCTGTTTCGGGCAGGGCATGCTGAGCCTTTGGTAAATTCCTCTTCCTGGTGGGAAATGAGCGTTACATTTGCCCGTGCAGACACCTACAGCTAGTCTCTCATTGGTTCTCCCTATTCCTGTTCATCTTGCACAGAAATTGCAAGCTGTGCCAAACAGGAGGTTAAAGGCACTGACTCTCCAAGCGGGGAGACTGTTAGTAAATCATCTGGAATGGTGAACCCGAGGACCAGGATACGAAAACTGAGATGCATTTTAAATCATTTCCCCATAACACGGTGGACCATACTGTGGGTTTCACATGCATGTTTTAGCTGGAGGAAGAATCCCTTGAACCTGAAGAGTTGGGACCCATGGAATAGGTACCATACAGTATGACTTCAAAGGGTGTGCATTTGCTCACCGAAACTCACCAATGCTATCAGCCTGAAGTGTCCAGCCTTATGTCTCAACCAGCTCTGGGTGTAGATGTGGTCAATCCCGGTTGCATCACATGCCCTGAGTGAATTATTTAAGAATTGCTCTCTATTTCACTGTCTTTGTGTTTTGTTTTCGAAATTTATTTTGATAATGGGATTTATCGGATTTTCACTGCTGCCTTTCGGCCGCTGTACACACCCTTGATTCTCTTACGGAGACATATATATCCATGGGTTTTAAGATTCTTCCTAGTCAGGTATATTCCTAGGCGTTGAATATGTGGTGTTGGGTCCATTTCGTTGAGCAAGGAGTAGGTCTTGTCTATTACATATTGGGCTTATGGAAAGTTATCTGTGCTAATTTCAGTCTCTGGTTTTATGCAGCACCCCAAGGCACCTTTCCCCATAAGCAAGCACTAGTTGGTTTTCTAAATTTGAGACCCTTTTCTATTTTGTAATTCAGTTCATGTGTAGTCAAGTTTACATTCCGTGTATTCGTGATATCTTATGATGTTTCTTTTTCTGTGTGACGTAGTTCACGTAGAATCACCGTACCTGCATCCACTCACTATGCCGCTATGGGCCTGATGACACAGATTTCATTGCTGAGTGATATTGCATTGTACGTACGTGCCACAAGTTCTTTATCCATTTTTTGCTTTCTGGGATATTTACCTGATACTGTAGACGAGCTTCTTGTGAACACAGCCGTCTCAAATATTGGGGTGGCTGTCTGTTTTTGATTTTAATTTCCGTAAGCTATAGGACCATAAGTGGAAGTGCCATAGGCTGTGTTGCTTTGTTTCTTTCGTGTTTCAGGAAACACCATACACTTCTCCAGGGTGGCTGCTGGCAATTTACATCCTGCCAATCAGCATAACAAGGCTCCCTGATCTCCATATCCTGACCTACCTTTCTGGATATTACACTTTTTTCAGATGGCCCTTTTGCCAGGGGGGCAGTGAGACTTCATTGTAGTGCAGATTTCATTTACAGGCTTGCTTGGTTGGCCAAAAAGGGCGTATGCGTTTTTTCCTGAATATATTCAGGAAAAAACGCATACGCCCTTTTTGGCCAAGTGCATCATTGTCGACGTTCTGCCTCTTTTCCTATGCTTTCAGGGCAATTCCAGTCTACCCCCTGCAATCGTTTTCCTGAAATTCTGCCCCGCTTTCAAGTCCCCTTCGCAGGCTTACTTCAATATATTTTTGGAGGAAAGCTGTCATTTATAACTCTGCAGGTTTGTGAATTACAGTGCCCCTGAGCTCCTTTCTTCAACTCGCTTTCTTGTGAGCTGGGCACAAAACCGCAGGATTGCTTCAGGCCCTAATCTGTTTCCAGCAGGGCACACTGAGCCTTTGTTTAATTCCTCTTCCTGTTGGGCAATGAGCGTTACATTTGCCCGTGCAGACACCTACAGCTAGTCTCTCATTGGTTCTCCCTATTCCTGTTCATTTTGCACAGAAATTGCAAGCTGTGCCAAAGAGGAGGTTAAAGGCACTGACTCTCCAAGTGGGGAGAGTGTTAGTAAAGCATCTGGAATGGTGAACCCGAGGACCAGGATACGAAAACTGAGATGCATTTTAAATCATTTCCCAATCACATGGTGGACGATACTCTTGGTTTCCCATGCATGTTTTAGCTGGAGGTAGAATCCCTTGAACCTGGAGAGTTGGGACCCATGGAATGGGTACCATGCAGTATGACTTCAAAGTGTGTGCATTTGCTCACCGAAACTCACCAATGCTATCAGCCTGAAGTGTCCAGCCTTATGTCTCAACCAGCTCTGGGTGTAGATGTGTTAAATCCCGGTTGCATCACATGCCCTGAGTGAATTATTTAAGAATTGCTCTCTATTTCACTGTCTTTATGATTTTTTTTTGAAATTTATTTTGATAATGGGATTTATCGGATTTTCACTGCTGCGTTTATGCCGCTGTACACACGCTTGATTCTCTTACGGAGACATATATATCCATGGGTTTTAAGATTCTTCCTAGTCAGGTATATTCCTAGGCGTTGAATATGTGGTGTTGGGTCCATTTCGTTGAGCAAGGAGTAGGTCTTGTCTATTACATATTTGGCTTATGGAAAGTTATCTGTGCTAATTTCAGTCTCTGGTTTTATGAAGCACCCCAACGCACCTTTCCCCATAAGCAAGCACTAGTTGGTTTTCTAAATTTGAGACCCTGTTCTGTTTTGTAATTCAGTTCATGTGTAGTCAAGTTTACATTCCGTGTATTAGTGATATCTTATGATGTTTCTTTTTCTGTGTGACGTAGTTCACGTAGAATCACCGTACCTGCATCCACTCACTATGCCGCTACGGGCCTGATGACACAGATTTCATTGCTGAGTGATATTGCATTGTACGTACGTGCCACAACTTCTTTATCCATATTTTGCTTTCTGGGATATTTACCTGTTACTGTAGACGAGCTTCTTGTGAACACAGCCGTCCCAAATATTGGGGTGGCTGTCTGTTTTTGATTTTAATTTCCGTAAGCTATAGGACCATAAGTGGAAGTGCCATAGACTGTGTTGCTTTGTTTCTTATGTGTTTCAGGAAACACCATACACTTCTCCAGGCTGGCTGCTGGCAATTTACATCCTGCCAATCAGCATAACAAGGCTCCCTGTTCTCCATATCCTGTCCTACCTTTCTGGATTTTACACTTTTTTCAGATGGCCCTCTTGCCCGGGGGGCAGTGAGACTTCATTGTAGTGCAGATTTCCTTTACAGGCTTGCTTGGTTGGCCAAAAAGGGCGTATGCGTTTTTTCCTGAATATATTCAGGAAAAAACGCATACGCCCTTTTTGGCCAAGTGCATCATTGTCGACGTTCTGCCTCTTTTCCTATGCTTTCAGGGCAATTCCAGTCTACCCCCTGCAATGGTTTTCCAGAAATTCTGCCCCGCTTTCAAGTCCCCTTCGCAGGCTTACTTCAATATATTTTTGGAGGATAGCTGTCATTTATAACTCTGCAGGTTTGTGAATTACAGTGCCCCTGAGCTCCTTTCTTCAACTCGCTTTCTTGTGAACTGGGCACAAAACCGCAGGATTGCTTCAGGCCCTAATCTGTTTCGGGCAGGGCATGCTGAGCCTTTGGTAAATTCCTCTTCCTGGTGGGAAATGAGCGTTACATTTGCCCGTGCAGACACCTACAGCTAGTCTCTCATTGGTTCTCCCTATTCCTGTTCATCTTGCACAGAAATTGCAAGCTGTGCCAAAGAGGAGGTTAAAGGCACTGACTCTCCAAGCAGGGAGACTGTTAGTAAATCATCTGGAATGGTGAACCCGAGGACCAGGATACGAAAACTGAGATGCATTTTAAATCATTTCCCCATAACACGGTGGACCATACTGTGGGTTTCACATGCATGTTTTAGCTGGAGGAAGAATCCCTTGAACCTGAAGAGTTGGGACCCATGGAATAGGTACCATACAGTATGACTTCAAAGGGTGTGCATTTGCTCACCTAAACTCACCAATGCTATCAGCCTGAAGTGTCCAGCCTTATGTCTCAACCAGCTCTGGGTGTAGATGTGGTCAATCCCGGTTGCATCACATGCCCTGAGTGAATTATTTAAGAATTGCTCTCTATTTCACTGTCTTTGTGTTTTGTTTTCGAAATTTATTTTGATAATGGGATTTATCGGATTTTCACTGCTGCCTTTCGGCCGCTGTACACACCCTTGATTCTCTTACGGAGACATATATATCCATGGGTTTTAAGATTCTTCCTAGTCAGGTATATTCCTAGGCGTTGAATATGTGGTGTTGGGTCCATTTCGTTGAGCAAGGAGTAGGTCTTCTCTATTACATATTTGGCTTATGGAAAGTTATCTGTGCTAATTTCAGTCTCTGGTTTTATGAAGCACCCCAAGGCACCTTTCCCCATAAGCAAGCACTAGTTGGTTTTCTAAATTTGAGACCCTGTTCTGTTTTGTAATTCAGTTCATGTGTAGTCAAGTTTACATTCCGTGTATTAGTGATATCTTATGATGTTTCTTTTTCTGTGTGACGTAGTTCACGTAGAATCACCGTACCTGCATCCACTCACTATGCCGCTACGGGCCTGATGACACAGATTTCATTGCTGAGTGATATTGCATTGTACGTACGTGCCACAACTTCTTTATCCATATTTTGCTTTCTGGGATATTTACCTGTTACTGTAGACGAGCTTCTTGTGAACACAGCCGTCCCAAATATTGGGGTGGCTGTCTGTTTTTGATTTTAATTTCCGTAAGCTATAGGACCATAAGTGGAAGTGCCATAGACTGTGTTGCTTTGTTTCTTATGTGTTTCAGGAAACACCATACACTTCTCCAGGCTGGCTGCTGGCAATTTACATCCTGCCAATCAGCATAACAAGGCTCCCTGTTCTCCATATCCTGTCCTACCTTTCTGGATTTTACACTTTTTTCAGATGGCCCTCTTGCCCGGGGGGCAGTGAGACTTCATTGTAGTGCAGATTTCCTTTACAGGCTTGCTTGGTTGGCCAAAAAGGGCGTATGCATTTTTTCCTGAATATATTCAGGAAAAAACGCATACGCCCTTTTTGGCCAAGTGCATCATTGTCGACGTTCTGCCTCTTTTCCTATGCTTTCAGGGCAATTCCAGTCTACCCCCTGCAATGGTTTTCCTGAAATTCTGCCCCGCTTTCAAGTCCCCTTCGCAGGCTTACTTCAATATATTTTTGGAGGATAGCTGTCATTTATAACTCTGCAGGTTTGTGAATTACAGTGCCCCTGAGCTCCTTTCTTCAACTCGCTTTCTTGTGAACTGGGCACAAAACCGCAGGATTGCTTCAGGCCCTAATCTGTTTCGGGCAGGGCATGCTGAGCCTTTGGTAAATTCCTCTTCCTGGTGGGAAATGAGCGTTACATTTGCCCGTGCAGACACCTACAGCTAGTCTCTCATTGGTTCTCCCTATTCCTGTTCATCTTGCACAGAAATTGCAAGCTGTGCCAAACAGGAGGTTAAAGGCACTGACTCTCCAAGCAGGGAGACTGTTAGTAAATCATCTGGAATGGTGAACCCGAGGACCAGGATACGAAAACTGAGATGCATTTTAAATCATTTCCCCATAACACGGTGGACCATACTGTGGGTTTCACATGCATGTTTTAGCTGGAGGAAGAATCCCTTGAACCTGAAGAGTTGGGACCCATGGAATAGGTACCATACAGTATGACTTCAAAGGGTGTGCATTTGCTCACCGAAACTCACCAATGCTATCAGCCTGAAGTGTCCAGCCTTATGTCTCAACCAGCTCTGGGTGTAGATGTGGTCAATCCCGGTTGCATCACATGCCCTGAGTGAATTATTTAAGAATTGCTCTCTATTTCACTGTCTTTGTGTTTTGTTTTCGAAATTTATTTTGATAATGGGATTTATCGGATTTTCACTGCTGCCTTTCGGCCGCTGTACACACCCTTGATTCTCTTACGGAGACATATATATCCATGGGTTTTAAGATTCTTCCTAGTCAGGTATATTCCTAGGCGTTGAATATGTGGTGTTGGGTCCATTTCGTTGAGCAAGGAGTAGGTCTTGTCTATTACATATTGGGCTTATGGAAAGTTATCTGTGCTAATTTCAGTCTCTGGTTTTATGCAGCACCCCAAGGCACCTTTCCCCATAAGCAAGCACTAGTTGGTTTTCTAAATTTGAGACCCTTTTCTATTTTGTAATTCAGTTCATGTGTAGTCAAGTATACATTCCGTGTATTCGTGATATCTTATGATGTTTCTTTTTCTGTGTGACGTAGTTCACGTAGAATCACCGTACCTGCATCCACTCACTATGCCGCTACGGGCCTGATGACACAGATTTCATTGCTGAGTGATATTGCATTGTACGTACGTGCCACAAGTTCTTTATCCATTTTTTGCTTTCTGGGATATTTACCTGATACTGTAGACGAGCTTCTTGTGAACACAGCCGTCTCAAATATTGGGGTGGCTGTCTGTTTTTGATGTTAATTTCCGTAAGCTATAGGACCATAAGTGGAAGTGCCATAGGCTGTGTTGCTTTGTTTCTTTCGTGTTTCAGGAAACACCATACACTTCTCCAGGGTGGCTGCTGGCAATTTACATCCTGCCAATCAGCATAACAAGGCTCCCTGTTCTCCATATCCTGTCCTACCTTTCTGGATTTTACACTTTTTTCAGATGGCCCTTTTGCCAGGGGGGCAGTGAGACTTCATTGTAGTGCAGATTTCATTTACAGGCTTGCTTGGTTGGCCAAAAAGGGCGTATGCGTTTTTTCCTGAATATATTCAGGAAAAAACACATACGCACTTTTTGGCCAAGTGCATCATTGTCGACGTTCTGCCTCTTTTCCTATGCTTTCAGGGCAATTCCAGTCTACCCCCTGCAATCGTTTTCCTGAAATTCTGCCCCGCTTTCAAGTCCCCTTCGCAGGCTTACTTCAATATATTTTTGGAGGAAAGCTGTCATTTATAACTCTGCAGGTTTGTGAATTACAGTGCCCCTGAGCTCCTTTCTTCAACTCGCTTTCTTGTGAGCTGGGCACAAAACCGCAGGATTGCTTCAGGCCCTAATCTGTTTCCGGCAGGGCACGCTGAGCCTTTGGTTAATTCCTCTTCCTGGTGGGAAATGAGCGTTACATTTGCCCGTGCAGACACCTACAGCTAGTCTCTCATTGGTTCTCCCTATTCCTGTTCATTTTGCACAGAAATTGCAAGCTGTGCCAAAGAGGAGGTTAAAGGCACTGACTCTCCAAGCGGGGAGAGTGTTAGTAAAGCATCTGGAATGGTGAACCCGAGGACCAGGATACGAAAACTGAGATGCATTTTAAATCATTTCCCAATCACATGGTGGACGATAATCTTGGTTTCCCATGCATGTTTTAGCTGGAGGAAGAATCCCTTGAACCTGGAGAGTTGGGACCCATGGAATGGGTACCATGCAGTATGACTTCAAAGGGTCTGCATTTGCTCACCGAAACTCACCAATGCTATCAGCCTGAAGTGTCCAGCCTTATGTCTCAACCAGCTCTGGGTGTAGATGTGTTAAATCCCGGTTGCATCACATGCCCTGAGTGAATTATTTAAGAATTGCTCTCTATTTCACTGTCTTTATGATTTTTTTTTGAAATTTATTTTGATAATGGGATTTATCGGATTTTCACTGCTGCGTTTATGCCGCTGTACACACGCTTGATTCTCTTACGGAGACATATATATCCATGGGTTTTAAGATTCTTCCTAGTCAGGTATATTCCTAGGCGTTGAATATGTGGTGTTGGGTCCATTTCGTTGAGCAAGGAGTAGGTCTTGTCTATTACATATTTGGCTTATGGAAAGTTATCTGTGCTAATTTCAGTCTCTGGTTTTATGAAGCACCCCAACGCACCTTTCCCCATAAGCAAGCACTAGTTGGTTTTCTAAATTTGAGACCCTGTTCTGTTTTGTAATTCAGTTCATGTGTAGTCAAGTTTACATTCCGTGTATTAGTGATATCTTATGATGTTTCTTTTTCTGTGTGACGTAGTTCACGTAGAATCACCGTACCTGCATCCACTCACTATGCCGCTACGGGCCTGATGACACAGATTTCATTGCTGAGTGATATTGCATTGTACGTACGTGCCACAACTTCTTTATCCATATTTTGCTTTCTGGGATATTTACCTGTTACTGTAGACGAGCTTCTTGTGAACACAGCCGTCCCAAATATTGGGGTGGCTGTCTGTTTTTGATTTTAATTTCCGTAAGCTATAGGACCATAAGTGGAAGTGCCATAGACTGTGTTGCTTTGTTTCTTATGTGTTTCAGGAAACACCATACACTTCTCCAGGCTGGCTGCTGGCAATTTACATCCTGCCAATCAGCATAACAAGGCTCCCTGTTCTCCATATCCTGTCCTACCTTTCTGGATTTTACACTTTTTTCAGATGGCCCTCTTGCCCGGGGGGCAGTGAGACTTCATTGTAGTGCAGATTTCCTTTACAGGCTTGCTTGGTTGGCCAAAAAGGGCGTATGCGTTTTTTCCTGAATATATTCAGGAAAAAACGCATACGCCCTTTTTGGCCAAGTGCATCATTGTCGACGTTCTGCCTCTTTTCCTATGCTTTCAGGGCAATTCCAGTCTACCCCCTGCAATCGTTTTCCTGAAATTCTGCCCCGCTTTCAAGTCCCCTTCGCAGGCTTACTTCAATATATTTTTGGAGGATAGCTGTCATTTATAACTCTGCAGGTTTGTGAATTACAGTGCCCCTGAGCTCCTTTCTTCAACTCGCTTTCTTGTGAACTGGGCACAAAACCGCAGGATTGCTTCAGGCCCTAATCTGTTTCGGGCAGGGCATGCTGAGCCTTTGGTAAATTCCTCTTCCTGGTGGGAAATGAGCGTTACATTTGCCCGTGCAGACACCTACAGCTAGTCTCTCATTGGTTCTCCCTATTCCTGTTCATCTTGCACAGAAATTGCAAGCTGTGCCAAACAGGAGGTTAAAGGCACTGACTCTCCAAGCGGGGAGACTGTTAGTAAATCATCTGGAATGGTGAACCCGAGGACCAGGATACGAAAACTGAGATGCATTTTAAATCATTTCCCCATAACACGGTGGACCATACTGTGGGTTTCACATGCATGTTTTAGCTGGAGGAAGAATCCCTTGAACCTGAAGAGTTGGGACCCATGGAATAGGTACCATACAGTATGACTTCAAAGGGTGTGCATTTGCTCACCGAAACTCACCAATGCTATCAGCCTGAAGTGTCCAGCCTTATGTCTCAACCAGCTCTGGGTGTAGATGTGGTCAATCCCGGTTGCATCACATGCCCTGAGTGAATTATTTAAGAATTGCTCTCTATTTCACTGTCTTTGTGTTTTGTTTTCGAAATTTATTTTGATAATGGGATTTATCGGATTTTCACTGCTGCCTTTCGGCCGCTGTACACACCCTTGATTCTCTTACGGAGACATATATATCCATGGGTTTTAAGATTCTTCCTAGTCAGGTATATTCCTAGGCGTTGAATATGTGGTGTTGGGTCCATTTCGTTGAGCAAGGAGTAGGTCTTGTCTATTACATATTGGGCTTATGGAAAGTTATCTGTGCTAATTTCAGTCTCTGGTTTTATGCAGCACCCCAAGGCACCTTTCCCCATAAGCAAGCACTAGTTGGTTTTCTAAATTTGAGACCCTTTTCTATTTTGTAATTCAGTTCATGTGTAGTCAAGTTTACATTCCGTGTATTCGTGATATCTTATGATGTTTCTTTTTCTGTGTGACGTAGTTCACGTAGAATCACCGTACCTGCATCCACTCACTATGCCGCTATGGGCCTGATGACACAGATTTCATTGCTGAGTGATATTGCATTGTACGTACGTGCCACAAGTTCTTTATCCATTTTTTGCTTTCTGGGATATTTACCTGATACTGTAGACGAGCTTCTTGTGAACACAGCCGTCTCAAATATTGGGGTGGCTGTCTGTTTTTGATTTTAATTTCTGTAAGCTATAGGACCATAAGTGGAAGTGCCATAGGCTGTGTTGCTTTGTTTCTTTCGTGTTTCAGGAAACACCATACACTTCTCCAGGGTGGCTGCTGGCAATTTACATCCTGCCAATCAGCATAACAAGGCTCCCTGTTCTCCATATCCTGTCCTACCTTTCTGGATTTTACACTTTTTTCAGATGGCCCTTTTGCCAGGGGGGCAGTGAGACTTCATTGTAGTGCAGATTTCATTTACAGGCTTGCTTGGTTGGCCAAAAAGGGCGTATGCGTTTTTTCCTGAATATATTCAGGAAAAAACGCATACGCCCTTTTTGGCCAAGTGCATCATTGTCGACGTTCTGCCTCTTTTCCTATGCTTTCAGGGCAATTCCAGTCTACCCCCTGCAATCGTTTTCCTGAAATTCTGCCCCGCTTTCAAGTCCCCTTCGCAGGCTTACTTCAATATATTTTTGGAGGAAAGCTGTCATTTATAACTCTGCAGGTTTGTGAATTACAGTGCCCCTGAGCTCCTTTCTTCAACTCGCTTTCTTGTGAGCTGGGCACAAAACCGCAGGATTGCTTCAGGCCCTAATCTGTTTCCAGCAGGGCACACTGAGCCTTTGTTTAATTCCTCTTCCTGGTGGGCAATGAGCGTTACATTTGCCCGTGCAGACACCTACAGCTAGTCTCTCATTGGTTCTCCCTATTCCTGTTCATTTTGCACAGAAATTGCAAGCTGTGCCAAAGAGGAGGTTAAAGGCACTGACTCTCCAAGCGGGGAGAGTGTTAGTAAAGCATCTGGAATGGTGAACCCGAGGACCAGGATACGAAAACTGAGATGCATTTTAAATCATTTCCCAATCACATGGTGGACGATACTCTTGGTTTCCCATGCTTTTTTAGCTGGAGGAAGAATCCCTTGAACCTGGAGAGTTGGGACCCATGGAATGGGTACCATGCAGTATGACTTCAAAGGGTCTGCATTTGCTCACCGAAACTCACCAATGCTATCAGCCTGAAGTGTCCAGCCTTATGTCTCAACCAGCTCTGGGTGTAGATGTGTTAAATCCCGGTTGCATCACATGCCCTGAGTGAATTATTTAAGAATTGCTCTCTATTTCACTGTCTTTATGATTTTTTTTTGAAATTTATTTTGATAATGGGATTTATCGGATTTTCACTGCTGCGTTTATGCCGCTGTACACACGCTTGATTCTCTTACGGAGACATATATATCCATGGGTTTTAAGATTCTTCCTAGTCAGGTATATTCCTAGGCGTTGAATATGTGGTGTTGGGTCCATTTCGTTGAGCAAGGAGTAGGTCTTGTCTATTACATATTTGGCTTATGGAAAGTTATCTGTGCTAATTTCAGTCTCTGGTTTTATGAAGCACCCCAACGCACCTTTCCCCATAAGCAAGCACTAGTTGGTTTTCTAAATTTGAGACCCTGTTCTGTTTTGTAATTCAGTTCATGTGTAGTCAAGTTTACATTCCGTGTATTAGTGATATCTTATGATGTTTCTTTTTCTGTGTGACGTAGTTCACGTAGAATCACCGTACCTGCATCCACTCACTATGCCGCTACGGGCCTGATGACACAGATTTCATTGCTGAGTGATATTGCATTGTACGTACGTGCCACAACTTCTTTATCCATATTTTGCTTTCTGGGATATTTACCTGTTACTGTAGACGAGCTTCTTGTGAACACAGCCGTCCCAAATATTGGGGTGGCTGTCTGTTTTTGATTTTAATTTCCGTAAGCTATAGGACCATAAGTGGAAGTGCCATAGACTGTGTTGCTTTGTTTCTTATGTGTTTCAGGAAACACCATACACTTCTCCAGGCTGGCTGCTGGCAATTTACATCCTGCCAATCAGCATAACAAGGCTCCCTGTTCTCCATATCCTGTCCTACCTTTCTGGATTTTACACTTTTTTCAGATGGCCCTCTTGCCCGGGGGGCAGTGAGACTTCATTGTAGTGCAGATTTCCTTTACAGGCTTGCTTGGTTGGCCAAAAAGGGCGTATGCGTTTTTTCCTGAATATATTCAGGAAAAAACGCATACGCCCTTTTTGGCCAAGTGCATCATTGTCGACGTTCTGCCTCTTTTCCTATGCTTTCAGGGCAATTCCAGTCTACCCCCTGCAATCGTTTTCCTGAAATTCTGCCCCGCTTTCAAGTCCCCTTCGCAGGCTTACTTCAATATATTTTTGGAGGATAGCTGTCATTTATAACTCTGCAGGTTTGTGAATTACAGTGCCCCTGAGCTCCTTTCTTCAACTCGCTTTCTTGTGAACTGGGCACAAAACCGCAGGATTGCTTCAGGCCCTAATCTGTTTCGGGCAGGGCATGCTGAGCCTTTGGTAAATTCCTCTTCCTGGTGGGCAATGAGCGTTACATTTGCCCGTGCAGACACCTACAGCTAGTCTCTCATTGGTTCTCCCTATTCCTGTTCATCTTGCACAGAAATTGCAAGCTGTGCCAAACAGGAGGTTAAAGGCACTGACTCTCCAAGCAGGGAGACTGTTAGTAAATCATCTGGAATGGTGAACCCGAGGACCATGATACGAAAACTGAGATGCATTTTAAATCATTTCCCCATAACACGGTGGACCATACTGTGGGTTTCACATGCATGTTTTAGCTGGAGGAAGAATCCCTTGAACCTGAAGAGTTGGGACCCATGGAATAGGTACCATACAGTATGACTTCAAAGGGTGTGCATTTGCTCACCTAAACTCACCAATGCTATCAGCCTGAAGTGTCCAGCCTTATGTCTCAACCAGCTCTGGGTGTAGATGTGGTCAATCCCGGTTGCATCACATGCCCTGAGTGAATTATTTAAGAATTGCTCTCTATTTCACTGTCTTTGTGTTTTGTTTTCGAAATTTATTTTGATAATGGGATTTATCGGATTTTCACTGCTGCCTTTCGGCCGCTGTACACACCCTTGATTCTCTTACGGAGACATATATATCCATGGGTTTTAAGATTCTTCCTAGTCAGGTATATTCCTAGGCGTTGAATATGTGGTGTTGGGTCCATTTCGTTGAGCAAGGAGTAGGTCTTGTCTATTACATATTGGGCTTATGGAAAGTTATCTGTGCTAATTTCAGTCTCTGGTTTTATGCAGCACCCCAAGGCACCTTTCCCCATAAGCAAGCACTAGTTGGTTTTCTAAATTTGAGACCCTTTTCTATTTTGTAATTCAGTTCATGTGTAGTCAAGTTTACATTCCGTGTATTCGTGATATCTTATGATGATTCTTTTTCTGTGTGACGTAGTTCACGTAGAATCACCGTACCTGCATCCACTCACTATGCCGCTATGGGCCTGATGACACAGATTTCATTGCTGAGTGATATTGCATTGTACGTACGTGCCACAAGTTCTTTATCCATTTTTTGCTTTCTGGGATATTTACCTGATACTGTAGACGAGCTTCTTGTGAACACAGCCGTCTCAAATATTGGGGTGGCTGTCTGTTTTTGATTTTAATTTCCGTAAGCTATAGGACCATAAGTGGAAGTGCCATAGGCTGTGTTGCTTTGTTTCTTTCGTGTTTCAGGAAACACCATACACTTCTCCAGGGTGGTTGCTGGCAATTTACATCCTGCCAATCAGCATAACAAGGCTCCCTGTTCTCCATATCCTGTCCTACCTTTCTGGATTTTACACTTTTTTCAGATGGCCCTTTTGCCAGGGGGGCAGTGAGACTTCATTGTAGTGCAGATTTCATTTACAGGCTTGCTTGGTTGGCCAAAAAGGGCGTATGCGTTTTTTCCTGAATATATTCAGGAAAAAACGCATACGCCCTTTTTGGCCAAGTGCATCATTGTCGACGTTCTGCCTCTTTTCCTATGCTTTCAGGGCAATTCCAGTCTACCCCCTGCAATCGTTTTCCTGAAATTCTGCCCCGCTTTCAAGTCCCCTTCGCAGGCTTACTTCAATATATTTTTGGAGGAAAGCTGTCATTTATAACTCTGCAGGTTTGTGAATTACAGTGCCCCTGAGCTCCTTTCTTCAACTCGCTTTCTTGTGAGCTGGGCACAAAACCGCAGGATTGCTTCAGGCCCTAATCTGTTTCCAGCAAGGCACACTGAGCCTTTGTTTAATTCGTCTTCCTGGTGGGCAATGAGCGTTACATTTGCCCGTGCAGACACCTACAGCTAGTCTCTCATTGGTTCTCCCTATTCCTGTTCATTTTGCACAGAAATTGCAAGCTGTGCCAAAGAGGAGGTTAAAGGCACTGACTCTCCAAGCGGGGAGAGTGTTAGTAAAGCATCTGGAATGGTGAACCCGAGGACCAGGATACGAAAACTGAGATGCATTTTAAATCATTTCCCAATCACATGGTGGACGATACTCTTGGTTTCCCATGCATGTTTTAGCTGGAGGAAGAATCCCTTGAACCTGGAGAGTTGGGACCCATGGAATGGGTACCATGCAGTATGACTTCAAAGGGTCTGCATTTGCTCACCGAAACTCACCAATGCTATCAGCCTGAAGTGTCCAGCCTTATGTCTCAACCAGCTCTGGGTGTAGATGTGTTAAATCCCGGTTGCATCACATGCCCTGAGTGAATTATTTAAGAATTGCTCTCTATTTCACTGTCTTTATGATTTTTTTTTGAAATTTATTTTGATAATGGGATTTATCGGATTTTCACTGCTGCGTTTATGCCGCTGTACACACGCTTGATTCTCTTACGGAGACATATATATCCATGGGTTTTAAGATTCTTCCTAGTCAGGTATATTCCTAGGCGTTGAATATGTGGTGTTGGGTCCATTTCGTTGAGCAAGGAGTAGGTCTTGTCTATTACATATTTGGCTTATGGAAAGTTATCTGTGCTAATTTCAGTCTCTGGTTTTATGAAGCACCCCAATGCACCTTTCCCCATAAGCAAGCACTAGCTGGGTTTCTAAATTTGAGACCCTGTTCTGTTTTGTAATTCAGTTCATGTGTAGTCAAGTTTACATTCCGTGTATTAGTGATATCTTATGATGTTTCTTTTTCTGTGTTACGTAGTTCACGTAGAATCACCGTACCTGCATCCACTCACTATGCCGCTACGGGCCTGATGACACAGATTTCATTGCTGAGTGATATTGCATTGTACGTACGTGCCACAACTTCTTTATCCATATTTTGCTTTCTGGGATATTTACCTGTTACTGTAGACGAGCTTCTTGTGAACACAGCCGTCCCAAATATTGGGGTGGCTGTCTGTTTTTGATTTTAATTTCCGTAAGCTATAGGACCATAAGTGGAAGTGCCATAGACTGTGTTGCTTTGTTTCTTATGTGTTTCAGGAAACACCATACACTTCTCCAGGCTGGCTGCTGGCAATTTACATCCTGCCAATCAGCATAACAAGGCTCCCTGTTCTCCATATCCTGTCCTACCTTTCTGGATTTTACACTTTTTTCAGATGGCCCTCTTGCCCGGGGGGCAGTGAGACTTCATTGTAGTGCAGATTTCCTTTACAGGCTTGCTTGGTTGGCCAAAAAGGGCGTATGCGTTTTTTCCTGAATATATTCAGGAAAAAACGCATACGCCCTTTTTGGCCAAGTGCATCATTGTCGACGTTCTGCCTCTTTTCCTATGCTTTCAGGGCAATTCCAGTCTACCCCCTGCAATCGTTTTCCTGAAATTCTGCCCCGCTTTCAAGTCCCCTTCGCAGGCTTACTTCAATATATTTTTGGAGGATAGCTGTCATTTATAACTCTGCAGGTTTGTGAATTACAGTGCCCCTGAGCTCCTTTCTTCAACTCGCTTTCTTGTGAACTGGGCACAAAACCGCAGGATTGCTTCAGGCCCTAATCTGTTTCGGGCAGGGCATGCTGAGCCTTTGGTAAATTCCTCTTCCTGGTGGGAAATGAGCGTTACATTTGCCCGTGCAGACACCTACAGCTAGTCTCTCATTGGTTCTCCCTATTCCTGTTCATCTTGCACAGAAATTGCAAGCTGTGCCAAACAGGAGGTTAAAGGCACTGACTCTCCAAGCAGGGAGACTGTTAGTAAATCATCTGGAATGGTGAACCCGAGGACCAGGATACGAAAACTGAGATGCATTTTAAATCATTTCCCCATAACACGGTGGACCATACTGTGGGTTTCACATGCATGTTTTAGCTGGAGGAAGAATCCCTTGAACCTGAAGAGTTGGGACCCATGGAATAGGTACCATACAGTATGACTTCAAAGGGTGTGCATTTGCTCACCTAAACTCACCAATGCTATCAGCCTGAAGTGTCCAGCCTTATGTCTCAACCAGCTCTGGGTGTAGATGTGGTCAATCCCGGTTGCATCACATGCCCTGAGTGAATTATTTAAGAATTGCTCTCTATTTCACTGTCTTTGTGTTTTGTTTTCGAAATTTATTTTGATAATGGGATTTATCGGATTTTCACTGCTGCCTTTCGGCCGCTGTACACACCCTTGATTCTCTTACGGAGACATATATATCCATGGGTTTTAAGATTCTTCCTAGTCAGGTATATTCCTAGGCGTTGAATATGTGGTGTTGGGTCCATTTCGTTGAGCAAGGAGTAGGTCTTGTCTATTACATATTGGGCTTATGGAAAGTTATCTGTGCTAATTTCAGTCTCTGGTTTTATGCAGCACCCCAAGGCACCTTTCCCCATAAGCAAGCACTAGTTGGTTTTCTAAATTTGAGACCCTTTTCTATTTTGTAATTCAGTTCATGTGTAGTCAAGTTTACATTCCGTGTATTCGTGATATCTTATGATGTTTCTTTTTCTGTGTGACGTAGTTCACGTAGAATCACCGTACCTGCATCCACTCACTATGCCGCTATGGGCCTGATGACACAGATTTCATTGCTGAGTGATATTGCATTGTACGTACGTGCCACAAGTTCTTTATCCATTTTTTGCTTTCTGGGATATTTACCTGATACTGTAGACGAGCTTCTTGTGAACACAGCCGTCTCAAATATTGGGGTGGCTGTCTGTTTTTGATTTTAATTTCCGTAAGCTATAGGACCATAAGTGGAAGTGCCATAGGCTGTGTTGCTTTGTTTCTTTCGTGTTTCAGGAAACACCATACACTTCTCCAGGGTGGCTGCTGGCAATTTACATCCTGCCAATCAGCATAACAAGGCTCCCTGTTCTCCATATCCTGTCCTACCTTTCTGGATTTTACACTTTTTTCAGATGGCCCTTTTGCCAGGGGGGCAGTGAGACTTCATTGTAGTGCAGATTTCATTTACAGGCTTGCTTGGTTGGCCAAAAAGGGCGTATGCGTTTTTTCCTGAATATATTCAGGAAAAAACGCATACGCCCTTTTTGGCCAAGTGCATCATTGTCGACGTTCTGCCTCTTTTCCTATGCTTTCAGGGCAATTCCAGTCTACCCCCTGCAATCGTTTTCCTGAAATTCTGCCCCGCTTTCAAGTCCCCTTCGCAGGCTTACTTCAATATATTTTTGGAGGATAGCTGTCATTTATAACTCTGCAGGTTTGTGAATTACAGTGCCCCTGAGCTCCTTTCTTCAACTCGCTTTCTTGTGAGCTGGGCACAAAACCGCAGGATTGCTTCAGGCCCTAATCTGTTTCCGGCAGGGCACGCTGAGCCTTTGGTTAATTCCTCTTCCTGGTGGGAAATGAGCGTTACATTTGCCCGTGCAGACACCTACAGCTAGTCTCTCATTGGTTCTCCCTATTCCTGTTCATTTTGCACAGAAATTGCAAGCTGTGCCAAAGAGGAGGTTAAAGGCACTGACTCTCCAAGCGGGGAGAGTGTTAGTAAAGAATCTGGAATGGTGAACCCGAGGACCAGGATACGAAAACTGAGATGCATTTTAAATCATTTCCCAATCACATGGTGGACGATACTCTTGGTTTCCCATGCATGTTTTAGCTGGAGGAAGAATCCCTTGAACCTGGAGAGTTGGGACCCATGGAATGGGTACCATGCAGTATGACTTCAAAGGGTCTGCATTTGCTCACCGAAACTCACCAATGCTATCAGCCTGAAGTGTCCAGCCTTATGTCTCAACCAGCTCTGGGTGTAGATGTGTTAAATCCCGGTTGCATCACATGCCCTGAGTGAATTATTTAAGAATTGCTCTCTATTTCACTGTCTTTATGATTTTTTTTTGAAATTTATTTTGATAATGGGATTTATCGGATTTTCACTGCTGCGTTTATGCCGCTGTACACACGCTTGATTCTCTTACGGAGACATATATATCCATGGGTTTTAAGATTCTTCCTAGTCAGGTATATTCCTAGGCGTTGAATATGTGGTGTTGGGTCCATTTCGTTGAGCAAGGAGTAGGTCTTGTCTATTACATATTTGGCTTATGGAAAGTTATCTGTGCTAATTTCAGTCTCTGGTTTTATGAAGCACCCCAACGCACCTTTCCCCATAAGCAAGCACTAGTTGGTTTTCTAAATTTGAGACCCTGTTCTGTTTTGTAATTCAGTTCATGTGTAGTCAAGTTTACATTCCGTGTATTAGTGATATCTTATGATGTTTCTTTTTCTGTGTGACGTAGTTCACGTAGAATCACCGTACCTGCATCCACTCACTATGCCGCTACGGGCCTGATGACACAGATTTCATTGCTGAGTGATATTGCATTGTACGTACGTGCCACAACTTCTTTATCCATATTTTGCTTTCTGGGATATTTACCTGTTACTGTAGACGAGCTTCTTGTGAACACAGCCGTCCCAAATATTGGGGTGGCTGTCTGTTTTTGATTTTAATTTCCGTAAGCTATAGGACCATAAGTGGAAGTGCCATAGACTGTGTTGCTTTGTTTCTTATGTGTTTCAGGAAACACCATACACTTCTCCAGGCTGGCTGCTGGCAATTTACATCCTGCCAATCAGCATAACAAGGCTCCCTGTTCTCCATATCCTGTCCTACCTTTCTGGATTTTACACTTTTTTCAGATGGCCCTCTTGCCCGGGGGGCAGTGAGACTTCATTGTAGTGCAGATTTCCTTTACAGGCTTGCTTGGTTGGCCAAAAAGGGCGTATGCGTTTTTTCCTGAATATATTCAGGAAAAAACGCATACGCCCTTTTTGGCCAAGTGCATCATTGTCGACGTTCTGCCTCTTTTCCTATGCTTTCAGGGCAATTCCAGTCTACCCCCTGCAATCGTTTTCCTGAAATTCTGCCCCGCTTTCAAGTCCCCTTCGCAGGCTTACTTCAATATATTTTTGGAGGATAGCTGTCATTTATAACTCTGCAGGTTTGTGAATTACAGTGCCCCTGAGCTCCTTTCTTCAACTCGCTTTCTTGTGAACTGGGCACAAAACCGCAGGATTGCTTCAGGCCCTAATCTGTTTCGGGCAGGGCATGCTGAGCCTTTGGTAAATTCCTCTTCCTGGTGGGAAATGAGCGTTACATTTGCCCGTGCAGACACCTACAGCTAGTCTCTCATTGGTTCTCCCTATTCCTGTTCATCTTGCACAGAAATTGCAAGCTGTGCCAAACAGGAGGTTAAAGGCACTGACTCTCCAAGCAGGGAGACTGTTAGTAAATCATCTGGAATGGTGAACCCGAGGACCAGGATACGAAAACTGAGATGCATTTTAAATCATTTCCCCATAACACGGTGGACCATACTGTGGGTTTCACATGCATGTTTTAGCTGGAGGAAGAATCCCTTGAACCTGAAGAGTTGGGACCCATGGAATAGGTACCATACAGTATGACTTCAAAGAGTGTGCATTTGCTCACCTAAACTCACCAATGCTATCAGCCTGAAGTGTCCAGCCTTATGTCTCAACCAGCTCTGGGTGTAGATGTGGTCAATCCCGGTTGCATCACATGCCCTGAGTGAATTATTTAAGAATTGCTCTCTATTTCACTGTCTTTGTGTTTTGTTTTCGAAATTTATTTTGATAATGGGATTTATCGGATTTTCACTGCTGCCTTTCGGCCGCTGTACACACCCTTGATTCTCTTACGGAGACATATATATCCATGGGTTTTAAGATTCTTCCTAGTCAGGTATATTCCTAGGCGTTGAATATGTGGTGTTGGGTCCATTTCGTTGAGCAAGGAGTAGGTTTTGTCTATTACATATTGGGCTTATGGAAAGTTATCTGTGCTAATTTCAGTCTCTGGTTTTATGCAGCACCCCAAGGCACCTTTCCCCATAAGCAAGCACTAGTTGGTTTTCTAAATTTGAGACCCTTTTCTATTTTGTAATTCAGTTCATGTGTAGTCAAGTTTACATTCCGTGTATTCGTGATATCTTATGATGTTTCTTTTTCTGTGTGACGTAGTTCACGTAGAATCACCGTACCTGCATCCACTCACTATGCCGCTATGGGCCTGATGACACAGATTTCATTGCTGAGTGATATTGCATTGTACGTACGTGCCACAAGTTCTTTATCCATTTTTTGCTTTCTGGGATATTTACCTGATACTGTAGACGAGCTTCTTGTGAACACAGCCGTCTCAAATATTGGGGTGGCTGTCTGTTTTTGATTTTAATTTCCGTAAGCTATAGGACCATAAGTGGAAGTGCCATAGGCTGTGTTGCTTTGTTTCTTTCGTGTTTCAGGAAACACCATACACTTCTCCAGGGTGGCTGCTGGCAATTTACATCCTGCCAATCAGCATAACAAGGCTCCCTGTTCTCCATATCCTGTCCTACCTTTCTGGATTTTACACTTTTTTCAGATGGCCCTTTTGCCAGGGGGGCAGTGAGACTTCATTGTAGTGCAGATTTCATTTACAGGCTTGCTTGGTTGGCCAAAAAGGGCGTATGCGTTTTTTCCTGAATATATTCAGGAAAAAACGCATACGCCCTTTTTGGCCAAGTGCATCATTGTCGACGTTCTGCCTCTTTTCCTATGCTTTCAGGGCAATTCCAGTCTACCCCCTGCAATCGTTTTCCTGAAATTCTGCCCCGCTTTCAAGTCCCCTTCGCAGGCTTACTTCAATATATTTTTGGAGGAAAGCTGTCATTTATAACTCTGCAGGTTTGTGAATTACAGTGCCCCTGAGCTCCTTTCTTCAACTCGCTTTCTTGTGAGCTGGGCACAAAACCGCAGGATTGCTTCAGGCCCTAATCTGTTTCCGGCAGGGCACGCTGAGCCTTTGGTTAATTCCTCTTCCTGGTGGGCAATGAGCGTTACATTTGCCCGTGCAGACACCTACAGCTAGTCTCTCATTGGTTCTCCCTATTCCTGTTCATTTTGCACAGAAATTGCAAGCTGTGCCAAAGAGGAGGTTAAAGGCACTGACTCTCCAAGCGGGGAGAGTGTTAGTAAAGCATCTGGAATGGTGAACCCGAGGACCAGGATACGAAAACTGAGATGCATTTTAAATCATTTCCCAATCACATGGTGGACGATACTCTTGGTTTCCCATGCATGTTTTAGCTGGAAGAAGAATCCCTTGAACCTGGAGAGTTGGGACCCATGGAATGGGTACCATGCAGTATGACTTCAAAGGGTCTGCATTTGCTCACCGAAACTCACCAATGCTATCAGCCTGAAGTGTCCAGCCTTATGTCTCAACCAGCTCTGGGTGTAGATGTGTTAAATCCCGGTTGCATCACATGCCCTGAGTGAATTATTTAAGAATTGCTCTCTATTTCACGGTCTTTATGATTTTTTTTTGAAATTTATTTTGATAATGGGATTTATCGGATTTTCACTGCTGCGTTTATGCCGCTGTACACACGCTTGATTCTCTTACGGAGACATATATATCCATGGGTTTTAAGATTCTTCCTAGTCAGGTATATTCCTAGGCGTTGAATATGTGGTGTTGGGTCCATTTCGTTGAGCAAGGAGTAGGTCTTGTCTATTACATATTTGGCTTATGGAAAGTTATCTGTGCTAATTTCAGTCTCTGGTTTTATGAAGCACCCCAACGCACCTTTCCCCATAAGCAAGCACTAGTTGGTTTTCTAAATTTGAGACCCTGTTCTGTTTTGTAATTCAGTTCATGTGTAGTCAAGTTTACATTCCGTGTATTAGTGATATCTTATGATGTTTCTTTTTCTGTGTGACGTAGTTCACGTAGAATCACCGTACCTGCATCCACTCACTATGCCGCTACGGGCCTGATGACACAGATTTCATTGCTGAGTGATATTGCATTGTACGTACGTGCCACAACTTCTTTATCCATATTTTGCTTTCTGGGATATTTACCTGTTACTGTAGACGAGCTTCTTGTGAACACAGCCGTCCCAAATATTGGGGTGGCTGTCTGTTTTTGATTTTAATTTCCGTAAGCTATAGGACCATAAGTGGAAGTGCCATAGACTGTGTTGCTTTGTTTCTTATGTGTTTCAGGAAACACCATACACTTCTCCAGGCTGGCTGCTGGCAATTTACATCCTGCCAATCAGCATAACAAGGCTCCCTGTTCTCCATATCCTGTCCTACCTTTCTGGATTTTACACTTTTTTCAGATGGCCCTCTTGCCCGGGGGGCAGTGAGACTTCATTGTAGTGCAGATTTCCTTTACAGGCTTGCTTGGTTGGCCAAAAAGGGCGTATGCGTTTTTTCCTGAATATATTCAGGAAAAAACGCATACGCCCTTTTTGGCCAAGTGCATCATTGTCGACGTTCTGCCTCTTTTCCTATGCTTTCAGGGCAATTCCAGTCTACCCCCTGCAATCGTTTTCCTGAAATTCTGCCCCGCTTTCAAGTCCCCTTCGCAGGCTTACTTCAATATATTTTTGGAGGATAGCTGTCATTTATAACTCTGCAGGTTTGTGAATTACAGTGCCCCTGAGCTCCTTTCTTCAACTCGCTTTCTTGTGAACTGGGCACAAAACCGCAGGATTGCTTCAGGCCCTAATCTGTTTCGGGCAGGGCATGCTGAGCCTTTGGTAAATTCCTCTTCCTGGTGGGAAATGAGCGTTACATTTGCCCGTGCAGACACCTACAGCTAGTCTCTCATTGGTTCTCCCTATTCCTGTTCATCTTGCACAGAAATTGCAAGCTGTGCCAAACAGGAGGTTAAAGGCACTGACTCTCCAAGCAGGGAGACTGTTAGTAAATCATCTGGAATGGTGAACCCGAGGACCAGGATACGAAAACTGAGATGCATTTTAAATCATTTCCCCATAACACGGTGGACCATACTGTGGGTTTCACATGCATGTTTTAGCTGGAGGAAGAATCCCTTGAACCTGAAGAGTTGGGACCCATGGAATAGGTACCATACAGTATGACTTCAAAGGGTGTGCATTTGCTCACCTAAACTCACCAATGCTATCAGCCTGAAGTGTCCAGCCTTATGTCTCAACCAGCTCTGGGTGTAGATGTGGTCAATCCCGGTTGCATCACATGCCCTGAGTGAATTATTTAAGAATTGCTCTCTATTTCACTGTCTTTGTGTTTTGTTTTCGAAATTTATTTTGATAATGGGATTTATCGGATTTTCACTGCTGCCTTTCGGCCGCTGTACACACCCTTGATTCTCTTACGGAGACATATATATCCATGGGTTTTAAGATTCTTCCTAGTCAGGTATATTCCTAGGCGTTGAATATGTGGTGTTGGGTCCATTTCGTTGAGCAAGGAGTAGGTCTTGTCTATTACATATTGGGCTTATGGAAAGTTATCTGTGCTAATTTCAGTCTCTGGTTTTATGCAGCACCCCAAGGCACCTTTCCCCATAAGCAAGCACTAGTTGGTTTTCTAAATTTGAGACCCTTTTCTATTTTGTAATTCAGTTCATGTGTAGTCAAGTTTACATTCCGTGTATTCGTGATATCTTATGATGTTTCTTTTTCTGTGTGACGTAGTTCACGTAGAATCACCGTACCTGCATCCACTCACTATGCCGCTATGGGCCTGATGACACAGATTTCATTGCTGAGTGATATTGCATTGTACGTACGTGCCACAAGTTCTTTATCCATTTTTTGCTTTCTGGGATATTTACCTGATACTGTAGACGAGCTTCTTGTGAACACAGCCGTCTCAAATATTGGGGTGGCTGTCTGTTTTTGATTTTAATTTCCGTAAGCTATAGGACCATAAGTGGAAGTGCCATAGGCTGTGTTGCTTTGTTTCTTTCGTGTTTCAGGAAACACCATACACTTCTCCAGGGTGGCTGCTGGCAATTTACATCCTGCCAATCAGCATAACAAGGCTCCCTGTTCTCCATATCCTGTCCTACCTTTCTGGATTTTACACTTTTTTCAGATGGCCCTTTTGCCAGGGGGGCAGTGAGACTTCATTGTAGTGCAGATTTCATTTACAGTCTTGCTTGGTTGGCGAAAAAGGGCGTATGCGTTTTTTCCTGAATATATTCAGGAAAAAACGCATACGCCCTTTTTGGCCAAGTGCATCATTGTCGACGTTCTGCCTCTTTTCCTATGCTTTCAGGGCAATTCCAGTCTACCCCCTGCAATCGTTTTCCTGAAATTCTGCCCCGCTTTCAAGTCCCCTTCGCAGGCTTACTTCAATATATTTTTGGAGGAAAGCTGTCATTTATAACTCTGCAGGTTTGTGAATTACAATGCCCCTGAGCTCCTTTCTTCAACTCGCTTTCTTGTGAGCTGGGCACAAAACCGCAGGATTGCTTCAGGCCCAAATCTGTTTCCAGCAGGGCACACTGAGCCTTTGTTTAATTCCTCTTCCTGGTGGGCAATGAGCGTTACATTTGCCCGTGCAGACACCTACAGCTAGTCTCTCATTGGTTCTCCCTATTCCTGTTCATTTTGCACAGAAATTGCAAGCTGTGCCAAAGAGGAGGTTAAAGGCACTGACTCTCCAAGCGGGGAGAGTGTTAGTAAAGCATCTGGAATGGTGAACCCGAGGACCAGGATACGAAAACTGAGATGCATTTTAAATCATTTCCCAATCACATGGTGGACGATACTCTTGGTTTCCCATGCATGTTTTAGCTGGAGGAAGAATCCCTTGAACCTGGAGAGTTGGGACCCATGGAATGGGTACCATGCAGTATGACTTCAAAGGGTCTGCATTTGCTCACCGAAACTCACCAATGCTATCAGCCTGAAGTGTCCAGCCTTATGTCTCAACCAGCTCTGGGTGTAGATGTGTTAAATCCCGGTTGCATCACATGCCCTGAGTGAATTATTTAAGAATTGCTCTCTATTTCACTGTCTTTATGATTTTTTTTTGAAATTTATTTTGATAATGGGATTTATCGGATTTTCACTGCTGCGTTTATGCCGCTGTACACACGCTTGATTCTCTTACGGAGACATATATATCCATGGGTTTTAAGATTCTTCCTAGTCAGGTATATTCCTAGGCGTTGAATATGTGGTGTTGGGTCCATTTCGTTGAGCAAGGAGTAGGTCTTGTCTATTACATATTTGGCTTATGGAAAGTTATCTGTGCTAATTTCAGTCTCTGGTTTTATGAAGCACCCCAACGCACCTTTCCCCATAAGCAAGCACTAGTTGGTTTTCTAAATTTGAGACCCTGTTCTGTTTTGTAATTCAGTTCATGTGTAGTCAAGTTTACATTCCGTGTATTAGTGATATCTTATGATGTTTCTTTTTCTGTGTGACGTAGTTCACGTAGAATCACCGTACCTGCATCCACTCACTATGCCGCTACGGGCCTGATGACACAGATTTCATTGCTGAGTGATATTGCATTGTACGTACGTGCCACAACTTCTTTATCCATATTTTGCTTTCTGGGATATTTACCTGTTACTGTAGACGAGCTTCTTGTGAACACAGCCGTCCCAAATATTGGGGTGGCTGTCTGTTTTTGATTTTAATTTCCGTAAGCTATAGGACCATAAGTGGAAGTGCCATAGACTGTGTTGCTTTGTTTCTTATGTGTTTCAGGAAACACCATACACTTCTCCAGGCTGGCTGCTGGCAATTTACATCCTGCCAATCAGCATAACAAGGCTCCCTGTTCTCCATATCCTGTCCTACCTTTCTGGATTTTACACTTTTTTCAGATGGCCCTCTTGCCCGGGGGGCAGTGAGACTTCATTGTAGTGCAGATTTCCTTTACAGGCTTGCTTGGTTGGCCAAAAAGGGCGTATGCGTTTTTTCCTGAATATATTCAGGAAAAAACGCATACGCCCTTTTTGGCCAAGTGCATCATTGTCGACGTTCTGCCTCTTTTCCTATGCTTTCAGGGCAATTCCAGTCTACCCCCTGCAATCGTTTTCCTGAAATTCTGCCCCGCTTTCAAGTCCCCTTCGCAGGCTTACTTCAATATATTTTTGGAGGATAGCTGTCATTTATAACTCTGCAGGTTTGTGAATTACAGTGCCCCTGAGCTCCTTTCTTCAACTCGCTTTCTTGTGAACTGGGCACAAAACCGCAGGATTGCTTCAGGCCCTAATCTGTTTCGGGCAGGGCATGCTGAGCCTTTGGTAAATTCCTCTTCCTGGTGGGAAATGAGCGTTATATTTGCCCGCGCAGACACCTACAGCTAGTCTCTCATTGGTTCTCCCTATTCCTGTTCATCTTGCACAGAAATTGCAAGCTGTGCCAAACAGGAGGTTAAAGGCACTGACTCTCCAAGCAGGGAGACTGTTAGTAAATCATCTGGAATGGTGAACCCGAGGACCAGGATACGAAAACTGAGATGCATTTTAAATCATTTCCCCATAACACGGTGGACCATACTGTGGGTTTCACATGCATGTTTTAGCTGGAGGAAGAATCCCTTGAACCTGAAGAGTTGGGACCCATGGAATAGGTACCATACAGTATGACTTCAAAGGGTCTGCATTTGCTCACCGAAACTCAACAATGCTATCAGCCTGAAGTGTCCAGCCTTATGTCTCAACCAGCTCTGGGTGTAGATGTGTTAAATCCCGGTTGCATCACATGCCCTGAGTGAATTATTTAAGAATTGCTCTCTATTTCACTGTCTTTATGATTTTTTTTTGAAATTTATTTTGATAATGGGATTTATCGGATTTTCACTGCTGCGTTTATGCCGCTGTACACACGCTTGATTCTCTTACGGAGACATATATATCCATGGGTTTTAAGATTCTTCCTAGTCAGGTATATTCCTAGGCGTTGAATATGTGGTGTTGGGTCCATTTCGTTGAGCAAGGAGTAGGTCTTGTCTATTACATATTTGGCTTATGGAAAGTTATCTGTGCTAATTTCAGTCTCTGGTTTTATGAAGCACCCCAACGCACCTTTCCCCATAAGCAAGCACTAGTTGGTTTTCTAAATTTGAGACCCTGTTCTGTTTTGTAATTCAGTTCATGTGTAGTCAAGTTTACATTCCGTGTATTAGTGATATCTTATGATGTTTCTTTTTCTGTGTGACGTAGTTCACGTAGAATCACCGTACCTGCATCCACTCACTATGCCGCTACGGGCCTGATGACACAGATTTCATTGCTGAGTGATATTGCATTGTACGTACGTGCCACAACTTCTTTATCCATATTTTGCTTTCTGGGATATTTACCTGTTACTGTAGACGAGCTTCTTGTGAACACAGCCGTCCCAAATATTGGGGTGGCTGTCTGTTTTTGATTTTAATTTCCGTAAGCTATAGGACCATAAGTGGAAGTGCCATAGACTGTGTTGCTTTGTTTCTTATGTGTTTCAGGAAACACCATACACTTCTCCAGGCTGGCTGCTGGCAATTTACATCCTGCCAATCAGCATAACAAGGCTCCCTGTTCTCCATATCCTGTCCTACCTTTCTGGATTTTACACTTTTTTCAGATGGCCCTCTTGCCCGGGGGGCAGTGAGACTTCATTGTAGTGCAGATTTCCTTTACAGGCTTGCTTGGTTGGCCAAAAAGGGCGTATGCGTTTTTTCCTGAATATATTCAGGAAAAAACGCATACGCCCTTTTTGGCCAAGTGCATCATTGTCGACGTTCTGCCTCTTTTCCTATGCTTTCAGGGCAATTCCAGTCTACCCCCTGCAATCGTTTTCCTGAAATTCTGCCCCGCTTTCAAGTCCCCTTCGCAGGCTTACTTCAATATATTTTTGGAGGATAGCTGTCATTTATAACTCTGCAGGTTTGTGAATTACAGTGCCCCTGAGCTCCTTTCTTCAACTCGCTTTCTTGTGAACTGGGCACAAAACCGCAGGATTGCTTCAGGCCCTAATCTGTTTCGGGCAGGGCATGCTGAGCCTTTGGTAAATTCCTCTTCCTGGTGGGAAATGAGCGTTACATTTGCCCGTGCAGACACCTACAGCTAGTCTCTCATTGGTTCTCCCTATTCCTGTTCATCTTGCACAGAAATTGCAAGCTGTGCCAAACAGGAGGTTAAAGGCACTGACTCTCCAAGCAGGGAGACTGTTAGTAAATCATCTGGAATGGTGAACCCGAGGACCAGGATACGAAAACTGAGATGCATTTTAAATCATTTCCCCATAACACGGTGGACCATACTGTGGGTTTCACATGCATGTTTTAGCTGGAGGAAGAATCCCTTGAACCTGAAGAGTTGGGACCCATGGAATAGGTACCATACAGTATGACTTCAAAGGGTGTGCATTTGCTCACCTAAACTCACCAATGCTATCAGCCTGAAGTGTCCAGCCTTATGTCTCAACCAGCTCTGGGTGTAGATGTGGTCAATCCCGGTTGCATCACATGCCCTGAGTGAATTATTTAAGAATTGCTCTCTATTTCACTGTCTTTGTGTTTTGTTTTCGAAATTTATTTTGATTATGGGATTTATCGGATTTTCACTGCTGCCTTTCGGCCGCTGTACACACCCTTGATTCTCTTACGGAGACATATATATCCATGGGTTTTAAGATTCTTCCTAGTCAGGTATATTCCTAGGCGTTGAATATGTGGTGTTGGGTCCATTTCGTTGAGCAAGGAGTAGGTCTTGTCTATTACATATTGGGCTTATGGAAAGTTATCTGTGCTAATTTCAGTCTCTGGTTTTATGCAGCACCCCAAGGCACCTTTCCCCATAAGCAAGCACTAGTTGGTTTTCTAAATTTGAGACCCTTTTCTATTTTGTAATTCAGTTCATGTGTAGTCAAGTTTACATTCCGTGTATTCGTGATATCTTATGATGTTTCTTTTTCTGTGTGACGTAGTTCACGTAGAATCACCGTACCTGCATCCACTCACTATGCCGCTATGGGCCTGATGACACAGATTTCATTGCTGAGTGATATTGCATTGTACGTACGTGCCACAAGTTCTTTATCCATTTTTTGCTTTCTGGGATATTTACCTGATACTGTAGACGAGCTTCTTGTGAATACAGCCGTCTCAAATATTGGGGTGGCTGTCTGTTTTTGATTTTAATTTCCGTAAGCTATAGGACCATAAGTGGAAGTGCCATAGACTGTGTTGCTTTGTTTCTTTCGTGTTTCAGGAAACACCATACACTTCTCCAGGGTGGCTGCTGGCAATTTACATCCTGCCAATCAGCATAACAAGGCTCCCTGTTCTCCATATCCTGTCCTACCTTTCTGGATTTTACACTTTTTTCAGATGGCCCTTTTGCCAGGGGGGCAGTGAGACTTCATTGTAGTGCAGATTTCATTTACAGGCTTGCTTGGTTGGCCAAAAAGGGCGTATGCGTTTTTTCCTGAATATATTCAGGAAAAAACGCATACGCCCTTTTTGGCCAAGTGCATCATTGTCGACGTTCTGCCTCTTTTCCTATGCTTTCAGGGCAATTCCAGTCTACCCCCTGCAATCGTTTTCCTGAAATTCTGCCCCGCTTTCAACTCCCCTTCGCAGGCTTACTTCAATATATTTTTGGAGGATAGCTGTCATTTATAACTCTGCAGGTTTGTGAATTACAGTGCCCCTGAACTCCTTTCTTCAACTCGCTTTCTTGTGAGCTGGGCACAAAACCGCAGGATTGCTTCAGGCCCTAATCTGTTTCCGGCAGGGCACGCTGAGCCTTTGGTTAATTCCTCTTCCTGGTGGGAAATGAGCGTTACATTTGCCCGTGCAGACACCTACAGCTAGTCTCTCATTGGTTCTCCCTATTCCTGTTCATTTTGCACAGAAATTGCAAGCTGTGCCAAAGAGGAGGTTAAAGGCACTGACTCTCCAAGCGGGGAGAGTGTTAGTAAAGCATCTGGAATGGTGAACCCGAGGACCAGGATACGAAAACTGAGATGCATTTTAAATCATTTCCCAATCACATGGTGGACGATACTCTTGGTTTCCCATGCATGTTTTAGCTGGAGGAAGAATCCCTTGAACCTGGAGAGTTGGGACCCATGGAATGGGTACCATGCAGTATGACTTCAAAGGGTCTGCATTTGCTCACCGAAACTCACCAATGCTATCAGCCTGAAGTGTCCAGCCTTATGTCTCAACCAGCTCTGGGTGTAGATGTGTTAAATCCCGGTTGCATCACATGCCCTGAGTGAATTATTTAAGAATTGCTCTCTATTTCACTGTCTTTATGATTTTTTTTTGAAATTTATTTTGATAATGGGATTTATCGGATTTTCACTGCTGCGTTTATGCCGCTGTACACACGCTTGATTCTCTTACGGAGACATATATATCCATGGGTTTTAAGATTCTTCCTAGTCAGGTATATTCCTAGGCGTTGAATATGTGGTGTTGGGTCCATTTCGTTGAGCAAGGAGTAGGTCTTGTCTATTACATATTTGGCTTATGGAAAGTTATCTGTGCTAATTTCAGTCTCTGGTTTTATGAAGCACCCCAACGCACCTTTCCCCATAAGCAAGCACTAGTTGGTTTTCTAAATTTGAGACCCTGTTCTGTTTTGTAATTCAGTTCATGTGTAGTCAAGTTTACATTCCGTGTATTAGTGATATCTTATGATGTTTCTTTTTCTGTGTGACGTAGTTCACGTAGAATCACCGTACCTGCATCCACTCACTATGCCGCTACGGGCCTGATGACACAGATTTCATTGCTGAGTGATATTGCATTGTACGTACGTGCCACAACTTCTTTATCCATATTTTGCTTTCTGGGATATTTACCTGTTACTGTAGACGAGCTTCTTGTGAACACAGCCGTCCCAAATATTGGGGTGGCTGTCTGTTTTTGATTTTAATTTCCGTAAGCTATAGGACCATAAGTGGAAGTGCCATAGACTGTGTTGCTTTGTTTCTTATGTGTTTCAGGAAACACCATACACTTCTCCAGGCTGGCTGCTGGCAATTTACATCCTGCCAATCAGCATAACAAGGCTCCCTGTTCTCCATATCCTGTCCTACCTTTCTGGATTTTACACTTTTTTCAGATGGCCCTCTTGCCCGGGGGGCAGTGAGACTTCATTGTAGTGCAGATTTCCTTTACAGGCTTGCTTGGTTGGCCAAAAAGGGCGTATGCGTTTTTTCCTGAATATATTCAGGAAAAAACGCATACGCCCTTTTTGGCCAAGTGCATCATTGTCGACGTTCTGCCTCTTTTCCTATGCTTTCAGGGCAATTCCAGTCTACCCCCTGCAATCGTTTTCCTGAAATTCTGCCCCGCTTTCAAGTCCCCTTCGCAGGCTTACTTCAATATATTTTTGGAGGATAGCTGTCATTTATAACTCTGCAGGTTTGTGAATTACAGTGCCCCTGAGCTCCTTTCTTCAACTCGCTTTCTTGTGAACTGGGCACAAAACCGCAGGATTGCTTCAGGCCCTAATCTGTTTCGGGCAGGGCATGCTGAGCCTTTGGTAAATTCCTCTTCCTGGTGGGAAATGAGCGTTACATTTGCCCGTGCAGACACCTACAGCTAGTCTCTCATTGGTTCTCCCTATTCCTGTTCATCTTGCACAGAAATTGCAAGCTGTGCCAAACAGGAGGTTAAAGGCACTGACTCTCCAAGCAGGGAGACTGTTAGTAAATCATCTGGAATGGTGAACCCGAGGACCAGGATACGAAAACTGAGATGCATTTTAAATCATTTCCCCATAACACGGTGGACCATACTGTGGGTTTCACATGCATGTTTTAGCTGGAGGAAGAATCCCTTGAACCTGAAGAGTTGGGACCCATGGAATAGGTACCATACAGTATGACTTCAAAGGGTCTGCATTTGCTCACCGAAACTCAACAATGCTATCAGCCTGAAGTGTCCAGCCTTATGTCTCAACCAGCTCTGGGTGTAGATGTGTTAAATCCCGGTTGCATCACATGCCCTGAGTGAATTATTTAAGAATTGCTCTCTATTTCACTGTCTTTGTGATTTTTTTTTGAAATTTATTTTGATAATGGGATTTATCGGATTTTCACTGCTGCGTTTATGCCGCTGTACACACGCTTGATTCTCTTATGGAGACATATATATCCATGGGTTTTAAGATTCTTCCTAGTCAGGTATATTCCTAGGCGTTGAATATGTGGTGTTGGGTCCATTTCGTTGAGCAAGGAGTAGGTCTTGTCTATTACATATTTGGCTTATGGAAAGTTATCTGTGCTAATTTCAGTCTCTGGTTTTATGAAGCACCCCAACGCACCTTTCCCCATAAGCAAGCACTAGTTGGTTTTCTAAATTTGAGACCCTGTTCTGTTTTGTAATTCAGTTCATGTGTAGTCAAGTTTACATTCCGTGTATTAGTGATATCTTATGATGTTTCTTTTTCTGTGTGACGTAGTTCACGTAGAATCACCGTACCTGCATCCACTCACTATGCCGCTACGGGCCTGATGACACAGATTTCATTGCTGAGTGATATTGCATTGTACGTACGTGCCACAACTTCTTTATCCATATTTTGCTTTCTGGGATATTTACCTGTTACTGTAGACGAGCTTCTTGTGAACACAGCCGTCCCAAATATTGGGGTGGCTGTCTGTTTTTGATTTTAATTTCCGTAAGCTATAGGACCATAAGTGGAAGTGCCATAGACTGTGTTGCTTTGTTTCTTATGTGTTTCAGGAAACACCATACACTTCTCCAGGCTGGCTGCTGGCAATTTACATCCTGCCAATCAGCATAACAAGGCTCCCTGTTCTCCATATCCTGTCCTACCTTTCTGGATTTTACACTTTTTTCAGATGGCCCTCTTGCCCGGGGGGCAGTGAGACTTCATTGTAGTGCAGATTTCCTTTACAGGCTTGCTTGGTTGGCCAAAAAGGGCGTATGCGTTTTTTCCTGAATATATTCAGGAAAAAACGCATACGCCCTTTTTGGCCAAGTGCATCATTGTCGACGTTCTGCCTCTTTTCCTATGCTTTCAGGGCAATTCCAGTCTACCCCCTGCAATCGTTTTCCTGAAATTCTGCCCCGCTTTCAAGTCCCCTTCGCAGGCTTACTTCAATATATTTTTGGAGGATAGCTGTCATTTATAACTCTGCAGGTTTGTGAATTACAGTGCCCCTGAGCTCCTTTCTTCAACTCGCTTTCTTGTGAACTGGGCACAAAACCGCAGGATTGCTTCAGGCCCTAATCTGTTTCGGGCAGGGCATGCTGAGCCTTTGGTAAATTCCTCTTCCTGGTGGGAAATGAGCGTTACATTTGCCCGTGCAGACACCTACAGCTAGTCTCTCATTGGTTCTCCCTATTCCTGTTCATCTTGCACAGAAATTGCAAGCTGTGCCAAACAGGAGGTTAAAGGCACTGACTCTCCAAGCAGGGAGACTGTTAGTAAATCATCTGGAATGGTGAACCCGAGGACCAGGATACGAAAACTGAGATGCATTTTAAATCATTTCCCCATAACACGGTGGACCATACTGTGGGTTTCACATGCATGTTTTAGCTGGAGGAAGAATCCCTTGAACCTGAAGAGTTGGGACCCATGGAATAGGTACCATACAGTATGACTTCAAAGGGTGTGCATTTGCTCACCTAAACTCACCAATGCTATCAGCCTGAAGTGTCCAGCCTTATGTCTCAACCAGCTCTGGGTGTAGATGTGGTCAATCCCGGTTGCATCACATGCCCTGAGTGAATTATTTAAGAATTGCTCTCTATTTCACTGTCTTTGTGTTTTGTTTTCGAAATTTATTTTGATAATGGGATTTATCGGATTTTCACTGCTGCCTTTCGGCCGCTGTACACACCCTTGATTCTCTTACGGAGACATATATATCCATGGGTTTTAAGATTCTTCCTAGTCAGGTATATTCCTAGGCGTTGAATATGTGGTGTTGGGTCCATTTCGTTGAGCAAGGAGTAGGTCTTGTCTATTACATATTGGGCTTATGGAAAGTTATCTGTGCTAATTTCAGTCTCTGGTTTTATGCAGCACCCCAAGGCACCTTTCCCCATAAGCAAGCACTAGTTGGTTTTCTAAATTTGAGACCCTTTTCTATTTTGTAATTCAGTTCATGTGTAGTCAAGTTTACATTCCGTGTATTCGTGATATCTTATGATGTTTCTTTTTCTGTGTGACGTAGTTCACGTAGAATCACCGTACCTGCATCCACTCACTATGCCGCTATGGGCCTGATGACACAGATTTCATTGCTGAGTGATATTGCATTGTACGTACGTGCCACAAGTTCTTTATCCATTTTTTGCTTTCTGGGATATTTACCTGATACTGTAGACGAGCTTCTTGTGAACACAGCCGTCTCAAATATTGGGGTGGCTGTCTGTTTTTGATTTTAATTTCCGTAAGCTATAGGACCATAAGTGGAAGTGCCATAGACTGTGTTGCTTTGTTTCTTTCGTGTTTCAGGAAACACCATACACTTCTCCAGGGTGGCTGCTGGCAATTTACATCCTGCCAATCAGCATAACAAGGCTCCCTGTTCTCCATATCCTGTCCTACCTTTCTGGATTTTACACTTTTTTCAGATGGCCCTTTTGCCAGGGGGGCAGTGAGACTTCATTGTAGTGCAGATTTCATTTACAGGCTTGCTTGGTTGGCCAAAAAGGGCGTATGCGTTTTTTCCTGAATATATTCAGGAAAAAACGCATACGCCCTTTTTGGCCAAGTGCATCATTGTCGACGTTCTGCCTCTTTTCCTATGCTTTCAGGGCAATTCCAGTCTACCCCCTGCAATCGTTTTCCTGAAATTCTGCCCCGCTTTCAACTCCCCTTCGCAGGCTTACTTCAATATATTTTTGGAGGATAGCTGTCATTTATAACTCTGCAGGTTTGTGAATTACAGTGCCCCTGAGCTCCTTTCTTCAACTCGCTTTCTTGTGAGCTGGGCACAAAACCGCAGGATTGCTTCAGGCCCTAATCTGTTTCCGGCAGGGCACGCTGAGCCTTTGGTTAATTCCTCTTCCTGGTGGGCAATGAGCGTTACATTTGCCCGTGCAGACACCTACAGCTAGTCTCTCATTGGTTCTCCCTATTCCTGTTCATTTTGCACAGAAATTGCAAGCTGTGCCAAAGAGGAGGTTAAAGGAACTGACTCTCCAAGTGGGGAGAGTGTTAGTAAAGCATCTGGAATGGTGAACCCGAGGACCAGGATACGAAAACTGAGATGCATTTTAAATCATTTCCCAATCACATGGTGGACGATACTCTTGGTTTCCCATGCATGTTTTAGCTGGAGGAAGAATCCCTTGAACCTGGAGAGTTGGGACCCATGGAATGGGTACCATGCAGTATGACTTCAAAGGGTCTGCATTTGCTCACCGAAACTCACCAATGCTATCAGCCTGAAGTGTCCAGCCTTATGTCTCAACCAGCTCTGGGTGTAGATGTGTTAAATCCCGGTTGCATCACATGCCCTGAGTGAATTATTTAAGAATTGCTCTCTATTTCACTGTCTTTATGATTTTTTTTTGAAATTTATTTTGATAATGGGATTTATCGGATTTTCACTGCTGCGTTTATGCCGCTGTACACACGCTTGATTCTCTTACGGAGACATATATATCCATGGGTTTTAAGATTCTTCCTAGTCAGGTATATTCCTAGGCGTTGAATATGTGGTGTTGGGTCCATTTCGTTGAGCAAGGAGTAGGTCTTGTCTATTACATATTTGGCTTATGGAAAGTTATCTGTGCTAATTTCAGTCTCTGGTTTTATGAAGCACCCCAACGCACCTTTCCCCATAAGCAAGCACTAGTTGGTTTTCTAAATTTGAGACCCTGTTCTGTTTTGTAATTCAGTTCATGTGTAGTCAAGTTTACATTCCGTGTATTAGTGATATCTTATGATGTTTCTTTTTCTGTGTGACGTAGTTCACGTAGAATCACCGTACCTGCATCCACTCACTATGCCGCTACGGGCCTGATGACACAGATTTCATTGCTGAGTGATATTGCATTGTACGTACGTGCCACAACTTCTTTATCCATATTTTGCTTTCTGGGATATTTACCTGTTACTGTAGACGAGCTTCTTGTGAACACAGCCGTCCCAAATATTGGGGTGGCTGTCTGTTTTTGATTTTAATTTCCGTAAGCTATAGGACCATAAGTGGAAGTGCCATAGACTGTGTTGCTTTGTTTCTTATGTGTTTCAGGAAACACCATACACTTCTCCAGGCTGGCTGCTGGCAATTTACATCCTGCCAATCAGCATAACAAGGCTCCCTGTTCTCCATATCCTGTCCTACCTTTCTGGATTTTACACTTTTTTCAGATGGCCCTCTTGCCCGGGGGGCAGTGAGACTTCATTGTAGTGCAGATTTCCTTTACAGGCTTGCTTGGTTGGCCAAAAAGGGCGTATGCGTTTTTTCCTGAATATATTCAGGAAAAAACGCATACGCCCTTTTTGGCCAAGTGCATCATTGTCGACGTTCTGCCTCTTTTCCTATGCTTTCAGGGCAATTCCAGTCTACCCCCTGCAATCGTTTTCCTGAAATTCTGCCCCGCTTTCAAGTCCCCTTCGCAGGCTTACTTCAATATATTTTTGGAGGATAGCTGTCATTTATAACTCTGCAGGTTTGTGAATTACAGTGCCCCTGAGCTCCTTTCTTCAACTCGCTTTCTTGTGAACTGGGCACAAAACCGCAGGATTGCTTCAGGCCCTAATCTGTTTCGGGCAGGGCATGCTGAGCCTTTGGTAAATTCCTCTTCCTGGTGGGAAATGAGCGTTACATTTGCCAGTGCAGACACCTACAGCTAGTCTCTCATTGGTTCTCCCTATTCCTGTTCATCTTGCACAGAAATTGCAAGCTGTGCCAAACAGGAGGTTAAAGGCACTGACTCTCCAAGCAGGGAGAGTGTTAGTAAAGCATCTGGAATGGTGAACCCGAGGACCAGGATACGAAAACTGAGATGCATTTTAAATCATTTCCCCATAACACGGTGGACCATACTGTGGGTTTCACATGCATGTTTTAGCTGGAGGAAGAATCCCTTGAACCTGAAGAGTTGGGACCCATGGAATAGGTACCATACAGTATGACTTCAAAGGGTGTGCATTTGCTCACCTAAACTCACCAATGCTATCAGCCTGAAGTGTCCAGCCTTATGTCTCAACCAGCTCTGGGTGTAGATGTGGTCAATCCCGGTTGCATCACATGCCCTGAGTGAATTATTTAAGAATTGCTCCCTATTTCACTGTCTTTGTGTTTTGTTTTCGAAATTTATTTTGATAATGGGATTTATCGGATTTTCACTGCTGCCTTTCGGCCGCTGTACACACCCTTGATTCTCTTACGGAGACATATATATCCATGGGTTTTAAGATTCTTCCTAGTCAGGTATATTCCTAGGCGTTGAATATGTGGTGTTGGGTCCTTTTCGTTGAGCAAGGAGTAGGTCTTGTCTATTACATATTGGGCTTATGGAAAGTTATCTGTGCTAATTTCAGTCTCTGGTTTTATGCAGCACCCCAAGGCACCTTTCCCCATAAGCAAGCACTAGTTGGTTTTCTAAATTTGAGACCCTTTTCTATTTTGTAATTCAGTTCATGTGTAGTCAAGTTTACATTCCGTGTATTCGTGATATCTTATGATGTTTCTTTTTCTGTGTGACGTAGTTCACGTAGAATCACCGTACCTGCATCCACTCACTATGCCGCTATGGGCCTGATGACACAGATTTCATTGCTGAGTGATATTGCATTGTACGTACGTGCCACAAGTTCTTTATCCATTTTTTGCTTTCTGGGATATTTACCTGATACTGTAGACGAGCTTCTTGTGAACACAGCCGTCTCAAATATTGGGGTGGCTGTCTGTTTTTGATTTTAATTTCCGTAAGCTATAGGACCATAAGTGGAAGTGCCATAGGCTGTGTTGCTTTGTTTCTTTCGTGTTTCAGGAAACACCATACACTTCTCCAGGGTGGCTGCTGGCAATTTACATCCTGCCAATCAGCATAACAAGGCTCCCTGTTCTCCATATCCTGTCCTACCTTTCTGGATTTTACACTTTTTTCAGATGGCCCTTTTGCCAGGGGGGCAGTGAGACTTCATTGTAGTGCAGATTTCATTTACAGGCTTGCTTGGTTGGCCAAAAAGGGCGTATGCGTTTTTTCCTGAATATATTCAGGAAAAAACGCATACGCCCTTTTTGGCCAAGTGCATCATTGTCGACGTTCTGCCTCTTTTCCTATGCTTTCAGGGCAATTCCAGTCTACCCCCTGCAATCGTTTTCCTGAAATTCTGCCCCGCTTTCAAGTCCCCTTCGCAGGCTTACTTCAATATATTTTTGGAGGAAAGCTGTCATTTATAACTCTGCAGGTTTGTGAATTACAGTGCCCCTGAGCTCCTTTCTTCAACTCGCTTTCTTGTGAGCTGGGCACAAAACCGCAGGATTGCTTCAGGCCCTAATCTGTTTCCAGCAGGGCACACTGAGCCTTTGTTTAATTCCTCTTCCTGGTGGGCAATGAGCGTTACATTTGCCCGTGCAGACACCTACAGCTAGTCTCTCATTGGTTCTCCCTATTCCTGTTCATTTTGCACAGAAATTGCAAGCTGTGCCAAAGAGGAGGTTAAAGGCACTGACTCTCCAAGCGGGGAGAGTGTTAGTAAAGCATCTGGAATGGTGAACCCGAGGACCAGGATACGAAAACTGAGATGCATTTTAAATCATTTCCCAATCACATGGTGGACGATACTCTTGGTTTCCCATGCATGTTTTAGCTGGAGGAAGAATCCCTTGAACCTGGAGAGTTGGGACCCATGGAATGGGTACCATGCAGTATGACTTCAAAGGGTCTGCATTTGCTCACCGAAACTCACCAATGCTATCAGCCTGAAGTGTCCAGCCTTATGTCTCAACCAGCTCTGGGTGTAGATGTGTTAAATCCCGGTTGCATCACATGCCCTGAGTGAATTATTTAAGAATTGCTCTCTATTTCACTGTCTTTATGATTTTTTTTTGAAATTTATTTTGATAATGGGATTTATCGGATTTTCACTGCTGCGTTTATGCCGCTGTACACACGCTTGATTCTCTTACGGAGACATATATATCCATGGGTTTTAAGATTCTTCCTAGTCAGGTATATTCCTAGGCGTTGAATATGTGGTGTTGGGTCCATTTCGTTGAGCAAGGAGTAGGTCTTGTCTATTACATATTTGGCTTATGGAAAGTTATCTGTGCTAATTTCAGTCTCTGGTTTTATGAAGCACCCCAACGCACCTTTCCCCATAAGCAAGCACTAGTTGGTTTTCTAAATTTGAGACCCTGTTCTGTTTTGTAATTCAGTTCATGTGTAGTCAAGTTTACATTCCGTGTATTAGTGATATCTTATGATGTTTCTTTTTCTGTGTGACGTAGTTCACGTAGAATCACCGTACCTGCATCCACTCACTATGCCGCTACGGGCCTGATGACACAGATTTCATTGCTGAGTGATATTGCATTGTACGTACGTGCCACAACTTCTTTATCCATATTTTGCTTTCTGGGATATTTACCTGTTACTGTAGACGAGCTTCTTGTGAACACAGCCGTCCCAAATATTGGGGTGGCTGTCTGTTTTTGATTTTAATTTCCGTAAGCTATAGGACCATAAGTGGAAGTGCCATAGACTGTGTTGCTTTGTTTCTTATGTGTTTCAGGAAACACCATACACTTCTCCAGGCTGGCTGCTGGCAATTTACATCCTGCCAATCAGCATAACAAGGCTCCCTGTTCTCCATATCCTGTCCTACCTTTCTGGATTTTACACTTTTTTCAGATGGCCCTCTTGCCCGGGGGGCAGTGAGACTTCATTGTAGTGCAGATTTCCTTTACAGGCTTGCTTGGTTGGCCAAAAAGGGCGTATGCGTTTTTTCCTGAATATATTCAGGAAAAAACGCATACGCCCTTTTTGGCCAAGTGCATCATTGTCGACGTTCTGCCTCTTTTCCTATGCTTTCAGGGCAATTCCAGTCTACCCCCTGCAATCGTTTTCCTGAAATTCTGCCCCGCTTTCAAGTCCCCTTCGCAGGCTTACTTCAATATATTTTTGGAGGATAGCTGTCATTTATAACTCTGCAGGTTTGTGAATTACAGTGCCCCTGAGCTCCTTTCTTCAACTCGCTTTCTTGTGAACTGGGCACAAAACCGCAGGATTGCTTCAGGCCCTAATCTGTTTCGGGCAGGGCATGCTGAGCCTTTGGTAAATTCCTCTTCCTGGTGGGAAATGAGCGTTACATTTGCCCGTGCAGACACCTACAGCTAGTCTCTCATTGGTTCTCCCTATTCCTGTTCATCTTGCACAGAAATTGCAAGCTGTGCCAAACAGGAGGTTAAAGGCACTGACTCTCCAAGCAGGGAGACTGTTAGTAAATCATCTGGAATGGTGAACCCGAGGACCAGGATACGAAAACTGAGATGCATTTTAAATCATTTCCCCATAACACGGTGGACCATACTGTGGGTTTCACATGCATGTTTTAGCTGGAGGAAGAATCCCTTGAACCTGAAGAGTTGGGACCCATGGAATAGGTACCATACAGTATGACTTCAAAGGGTGTGCATTTGCTCACCTAAACTCACCAATGCTATCAGCCTGAAGTGTCCAGCCTTATGTCTCAACCAGCTCTGGGTGTAGATGTGGTCAATCCCGGTTGCATCACATGCCCTGAGTGAATTATTTAAGAATTGCTCTCTATTTCACTGTCTTTGTGTTTTGTTTTCGAAATTTATTTTGATAATGGGATTTATCGGATCTTCACTGCTGCCTTTCGGCCGCTGTACACACCCTTGATTCTCTTACGGAGACATATATATCCATGGGTTTTAAGATTTTTCCTAGTCAGGTATATTCCTACGCGTTGAATATGTGGTGTTGGGTCCATTTCGTTGAGCAAGGAGTAGGTCTTGTCTATTACATATTGGGCTTATGGAAAGTTATCTGTGCTAATTTCAGTCTCTGGTTTTATGCAGCACCCCAAGGCACCTTTCCCCATAAGCAAGCACTAGTTGGTTTTCTAAATTTGAGGCCCTGTTCTGTTTTGTAATTCAGTTCATGTGTAGTCAAGTTTACATTCCGTGTATTCGTGATATCTTATGATGTTTCTTTTTCTGTGTGACGTAGTTCACGTAGAATCACCGTACCTGCATCCACTCACTATGCCGCTATGGGCCTGATGACACAGATTTCATTGCTGAGTGATATTGCATTGTACGTACATGCCACAAGTTCTTTATCCATTTTTTGCTTTCTGGGATATTTACCTGATACTGTAGACGAGCTTCTTGTGAACACAGCCGTCTCAAATATTGGGGTGGCTGTCTGTTTTTGATTTTAATTTCCGTAAGCTATAGGACCATAAGTGGAAGTGCCATAGGCTGTGTTGCTTTGTTTCTTTCGTGTTTCAGGAAACACCATACACTTCTCCAGGGTGGCTGCTGGCAATTTACATCTGCCAATCAGCATTACAAGGCTCCCTGTTCTCCATATCCTGTCCTACCTTTCTGGATTTTACACTTTTTTTCAGATGGCCCTTTGCCAGGGGGCATGAGACTTCATTGTAGTGCAGATTTCATTTACAGGCTTGCTTGGTTCGCCAAAAAGGGCGTATGCGTTTTTTCCTGAATATATTCAGGAAAAAACGCATACGCCCTTTTTGGCCAAGTGCATCTTTTCGACGTTCTGCCTCTTTTCCTATGCTTTCAGGGCAATTCCAGTCTACCCCCCTGCAATCGTTTTCCTGAAATTCTGCCCCGCTTTCAAGTCCCCTTCGCAGGCTTACTTCAATATATTTTTGGAGGAAAGCTGTCATTTATAACTCTGCAGGTTTGTGAATTACAGTGCCCCTGAGCTCCTTTCTTCAACTCGCTTTCTTGTGAGCTGGGCACAAAACCGCAGGATTGCTTCAGGCCCTAATCTGTTTCCAGCAGGGCACACTGAGCCTTTGTTTAATTCCTCTTCCTGGTGGGCAATGAGCGTTACATTTGCCCGTGCAGACACCTACAGCTAGTCTCTCATTGGTTCTCCCTATTCCTGTTCATTTTGCACAGAAATTGCAAGCTGTGCCAAAGAGGAGGTTAAAGGCACTGACTCTCCAAGCGGGGAGAGTGTTAGTAAAGCATCTGGAATGGTGAACCCGAGGACAGGATACGAAAACTGAGATGCATTTTAAATCATTTCCCAATCACATGGTGGACGATACTCTTGGTTTCCCATGCATGTTTTAGCTGGAGGAAGAATCCCTTGAACCTGGAGAGTTGGGACCCATGGAATGGGTACCATGCAGTATGACTTCAAAGGGTCTGCATTTGCTCACCGAAACTCACCAATGCTATCAGCCTGAAGTGTCCAGCCTTATGTCTCAACCAGCTCTGGGTGTAGATGTGTTAAATCCCGGTTGCATCACATGCCCTGAGTGAATTATTTAAGAATTGCTCTCTATTTCACTGTCTTTATGATTTTTTTTTGAAATTTATTTTGATAATGGGATTTATCGGATTTTCACTGCTGCGTTTATGCCGCTGTACACACGCTTGATTCTCTTACGGAGACATATATATCCATGGGTTTTAAGATTCTTCCTAGTCAGGTATATTCCTAGGCGTTGAATATGTGGTGTTGGGTCCATTTCGTTGAGCAAGGAGTAGGTCTTGTCTATTACATATTTGGCTTATGGAAAGTTATCTGTGCTAATTTCAGTCTCTGGTTTTATGCAGCACCCCCAAGGCACCTTTCCCCATAAGCAAGCACTAGTTGGTTTTCTAAATTTGAGACCCTGTTCTGTTTTGTAATTCAGTTCATGTGTAGTCAAGTTTACATTCCGTGTATTAGTGATATCTTATGATGTTTCTTTTTCTGTGTGACGTAGTTCACGTAGAATCACCGTACCTGCATCCACTCACTATGCCGCTACGGGCCTGATGACACAGATTTCATTGCTGAGTGATATTGCATTGTACGTACGTGCCACAACTTCTTTATCCATATTTTGCTTTCTGGGATATTTACCTGTTACTGTAGACGAGCTTCTTGTGAACACAGCCGTCCCAAATATTGGGGTGGCTGTCTGTTTTTGATTTTAATTTCCGTAAGCTATAGGACCATAAGTGGAAGTGCCATAGACTGTGTTGCTTTGTTTCTTATGTGTTTCAGGAAACACCATACACTTCTCCAGGCTGGCTGCTGGCAATTTTACATCCTGCCAATCAGCATAACAAGGCTCCCTGTTCTCCATATCCTGTCCTACTTTCTGGATTTTACACTTTTTTCAGATGGCCCTCTTGCCCGGGGGGCAGTGAGACTTCATTGTAGTGCAGATTTCCTTTACAGGCTTGCTTGGTTGGCCAAAAAGGGCGTATGCGTTTTTTCCTGAATATATTCAGGAAAAAACGCATACGCCCTTTTTGGCCAAGTGCATCATTGTCGACGTTCTGCCTCTTTTCCTATGCTTTCAGGGCAATTCCAGTCTACCCCCTGCAATCGTTTTCCAGAAATTCTGCCCCGCTTTCAAGTCCCCTTCGCAGGCTTACTTCAATATATTTTTGGAGGATAGCTGTCATTTATAACTCTGCAGGTTTGTGAATTACAGTGCCCCTGAGCTCCTTTCTTCAACTCGCTTTCTTGTGAACTGGGCACAAAACCGCAGGATTGCTTCAGGCCCTAATCTGTTTCGGGCAGGGCATGCTGAGCCTTTGGTAAATTCCTCTTCCTGGTGGGAAATGAGCGTTACATTTGCCCGTGCAGACACTTACAGCTAGTCTCTCATTGGTTCTCCCTATTCCTGTTCATCTTGCACAGAAATTGCAAGCTGTGCCAAACAGGAGGTTAAAGGCACTGACTCTCCAAGCAGGGAGACTGTTAGTAAATCATCTGGAATGGTGATCCCGAGGACCAGGATACGAAAACTGAGATGCATTTTAAATCATTTCCCCATAACACGGTGGACCATACTGTGGGTTTCACATGCATGTTTTAGCTGGAGGAAGAATTCCTTGAACCTGAAGAGTTGGGACCCATGGAATAGGTACCATACAGTATGACTTCAAAGGGTGTGCATTTGCTCACCTAAACTCACCAATGCTATCAGCCTGAAGTGTCCAGCCTTATGTCTCAACCAGCTCTGGGTGTAGATGTGGTCAATCCCGGTTGCATCACATGCCCTGAGTGAATTATTTAAGAATTGCTCTCTATTTCACTGTCTTTGTGTTTTGTTTTCGAAATTTATTTTGATAATGGGATTTATCGGATTTTCACTGCTGCCTTTCGGCCGCTGTACACACCCTTGATTCTCTTACGGAGACATATATATCCATGGGTTTTAAGATTCTTCCTAGTCAGGTATATTCCTAGGCGTTGAATATGTGGTGTTGGGTCCATTTCGTTGAGCAAGGAGTAGGTCTTGTCTATTACATATTGGGCTTATGGAAAGTTATCTGTGCTAATTTCAGTCTCTGGTTTTATGCAGCACCCCAAGGCACCTTTCCCCATAAGCAAGCACTAGTTGGTTTTCTAAATTTGAGGCCCTGTTCTGTTTTGTAATTCAGTTCATGTGTAGTCAAGTTTACATTCCGTGTATTCGTGATATCTTATGATGTTTCTTTTTCTGTGTGACGTAGTTCACGTAGAATCACCGTACCTGCATCCACTCACTATGCCGCTATGGGCCTGATGACACAGATTTCATTGCTGAGTGATATTGCATTGTACGTACATGCCACAAGTTCTTTATCCATTTTTTGCTTTCTGGGATATTTACCTGATACTGTAGACGAGCTTCTTGTGAACACAGCCGTCTCAAATATTGGGGTGGCTGTCTGTTTTTGATTTTAATTTCCGTAAGCTATAGGACCATAAGTGGAAGTGCCATAGGCTGTGTTGCTTTGTTTCTTTCGTGTTTCAGGAAACACCATACACTTCTCCAGGGTGGCTGCTGGCAATTTACATCCTGCCAATCAGCATAACAAGGCTCCCTGTTCTCCATATCCTGTCCTACCTTTCTGGATTTTACACTTTTTTCAGATGGCCCTTTTGCCAGGGGGGCAGTGAGACTTCATTGTAGTGCAGATTTCATTTACAGGCTTGCTTGGTTGGCCAAAAAGGGCGTATGCGTTTTTTCCTGAATATATTCAGGAAAAAACGCATACGCCCTTTTTGGCCAAGTGCATCATTGTCGACGTTCTGCCTCTTTTCCTATGCTTTCAGGGCAATTCCAGTCTACCCCCTGCAATCGTTTTCCTGAAATTCTGCCCCGCTTTCAAGTCCCCTTCGCAGGCTTACTTCAATATATTTTTGGAGGAAAGCTGTCATTTATAACTCTGCAGGTTTGTGAATTACAGTGCCCCTGAGCTCCTTTCTTCAACTCGCTTTCTTGTGAGCTGGGCACAAAACCGCAGGATTGCTTCAGGCCCTAATCTGTTTCCAGCAGGGCACACTGAGCCTTTGTTTAATTCCTCTTCCTGGTGGGCAATGAGCGTTACATTTGCCCGTGCAGACACCTACAGCTAGTCTCTCATTGGTTCTCCCTATTCCTGTTCATTTTGCACAGAAATTGCAAGCTGTGCCAAAGAGGAGGTTAAAGGCACTGACTCTCCAAGCGGGGAGAGTGTTAGTAAAGCATCTGGAATGGTGAACCCGAGGACCAGGATACGAAAACTGAGATGCATTTTAAATCATTTCCCAATCACATGGTGGACGATACTCTTGGTTTCCCATGCATGTTTTAGCTGGAGGAAGAATCCCTTGAACCTGGAGAGTTGGGACCCATGGAATGGGTACCATGCAGTATGACTTCAAAGGGTCTGCATTTGCTCACCGAAACTCACCAATGCTATCAGCCTGAAGTGTCCAGCCTTATGTCTCAACCAGCTCTGGGTGTAGATGTGTTAAATCCCGGTTGCATCACATGCCCTGAGTGAATTATTTAAGAATTGCTCTCTATTTCACTGTCTTTATGATTTTTTTTTGAAATTTATTTTGATAATGGGATTTATCGGATTTTCACTGCTGCGTTTATGCCGCTGTACACACGCTTGATTCTCTTACGGAGACATATATATCCATGGGTTTTAAGATTCTTCCTAGTCAGGTATATTCCTAGGCGTTGAATATGTGGTGTTGGGTCCATTTCGTTGAGCAAGGAGTAGGTCTTGTCTATTACATATTTGGCTTATGGAAAGTTATCTGTGCTAATTTCAGTCTCTGGTTTTATGAAGCACCCCAACGCACCTTTCCCCATAAGCAAGCACTAGTTGGTTTTCTAAATTTGAGACCCTGTTCTGTTTTGTAATTCAGTTCATGTGTAGTCAAGTTTACATTCCGTGTATTAGTGATATCTTATGATGTTTCTTTTTCTGTGTGACGTAGTTCACGTAGAATCACCGTACCTGCATCCACTCACTATGCCGCTACGGGCCTGATGACACAGATTTCATTGCTGAGTGATATTGCATTGTACGTACGTGCCACAACTTCTTTATCCATATTTTGCTTTCTGGGATATTTACCTGTTACTGTAGACGAGCTTCTTGTGAACACAGCCGTCCCAAATATTGGGGTGGCTGTCTGTTTTTGATTTTAATTTCCGTAAGCTATAGGACCATAAGTGGAAGTGCCATAGACTGTGTTGCTTTGTTTCTTATGTGTTTCAGGAAACACCATACACTTCTCCAGGCTGGCTGCTGGCAATTTACATCCTGCCAATCAGCATAACAAGGCTCCCTGTTCTCCATATCCTGTCCTACCTTTCTGGATTTTACACTTTTTTCAGATGGCCCTCTTGCCCGGGGGGCAGTGAGACTTCATTGTAGTGCAGATTTCCTTTACAGGCTTGCTTGGTTGGCCAAAAAGGGCGTATGCGTTTTTTCCTGAATATATTCAGGAAAAAACGCATACGCCCTTTTTGGCCAAGTGCATCATTGTCGACGTTCTGCCTCTTTTCCTATGCTTTCAGGGCAATTCCAGTCTACCCCCTGCAATCGTTTTCCAGAAATTCTGCCCCGCTTTCAAGTCCCCTTCGCAGGCTTACTTCAATATATTTTTGGAGGATAGCTGTCATTTATAACTCTGCAGGTTTGTGAATTACAGTGCCCCTGAGCTCCTTTCTTCAACTCGCTTTCTTGTGAACTGGGCACAAAACCGCAGGATTGCTTCAGGCCCTAATCTGTTTCGGGCAGGGCATGCTGAGCCTTTGGTAAATTCCTCTTCCTGGTGGGAAATGAGCGTTACATTTGCCCGTGCAGACACCTACAGCTAGTCTCTCATTGGTTCTCCCTATTCCTGTTCATCTTGCACAGAAATTGCAAGCTGTGCCAAACAGGAGGTTAAAGGCACTGACTCTCCAAGCAGGGAGACTGTTAGTAAATCATCTGGAATGGTGAACCCGAGGACCAGGATACGAAAACTGAGATGCATTTTAAATCATTTCCCCATAACACGGTGGACCATACTGTGGGTTTCACATGCATGTTTTAGCTGGAGGAAGAATCCCTTGAACCTGAAGAGTTGGGACCCATGGAATAGGTACCATACAGTATGACTTCAAAGGGTGTGCATTTGCTCACCTAAACTCACCAATGCTATCAGCCTGAAGTGTCCAGCCTTATGTCTCAACCAGCTCTGGGTGTAGATGTGGTCAATCCCGGTTGCATCACATGCCCTGAGTGAATTATTTAAGAATTGCTCTCTATTTCACTGTCTTTGTGTTTTGTTTTCGAAATTTATTTTGATAATGGGATTTATCGGATTTTCACTGCTGCCTTTCGGCCGCTGTACACACCCTTGATTCTCTTACGGAGACATATATATCCATGGGTTTTAAGATTCTTCCTAGTCAGGTATATTCCTAGGCGTTGAATATGTGGTGTTGGGTCCATTTCGTTGAGCAAGGAGTAGGTCTTGTCTATTACATATTGGGCTTATGGAAAGTTATCTGTGCTAATTTCAGTCTCTGGTTTTATGCAGCACCCCAAGGCACCTTTCCCCATAAGCAAGCACTAGTTGGTTTTCTAAATTTGAGACCCTTTTCTATTTTGTAATTCAGTTCATGTGTAGTCAAGTTTACATTCCGTGTATTCGTGATATCTTATGATGTTTCTTTTTCTGTGTGACGTAGTTCACGTAGAATCACCGTACCTGCATCCACTCACTATGCCGCTATGGGCCTGATGACACAGATTTCATTGCTGAGTGATATTGCATTGTACGTACGTGCCACAAGTTCTTTATCCATTTTTTGCTTTCTGGGATATTTACCTGATACTGTAGACGAGCTTCTTGTGAACACAGCCGTCTCAAATATTGGGGTGGCTGTCTGTTTTTGATTTTAATTTCCGTAAGCTATAGGACCATAAGTGGAAGTGCCATAGGCTGTGTTGCTTTGTTTCTTTCGTGTTTCAGGAAACACCATACACTTCTCCAGGGTGGCTGCTGGCAATTTACATCCTGCCAATCAGCATAACAAGGCTCCCTGTTCTCCATATCCTGTCCTACCTTTCTGGATTTTACACTTTTTTCAGATGGCCCTTTTGCCAGGGGGGCAGTGAGACTTCATTGTAGTGCAGATTTCATTTACAGGCTTGCTTGGTTGGCCAAAAAGGGCGTATGCGTTTTTTCCTGAATATATTCAGGAAAAAACGCATACGCCCTTTTTGGCCAAGTGCATCATTGTCGACGTTCTGCCTCTTTTCCTATGCTTTCAGGGCAATTCCAGTCTACCCCCTGCAATCGTTTTCCTGAAATTCTGCCCCGCTTTCAAGTCCCCTTCGCAGGCTTACTTCAATATATTTTTGGAGGAAAGCTGTCATTTATAACTCTGCAGGTTTGTGAATTACAGTGCCCCTGAGCTCCTTTCTTCAACTCGCTTTCTTGTGAGCTGGGCACAAAACCGCAGGATTGCTTCAGGCCCTAATCTGTTTCCAGCAGGGCACACTGAGCCTTTGTTTAATTCCTCTTCCTGGTGGGCAATGAGCGTTACATTTGCCCGTGCAGACACCTACAGCTAGTCTCTCATTGGTTCTCCCTATTCCTGTTCATTTTGCACAGAAATTGCAAGCTGTGCCAAAGAGGATGTTAAAGGCACTGACTCTCCAAGCGGGGAGAGTGTTAGTAAAGCATCTGGAATGGTGAACCCGAGGACCAGGATACGAAAACTGAGATGCATTTTAAATCATTTCCCAATCACATGGTGGACGATACTCTTGGTTTCCCATGCATGTTTTAGCTGGAGGAAGAATCCCTTGAACCTGGAGAGTTGGGACCCATGGAATGGGTACCATGCAGTATGACTTCAAAGGGTCTGCATTTGCTCACCGAAACTCACCAATGCTATCAGCCTGAAGTGTCCAGCCTTATGTCTCAACCAGCTCTGGGTGTAGATGTGTTAAATCCCGGTTGCATCACATGCCCTGAGTGAATTATTTAAGAATTGCTCTCTATTTCACTGTCTTTATGATTTTTTTTTGAAATTTATTTTGATAATGGGATTTATCGGATTTTCACTGCTGCGTTTATGCCGCTGTACACACGCTTGATTCTCTTACGGAGACATATATATCCATGGGTTTTAAGATTCTTCCTAGTCAGGTATATTCCTAGGCGTTGAATATGTGGTGTTGGGTCCATTTCGTTGAGCAAGGAGTAGGTCTTGTCTATTACATATTTGGCTTATGGAAAGTTATCTGTGCTAATTTCAGTCTCTGGTTTTATGAAGCACCCCAACACACCTTTCCCCATAAGCAAGCACTAGTTGGTTTTCTAAATTTGAGACCCTGTTCTGTTTTGTAATTCAGTTCATGTGTAGTCAAGTTTACATTCCGTGTATTAGTGATATCTTATGATGTTTCTTTTTCTGTGTGACGTAGTTCACGTAGAATCACCGTACCTGCATCCACTCACTATGCCGCTACGGGCCTGATGACACAGATTTCATTGCTGAGTGATATTGCATTGTACGTACGTGCCACAACTTCTTTATCCATATTTTGCTTTCTGGGATATTTACCTGTTACTGTAGACGAGCTTCTTGTGAACACAGCCGTCCCAAATATTGGGGTGGCTGTCTGTTTTTGATTTTAATTTCCGTAAGCTATAGGACCATAAGTGGAAGTGCCATAGACTGTGTTGCTTTGTTTCTTATGTGTTTCAGGAAACACCATACACTTCTCCAGGCTGGCTGCTGGCAATTTACATCCTGCCAATCAGCATAACAAGGCTCCCTGTTCTCCATATCCTGTCCTACCTTTCTGGATTTTACACTTTTTTCAGATGGCCCTCTTGCCCGGGGGGCAGTGAGACTTCATTGTAGTGCAGATTTCCTTTACAGGCTTGCTTGGTTGGCCAAAAAGGGCGTATGCGTTTTTTCCTGAATATATTCAGGAAAAAACGCATACGCCCTTTTTGGCCAAGTGCATCATTGTCGACGTTCTGCCTCTTTTCCTATGCTTTCAGGGCAATTCCAGTCTACCCCCTGCAATCGTTTTCCTGAAATTCTGCCCCGCTTTCAAGTCCCCTTCGCAGGCTTACTTCAATATATTTTTGGAGGAAAGCTGTCATTTATAACTCTGCAGGTTTGTGAATTACAGTGCCCCTGAGCTCCTTTCTTCAACTCGCTTTCTTGTGAACTGGGCACAAAACCGCAGGATTGCTTCAGGCCCTAATCTGTTTCGGGCAGGGCATGCTGAGCCTTTGGTAAATTCCTCTTCCTGGTGGGAAATGAGCGTTACATTTGCCCGTGCAGACACCTACAGCTAGTCTCTCATTGGTTCTCCCTATTCCTGTTCATCTTGCACAGAAATTGCAAGCTGTGCCAAACAGGAGGTTAAAGGCACTGACTCTCCAAGCAGGGAGACTGTTAGTAAATCATCTGGAATGGTGAACCCGAGGACCAGGATACGAAAACTGAGATGCATTTTAAATCATTTCCCCATAACACGGTGGACCATACTGTGGGTTTCACATGCATGTTTTAGCTGGAGGAAGAATCCCTTGAACCTGAAGAGTTGGGACCCATGGAATAGGTACCATACAGTATGACTTCAAAGGGTGTGCATTTGCTCACCTAAACTCACCAATGCTATCAGCCTGAAGTGTCCAGCCTTATGTCTCAACCAGCTCTGGGTGTAGATGTGGTCAATCCCGGTTGCATCACATGCCCTGAGTGAATTATTTAAGAATTGCTCTCTATTTCACTGTCTTTGTGTTTTGTTTTCGAAATTTATTTTGATAATGGGATTTATCGGATTTTCACTGCTGCCTTTCGGCCGCTGTACACACCCTTGATTCTCTTACGGAGACATATATATCCATGGGTTTTAAGATTCTTCCTAGTCAGGTATATTCCTAGGCGTTGAATATGTGGTGTTGGGTCCATTTCGTTGAGCAAGGAGTAGGTCTTGTCTATTACATATTGGGCTTATGGAAAGTTATCTGTGCTAATTTCAGTCTCTGGTTTTATGCAGCACCCCAAGGCACCTTTCCCCATAAGCAAGCACTAGTTGGTTTTCTAAATTTGAGACCCTTTTCTATTTTGTAATTCAGTTCATGTGTAGTCAAGTTTACATTCCGTGTATTCGTGATATCTTATGATGTTTCTTTTTCTGTGTGACGTAGTTCACGTAGAATCACCGTACCTGCATCCACTCACTATGCCGCTATGGGCCTGATGACACAGATTTCATTGCTGAGTGATATTGCATTGTACGTACGTGCCACAAGTTCTTTATCCATTTTTTGCTTTCTGGGATATTTACCTGATACTGTAGACGAGCTTCTTGTGAACACAGCCGTCTCAAATATTGGGGTGGCTGTCTGTTTTTGATTTTAATTTCCGTAAGCTATAGGACCATAAGTGGAAGTGCCATAGGCTGTGTTGCTTTGTTTCTTTCGTGTTTCAGGAAACACCATACACTTCTCCAGGGTGGCTGCTGGCAATTTACATCCTGCCAATCAGCATAACAAGGCTCCCTGTTCTCCATATCCTGTCCTACCTTTCTGGATTTTACACTTTTTTCAGATGGCCCTTTTGCCAGGGGGGCAGTGAGACTTCATTGTAGTGCAGATTTCATTTACAGGCTTGCTTGGTTGGCCAAAAAGGGCGTATGCGTTTTTTCCTGAATATATTCAGGAAAAAACGCATACGCCCTTTTTGGCCAAGTGCATCATTGTCGACGTTCTGCCTCTTTTCCTATGCTTTCAGGGCAATTCCAGTCTACCCCCTGCAATCGTTTTCCTGAAATTCTGCCCCGCTTTCAAGTCCCCTTCGCAGGCTTACTTCAATATATTTTTGGAGGAAAGCTGTCATTTATAACTCTGCAGGTTTGTGAATTACAGTGCCCCTGAGCTCCTTTCTTCAACTCGCTTTCTTGTGAGCTGGGCACAAAACCGCAGGATTGCTTCAGGCCCTAATCTGTTTCCAGCAGGGCACACTGAGCCTTTGTTTAATTCCTCTTCCTGGTGGGCAATGAGCGTTACATTTGCCCGTGCAGACACCTACAGCTAGTCTCTCATTGGTTCTCCCTATTCCTGTTCATTTTGCACAGAAATTGCAAGCTGTGCCAAAGAGGAGGTTAAAGGCACTGACTCTCCAAGCGGGGAGAGTGTTAGTAAAGCATCTGGAATGGTGAACCCGAGGACCAGGATACGAAAACTGAGATGCATTTTAAATCATTTCCCAATCACACGGTGGACGATACTCTTGGTTTCCCATGCATGTTTTAGCTGGAGGAAGAATCCCTTGAACCTGGAGAGTTGGGACCCATGGAATGGGTACCATGCAGTATGACTTCAAAGGGTCTGCATTTGCTCACCGAAACTCACCAATGCTATCAGCCTGAAGTGTCCAGCCTTATGTCTCAACCAGCTCTGGGTGTAGATGTGTTAAATCCCGGTTGCATCACATGCCCTGAGTGAATTATTTAAGAATTGCTCTCTATTTCACTGTCTTTATGATTTTTTTTTGAAATTTATTTTGATAATGGGATTTATCGGATTTTCACTGCTGCGTTTATGCCGCTGTACACACGCTTGATTCTCTTACGGAGACATATATATCCATGGGTTTTAAGATTCTTCCGAGTCAGGTATATTCCTAGGCGTTGAATATGTGGTGTTGGGTCCATTTCGTTGAGCAAGGAGTAGGTCTTGTCTATTACATATTTGGCTTATGGAAAGTTATCTGTGCTAATTTCAGTCTCTGGTTTATGAAGCACCCCAACGCACCTTTCCCCATAAGCAAGCACTAGTTGGTTTTCTAAATTTGAGACCCTGTTCTGTTTTGTAATTCAGTTCATGTGTAGTCAAGTTTACATTCCGTGTATTAGTGATATCTTATGATGTTTCTTTTTCTGTGTGACGTAGTTCACGTAGAATCACCGTACCTGCATCCACTCACTATGCCGCTACGGGCCTGATGACACAGATTTCATTGCTGAGTGTTATTGCATTGTACGTACGTGCCACAACTTCTTTATCCATATTTTGCTTTCTGGGATATTTACCTGTTACTGTAGACGAGCTTCTTGTGAACACAGCCGTCCCAAATATTGGGGTGGCTGTCTGTTTTTGATTTTAATTTCCGTAAGCTATAGGACCATAAGTGGAAGTGCCATAGACTGTGTTGCTTTGTTTCTTATGTGTTTCAGGAAACACCATACACTTCTCCAGGCTGGCTGCTGGCAATTTACATCCTGCCAATCAGCATAACAAGGCTCCCTGTTCTCCATATCCTGTCCTACCTTTCTGGATTTTACACTTTTTTCAGATGGCCCTCTTGCCTGGGGGGCAGTGAGACTTCATTGTAGTGCAGATTTCCTTTACAGGCTTGCTTGGTTGGCCAAAAAGGGCGTATGCGTTTTTTCCTGAATATATTCAGGAAAAAACGCATACGCCCTTTTTGGCCAAGTGCATCATTGTCGACGTTCTGCCTCTTTTCCTATGCTTTCAGGGCAATTCCAGTCTACCCCCTGCAATCGTTTTCCTGAAATTCTGCCCCGCTTTCAAGTCCCCTTCGCAGGCTTACTTCAATATATTTTTGGAGGATAGCTGTCATTTATAACTCTGCAGGTTTGTGAATTACAGTGCCCCTGAGCTCCTTTCTTCAACTCGCTTTCTTGTGAACTGGGCACAAAACCGCAGGATTGCTTCAGGCCCTAATCTGTTTCGGGCAGGGCATGCTGAGCCTTTGGTAAATTCCTCTTCCTGGTGGGAAATGAGCGTTACATTTGCCCGTGCAGACACCTACAGCTAGTCTCTCATTGGTTCTCCCTATTCCTGTTCATCTTGCACAGAAATTGCAAGCTGTGCCAAACAGGAGGTTAAAGGCACTGACTCTCCAAGCAGGGAGACTGTTAGTAAATCATCTGGAATGGTGAACCCGAGGACCAGGATACGAAAACTGAGATGCATTTTAAATCATTTCCCCATAACACGGTGGACCATACTGTGGGTTTCACATGCATGTTTTAGCTGGAGGAAGAATCCCTTGAACCTGAAGAGTTGGGACCCATGGAATAGGTACCATACAGTATGACTTCAAAGGGTGTGCATTTGCTCACCTAAACTCACCAATGCTATCAGCCTGAAGTGTCCAGCCTTATGTCTCAACCAGCTCTGGGTGTAGATGTGGTCAATCCCGGTTGCATCACATGCCCTGAGTGAATTATTTAAGAATTGCTCTCTATTTCACTGTCTTTGTGTTTTGTTTTCGAAATTTATTTTGATAATGGGATTTATCGGATTTTCACTGCTGCCTTTCGGCCGCTGTACACACCCTTGATTCTCTTACGGAGACATATATATCCATGGGTTTTAAGATTCTTCCTAGTCAGGTATATTCCTAGGCGTTGAATATGTGGTGTTGGGTCCATTTCGTTGAGCAAGGAGTAGGACTTGTCTATTACATATTGGGCTTATGGAAAGTTATCTGTGCTAATTTCAGTCTCTGGTTTTATGCAGCACCCCAAGGCACCTTTCCCCATAAGCAAGCACTAGTTGGTTTTCTAAATTTGAGACCCTTTTCTATTTTGTAATTCAGTTCATGTGTAGTCAAGTTTACATTCCGTGTATTCGTGATATCTTATGATGTTTCTTTTTCTGTGTGACGTAGTTCACGTAGAATCACCGTACCTGCATCCACTCACTATGCCGCTACGGGCCTGATGACACAGATTTCATTGCTGAGTGATATTGCATTGTACGTACGTGCCACAAGTTCTTTATCCATTTTTTGCTTTCTGGGATATTTACCTGATACTGTAGACGAGCTTCTTGTGAACACAGCCGTCTCAAATATTGGGGTGGCTGTCTGTTTTTGATTTTAATTTCCGTAAGCTATAGGACCATAAGTGGAAGTGCCATAGGCTGTGTTGCTTTGTTTCTTTCGTGTTTCAGGAAACACCATACACTTCTCCAGGGTGGCTGCTGGCAATTTACATCCTGCCAATCAGCATAACAAGGCTCCCTGTTCTCCATATCCTGTCCTACCTTTCTGGATTTTACACTTTTTTCAGATGGCCCTTTTGCCAGGGGGGCAGTGAGACTTCATTGTAGTGCAGATTTCATTTACAGGCTTGCTTGGTTGGCCAAAAAGGGCGTATGCGTTTTTTCCTGAATATATTCAGGAAAAAACGCATACGCCCTTTTTGGCCAAGTGCATCATTGTCGACGTTCTGCCTCTTTTCCTATGCTTTCAGGGCAATTCCAGTCTACCCCCTGCAATCGTTTTCCTGAAATTCTGCCCCGCTTTCAAGTCCCCTTCGCAGGCTTACTTCAATATATTTTTGGAGGAAAGCTGTCATTTATAACTCTGCAGGTTTGTGAATTACAGTGCCCCTGAGCTCCTTTCTTCAACTCGCTTTCTTGTGAGCTGGGCACAAAACCGCAGGATTGCTTCAGGCCCTAATCTGTTTCCAGCAGGGCACACTGAGCCTTTGTTTAATTCCTCTTCCTGGTGGGCAATGAGTGTTACATTTGCCCGTGCAGACACCTACAGCTAGTCTCTCATTGGTTCTCCCTATTCCTGTTCATTTTGCACAGAAATTGCAAGCTGTGCCAAAGAGGAGGTTAAAGGCACTGACTCTCCAAGCGGGGAGAGTGTTAGTAAAGCATCTGGAATGGTGAACCCGAGGACCAGGATACGAAAACTGAGATGCATTTTAAATCATTTCCCAATCACATGGTGGACGATACTCTTGGTTTCCCATGCATGTTTTAGCTGGAGGAAGAATCCCTTGAACCTGGAGAGTTGGGACCCATGGAATGGGTACCATGCAGTATGACTTCAAAGGGTCTGCATTTGCTCACCGAAACTCACCAATGCTATCAGCCTGAAGTGTCCAGCCTTATGTCTCAACCAGCTCTGGGTGTAGATGTGTTAAATCCCGGTTGCATCACATGCCCTGAGTGAATTATTTAAGAATTGCTCTCTATTTCACTGTCTTTATGATTTTTTTTTGAAATTTATTTTGATAATGGGATTTATCGGATTTTCACTGCTGCGTTTATGCCGCTGTACACACGCTTGATTCTCTTATGGAGACATATATATCCATGGGTTTTAAGATTCTTCCTAGTCAGGTATATTCCTAGGCGTTGAATATGTGGTGTTGGGTCCATTTCGTTGAGCAAGGAGTAGGTCTTGTCTATTACATATTTGGCTTATGGAAAGTTATCTGTTCTAATTTCAGTCTCTGGTTTATGAAGCACCCCAACGCACCTTTCCCCATAAGCAAGCACTAGTTGGTTTTCTAAATTTGAGACCCTGTTCTGTTTTGTAATTCAGTTCATGTGTAGTCAAGTTTACATTCCGTGTATTAGTGATATCTTATGATGTTTCTTTTTCTGTGTGACGTAGTTCACGTAGAATCACCGTACCTGCATCCACTCACTATGCCGCTACGGGCCTGATGACACAGATTTCATTGCTGAGTGATATTGCATTGTACGTACGTGCCACAACTTCTTTATCCATATTTTGCTTTCTGGGATATTTACCTGTTACTGTAGACGAGCTTCTTGTGAACACAGCCGTCCCAAATATTGGGGTGGCTGTCTGTTTTTGATTTTAATTTCCGTAAGCTATAGGACCATAAGTGGAAGTGCCATAGACTGTGTTGCTTTGTTTCTTATGTGTTTCAGGAAACACCATACACTTCTCCAGGCAGGCTGCTGGCAATTTACATCCTGCCAATCAGCATAACAAGGCTCCCTGTTCTCCATATACTGTCCTACCTTTCTGGATTTTACACTTTTTTCAGATGGCCCTCTTGCCCGGGGGGCAGTGAGACTTCATTGTAGTGCAGATTTCCTTTACAGGCTTGCTTGGTTGGCCAAAAAGGGCGTATGCGTTTTTTCCTGAATATATTCAGGAAAAAACGCATACGCCCTTTTTGGCCAAGTGCATCATTGTCGACGTTCTGCCTCTTTTCCTATGCTTTCAGGGCAATTCCAGTCTACCCCCTGCAATCGTTTTCCTGAAATTCTGCCCCGCTTTCAAGTCCCCTTCGCAGGCTTACTTCAATATATTTTTGGAGGATAGCTGTCATTTATAACTCTGCAGGTTTGTGAATTACAGTGCCCCTGAGCTCCTTTCTTCAACTCGCTTTCTTGTGAACTGGGCACAAAACCGCAGGATTGCTTCAGGCCCTAATCTGTTTCGGGCAGGGCATGCTGAGCCTTTGGTAAATTCCTCTTCCTGGTGGGAAATGAGCGTTACATTTGCCCGTGCAGACACCTACAGCTAGTCTCTCATTGGTTCTCCCTATTCCTGTTCATCTTGCACAGAAATTGCAAGCTGTGCCAAACAGGAGGTTAAAGGCACTGACTCTCCAAGCAGGGAGACTGTTAGTAAATCATCTGGAATGGTGAACCCGAGGACCAGGATACGAAAACTGAGATGCATTTTAAATCATTTCCCCATAACACGGTGGACCATACTGTGGGTTTCACATGCATGTTTTAGCTGGAGGAAGAATCCCTTGAACCTGAAGAGTTGGGACCCATGGAATAGGTACCATACAGTATGACTTCAAAGGGTGTGCATTTGCTCACCGAAACTCACCAATGCTATCAGCCTGAAGTGTCCAGCCTTATGTCTCAACCAGCTCTGGGTGTAGATGTGGTCAATCCCGGTTGCATCACATGCCCTGAGTGAATTATTTAAGAATTGCTCTCTATTTCACTGTCTTTGTGTTTTGTTTTCGAAATTTATTTTGATAATGGGATTTATCGGATTTTCACTGCTGCCTTTCGGCCGCTGTACACACCCTTGATTCTCTTACGGAGACATATATATCCATGGGTTTTAAGATTCTTCCTAGTCAGGTATATTCCTAGGCGTTGAATATGTGGTGTGGGGTCCATTTCGTTGAGCAAGGAGTAGGTCTTGTCTATTACATATTGGGCTTATGGAAAGTTATCTGTGCTAATTTCAGTCTCTGGTTTTATGCAGCACCCCAAGGCACCTTTCCCCATAAGCAAGCACTAGTTGGTTTTCTAAATTTGAGACCCTTTTCTATTTTGTAATTCAGTTCATGTGTAGTCAAGTTTACATTCCGTGTATTCGTGATATCTTATGATGTTTCTTTTTCTGTGTGACGTAGTTCACGTAGAATCACCGTACCTGCATCCACTCACTATGCCGCTATGGGCCTGATGACACAGATTTCATTGCTGAGTGATATTGCATTGTACGTACGTGCCACAAGTTCTTTATCCATTTTTTGCTTTCTGGGATATTTACCTGATACTGTAGACGAGCTTCTTGTGAACACAGCCGTCTCAAATATTGGGGTGGCTGTCTGTTTTTGATTTTAATTTCCGTAAGCTATAGGACCAAAAGTGGAAGTGCCATAGGCTGTGTTGCTTTGTTTCTTTCGTGTTTCAGGAAACACCATACACTTCTCCAGGCTGGCTGCTGGCAATTTACATCCTGCCAATCAGCATAACAAGGCTCCCTGTTCTCCATATCCTGTCCTACCTTTCTGGATTTTACACTTTTTTCAGATGGCCCTCTTGCCCGGGGGGCTGTGAGACTTCATTGTAGTGCAGATTTCCTTTACAGGCTTTCTTGGTTGGCCAAAAAGGGCGTATGCGTTTTTTCCTGAATATATTCAGGAAAAAACGCATACGCCCTTTTTGGCCAAGTGCATCATTGTCGACGTTCTGCCTCTTTTCCTATGCTTTCAGGGCAATTCCAGTCTACCCCCTGCAATCGTTTTCCTGAAATTCTGCCCCGCTTTCAAGTCCCCTTCGCAGGCTTACTTCAATATATTTTTGGAGGAAAGCTGTCATTTATAACTCTGCAGGTTTGTGAATTACAGTGCCCCTGAGCTCCTTATTTCAACTCGCTTTCTTGTGAGCTGGGCACAAAACCGCAGGATTGCTTCAGGCCCTAATCTGTTTCCAGCAGGGCACACTGAGCCTTTGTTTAATTCCTCTTCCTGGTGGGCAATGAGCGTTACATTTGCCCGTGCAGACACCTACAGCTAGTCTCTCATTGGTTCTCCCTATTCCTGTTCATTTTGCACAGAAATTGCAAGCTGTGCCAAAGAGGAGGTTAAAGGCACTGACTCTCCAAGCAGGGAGAGTGTTAGTAAAGCATCTGGAATGGTGAACCCGAGGACCAGGATACGAAAACTGAGATGCATTTTAAATCATTTCCCAATCACATGGTGGACGATACTCTTGGTTTCCCATGCATGTTTTAGCTGGAGGAAGAATCCCTTGAACCTGGAGAGTTGGGACCCATGGAATGGGTACCATGCAGTATGACTTCAAAGGGTCTGCATTTGCTCACCGAAACTCACCAATGCTATCAGCCTGAAGTGTCCAGCCTTATGTCTCAACCAGCTCTGGGTGTAGATGTGTTAAATCCCAGTTGCATCACATGCCCTGAGTGAATTATTTAAGAATTGCTCTCTATTTCACTGTCTTTATGATTTTTTTTTGAAATTTATTTTGATAATGGGATTTATCGGATTTTCACTGCTGCGTTTATGCCGCTGTACACACGCTTGATTCTCTTACGGAGACATATATATCCATGGGTTTTAAGATTCTTCCTAGTCAGGTATATTCCTAGGCGTTGAATATGTGGTGTTGGGTCCATTTCGTTGAGCAAGGAGTAGGTCTTGTCTATTACATATTTGGCTTATGGAAAGTTATCTGTGCTAATTTCAGTCTCTGGTTTTATGAAGCACCCCAACGCACCTTTCCCCATAAGCAAGCACTAGTTGGTTTTCTAAATTTGAGACCCTGTTCTGTTTTGTAATTCAGTTCATGTGTAGTCAAGTTTACATTCCGTGTATTAGTGATATCTTATGATGTTTCTTTTTCTGTGTGACGTAGTTCACGTAGAATCACCGTACCTGCATCCACTCAATATGCCGCTACGGGCCTGATGACACAGATTTCATTGCTGAGTGATATTGCATTGTACGTACGTGCCACAACTTCTTTATCCATATTTTGCTTTCTGGGATATTTACCTGTTACTGTAGACGAGCTTCTTGTGAACACAGCCGTCCCAAATATTGGGGTGGCTGTCTGTTTTTGATTTTAATTTCCGTAAGCTATAGGACCATAAGTGGAAGTGCCATAGACTGTGTTGCTTTGTTTCTTATGTGTTTCAGGAAACACCATACACTTCTCCAGGCTGGCTGCTGGCAATTTACATCCTGCCAATCAGCATAACAAGGCTCCCTGTTCTCCATATCCTGTCCTACCTTTCTGGATTTTACACTTTTTTCAGATGGCCCTCTTGCCCGGGGGGCAGTGAGACTTCATTGTAGTGCAGATTTCCTTTACAGGCTTGCTTGGTTGGCCAAAAAGGGCGTATGCGTTTTTTCCTGAATATATTCAGGAAAAAACGCATACGCCCTTTTTGGCCAAGTGCATCATTGTCGACGTTCTGCCTCTTTTCCTATGCTTTCAGGGCAATTCCAGTCTACCCCCTGCAATCGTTTTCCTGAAATTCTGCCCCGCTTTCAAGTCCCCTTCGCAGGCTTACTTCAATATATTTTTGGAGGATAGCTGTCATTTATAACTCTGCAGGTTTGTGAATTACAGTGGCCCTGAGCTCCTTTCTTCAACTCGCTTTCTTGTGAACTGGGCACAAAACCGCAGGATTGCTTCAGGCCCTAATCTGTTTCGGGCAGGGCATGCTGAGCCTTTGGTAAATTCCTCTTCCTGGTGGGAAATGAGCGTTACATTTGCCCGTGCAGACACCTACAGCTAGTCTCTCATTGGTTCTCCCTATTCCTGTTCATCTTGCACAGAAATTGCAAGCTGTGCCAAACAGGAGGTTAAAGGCACTGACTCTCCAAGCAGGGAGACTGTTAGTAAATCATCTGGAATGGTGAACCCGAGGACCAGGATACGAAAACTGAGATGCATTTTAAATCATTTCCCCATAACACGGTGGACCATACTGTGGGTTTCACATGCATGTTTTAGCTGGAGGAAGAATCCCTTGAACCTGAAGAGTTGGGACCCATGGAATAGGTACCATACAGTATGACTTCAAAGGGTGTGCATTTGCTCACCGAAACTCACCAATGCTATCAGCCTGAAGTGTCCAGCCTTATGTCTCAACCAGCTCTGGGTGTAGATGTGGTCAATCCCGGTTGCATCACATGCCCTGAGTGAATTATTTAAGAATTGCTCTCTATTTCACTGTCTTTGTGTTTTGTTTTCGAAATTTATTTTGATAATGGGATTTATCGGATTTTCACTGCTGCCTTTCGGCCGCTGTACACACCCTTGATTCTCTTACGGAGACATATATATCCATGGGTTTTAAGATTCTTCCTAGTCAGGTATATTCCTAGGCGTTGAATATGTGGTGTTGGGTCCATTTCGTTGAGCAAGGAGTAGGTCTTGTCTATTACATATTGGGCTTATGGAAAGTTATCTGTGCTAATTTCAGTCTCTGGTTTTATGCAGCACCCCAAGGCACCTTTCCCCATAAGCAAGCACTAGTTGGTTTTCTAAATTTGAGACCCTTTTCTATTTTGTAATTCAGTTCATGTGTAGTCAAGTTTACATTCCGTGTATTCGTGATATCTTATGATGTTTCTTTTTCTGTGTGACGTAGTTCACGTAGAATCACCGTACCTGCATCCACTCACTATGCCGCTATGGGCCTGATGACACAGATTTCATTGCTGAGTGATATTGCATTGTACGTACGTGCCACAAGTTCTTTATCCATTTTTTGCTTTCTGGGATATTTACCTGATACTGTAGACGAGCTTCTTGTGAACACAGCCGTCTCAAATATTGGGGTGGCTGTCTGTTTTTGATTTTAATTTCCGTAAGCTATAGGACCATAAGTGGAAGTGCCATAGGCTGTGTTGCTTTGTTTCTTTCGTGTTTCAGGAAACACCATACACTTCTCCAGGCTGGCTGCTGGCAATTTACATCCTGCCAATCAGCATAACAAGGCTCCCTGTTCTCCATATCCTGTCCTACCTTTCTGGATATTACACTTTTTTCAGATGGCCCTTTTGCCAGGGGGGCAGTGAGACTTCATTGTAGTGCAGATTTCATTTACAGGCTTGCTTGGTTGGCCAAAAAGGGCGTATGCGTTTTTTCCTGAATATATTCAGGAAAAAACGCATACGCCCTTTTTGGCCAAGTGCATCATTGTCGACGTTCTGCCTCTTTTCCTATGCTTTCAGGGCAATTCCAGTCTACCCCCTGCAATCGTTTTCCTGAAATTCTGCCCCACTTTCAAGTCCCCTTCGCAGGCTTACTTCAATATATTTTTGGAGGAAAGCTGTCATTTATAACTCTGCAGGTTTGTGAATTACAGTGCCCCTGAGCTCCGTTCTTCAACTCGCTTTCTTGTGAGCTGGGCACAAAACCGCAGGATTGCTTCAGGCCCTAATCTGTTTCCAGCAGGGCACACTGAGCCTTTGTTTAATTCCTCTTCCTGGTGGGCAATGAGCGTTACATTTGCCCGTGCAGACACCTACAGCTAGTCTCTCATTGGTTCTCCCTATTCCTGTTCATTTTGCACAGAAATTGCAAGCTGTGCCAAAGAGGAGGTTAAAGGCACTGACTCTCCAAGCGGGGAGAGTGTTAGTAAAGCATCTGGAATGGTGAACCCGAGGACCAGGATACGAAAACTGAGATGCATTTTAAATCATTTCCCAATCACATGGTGGACGATACTCTTGGTTTCCCATGCATGTTTTAGCTGGAGGAAGAATCCCTTGAGCCTGGAGAGTTGGGACCCATGGAATGGGTACCATGCAGTATGACTTCAAAGGGTCTGCATTTGCTCACCGAAACTCACCAATGCTATCAGCCTGAAGTGTCCAGCCTTATGTCTCAACCAGCTCTAGGTGTAGATGTGTTAAATCCCTGTTGCATCACATGCCCTGAGTGAATTATTTAAGAAGTGCTCTCTATTTCACTGTCTTTATGATTTTTTTTTGAAATTTATTTTGATAATGGGATTTATCGGATTTTCACTGCTGCGTTTATGCCGCTGTACACACGCTTGATTCTCTTACGGAGACATATATATCCATGGGTTTTAAGATTCTTCCTAGTCAGGTATATTCCTAGGCGTTGAATATGTGGTGTTGGGTCCATTTCGTTGAGCAAGGAGTAGGTCTTGTCTATTACATATTTGGCTTATGGAAAGTTATCTGTGCTAATTTCAGTCTCTGGTTTTATGAAGCACCCCAACGCACCTTTCCCCATAAGCAAGCACTAGTTGGTTTTCTAAATTTGAGACCCTGTTCTGTTTTGTAATTCAGTTCATGTGTAGTCAAGTTTACATTCCGTGTATTAGTGATATCTTATGATGTTTCTTTTTCTGTGTGACGTAGTTCACGTAGAATCACCGTACCTGCATCCACTCACTATGCCGCTACGGGCCTGATGACACAGATTTCATTGCTGAGTGATATTGCATTGTACGTACGTGCCACAACTTCTTTATCCATATTTTGCTTTCTGGGATATTTACCTGTTACTGTAGACGAGCTTCTTGTGAACACAGCCGTCCCAAATATTGGGGTGGCTGTCTGTTTTTGATTTTAATTTCCGTAAGCTATAGGACCATAAGTGGAAGTGCCATAGACTGTGTTGCTTTGTTTCTTATGTGTTTCAGGAAACACCATACACTTCTCCAGGCTGGCTGCTGGCAATTTACATCCTGCCAATCAGCATAACAAGGCTCCCTGTTCTCCATATCCTGTCCTACCTTTCTGGATTTTACACTTTTTTCAGATGGCCCTCTTGCCCGGGGGGCAGTGAGACTTCATTGTAGTGCAGATTTCCTTTACAGGCTTGCTTGGTTGGCCAAAAAGGGCGTATGCGTTTTTTCCTGAATATATTCAGGAAAAAACGCATACGCCCTTTTTGGCCAAGTGCATCATTGTCGACGTTCTGCCTCTTTTCCTATGCTTTCAGGGCAATTCCAGTCTACCCCCTGCAATCGTTTTCCTGAAATTCTGCCCCGCTTTCAAGTCCCCTTCGCAGGCTTACTTCAATATATTTTTGGAGGAAAGCTGTCATTTATAACTCTGCAGGTTTGTGAATTACAGTGCCCCTGAGCTCCTTTCTTCAACTCGCTTTCTTGTGAGCTGGGCACAAAACCGCAGGATTGCTTCAGGCCCTAATCTGTTTCCAGCAGGGCACACTGAGCCTTTGTTTAATTCCTCTTCCTGGTGGGCAATGAGCGTTACATTTGCCCGTGCAGACACCTACAGATAGTCTCTCATTGGTTCTCCCTATTCCTGTTCATTTTGCACAGAAATTGCAAGCTGTGCCAAAGAGGAGGTTAAAGGCACTGACTCTCCAAGCGGGGAGAGTGTTAGTAAAGCATCTGGAATGGTGAACCCGAGGACCAGGATACGAAAACTGAGATGCATTTTAAATCATTTCCCAATCACATGGTGGACGATACTCTTGGTTTCCCATGCATGTTTTAGCTGGAGGAAGAATCCCTTGAACCTGGAGAGTTGGGACCCATGGAATGGGTACCATGCAGTATGACTTCAAAGGGTCTGCATTTGCTCACCGAAACTCACCAATGCTATCAGCCTGAAGTGTCCAGCCTTATGTCTCAACCAGCTCTGGGTGTAGATGTGTTAAATCCCGGTTGCATCACATGCCCTGAGTGAATTATTTAAGAATTGCTCTCTATTTCACTGTCTTTATGATTTTTTTTTGAAATTTATTTTGATAATGGGATTTATCGGATTTTCACTGCTGCGTTTATGCCGCTGTACACACGCTTGATTCTCTTACGGAGACATATATATCCATGGGTTTTAAGATTCTTCCTAGTCAGGTATATTCCTAGGCGTTGAATATGTGGTGTTGGGTCCATTTCGTTGAGCAAGGAGTAGGTCTTGTCTATTACATATTTGGCTTATGGAAAGTTATCTGTGCTAATTTCAGTCTCTGGTTTTATGAAGCACCCCAACGCACCTTTCCCCATAAGCAAGCACTAGTTGGTTTTCTAAATTTGAGACCCTGTTCTGTTTTGTAATTCAGTTCATGTGTAGTCAAGTTTACATTCCGTGTATTAGTGATATCTTATGATGTTTCTTTTTCTGTGTGACGTAGTTCACGTAGAATCACCGTACCTGCATCCACTCACTATGCCGCTACGGGCCTGATGACACAGATTTCATTGCTGAGTGATATTGCATTGTACGTACGTGCCACAACTTCTTTATCCATATTTTGCTTTCTGGGATATTTACCTGTTACTGTAGACGAGCTTCTTGTGAACACAGCCGTCCCAAATATTGGGGTGGCTGTCTGTTTTTGATTTTAATTTCCGTAAGCTATAGGACCATAAGTGGAAGTGCCATAGACTGTGTTGCTTTGTTTCTTATGTGTTTCAGGAAACACCATACACTTCTCCAGGCTGGCTGCTGGCAATTTACATCCTGCCAATCAGCATAACAAGGCTCCCTGTTCTCCATATCCTGTCCTACCTTTCTGGATTTTACACTTTTTTCAGATGGCCCTCTTGCCCGGGGGGCAGTGAGACTTCATTGTAGTGCAGATTTCCTTTACAGGCTTGCTTGGTTGGCCAAAAAGGGCGTATGCGTTTTTTCCTGAATATATTCAGGAAAAAACGCATACGCCCTTTTTGGCCAAGTGCATCATTGTCGACGTTCTGCCTCTTTTCCTATGCTTTCAGGGCAATTCCAGTCTACCCCCTGCAATCGTTTTCCTGAAATTCTGCCCCGCTTTCAAGTCCCCTTCGCAGGCTTACTTCAATATATTTTTGGAGGATAGCTGTCATTTATAACTCTGCAGGTTTGTGAATTACAGTGCCCCTGAGCTCCTTTCTTCAACTCGCTTTCTTGTGAACTGGGCACAAAACCGCAGGATTGCTTCAGGCCCTAATCTGTTTCGGGCAGGGCATGCTGAGCCTTTGGTAAATTCCTCTTCCTGGTGGGAAATGAGCGTTACATTTGCCCGTGCAGACACTTACAGCTAGTCTCTCATTGGTTCTCCCTATTCCTGTTCATCTTGCACAGAAATTGCAAGCTGTGCCAAACAGGAGGTTAAAGGCACTGACTCTCCAAGCAGGGAGACTGTTAGTAAATCATCTGGAATGGTGATCCCGAGGACCAGGATACGAAAACTGAGATGCATTTTAAATCATTTCCCCATAACACGGTGGACCATACTGTGGGTTTCACATGCATGTTTTAGCTGGAGGAAGAATTCCTTGAACCTGAAGAGTTGGGACCCATGGAATAGGTACCATACAGTATGACTTCAAAGGGTGTGCATTTGCTCACCTAAACTCACCAATGCTATCAGCCTGAAGTGTCCAGCCTTATGTCTCAACCAGCTCTGGGTGTAGATGTGGTCAATCCCGGTTGCATCACATGCCCTGAGTGAATTATTTAAGAATTGCTCTCTATTTCACTGTCTTTGTGTTTTGTTTTCGAAATTTATTTTGATAATGGGATTTATCGGATTTTCACTGCTGCCTTTCGGCCGCTGTACACACCCTTGATTCTCTTACGGAGACATATATATCCATGGGTTTTAAGATTCTTCCTAGTCAGGTATATTCCTAGGCGTTGAATATGTGGTGTTGGGTCCATTTCGTTGAGCAAGGAGTAGGTCTTGTCTATTACATATTGGGCTTATGGAAAGTTATCTGTGCTAGTTTCAGTCTCTGGTTTTATGCAGCACCCCAAGGCACCTTTCCCCATAAGCAAGCACTAGTTGGTTTTCTAAATTTGAGGCCCTGTTCTGTTTTGTAATTCAGTTCATGTGTAGTCAAGTTTACATTCCGTGTATTCGTGATATCTTATGATGTTTCTTTTTCTGTGTGACGTAGTTCACGTAGAATCACCGTACCTGCATCCACTCACTATGCCGCTATGGGCCTGATGACACAGATTTCATTGCTGAGTGATATTGCATTGTACGTACGTGCCACAAGTTCTTTATCCATTTTTTGCTTTCTGGGATATTTACCTGATACTGTAGACGAGCTTCTTGTGAACACAGCCGTCTCAAATATTGGGGTGGCTGTCTGTTTTTGATTTTAATTTCCGTAAGCTATAGGACCATAAGTGGAAGTGCCATAGGCTGTGTTGCTTTGTTTCTTTCGTGTTTCAGGAAACACCATACACTTCTCCAGGGTGGCTGCTGGCAATTTACATCCTGCCAATCAGCATAACAAGGCTCCCTGTTCTCCATATCCTGTCCTACCTTTCTGGATTTTACACTTTTTTCAGATGGCCCTTTTGCCAGGGGGGCAGTGAGACTTCATTGTAGTGCAGCTTTCATTTACAGGCTTGCTTGGTTGGCCAAAAAGGGCGTATGCGTTTTTTCCTGAATATATTCAGGAAAAAACGCATACGCCCTTTTTGGCCAAGTGCATCATTGTCGACGTTCTGCCTCTTTTCCTATGCTTTCAGGGCAATTCCAGTCTACCCCCTGCAATCGTTTTCCTGAAATTCTGCCCCGCTTTCAAGTCCCCTTCGCAGGCTTACTTCAATATATTTTTGGAGGAAAGCTGTCATTTATAACTCTGCAGGTTTGTGAATTACAGTGCCCCTGAGCTCCTTTCTTCAACTCGCTTTCTTGTGAGCTGGGCACAAAACCGCAGGATTGCTTCAGGCCCTAATCTGTTTCCAGCAGGGCACACTGAGCCTTTGTTTAATTCCTCTTCCTGTTGGGCAATGAGCGTTACATTTGCCCGTGCAGACACCTACAGCTAGTCTCTCATTGGTTCTCCCTATTCCTGTTCATTTTGCACAGAAATTGCAAGCTGTGCCAAAGAGGAGGTTAAAGGCACTGACTCTCCAAGCGGGGAGAGTGTTAGTAAAGCATCTGGAATGGTGAACCCGAGGACCAGGATACGAAAACTGAGATGCATTTTAAATCATTTCCCAATCACATGGTGGACGATACTCTTGGTTTCCCATGCATGTTTTAGCTGGAGGAAGAATCCCTTGAACCTGGAGAGTTGGGACCCATGGAATGGGTACCATGCAGTATGACTTCAAAGGGTCTGCATTTGCTCACCGAAACTCACCAATGCTATCAGCCTGAAGTGTCCAGCCTTATGTCTCAACCAGCTCTGGGTGTAGATGTGTTAAATCCCGGTTGCATCACATGCCCTGAGTGAATTATTTAAGAATTGCTCTCTATTTCACTGTCTTTATGATTTTTTTTTGAAATTTATTTTGATAATGGGATTTATCGGATTTTCACTGCTGCGTTTATGCCGCTGTACACACGCTTGATTCTCTTACGGAGACATATATATCCATGGGTTTTAAGATTCTTCCTAGTCAGGTATATTCCTAGGCGTTGAATATGTGGTGTTGGGTCCATTTCGTTGAGCAAGGAGTAGGTCTTGTCTATTACATATTTGGCTTATGGAAAGTTATCTGTGCTAATTTCAGTCTCTGGTTTTATGAAGCACCCCAACGCACCTTTCCCCATAAGCAAGCACTAGTTGGTTTTCTAAATTTGAGACCCTGTTCTGTTTTGTAATTCAGTTCATGTGTAGTGATTAGTGTATTAGTGATATCTTATGATGTTTCTTTTTCTGTGTGACGTAGTTCACGTAGAATCACCGTACCTGCATCCACTCACTATGCCGCTACGGGCCTGATGACACAGATTTCATTGCTGAGTGATATTGCATTGTACGTACGTGCCACAACTTCTTTATCCATATTTTGCTTTCTGGGATATTTACCTGTTACTGTAGACGAGCTTCTTGTGAACACAGCCGTCCCAAATATTGGGGTGGCTGTCTGTTTTTGATTTTAATTTCCGTAAGCTATAGGACCATAAGTGGAAGTGCCATAGACTGTGTTGCTTTGTTTCTTATGTGTTTCAGGAAACACCATACACTTCTCCAGGCTGGCTGCTGGCAATTTACATCCTGCCAATCAGCATAACAAGGCTCCCTGTTCTCCATATCCTGTCCTACCTTTCTGGATTTTACACTTTTTTCAGATGGCCCTCTTGCCCGGGGGGCAGTGAGACTTCATTGTAGTGCAGATTTCCTTTACAGGCTTGCTTGGTTGGCCAAAAAGGGCGTATGCGTTTTTTCCTGAATATATTCAGGAAAAAACGCATACGCCCTTTTTGGCCAAGTGCATCATTGTCGACGTTCTGCCTCTTTTCCTATGCTTTCAGGGCAATTCCAGTCTACCCCCTGCAATCGTTTTCCTGAAATTCTGCCCCGCTTTCAAGTCCCCTTCGCAGGCTTACTTCAATATATTTTTGGAGGAAAGCTGTCATTTATAACTCTGCAGGTTTGTGAATTACAGTGCCCCTGAGCTCCTTTCTTCAACTCGCTTTCTTGTGAGCTGGGCACAAAACCGCAGGATTGCTTCAGGCCCTAATCTGTTTCCAGCAGGGCACACTGAGCCTTTGTTTAATTCCTCTTCCTGGTGGGCAATGAGCGTTACATTTGCCCGTGCAGACACCTACAGCTAGTCTCTCATTGGTTCTCCCTATTCCTGTTCATTTTGCACAGAAATTGCAAGCTGTGCCAAAGAGGAGGTTAAAGGCACTGACTCTCCAAGCGGGGAGAGTGTTAGTAAAGCATCTGGAATGGTGAACCCGAGGACCAGGATACGAAAACTGAGATGCATTTTAAATCATTTCCCAATCACATGGTGGACGATACTCTTGGTTTCCCATGCATGTTTTAGCTGGAGGAAGAATCCCTTGAACCTGGAGAGTTGGGACCCATGGAATGGGTACCATGCAGTATGACTTCAAAGGGTCTGCATTTGCTCACCGAAACTCACCAATGCTATCAGCCTGAAGTGTCCAGCCTTATGTCTCAACCAGCTCTGGGTGTAGATGTGTTAAATCCCGGTTGCATCACATGCCCTGAGTGAATTATTTAAGAATTGCTCTCTATTTCACTGTCTTTATGATTTTTTTTTGAAATTTATTTTGATAATGGGATTTATCGGATTTTCACTGCTGCGTTTATGCCGCTGTACACACGCTTGATTCTCTTACGGAGACATATATATCCATGGGTTTTAAGATTCTTCCTAGTCAGGTATATTCCTAGGCGTTGAATATGTGGTGTTGGGTCCATTTCGTTGAGCAAGGAGTAGGTCTTGTCTATTACATATTTGGCTTATGGAAAGTTATCTGTGCTAATTTCAGTCTCTGGTTTTATGAAGCACCCCAACGCACCTTTCCCCATAAGCAAGCACTAGTTGGTTTTCTAAATTTGAGACCCTGTTCTGTTTTGTAATTCAGTTCATGTGTAGTCAAGTTTACATTCCGTGTATTAGTGATATCTTATGATGTTTCTTTTTCTGTGTGACGTAGTTCACGTAGAATCACCGTACCTGCATCCACTCACTATGCCGCTACGGGCCTGATGACACAGATTTCATTGCTGAGTGATATTGCATTGTACGTACGTGCCACAACTTCTTTATCCATATTTTGCTTTCTGGGATATTTACCTGTTACTGTAGACGAGCTTCTTGTGAACACAGCCGTCCCAAATATTGGGGTGGCTGTCTGTTTTTGATTTTAATTTCCGTAAGCTATAGGACCATAAGTGGAAGTGCCATAGACTGTGTTGCTTTGTTTCTTATGTGTTTCAGGAAACACCATACACTTCTCCAGGCTGGCTGCTGGCAATTTACATCCTGCCAATCAGCATAACAAGGCTCCCTGTTCTCCATATCCTGTCCTACCTTTCTGGATTTTACACTTTTTTCAGATGGCCCTCTTGCCCGGGGGGCAGTGAGACTTCATTGTAGTGCAGATTTCCTTTACAGGCTTGCTTGGTTGGCCAAAAAGGGCGTATGCGTTTTTTCCTGAATATATTCAGGAAAAAACGCATACGCCCTTTTTGGCCAAGTGCATCATTGTCGACGTTCTGCCTCTTTTCCTATGCTTTCAGGGCAATTCCAGTCTACCCCCTGCAATCGTTTTCCAGAAATTCTGCCCCGCTTTCAAGTCCCCTTCGCAGGCTTACTTCAATATATTTTTGGAGGATAGCTGTCATTTATAACTCTGCAGGTTTGTGAATTACAGTGCCCCTGAGCTCCTTTCTTCAACTCGCTTTCTTGTGAACTGGGCACAAAACCGCAGGATTGCTTCAGGCCCTAATCTGTTTCGGGCAGGGCACGCTGAGCCTTTGGTAAATTCCTCTTCCTGGTGGGAAATGAGCGTTACATTTGCCCGTGCAGACACCTACAGCTAGTCTCTCATTGGTTCTCCCTATTCCTGTTCATCTTGCACAGAAATTGCAAGCTGTGCCAAACAGGAGGTTAAAGGCACTGACTCTCCAAGCAGGGAGACTGTTAGTAAATCATCTGGAATGGTGAACCCGAGGACCAGGATACGAAAACTGAGATGCATTTTAAATCATTTCCCCATAACACGGTGGACCATACTGTGGGTTTCACATGCATGTTTTAGCTGGAGGAAGAATCCCTTGAACCTGAAGAGTTGGGACCCATGGAATAGGTACCATGCAGTATGACTTCAAAGGGTGTGCATTTGCTCACCTAAACTCACCAATGCTATCAGCCTGAAGTGTCCAGCCTTATGTCTCAACCAGCTCTGGGTGTAGATGTGGTCAATCCCGGTTGCATCACATGCCCTGAGTGAATTATTTAAGAATTGCTCTCTATTTCACTGTCTTTGTGTTTTGTTTTCGAAATTTATTTTGATAATGGGATTTATCGGATTTTCACTGCTGCCTTTCGGCCGCTGTACACACCCTTGATTCTCTTACGGAGACATATATATCCATGGGTTTTAAGATTCTTCCTAGTCAGGTATATTCCTAGGCGTTGAATATGTGGTGTTGGGTCCATTTCGTTGAGCAAGGAGTAGGTCTTGTCTATTACATATTGGGCTTATGGAAAGTTATCTGTGCTAATTTCAGTCTCTGGTTTTATGCAGCACCCCAAGGCACCTTTCCCCATAAGCAAGCACTAGTTGGTTTTCTAAATTTGAGACCCTTTTCTATTTTGTAATTCAGTTCATGTGTAGTCAAGTTTACATTCCGTGTATTCGTGATATCTTATGATGTTTCTTTTTCTGTGTGACGTAGTTCACGTAGAATCACCGTACCTGCATCCACTCACTATGCCGCTACGGGCCTGATGACACAGATTTCATTGCTGAGTGATATTGCATTGTACGTACGTGCCACAAGTTCTTTATCCATTTTTTGCTTTCTGGGATATTTACCTGATACTGTAGACGAGCTTCTTGTGAACACAGCCGTCTCAAATATTGGGGTGGCTGTCTGTTTTTGATTTTAATTTCCGTAAGCTATAGGACCATAAGTGGAAGTGCCATAGGCTGTGTTGCTTTGTTTCTTTCGTGTTTCAGGAAACACCATACACTTCTCCAGGGTGGCTGCTGGCAATTTACATCCTGCCAATCAGCATAACAAGGCTCCCTGTTCTCCATATCCTGTCCTACCTTTCTGGATTTTACACTTTTTTCAGATGGCCCTTTTGCCAGGGGGGCAGTGAGACTTCATTGTAGTGCAGATTTCATTTACAGGCTTGCTTGGTTGGCCAAAAAGGGCGTATGCGTTTTTTCCTGAATATATTCAGGAAAAAACGCATACGCCCTTTTTGGCCAAGTGCATCATTGTCGACGTTCTGCCTCTTTTCCTATGCTTTCAGGGCAATTCCAGTCTACCCCCTGCAATCGTTTTCCTGAAATTCTGCCCCGCTTTCAAGTCCCCTTCGCAGGCTTACTTCAATATATTTTTGGAGGAAAGCTGTCATTTATAACTCTGCAGGTTTGTGAATTACAGTGCCCCTGAGCTCCTTTCTTCAACTCGCTTTCTTGTGAGCTGGGCACAAAACCGCAGGATTGCTTCAGGCCCTAATCTGTTTCCAGCAGGGCACACTGAGCCTTTGTTTAATTCCTCTTCCTGGTGGGCAATGAGCGTTACATTTGCCCGTGCAGACACCTACAGCTAGTCTCTCATTGGTTCTCCCTATTCCTGTTCATTTTGCACAGAAATTGCAAGCTGTGCCAAAGAGGAGGTTAAAGGCACTGACTCTCCAAGCGGGGAGAGTGTTAGTAAAGCATCTGGAATGGTGAACCCGAGGACCAGGATACGAAAACTGAGATGCATTTTAAATCATTTCCCAATCACATGGTGGACGATACTCTTGGTTTCCCATGCATGTTTTAGCTGGAGGAAGAATCCCTTGAACCTGGAGAGTTGGGACCCATGGAATGGGTACCATGCAGTATGACTTCAAAGGGTCTGCATTTGCTCACCGAAACTCACCAATGCTATCAGCCTGAAGTGTCCAGCCTTATGTCTCAACCAGCTCTGGGTGTAGATGTGTTAAATCCCGGTTGCATCACATGCCCTGAGTGAATTATTTAAGAATTGCTCTCTATTTCACTGTCTTTATGATTTTTTTTTGAAATTTATTTTGATAATGGGATTTATCGGATTTTCACTGCTGCGTTTATGCCGCTGTACACACGCTTGATTCTCTTATGGAGACATATATATCCATGGGTTTTAAGATTCTTCCTAGTCAGGTATATTCCTAGGCGTTGAATATGTGGTGTTGGGTCCATTTCGTTGAGCAAGGAGTAGGTCTTGTCTATTACATATTTGGCTTATGGAAAGTTATCTGTGCTAATTTCAGTCTCTGGTTTATGAAGCACTCCAACGCACCTTTCCCCATAAGCAAGCACTAGTTGGTTTTCTAAATTTGAGACCCTGTTCTGTTTTGTAATTCAGTTCATGTGTAGTCAAGTTTACATTCCGTGTATTAGGGATATCTTATGATGTTTCTTTTTCTGTGTGACGTAGTTCACGTAGAATCACCGTACCTGCATCCACTCACTATGCCGCTACGGGCCTGATGACACAGATTTCATTGCTGAGTGATATTGCATTGTACGTACGTGCCACAACTTCTTTATCCATATTTTGCTTTCTGGGATATTTACCTGTTACTGTAGACGAGCTTCTTGTGAACACAGCCGTCCCAAATATTGGGGTGGCTGTCTGTTTTTGATTTTAATTTCCGTAAGCTATAGGACCATAAGTGGAAGTGCCATAGACTGTGTTGCTTTGTTTCTTATGTGTTTCAGGAAACACCATACACTTCTCCAGGCAGGCTGCTGGCAATTTACATCCTGCCAATCAGCATAACAAGGCTCCCTGTTCTCCATATACTGTCCTACCTTTCTGGATTTTACACTTTTTTCAGATGGCCCTCTTGCCCGGGGGGCAGTGAGACTTCATTGTAGTGCAGATTTCCTTTACAGGCTTGCTTGGTTGGCCAAAAAGGGCGTATGCGTTTTTTCCTGAATATATTCAGGAAAAAACGCATACGCCCTTTTTGGCCAAGTGCATCATTGTCGACGTTCTGCCTCTTTTCCTATGCTTTCAGGGCAATTCCAGTCTACCCCCTGCAATCGTTTTCCTGAAATTCTGCCCCGCTTTCAAGTCCCCTTCGCAGGCTTACTTCAATATATTTTTGGAGGATAGCTGTCATTTATAACTCTGCAGGTTTGTGAATTACAGTGCCCCTGAGCTCCTTTCTTCAACTCGCTTTCTTGTGAACTGGGCACAAAACCGCAGGATTGCTTCAGGCCCTAATCTGTTTCGGGCAGGGCATGCTGAGCCTTTGGTAAATTCCTCTTCCTGGTGGGAAATGAGCGTTACATTTGCCCGTGCAGACACCTACAGCTAGTCTCTCATTGGTTCTCCCTATTCCTGTTCATCTTGCACAGAAATTGCAAGCTGTGCCAAACAGGAGGTTAAAGGCACTGACTCTGCAAGCAGGGAGACTGTTAGTAAATCATCTGGAATGGTGAACCCGAGGACCAGGATACGAAAACTGAGATGCATTTTAAATCATTTCCCCATAACACGGTGGACCATACTGTGGGTTTCACATGCATGTTTTAGCTGGAGGAAGAATCCCTTGAACCTGAAGAGTTGGGACCCATGGAATAGGTACCATACAGTATGACTTCAAAGGGTGTGCATTTGCTCACCTAAACTCACCAATGCTATCAGCCTGAAGTGTCCAGCCTTATGTCTCAACCAGCTCTGGGTGTAGATGTGGTCAATCCCGGTTGCATCACATGCCCTGAGTGAATTATTTAAGAATTGCTCTCTATTTCACTGTCTTTGTGTTTTGTTTTCGAAATTTATTTTGATAATGGGATTTATCGGATTTTCACTGCTGCCTTTCGGCCGCTGTACACACCCTTGATTCTCTTACGGAGACATATATATCCATGGGTTTTAAGATTCTTCCTAGTCAGGTATATTCCTAGGCGTTGAATATGTGGTGTGGGGTCCATTTCGTTGAGCAAGGAGTAGGTCTTGTCTATTACATATTGGGCTTATGGAAAGTTATCTGTGCTAATTTCAGTCTCTGGTTTTATGCAGCACCCCAAGGCACCTTTCCCCATAAGCAAGCACTAGTTGGTTTTCTAAATTTGAGACCCTTTTCTATTTTGTAATTCAGTTCATGTGTAGTCAAGTTTACATTCCGTGTATTCGTGATATCTTATGATGTTTCTTTTTCTGTGTGACGTAGTTCACGTAGAATCACCATACCTGCATCCACTCACTATGCCGCTATGGGCCTGATGACACAGATTTCATTGCTGAGTGATATTGCATTGTACGTACGTGCCACAAGTTCTTTATCCATTTTTTGCTTTCTGGGATATTTACCTGATACTGTAGACGAGCTTCTTGTGAACACAGCCGTCTCAAATATTGGGGTGGCTGTCTGTTTTTGATTTTAATTTCCGTAAGCTATAGGACCAAAAGTGGAAGTGCCATAGGCTGTGTTGCTTTGTTTCTTTCGTGTTTCAGGAAACACCATACACTTCTCCAGGCTGGCTGCTGGCAATTTACATCCTGCCAATCAGCATAACAAGGCTCCCTGTTCTCCATATCCTGTCCTACCTTTCTGGATTTTACACTTTTTTCAGATGGCCCTCTTGCCCGGGGGGCAGTGAGACTTCATTGTAGTGCAGATTTCCTTTACAGGCTTTCTTGGTTGGCCAAAAAGGGCGTATGCGTTTTTTCCTGAATATATTCAGGAAAAAACGCATACGCCCTTTTTGGCCAAGTGCATCATTGTCGACGTTCTGCCTCTTTTCCTATGCTTTCAGGGCAATTCCAGTCTACCCCCTGCAATCGTTTTCCTGAAATTCTGCCCCGCTTTCAAGTCCCCTTCGCAGGCTTACTTCAATATATTTTTGGAGGAAAGCTGTCATTTATAACTCTGCAGGTTTGTGAATTACAGTGCCCCTGAGCTCCTTATTTCAACTCGCTTTCTTGTGAGCTGGGCACAAAACCGCAGGATTGCTTCAGGCCCTAATCTGTTTCCAGCAGGGCACACTGAGCCTTTGTTTAATTCCTCTTCCTGGTGGGCAATGAGCGTTACATTTGCCCGTGCAGACACCTACAGCTAGTCTCTCATTGGTTCTCCCTATTCCTGTTCATTTTGCACAGAAATTGCAAGCTGTGCCAAAGAGGAGGTTAAAGGCACTGACTCTCCAAGCAGGGAGAGTGTTAGTAAAGCATCTGGAATGGTGAACCCGAGGACCAGGATACGAAAACTGAGATGCATTTTAAATCATTTCCCAATCACATGGTGGACGATACTCTTGGTTTCCCATGCATGTTTTAGCTGGAGGAAGAATCCCTTGAACCTGGAGAGTTGGGACCCATGGAATGGGTACCATGCAGTATGACTTCAAAGGGTCTGCATTTGCTCACCGAAACTCACCAATGCTATCAGCCTGAAGTGTCCAGCCTTATGTCTCAACCAGCTCTGGGTGTAGATGTGTTAAATCCCAGTTGCATCACATGCCCTGAGTGAATTATTTAAGAATTGCTCTCTATTTCACTGTCTTTATGATTTTTTTTTGAAATTTATTTTGATAATGGGATTTATCGGATTTTCACTGCTGCGTTTATGCCGCTGTACACACGCTTGATTCTCTTACGGAGACATATATATCCATGGGTTTTAAGATTCTTCCTAGTCAGGTATATTCCTAGGCGTTGAATATGTGGTGTTGGGTCCATTTCGTTGAGCAAGGAGTAGGTCTTGTCTATTACATATTTGGCTTATGGAAAGTTATCTGTGCTAATTTCAGTCTCTGGTTTTATGAAGCACCCCAACGCACCTTTCCCCATAAGCAAGCACTAGTTGGTTTTCTAAATTTGAGACCCTGTTCTGTTTTGTAATTCAGTTCATGTGTAGTCAAGTTTACATTCCGTGTATTAGTGATATCTTATGATGTTTCTTTTTCTGTGTGACGTAGTTCACGTAGAATCACCGTACCTGCATCCACTCACTATGCCGCTACGGGCCTGATGACACAGATTTCATTGCTGAGTGATATTGCATTGTACGTACGTGCCACAAGTTCTTTATCCATTTTTTGCTTTCTGGGATATTTACCTGATACTGTAGACGAGCTTCTTGTGAACACAGCCGTCTCAAATATTGGGGTGGCTGTCTGTTTTTGATTTTAATTTCCGTAAGCTATAGGACCATAAGTGGAAGTGCCATAGGCTGTGTTGCTTTGTTTCTTTCGTGTTTCAGGAAACACCATACACTTCTCCAGGGTGGCTGCTGGCAATTTACATCCTGCCAATCAGCATAACAAGGCTCCCTGTTCTCCATATCCTGTCCTACCTTTCTGGATTTTACACTTTTTTCAGATGGCCCTTTTGCCAGGGGGGCAGTGAGACTTCATTGTAGTGCAGATTTCATTTACAGGCTTGCTTGGTTGGCCAAAAAGGGCGTATGCGTTTTTTCCTGAATATATTCAGGAAAAAACGCATACGCCCTTTTTGGCCAAGTGCATCATTGTCGACGTTCTGCCTCTTTTCCTATGCTTTCAGGGCAATTCCAGTCTACCCCCTGCAATCGTTTTCCTGAAATTCTGCCCCGCTTTCAAGTCCCCTTCGCAGGCTTACTTCAATATATTTTTGGAGGAAAGCTGTCATTTATAACTCTGCAGGTTTGTGAATTACAGTGCCCCTGAGCTCCTTTCTTCAACTCGCTTTCTTGTGAGCTGGGCACAAAACCGCAGGATTGCTTCAGGCCCTAATCTGTTTCCAGCAGGGCACACTGAGCCTTTGTTTAATTCCTCTTCCTGGTGGGCAATGAGCGTTACATTTGCCCGTGCAGACACCTACAGCTAGTCTCTCATTGGTTCTCCCTATTCCTGTTCATTTTGCACAGAAATTGCAAGCTGTGCCAAAGAGGAGGTTAAAGGCACTGACTCTCCAAGCGGGGAGAGTGTTAGTAAAGCATCTGGAATGGTGAACCCGAGGACCAGGATACGAAAACTGAGATGCATTTTAAATCATTTCCCAATCACATGGTGGACGATACTCTTGGTTTCCCATGCATGTTTTAGCTGGAGGAAGAATCCCTTGAACCTGGAGAGTTGGGACCCATGGAATGGGTACCATGCAGTATGACTTCAAAGGGTCTGCATTTGCTCACCGAAACTCACCAATGCTATCAGCCTGAAGTGTCCAGCCTTATGTCTCAACCAGCTCTGGGTGTAGATGTGTTAAATCCCGGTTGCATCACATGCCCTGAGTGAATTATTTAAGAATTGCTCTCTATTTCACTGTCTTTATGATTTTTTTTTGAAATTTATTTTGATAATGGGATTTATCGGATTTTCACTGCTGCCTTTCGGCCGCTGTACACACGCTTGATTCTCTTACGGAGACATATATATCCATGGGTTTTAAGATTCTTCCTAGTCAGGTATATTCCTAGGCGTTGAATATGTGGTGTTGGGTCCATTTCGTTGAGCAAGGAGTAGGTCTTGTCTATTACATATTGGGCTTATGGAAAGTTATCTGTGCTAATTTCAGTCTCTGGTTTTATGAAGCACCCCAACGCACCTTTCCCCATAAGCAAGCACTAGTTGGTTTTCTAAATTTGAGACCCTGTTCTGTTTTGTAATTCAGTTCATGTGTAGTCAAGTTTACATTCCGTGTATTAGTGATATCTTATGATGTTTCTTTTTCTGTGTGACGTAGTTCACGTAGAATCACCGTACCTGCATCCACTCACTATGCCGCTACGGGCCTGATGACACAGATTTCATTGCTGAGTGATATTGCATTGTACGTACGTGCCACAACTTCTTTATCCATATTTTGCTTTCTGGGATATTTACCTGTTACTGTAGACGAGCTTCTTGTGAACACAGCCGTCCCAAATATTGGGGTGGCTGTCTGTTTTTGATTTTAATTTCCGTAAGCTATAGGACCATAAGTGGAAGTGCCATAGACTGTGTTGCTTTGTTTCTTATGTGTTTCAGGAAACACCATACACTTCTCCAGGCTGGCTGCTGGCAATTTACATCCTGCCAATCAGCATAACAAGGCTCCCTGTTCTCCATATCCTGTCCTACCTTTCTGGATTTTACACTTTTTTCAGATGGCCCTCTTGCCCGGGGGGCAGTGAGACTTCATTGTAGTGCAGATTTCCTTTACAGGCTTGCTTGGTTGGCCAAAAAGGGCGTATGCGTTTTTTCCTGAATATATTCAGGAAAAAACGCATACGCCCTTTTTGGCCAAGTGCATCATTGTCGACGTTCTGCCTCTTTTCCTATGCTTTCAGGGCAATTCCAGTCTACCCCCTGCAATCGTTTTCCTGAAATTCTGCCCCGCTTTCAAGTCCCCTTCGCAGGCTTACTTCAATATATTTTTGGAGGATAGCTGTCATTTATAACTCTGCAGGTTTGTGAATTACAGTGCCCCTGAGCTCCTTTCTTCAACTCGCTTTCTTGTGAACTGGGCACAAAACCGCAGGATTGCTTCAGGCCCTAATCTGTTTCGGGCAGGGCATGCTGAGCCTTTGGTAAATTCCTCTTCCTGGTGGGCAATGAGCGTTACATTTGCCCGTGCAGACACCTACAGCTAGTCTCTCATTGGTTCTCCCTATTCCTGTTCATCTTGCACAGAAATTGCAAGCTGTGCCAAACAGGAGGTTACAGGCACTGACTCTCCAAGCAGGGAGACTGTTAGTAAATCATCTGGAATGGTGAACCCGAGGACCAGGATACGAAAACTGAGATGCATTTTAAATCATTTCCCCATAACACGGTGGACCATACTGTGGGTTTCACATGCATGTTTTAGCTGGAGGAAGAATCCCTTGAACCTGAAGAGTTGGGACCCATGGAATAGGTACCATACAGTATGACTTCAAAGGGTGTGCATTTGCTCACCTAAACTCACCAATGCTATCAGCCTGAAGTGTCCAGCCTTATGTCTCAACCAGCTCTGGGTGTAGATGTGGTCAATCCCGGTTGCATCACATGCCCTGAGTGAATTATTTAAGAATTGCTCTCTATTTCACTGTCTTTGTGTTTTGTTTTCGAAATTTATTTTGATAATGGGATTTATCGGATTTTCACTGCTGCCTTTCGGCCGCTGTACACACCCTTGATTCTCTTACGGAGACATATATATCCATGGGTTTTAAGATTCTTCCTAGTCAGGTATATTCCTAGGCGTTGAATATGTGGTGTGGGGTCCATTTCGTTGAGCAAGGAGTAGGTCTTGTCTATTACATATTGGGCTTATGGAAAGTTATCTGTGCTAATTTCAGTCTCTGGTTTTATGCAGCACCCCAAGGCACCTTTCCCCATAAGCAAGCACTAGTTGGTTTTCTAAATTTGAGACCCTTTTCTATTTTGTAATTCAGTTCATGTGTAGTCAAGTTTACATTCCGTGTATTCGTGATATCTTATGATGTTTCTTTTTCTGTGTGACGTAGTTCACGTAGAATCACCGTACCTGCATCCACTCACTATGCCGCTATGGGCCTGATGACACAGATTTCATTGCTGAGTGATATTGCATTGTACGTACGTGCCACAAGTTCTTTATCCATTTTTTGCTTTCTGGGATATTTACCTGATACTGTAGACGAGCTTCTTGTGAACACAGCCGTCTCAAATATTGGGGTGGCTGTCTGTTTTTGATTTTAATTTCCGTAAGCTATAGGACCATAAGTGGAAGTGCCATAGGCTGTGTTGCTTTGTTTCTTTCGTGTTTCAGGAAACACCATACACTTCTCCAGGGTGGCTGCTGGCAATTTACATCCTGCCAATCAGCATAACAAGGCTCCCTGTTCTCCATATCCTGTCCTACCTTTCTGGATTTTACACTTTTTTCAGATGGCCCTTTTGCCAGGGGGGCAGTGAGACTTCATTGTAGTGCAGATTTCATTTACAGGCTTGCTTGGTTGGCCAAAAAGGGCGTATGCGTTTTTTCCTGAATATATTCAGGAAAAAACGCATACGCCCTTTTTGGCCAAGTGCATCATTGTCGACGTTCTGCCTCTTTTCCTATGCTTTCAGGGCAATTCCAGTCTACCCCCTGCAATCGTTTTCCTGAAATTCTGCCCCGCTTTCAAGTCCCCTTCGCAGGCTTACTTCAATATATTTTTGGAGGAAAGCTGTCATTTATAACTCTGCAGGTTTGTGAATTACAGTGCCCCTGAGCTCCTTTCTTCAACTCGCTTTCTTGTGAGCTGGGCACAAAACCGCAGGATTGCTTCAGGCCCTAATCTGTTTCCAGCAGGGCACACTGAGCCTTTGTTTAATTCCTCTTCCTGGTGGGCAATGAGCGTTACATTTGCCCGTGCAGACACCTACAGCTAGTCTCTCATTGGTTCTCCCTATTCCTGTTCATTTTGCACAGAAATTGCAAGCTGTGCCAAAGAGGAGGTTAAAGGCACTGACTCTCCAAGCGGGGAGAGTGTTAGTAAAGCATCTGGAATGGTGAACCCGAGGACCAGGATACGAAAACTGAGATGCATTTTAAATCATTTCCCAATCACATGGTGGACGATACTCTTGGTTTCCCATGCATGTTTTAGCTGGAGGAAGAATCCCTTGAACCTGGAGAGTTGGGACCCATGGAATGGGTACCATGCAGTATGACTTCAAAGGGTCTGCATTTGCTCACCGAAACTCACCAATGCTATCAGCCTGAAGTGTCCAGCCTTATGTCTCAACCAGCTCTGGGTGTAGATGTGTTAAATCCCGGTTGCATCACATGCCCTGAGTGAATTATTTAAGAATTGCTCTCTATTTCACGGTCTTTATGATTTTTTTTTGAAATTTATTTTGATAATGGGATTTATCGGATTTTCACTGCTGCGTTTATGCCGCTGTACACACGCTTGATTCTCTTACGGAGACATATATATCCATGGGTTTTAAGATTCTTCCTAGTCAGGTATATTCCTAGGCGTTGAATATGTGGTGTTGGGTCCATTTCGTTGAGCAAGGAGTAGGTCTTGTCTATTACATATTTGGCTTATGGAAAGTTATCTGTGCTAATTTCAGTCTCTGGTTTTATGAAGCACCCCAACGCACCTTTCCCCATAAGCAAGCACTAGTTGGTTTTCTAAATTTGAGACCCTGTTCTGTTTTGTAATTCAGTTCATGTGTAGTCAAGTTTACATTCCGTGTATTCGTGATATCTTATGATGTTTCTTTTTCTGTGTGACGTAGTTCACGTAGAATCACCGTACCTGCATCCACTCACTATGCCGCTATGGGCCTGATGACACAGATTTCATTGCTGAGTGATATTGCATTGTACGTACGTGCCACAACTTCTTTATCCATATTTTGCTTTCTGGGATATTTACCTGTTACTGTAGACGAGCTTCTTGTGAACACAGCCGTCCCAAATATTGGGGTGGCTGTCTGTTTTTGATTTTAATTTCCGTAAGCTATAGGACCATAAGTGGAAGTGCCATAGACTGTGTTGCTTTGTTTCTTATGTGTTTCAGGAAACACCATACACTTCTCCAGGCTGGCTGCTGGCAATTTACATCCTGCCAATCAGCATAACAAGGCTCCCTGTTCTCCATATCCTGTCCTACCTTTCTGGATTTTACACTTTTTTCAGATGGCCCTCTTGCCCGGGGGGCAGTGAGACTTCATTGTAGTGCAGATTTCATTTACAGGCTTGCTTGGTTGGCCAAAAAGGGCGTATGCGTTTTTTCCTGAATATATTCAGGAAAAAACGCATACGCCCTTTTTGGCCAAGTGCATCATTGTCGACGTTCTGCCTCTTTTCCTATGCTTTCAGGGCAATTCCAGTCTACCCCCTGCAATCGTTTTCCTGAAATTCTGCCCCGCTTTCAAGTCCCCTTCGCAGGCTTACTTCAATATATTTTTGGAGGATAGCTGTCATTTATAACTCTGCAGGTTTGTGAATTACAGTGCCCCTGAGCTCCTTTCTTCAACTCGCTTTCTTGTGAACTGGGCACAAAACCGCAGGATTGCTTCAGGCCCTAATCTGTTTCGGGCAGGGCATGCTGAGCCTTTGGTAAATTCCTCTTCCTGGTGGGAAATGAGCGTTACATTTGCCCGTGCAGACACCTACAGCTAGTCTCTCATTGGTTCTCCCTATTCCTGTTCATCTTGCACAGAAATTGCAAGCTGTGCCAAACAGGAGGTTAAAGGCACTGACTCTCCAAGCAGGGAGACTGTTAGTAAATCATCTGGAATGGTGAACCCGAGGACCAGGATACGAAAACTGAGATGCATTTTAAATCATTTCCCCATAACACGGTGGACCATACTGTGGGTTTCACATGCATGTTTTAGCTGGAGGAAGAATCCCTTGAACCTGAAGAGTTGGGACCCATGGAATAGGTACCATACAGTATGACTTCAAAGGGTGTGCATTTGCTCACCTAAACTCACCAATGCTATCAGCCTGAAGTGTCCAGCCTTATGTCTCAACCAGCTCTGGGTGTAGATGTGGTCAATCCCGGTTGCATCACATGCCCTGAGTGAATTATTTAAGAATTGCTCTCTATTTCACTGTCTTTGTGTTTTGTTTTCGAAATTTATTTTGATAATGGGATTTATCGGATTTTCACTGCTGCCTTTCGGCCGCTGTACACACCCTTGATTCTCTTACGGAGACATATATATCCATGGGTTTTAAGATTCTTCCTAGTCAGGTATATTCCTAGGCGTTGAATATGTGGTGTTGGGTCCATTTCGTTGAGCAAGGAGTAGGTCTTGTCTATTACATATTTGGCTTATGGAAAGTTATCTGTGCTAATTTCAGTCTCTGGTTTTATGCAGCACCCCAAGGCACCTTTCCACATAAGCAAGCACTAGTTGGTTTTCTAAATTTGAGACCCTTTTCTATTTTGTAATTCAGTTCATGTGTAGTCAAGTTTACATTCCGTGTATTCGTGATATCTTATGATGTTTCTTTTTCTGTGTGACGTAGTTCACGTAGAATCACCGTACCTGCATCCACTCACTATGCCGCTATGGGCCTGATGACACAGATTTCATTGCTGAGTGATATTGCATTGTACGTACGTGCCACAAGTTCTTTATCCATTTTTTGCTTTCTGGGATATTTACCTGATACTGTAGACGAGCTTCTTGTGAACACAGCCGTCTCAAATATTGGGGTGGCTGTCTGTTTTTGATTTTAATTTCCGTAAGCTATAGGACCATAAGTGGAAGTACCATAGGCTGTGTTGCTTTGTTTCTTTCGTGTTTCAGGAAACACCATACACTTCTCCAGGGTGGCTGCTGGCAATTTACATCCTGCCAATCAGCATAACAAGGCTCCCTGTTCTCCATATCCTGTCCTACCTTTCTGGATTTTACACTTTTTTCAGATGGCCCTTTTGCCAGGGGGGCAGTGAGACTTCATTGTAGTGCAGATTTCATTTACAGGCTTGCTTGGTTGGCCAAAAAGGGCGTATGCGTTTTTTCCTGAATATATTCAGGAAAAAACGCATACGCCCTTTTTGGCCAAGTGCATCATTGTCGACGTTCTGCCTCTTTTCCTATGCTTTCAGGGCAATTCCAGTCTACCCCCTGCAATCGTTTTCCTGAAATTCTGCCCCGCTTTCAAGTCCCCTTCGCAGGCTTACTTCAATATATTTTTGGAGGAAAGCTGTCATTTATAACTCTGCAGGTTTGTGAATTACAGTGCCCCTGAGCTCCTTTCTTCAACTCGCTTTCTTGTGAGCTGGGCACAAAACCGCAGGATTGCTTCAGGCCCTAATCTGTTTCCAGCAGGGCACACTGAGCCTTTGTTTAATTCCTCTTCCTGGTGGGCAATGAGCGTTACATTTGCCCGTGCAGACACCTACAGCTAGTCTCTCATTGGTTCTCCCTATTCCTGTTCATTTTGCACAGAAATTGCAAGCTGTGCCAAAGAGGAGGTTAAAGGCACTGACTCTCCAAGCGGGGAGAGTGTTAGTAAAGCATCTGGAATGGTGAACCCGAGGACCAGGATACGAAAACTGAGATGCATTTTAAATCATTTCCCAATCACATGGTGGACGATACTCTTGGTTTCCCATGCATGTTTTAGCTGGAGGAAGAATCCCTTGAACCTGGAGAGTTGGGACCCATGGAATGGGTACCATGCAGTATGACTTCAAAGGGTCTGCATTTGCTCACCGAAACTCACCAATGCTATCAGCCTGAAGTGTCCAGCCTTATGTCTCAACCAGCTCTGGGTGTAGATGTGTTAAATCCCGGTTGCATCACATGCCCTGAGTGAATTATTTAAGAATTGCTCTCTATTTCACTGTCTTTATGATTTTTTTTTGAAATTTATTTTGATAATGGGATTTATCGGATTTTCACTGCTGCGTTTATGCCGCTGTACACACGCTTGATTCTCTTACGGAGACATATATATCCATGGGTTTTAAGATTCTTCCTAGTCAGGTATATTCCTAGGCGTTGAATATGTGGTGTTGGGTCCATTTCGTTGAGCAAGGAGTAGGTCTTGTCTATTACATATTTGGCTTATGGAAAGTTATCTGTGCTAATTTCAGTCTCTGGTTTTATGAAGCACCCCAACGCACCTTTCCCCATAAGCAAGCACTAGTTGGTTTTCTAAATTTGAGACCCTGTTCTGTTTTGTAATTCAGTTCATGTGTAGTCAAGTTTACATTCCGTGTATTAGTGATATCTTATGATGTTTCTTTTTCTGTGTGACGTAGTTCACGTAGAATCACCGTACCTGCATCCACTCACTATGCCGCTACGGGCCTGATGACACAGATTTCATTGCTGAGTGATATTGCATTGTACGTACGTGCCACAACTTCTTTATCCATATTTTGCTTTCTGGGATATTTACCTGTTACTGTAGACGAGCTTCTTGTGAACACAGCCGTCCCAAATATTGGGGTGGCTGTCTGTTTTTGATTTTAATTTCCGTAAGCTATAGGACCATAAGTGGAAGTGCCATAGACTGTGTTGCTTTGTTTCTTATGTGTTTCAGGAAACACCATACACTTCTCCAGGCTGGCTGCTGGCAATTTACATCCTGCCAATCAGCATAACAAGGCTCCCTGTTCTCCATATCCTGTCCTACCTTTCTGGATTTTACACTTTTTTCAGATGGCCCTCTTGCCCGGGGGGCAGTGAGACTTCATTGTAGTGCAGATTTCCTTTACAGGCTTGCTTGGTTGGCCAAAAAGGGCGTATGCGTTTTTTCCTGAATATATTCAGGAAAAAACGCATACGCCCTTTTTGGCCAAGTGCATCATTGTCGACGTTCTGCCTCTTTTCCTATGCTTTCAGGGCAATTCCAGTCTACCCCCTGCAATCGTTTTCCTGAAATTCTGCCCCGCTTTCAAGTCCCCTTCGCAGGCTTACTTCAATATATTTTTGGAGGATAGCTGTCATTTATAACTCTGCAGGTTTGTGAATTACAGTGCCCCTGAGCTCCTTTCTTCAACTCGCTTTCTTGTGAACTGGGCACAAAACCGCAGGATTGCTTCAGGCCCTAATCTGTTTCGGGCAGGGCATGCTGAGCCTTTGGTAAATTCCTCTTCCTGGTGGGAAATGAGCGTTACATTTGCCCGTGCAGACACCTACAGCTAGTCTCTCATTGGTTCTCCCTATTCCTGTTCATCTTGCACAGAAATTGCAAGCTGTGCCAAACAGGAGGTTAAAGGCACTGACTCTCCAAGCAGGGAGACTGTTAGTAAATCATCTGGAATGGTGAACCCGAGGACCAGGATACGAAAACTGAGATGCATTTTAAATCATTTCCCCATAACACGGTGGACCATACTGTGGGTTTCACATGCATGTTTTAGCTGGAGGAAGAATCCCTTGAACCTGAAGAGTTGGGACCCATGGAATAGGTACCATACAGTATGACTTCAAAGGGTGTGCATTTGCTCACCGAAACTCACCAATGCTATCAGCCTGAAGTGTCCAGCCTTATGTCTCAACCAGCTCTGGGTGTAGATGTGGTCAATCCCGGTTGCATCACATGCCCTGAGTGAATTATTTAAGAATTGCTCTCTATTTCACTGTCTTTGTGTTTTGTTTTCGAAATTTATTTTGATAATGGGATTTATCGGATTTTCACTGCTGCCTTTCGGCCGCTGTACACACCCTTGATTCTCTTACGGAGACATATATATCCATGGGTTTTAAGATTCTTCCTAGTCAGGTATATTCCTAGGCGTTGAATATGTGGTGTGGGGTCCATTTCGTTGAGCAAGGAATAGGTCTTGTCTATTACATATTGGGCTTATGGAAAGTTATCTGTGCTAATTTCAGTCTCTGGTTTTATGCAGCACCCCAAGGCACCTTTCCCCATAAGCAAGCACTAGTTGGTTTTCTAAATTTGAGACCCTTTTCTATTTTGTAATTCAGTTCATGTGTAGTCAAGTTTACATTCCGTGTATTCGTGATATCTTATGATGTTTCTTTTTCTGTGTGACGTAGTTCACGTAGAATCACCGTACCTGCATCCACTCACTATGCCGCTATGGGCCTGATGACACAGATTTCATTGCTGAGTGATATTGCATTGTACGTACGTGCCACAAGTTCTTTATCCAATTTTTGCTTTCTGGGATATTTACCTGATACTGTAGACGAGCTTCTTGTGAACACAGCCGTCTCAAATATTGGGGTGGCTGTCTGTTTTTGATTTTAATTTCCGTAAGCTATAGGACCATAAGTGGAAGTGCCATAGGCTGTGTTGCTTTGTTTCTTTCGTGTTTCAGGAAACACCATACACTTCTCCAGGGTGGCTGCTGGCAATTTACATCCTGCCAATCAGCATAACAAGGCTCCCTGTTCTCCATATCCTGTCCTACCTTTCTGGATTTTACACTTTTTTCAGATGGCCCTTTTGCCAGGGGGGCAGTGAGACTTCATTGTAGTGCAGATTTCATTTACAGGCTTGCTTGGTTGGCCAAAAAGGGCGTATGCGTTTTTTCCTGAATATATTCAGGAAAAAACGCATACGCCCTTTTTGGCCAAGTGCATCATTGTCGACGTTCTGCCTCTTTTCCTATGCTTTCAGGGCAATTCCAGTCTACCCCCTGCAATCGTTTTCCTGAAATTCTGCCCCGCTTTCAAGTCCCCTTCGCAGGCTTACTTCAATATATTTTTGGAGGAAAGCTGTCATTTATAACTCTGCAGGTTTGTGAATTACAGTGCCCCTGAGCTCCTTTCTTCAACTCGCTTTCTTGTGAGCTGGGCACAAAACCGCAGGATTGCTTCAGGCCCTAATCTGTTTCCAGCAGGGCACACTGAGCCTTTGTTTAATTCCTCTTCCTGGTGGGCAATGAGCGTTACATTTGCCCGTGCAGACACCTACAGCTAGTCTCTCATTGGTTCTCCCTATTCCTGTTCATTTTGCACAGAAATTGCAAGCTGTGCCAAAGAGGAGGTTAAAGGCACTGACTCTCCAAGCGGGGAGAGTGTTAGTAAAGCATCTGGAATGGTGAACCCGAGGACCAGGATACGAAAACTGAGATGCATTTTAAATCATTTCCCAATCACATGGTGGACGATACTCTTGGTTTCCCATGCATGTTTTAGCTGGAGGAAGAATCCCTTGAACCTGGAGAGTTGGGACCCATGGAATGGGTACCATGCAGTATGACTTCAAAGGGTCTGCATTTGCTCACCAAAACTCACCAATGCTATCAGCCTGAAGTGTCCAGCCTTATGTCTCAACCAGCTCTGGGTGTAGATGTGGTCAATCCCGGTTGCATCACATGCCCTGAGTGAATTATTTAAGAATTGCTCTCTATTTCACGGTCTTTATGATTTTTTTTTGAAATTTATTTTGATAATGGGATTTATCGGATTTTCACTGCTGCGTTTATGCCGCTGTACACACGCTTGATTCTCTTACGGAGACATATATATCCATGGGTTTTAAGATTCTTCCTAGTCAGGTATATTCCTAGGCGTTGAATATGTGGTGTTGGGTCCATTTCGTTGAGCAAGGAGTAGGTCTTGTCTATTACATATTTGGCTTATGGAAAGTTATCTGTGCTAATTTCAGTCTCTGGTTTTATGAAGCACCCCAACGCACCTTTCCCCATAAGCAAGCACTAGTTGGTTTTCTAAATTTGAGACCCTGTTCTGTTTTGTAATTCAGTTCATGTGTAGTCAAGTTTACATTCCGTGTATTCGTGATATCTTATGATGTTTCTTTTTCTGTGTGACGTAGTTCACGTAGAATCACCGTACCTGCATCCACTCACTATGCCGCTATGGGCCTGATGACACAGATTTCATTGCTGAGTGATATTGCATTGTACGTACGTGCCACAACTTCTTTATCCATATTTTGCTTTCTGGGATATTTACCTGTTACTGTAGACGAGCTTCTTGTGAACACAGCCGTCCCAAATATTGGGGTGGCTGTCTGTTTTTGATTTTAATTTCCGTAAGCTATAGGACCATAAGTGGAAGTGCCATAGACTGTGTTGCTTTGTTTCTTATGTGTTTCAGGAAACACCATACACTTCTCCAGGCTGGCTGCTGGCAATTTACATCCTGCCAATCAGCATAACAAGGCTCCCTGTTCTCCATATCCTGTCCTACCTTTCTGGATTTTACACTTTTTTCAGATGGCCCTCTTGCCCGGGGGGCAGTGAGACTTCATTGTAGTGCAGATTTCATTTACAGGCTTGCTTGGTTGGCCAAAAAGGGCGTATGCGTTTTTTCCTGAATATATTCAGGAAAAAACGCATACGCCCTTTTTGGCCAAGTGCATCATTGTCGACGTTCTGCCTCTTTTCCTATGCTTTCAGGGCAATTCCAGTCTACCCCCTGCAATCGTTTTCCTGAAATTCTGCCCCGCTTTCAAGTCCCCTTCGCAGGCTTACTTCAATATATTTTTGGAGGATAGCTGTCATTTATAACTCTGCAGGTTTGTGAATTACAGTGCCCCTGAGCTCCTTTCTTCAACTCGCTTTCTTGTGAACTGGGCACAAAACCGCAGGATTGCTTCAGGCCCTAATCTGTTTCGGGCAGGGCATGCTGAGCCTTTGGTAAATTCCTCTTCCTGGTGGGAAATGAGCGTTACATTTGCCCGTGCAGACACCTACAGCTAGTCTCTCATTGGTTCTCCCTATTCCTGTTCATCTTGCACAGAAATTGCAAGCTGTGCCAAACAGGAGGTTAAAGGCACTGACTCTCCAAGCAGGGAGACTGTTAGTAAATCATCTGGAATGGTGAACCCGAGGACCAGGATACGAAAACTGAGATGCATTTTAAATCATTTCCCCATAACACGGTGGACCATACTGTGGGTTTCACATGCATGTTTTAGCTGGAGGAAGAATCCCTTGAACCTGAAGAGTTGGGACCCATGGAATAGGTACCATACAGTATGACTTCAAAGGGTGTGCATTTGCTCACCTAAACTCACCAATGCTATCAGCCTGAAGTGTCCAGCCTTATGTCTCAACCAGCTCTGGGTGTAGATGTGGTCAATCCCGGTTGCATCACATGCCCTGAGTGAATTATTTAAGAATTGCTCTCTATTTCACTGTCTTTGTGTTTTGTTTTCGAAATTTATTTTGATAATGGGATTTATCGGATTTTCACTGCTGCCTTTCGGCCGCTGTACACACCCTTGATTCTCTTACGGAGACATATATATCCATGGGTTTTAAGATTCTTCCTAGTCAGGTATATTCCTAGGCGTTGAATATGTGGTGTTGGGTCCATTTCGTTGAGCAAGGAGTAGGTCTTGTCTATTACATATTTGGCTTATGGAAAGTTATCTGTGCTAATTTCAGTCTCTGGTTTTATGCAGCACCCCAAGGCACCTTTCCACATAAGCAAGAACTAGTTGGTTTTCTAAATTTGAGACCCTTTTCTATTTTGTAATTCAGTTCATGTGTAGTCAAGTTTACATTCCGTGTATTCGTGATATCTTATGATGTTTCTTTTTCTGTGTGACGTAGTTCACGTAGAATCACCGTACCTGCATCCACTCACTATGCCGCTATGGGCCTGATGACACAGATTTCATTGCTGAGTGATATTGCATTGTACGTACGTGCCACAAGTTCTTTATCCATTTTTTGCTTTCTGGGATATTTACCTGATACTGTAGACGAGCTTCTTGTGAACACAGCCGTCTCAAATATTGGGGTGGCTGTCTGTTTTTGATTTTAATTTCCGTAAGCTATAGGACCATAAGTGGAAGTGCCATAGGCTGTGTTGCTTTGTTTCTTTCGTGTTTCAGGAAACACCATACACTTCTCCAGGGTGGCTGCTGGCAATTTACATCCTGCCAATCAGCATAACAAGGCTCCCTGTTCTCCATATCCTGTCCTACCTTTCTGGATTTTACACTTTTTTCAGATGGCCCTTTTGCCAGGGGGGCAGTGAGACTTCATTGTAGTGCAGATTTCATTTACAGGCTTGCTTGGTTGGCCAAAAAGGGCGTATGCGTTTTTTCCTGAATATATTCAGGAAAAAACGCATACGCCCTTTTTGGCCAAGTGCATCATTGTCGACGTTCTGCCTCTTTTCCTATGCTTTCAGGGCAATTCCAGTCTACCCCCTGCAATCGTTTTCCTGAAATTCTGCCCCGCTTTCAAGTCCCCTTCGCAGGCTTACTTCAATATATTTTTGGAGGAAAGCTGTCATTTATAACTCTGCAGGTTTGTGAATTACAGTGCCCCTGAGCTCCTTTCTTCAACTCGCTTTCTTGTGAGCTGGGCACAAAACCGCAGGATTGCTTCAGGCCCTAATCTGTTTCCGGCAGGGCACGCTGAGCCTTTGGTTAATTCCTCTTCCTGGTGGGAAATGAGCGTTACATTTGCCCGTGCAGACACCTACAGCTAGTCTCTCATTGGTTCTCCCTATTCCTGTTCATTTTGCACAGAAATTGCAAGCTGTGCCAAAGAGGAGGTTAAAGGCACTGACTCTCCAAGCGGGGAGAGTGTTAGTAAAGCATCTGGAATGGTGAACCCGAGGACCAGGATACGAAAACTGAGATGCATTTTAAATCATTTCCCAATCACATGGTGGACGATACTCTTGGTTTCCCATGCATGTTTTAGCTGGAGGAAGAATCCCTTGAACCTGGAGAGTTGGGACCCATGGAATGGGTACCATGCAGTATGACTTCAAAGGGTCTGCATTTGCTCACCGAAACTCACCAATGCTATCAGCCTGAAGTGTCCAGCCTTATGTCTCAACCAGCTCTGGGTGTAGATGTGTTAAATCCCGGTTGCATCACATGCCCTGAGTGAATTATTTAAGAATTGCTCTCTATTTCACTGTCTTTATGATTTTTTTTTGAAATTTATTTTGATAATGGGATTTATCGGATTTTCACTGCTGCGTTTATGCCGCTGTACACACGCTTGATTCTCTTACGGAGACATATATATCCATGGGTTTTAAGATTCTTCCTAGTCAGGTATATTCCTAGGCGTTGAATATGTGGTGTTGGGTCCATTTCGTTGAGCAAGGAGTAGGTCTTGTCTATTACATATTTGGCTTATGGAAAGTTATCTGTGCTAATTTCAGTCTCTGGTTTTATGAAGCACCCCAACGCACCTTTCCCCATAAGCAAGCACTAGTTGGTTTTCTAAATTTGAGACCCTGTTCTGTTTTGTAATTCAGTTCATGTGTAGTCAAGTTTACATTCCGTGTATTAGTGATATCTTATGATGTTTCTTTTTCTGTGTGACGTAGTTCACGTAGAATCACCGTACCTGCATCCACTCACTATGCCGCTACGGGCCTGATGACACAGATTTCATTGCTGAGTGATATTGCATTGTACGTACGTGCCACAACTTCTTTATCCATATTTTGCTTTCTGGGATATTTACCTGTTACTGTAGACGAGCTTCTTGTGAACACAGCCGTCCCAAATATTGGGGTGGCTGTCTGTTTTTGATTTTAATTTCCGTAAGCTATAGGACCATAAGTGGAAGTGCCATAGACTGTGTTGCTTTGTTTCTTATGTGTTTCAGGAAACACCATACACTTCTCCAGGCTGGCTGCTGGCAATTTACATCCTGCCAATCAGCATAACAAGGCTCCCTGTTCTCCATATCCTGTCCTACCTTTCTGGATTTTACACTTTTTTCAGATGGCCCTCTTGCCCGGGGGGCAGTGAGACTTCATTGTAGTGCAGATTTCCTTTACAGGCTTGCTTGGTTGGCCAAAAAGGGCGTATGCGTTTTTTCCTGAATATATTCAGGAAAAAACGCATACGCCCTTTTTGGCCAAGTGCATCATTGTCGACGTTCTGCCTCTTTTCCTATGCTTTCAGGGCAATTCCAGTCTACCCCCTGCAATCGTTTTCCTGAAATTCTGCCCCGCTTTCAAGTCCCCTTCGCAGGCTTACTTCAATATATTTTTGGAGGATAGCTGTCATTTATAACTCTGCAGGTTTGTGAATTACAGTGCCCCTGAGCTCCTTTCTTCAACTCGCTTTCTTGTGAACTGGGCACAAAACCGCAGGATTGCTTCAGGCCCTAATCTGTTTCGGGCAGGGCATGCTGAGCCTTTGGTAAATTCCTCTTCCTGGTGGGAAATGAGCGTTACATTTGCCCGTGCAGACACCTACAGCTAGTCTCTCATTGGTTCTCCCTATTCCTGTTCATCTTGCACAGAAATTGCAAGCTGTGCCAAACAGGAGGTTAAAGGCACTGACTCTCCAAGCAGGGAGACTGTTAGTAAATCATCTGGAATGGTGAACCCGAGGACCAGGATACGAAAACTGAGATGCATTTTAAATCATTTCCCCATAACACGGTGGACCATACTGTGGGTTTCACATGCATGTTTTAGCTGGAGGAAGAATCCCTTGAACCTGAAGAGTTGGGACCCATGGAATAGGTACCATACAGTATGACTTCAAAGGGTCTGCATTTGCTCACCGAAACTCAACAATGCTATCAGCCTGAAGTGTCCAGCCTTATGTCTCAACCAGCTCTGGGTGTAGATGTGTTAAATCCCGGTTGCATCACATGCCCTGAGTGAATTATTTAAGAATTGCTCTCTATTTCACTGTCTTTGTGATTTTTTTTTGAAATTTATTTTGATAATGGGATTTATCGGATTTTCACTGCTGCGTTTATGCCGCTGTACACACGCTTGATTCTCTTATGGAGACATATATATCCATGGGTTTTAAGATTCTTCCTAGTCAGGTATATTCCTAGGCGTTGAATATGTGGTGTTGGGTCCATTTCGTTGAGCAAGGAGTAGGTCTTGTCTATTACATATTTGGCTTATGGAAAGTTATCTGTGCTAATTTCAGTCTCTGGTTTTATGAAGCACCCCAACGCACCTTTCCCCATAAGCAAGCACTAGTTGGTTTTCTAAATTTGAGACCCTGTTCTGTTTTGTAATTCAGTTCATGTGTAGTCAAGTTTACATTCCGTGTATTAGTGATATCTTATGATGTTTCTTTTTCTGTGTGACGTAGTTCACGTAGAATCACCGTACCTGCATCCACTCACTATGCCGCTACGGGCCTGATGACACAGATTTCATTGCTGAGTGATATTGCATTGTACGTACGTGCCACAACTTCTTTATCCATATTTTGCTTTCTGGGATATTTACCTGTTACTGTAGACGAGCTTCTTGTGAACACAGCCGTCCCAAATATTGGGGTGGCTGTCTGTTTTTGATTTTAATTTCCGTAAGCTATAGGACCATAAGTGGAAGTGCCATAGACTGTGTTGCTTTGTTTCTTATGTGTTTCAGGAAACACCATACACTTCTCCAGGCTGGCTGCTGGCAATTTACATCCTGCCAATCAGCATAACAAGGCTCCCTGTTCTCCATATCCTGTCCTACCTTTCTGGATTTTACACTTTTTTCAGATGGCCCTCTTGCCCGGGGGGCAGTGAGACTTCATTGTAGTGCAGATTTCCTTTACAGGCTTGCTTGGTTGGCCAAAAAGGGCGTATGCGTTTTTTCCTGAATATATTCAGGAAAAAACGCATACGCCCTTTTTGGCCAAGTGCATCATTGTCGACGTTCTGCCTCTTTTCCTATGCTTTCAGGGCAATTCCAGTCTACCCCCTGCAATCGTTTTCCTGAAATTCTGCCCCGCTTTCAAGTCCCCTTCGCAGGCTTACTTCAATATATTTTTGGAGGATAGCTGTCATTTATAACTCTGCAGGTTTGTGAATTACAGTGCCCCTGAGCTCCTTTCTTCAACTCGCTTTCTTGTGAACTGGGCACAAAACCGCAGGATTGCTTCAGGCCCTAATTTGTTTCGGGCAGGGCATGCTGAGCCTTTGGTAAATTCCTCTTCCTGGTGGGAAATGAGCGTTACATTTGCCCGTGCAGACACCTACAGCTAGTCTCTCATTGGTTCTCCCTATTCCTGTTCATCTTGCACAGAAATTGCAAGCTGTGCCAAACAGGAGGTTAAAGGCACTGACTCTCCAAGCAGGGAGACTGTTAGTAAATCATCTGGAATGGTGAACCCGAGGACCAGGATACGAAAACTGAGATGCATTTTAAATCATTTCCCCATAACACGGTGGACCATACTGTGGGTTTCACATGCATGTTTTAGCTGGAGGAAGAATCCCTTGAACCTGAAGAGTTGGGACCCATGGAATAGGTACCATACAGTATGACTTCAAAGGGTGTGCATTTGCTCACCTAAACTCACCAATGCTATCAGCCTGAAGTGTCCAGCCTTATGTCTCAACCAGCTCTGGGTGTAGATGTGGTCAATCCCGGTTGCATCACATGCCCTGAGTGAATTATTTAAGAATTGCTCTCTATTTCACTGTCTTTGTGTTTTGTTTTCGAAATTTATTTTGATAATGGGATTTATCGGATTTTCACTGCTGCCTTTCGGCCGCTGTACACACCCTTGATTCTCTTACGGAGACATATATATCCATGGGTTTTAAGATTCTTCCTAGTCAGGTATATTCCTAGGCGTTGAATATGTGGTGTTGGGTCCATTTCGTTGAGCAAGGAGTAGGTCTTGTCTATTACATATTGGGCTTATGGAAAGTTATCTGTGCTAATTTCAGTCTCTGGTTTTATGCAGCACCCCAAGGCACCTTTCCCCATAAGCAAGCACTAGTTGGTTTTCTAAATTTGAGACCCTTTTCTATTTTGTAATTCAGTTCATGTGTAGTCAAGTTTACATTCCGTGTATTCGTGATATCTTATGATGTTTCTTTTTCTGTGTGACGTAGTTCACGTAGAATCACCGTACCTGCATCCACTCACTATGCCGCTATGGGCCTGATGACACAGATTTCATTGCTGAGTGATATTGCATTGTACGTACGTGCCACAAGTTCTTTATCCATTTTTTGCTTTCTGGGATATTTACCTGATACTGTAGACGAGCTTCTTGTGAACACAGCCGTCTCAAATATTGGGGTGGCTGTCTGTTTTTGATTTTAATTTCCGTAAGCTATAGGACCATAAGTGGAAGTGCCATAGACTGTGTTGCTTTGTTTCTTTCGTGTTTCAGGAAACACCATACACTTCTCCAGGGTGGCTGCTGGCAATTTACATCCTGCCAATCAGCATAACAAGGCTCCCTGTTCTCCATATCCTGTCCTACCTTTCTGGATTTTACACTTTTTTCAGATGGCCCTTTTGCCAGGGGGGCAGTGAGACTTCATTGTAGTGCAGATTTCATTTACAGGCTTGCTTGGTTGGCCAAAAAGGGCGTATGCGTTTTTTCCTGAATATATTCAGGAAAAAACGCATACGCCCTTTTTGGCCAAGTGCATCATTGTCGACGTTCTGCCTCTTTTCCTATGCTTTCAGGGCAATTCCAGTCTACCCCCTGCAATCGTTTTCCTGAAATTCTGCCCCGCTTTCAACTCCCCTTCGCAGGCTTACTTCAATATATTTTTGGAGGATAGCTGTCATTTATAACTCTGCAGGTTTGTGAATTACAGTGCCCCTGAGCTCCTTTCTTCAACTCGCTTTCTTGTGAGCTGGGCACAAAACCGCAGGATTGCTTCAGGCCCTAATCTGTTTCCGGCAGGGCACGCTGAGCCTTTGGTTAATTCCTCTTCCTGGTGGGCAATGAGCGTTACATTTGCCCGTGCAGACACCTACAGCTAGTCTCTCATTGGTTCTCCCTATTCCTGTTCATTTTGCACAGAAATTGCAAGCTGTGCCAAAGAGGAGGTTAAAGGAACTGACTCTCCAAGTGGGGAGAGTGTTAGTAAAGCATCTGGAATGGTGAACCCGAGGACCAGGATACGAAAACTGAGATGCATTTTAAATCATTTCCCAATCACATGGTGGACGATACTCTTGGTTTCCCATGCATGTTTTAGCTGGAGGAAGAATCCCTTGAACCTGGAGAGTTGGGACCCATGGAATGGGTACCATGCAGTATGACTTCAAAGGGTCTGCATTTGCTCACCGAAACTCACCAATGCTATCAGCCTGAAGTGTCCAGCCTTATGTCTCAACCAGCTCTGGGTGTAGATGTGTTAAATCCCGGTTGCATCACATGCCCTGAGTGAATTATTTAAGAATTGCTCTCTATTTCACTGTCTTTATGATTTTTTTTTGAAATTTATTTTGATAATGGGATTTATCGGATTTTCACTGCTGCGTTTATGCCGCTGTACACACGCTTGATTCTCTTACGGAGACATATATATCCATGGGTTTTAAGATTCTTCCTAGTCAGGTATATTCCTAGGCGTTGAATATGTGGTGTTGGGTCCATTTCGTTGAGCAAGGAGTAGGTCTTGTCTATTACATATTTGGCTTATGGAAAGTTATCTGTGCTAATTTCAGTCTCTGGTTTTATGAAGCACCCCAACGCACCTTTCCCCATAAGCAAGCACTAGTTGGTTTTCTAAATTTGAGACCCTGTTCTGTTTTGTAATTCAGTTCATGTGTAGTCAAGTTTACATTCCGTGTATTAGTGATATCTTATGATGTTTCTTTTTCTGTGTGACGTAGTTCACGTAGAATCACCGTACCTGCATCCACTCACTATGCCGCTACGGGCCTGATGACACAGATTTCATTGCTGAGTGATATTGCATTGTACGTACGTGCCACAACTTCTTTATCCATATTTTGCTTTCTGGGATATTTACCTGTTACTGTAGACGAGCTTCTTGTGAACACAGCCGTCCCAAATATTGGGGTGGCTGTCTGTTTTTGATTTTAATTTCCGTAAGCTATAGGACCATAAGTGGAAGTGCCATAGACTGTGTTGCTTTGTTTCTTATGTGTTTCAGGAAACACCATACACTTCTCCAGGCTGGCTGCTGGCAATTTACATCCTGCCAATCAGCATAACAAGGCTCCCTGTTCTCCATATCCTGTCCTACCTTTCTGGATTTTACACTTTTTTCAGATGGCCCTCTTGCCCGGGGGGCAGTGAGACTTCATTGTAGTGCAGATTTCCTTTACAGGCTTGCTTGGTTGGCCAAAAAGGGCGTATGCGTTTTTTCCTGAATATATTCAGGAAAAAACGCATACGCCCTTTTTGGCCAAGTGCATCATTGTCGACGTTCTGCCTCTTTTCCTATGCTTTCAGGGCAATTCCAGTCTACCCCCTGCAATCGTTTTCCTGAAATTCTGCCCCGCTTTCAAGTCCCCTTCGCAGGCTTACTTCAATATATTTTTGGAGGATAGCTGTCATTTATAACTCTGCAGGTTTGTGAATTACAGTGCCCCTGAGCTCCTTTCTTCAACTCGCTTTCTTGTGAACTGGGCACAAAACCGCAGGATTGCTTCAGGCCCTAATCTGTTTCGGGCAGGGCATGCTGAGCCTTTGGTAAATTCCTCTTCCTGGTGGGAAATGAGCGTTACATTTGCCAGTGCAGACACCTACAGCTAGTCTCTCATTGGTTCTCCCTATTCCTGTTCATCTTGCACAGAAATTGCAAGCTGTGCCAAACAGGAGGTTAAAGGCACTGACTCTCCAAGCAGGGAGAGTGTTAGTAAAGCATCTGGAATGGTGAACCCGAGGACCAGGATACGAAAACTGAGATGCATTTTAAATCATTTCCCCATAACACGGTGGACCATACTGTGGGTTTCACATGCATGTTTTAGCTGGAGGAAGAATCCCTTGAACCTGAAGAGTTGGGACCCATGGAATAGGTACCATACAGTATGACTTCAAAGGGTGTGCATTTGCTCACCTAAACTCACCAATGCTATCAGCCTGAAGTGTCCAGCCTTATGTCTCAACCAGCTCTGGGTGTAGATGTGGTCAATCCCGGTTGCATCACATGCCCTGAGTGAATTATTTAAGAATTGCTCCCTATTTCACTGTCTTTGTGTTTTGTTTTCGAAATTTATTTTGATAATGGGATTTATCGGATTTTCACTGCTGCCTTTCGGCCGCTGTACACACCCTTGATTCTCTTACGGAGACATATATATCCATGGGTTTTAAGATTCTTCCTAGTCAGGTATATTCCTAGGCGTTGAATATGTGGTGTTGGGTCCATTTCGTTGAGCAAGGAGTAGGTCTTGTCTATTACATATTGGGCTTATGGAAAGTTATCTGTGCTAATTTCAGTCTCTGGTTTTATGCAGCACCCCAAGGCACCTTTCCCCATAAGCAAGCACTAGTTGGTTTTCTAAATTTGAGACCCTTTTCTATTTTGTAATTCAGTTCATGTGTAGTCAAGTTTACATTCCGTGTATTCGTGATATCTTATGATGTTTCTTTTTCTGTGTGACGTAGTTCACGTAGAATCACCGTACCTGCATCCACTCACTATGCCGCTATGGGCCTGATGACACAGATTTCATTGCTGAGTGATATTGCATTGTACGTACGTGCCACAAGTTCTTTATCCATTTTTTGCTTTCTGGGATATTTACCTGATACTGTAGACGAGCTTCTTGTGAACACAGCCGTCTCAAATATTGGGGTGGCTGTCTGTTTTTGATTTTAATTTCCGTAAGCTATAGGACCATAAGTGGAAGTGCCATAGGCTGTGTTGCTTTGTTTCTTTCGTGTTTCAGGAAACACCATACACTTCTCCAGGGTGGCTGCTGGCAATTTACATCCTGCCAATCAGCATAACAAGGCTCCCTGTTCTCCATATCCTGTCCTACCTTTCTGGATTTTACACTTTTTTCAGATGGCCCTTTTGCCAGGGGGGCAGTGAGACTTCATTGTAGTGCAGATTTCATTTACAGGCTTGCTTGGTTGGCCAAAAAGGGCGTATGCGTTTTTTCCTGAATATATTCAGGAAAAAACGCATACGCCCTTTTTGGCCAAGTGCATCATTGTCGACGTTCTGCCTCTTTTCCTATGCTTTCAGGGCAATTCCAGTCTACCCCCTGCAATCGTTTTCCTGAAATTCTGCCCCGCTTTCAAGTCCCCTTCGCAGGCTTACTTCAATATATTTTTGGAGGAAAGCTGTCATTTATAACTCTGCAGGTTTGTGAATTACAGTGCCCCTGAGCTCCTTTCTTCAACTCGCTTTCTTGTGAGCTGGGCACAAAACCGCAGGATTGCTTCAGGCCCTAATCTGTTTCCAGCAGGGCACACTGAGCCTTTGTTTAATTCCTCTTCCTGGTGGGCAATGAGCGTTACATTTGCCCGTGCAGACACCTACAGCTAGTCTCTCATTGGTTCTCCCTATTCCTGTTCATTTTGCACAGAAATTGCAAGCTGTGCCAAAGAGGAGGTTAAAGGCACTGACTCTCCAAGCGGGGAGAGTGTTAGTAAAGCATCTGGAATGGTGAACCCGAGGACCAGGATACGAAAACTGAGATGCATTTTAAATCATTTCCCAATCACATGGTGGACGATACTCTTGGTTTCCCATGCATGTTTTAGCTGGAGGAAGAATCCCTTGAACCTGGAGAGTTGGGACCCATGGAATGGGTACCATGCAGTATGACTTCAAAGGGTCTGCATTTGCTCACCGAAACTCACCAATGCTATCAGCCTGAAGTGTCCAGCCTTATGTCTCAACCAGCTCTGGGTGTAGATGTGTTAAATCCCGGTTGCATCACATGCCCTGAGTGAATTATTTAAGAATTGCTCTCTATTTCACTGTCTTTATGATTTTTTTTTGAAATTTATTTTGATAATGGGATTTATCGGATTTTCACTGCTGCGTTTATGCCGCTGTACACACGCTTGATTCTCTTACGGAGACATATATATCCATGGGTTTTAAGATTCTTCCTAGTCAGGTATATTCCTAGGCGTTGAATATGTGGTGTTGGGTCCATTTCGTTGAGCAAGGAGTAGGTCTTGTCTATTACATATTTGGCTTATGGAAAGTTATCTGTGCTAATTTCAGTCTCTGGTTTTATGAAGCACCCCAACGCACCTTTCCCCATAAGCAAGCACTAGTTGGTTTTCTAAATTTGAGACCCTGTTCTGTTTTGTAATTCAGTTCATGTGTAGTCAAGTTTACATTCCGTGTATTAGTGATATCTTATGATGTTTCTTTTTCTGTGTGACGTAGTTCACGTAGAATCACCGTACCTGCATCCACTCACTATGCCGCTACGGGCCTGATGACACAGATTTCATTGCTGAGTGATATTGCATTGTACGTACGTGCCACAACTTCTTTATCCATATTTTGCTTTCTGGGATATTTACCTGTTACTGTAGACGAGCTTCTTGTGAACACAGCCGTCCCAAATATTGGGGTGGCTGTCTGTTTTTGATTTTAATTTCCGTAAGCTATAGGACCATAAGTGGAAGTGCCATAGACTGTGTTGCTTTGTTTCTTATGTGTTTCAGGAAACACCATACACTTCTCCAGGCTGGCTGCTGGCAATTTACATCCTGCCAATCAGCATAACAAGGCTCCCTGTTCTCCATATCCTGTCCTACCTTTCTGGATTTTACACTTTTTTAAGATGGCCCTCTTGCCCGGGGGGCAGTGAGACTTCATTGTAGTGCAGATTTCCTTTACAGGCTTGCTTGGTTGGCCAAAAAGGGCGTATGCGTTTTTTCCTGAATATATTCAGGAAAAAACGCATACGCCCTTTTTGGCCAAGTGCATCATTGTCGACGTTCTGCCTCTTTTCCTATGCTTTCAGGGCAATTCCAGTCTACCCCCTGCAATCGTTTTCCTGAAATTCTGCCCCGCTTTCAAGTCCCCTTCGCAGGCTTACTTCAATATATTTTTGGAGGATAGCTGTCATTTATAACTCTGCAGGTTTGTGAATTACAGTGTCCCTGAGCTCCTTTCTTCAACTCGCTTTCTTGTGAACTGGGCACAAAACCGCAGGATTGCTTCAGGCCCTAATCTGTTTCGGGCAGGGCATGCTGAGCCTTTGGTAAATTCCTCTTCCTGGTGGGAAATGAGCGTTACATTTGCCCGTGCAGACACTTACAGCTAGTCTCTCATTGGTTCTCCCTATTCCTGTTCATCTTGCACAGAAATTGCAAGCTGTGCCAAACAGGAGGTTAAAGGCACTGACTCTCCAAGCAGGGAGACTGTTAGTAAATCATCTGGAATGGTGATCCCGAGGACCAGGATACGAAAACTGAGATGCATTTTAAATCATTTCCCCATAACACGGTGGACCATACTGTGGGTTTCACATGCATGTTTTAGCTGGAGGAAGAATTCCTTGAACCTGAAGAGTTGGGACCCATGGAATAGGTACCATACAGTATGACTTCAAAGGGTGTGCATTTGCTCACCTAAACTCACCAATGCTATCAGCCTGAAGTGTCCAGCCTTATGTCTCAACCAGCTCTGGGTGTAGATGTGGTCAATCCCGGTTGCATCACATGCCCTGAGTGAATTATTTAAGAATTGCTCTCTATTTCACTGTCTTTGTGTTTTGTTTTCGAAATTTATTTTGATAATGGGATTTATCGGATTTTCACTGCTGCCTTTCGGCCGCTGTACACACCCTTGATTCTCTTACGGAGACATATATATCCATGGGTTTTAAGATTTTTCCTAGTCAGGTATATTCCTAGGCGTTGAATATGTGGTGTTGGGTCCATTTCGTTGAGCAAGGAGTAGGTCTTGTCTATTACATATTGGGCTTATGGAAAGTTATCTGTGCTAATTTCAGTCTCTGGTTTTATGCAGCACCCCAAGGCACCTTTCCCCATAAGCAAGCACTAGTTGGTTTTCTAAATTTGAGGCCCTGTTCTGTTTTGTAATTCAGTTCATGTGTAGTCAAGTTTACATTCCGTGTATTCGTGATATCTTATGATGTTTCTTTTTCTGTGTGACGTAGTTCACGTAGAATCACCGTACCTGCATCCACTCACTATGCCACTATGGGCCTGATGACACAGATTTCATTGCTGAGTGATATTGCATTGTACGTACATGCCACAAGTTCTTTATCCATTTTTTGCTTTCTGGGATATTTACCTGATACTGTAGACGAGCTTCTTGTGAACACAGCCGTCTCAAATATTGGGGTGGCTGTCTGTTTTTGATTTTAATTTCCGTAAGCTATAGGACCATAAGTGGAAGTGCCATAGGCTGTGTTGCTTTGTTTCTTTCGTGTTTCAGGAAACACCATACACTTCTCCAGGGTGGCTGCTGGCAATTTACATCCTGCCAATCAGCATAACAAGGCTCCCTGTTCTCCATATCCTGTCCTACCTTTCTGGATTTTACACTTTTTTCAGATGGCCCTTTTGCCAGGGGGGCAGTGAGACTTCATTGTAGTGCAGATTTCATTTACAGGCTTGCTTGGTTCGCCAAAAAGGGCGTATGCGTTTTTTCCTGAATATATTCAGGAAAAAACGCATACGCCCTTTTTGGCCAAGTGCATCATTGTCGACGTTCTGCCTCTTTTCCTATGCTTTCAGGGCAATTCCAGTCTACCCCCTGCAATCGTTTTCCTGAAATTCTGCCCCGCTTTCAAGTCCCCTTCGCAGGCTTACTTCAATATATTTTTGGAGGAAAGCTGTCATTTATAACTCTGCAGGTTTGTGAATTACAGTGCCCCTGAGCTCCTTTCTTCAACTCGCTTTCTTGTGAGCTGGGCACAAAACCGCAGGATTGCTTCAGGCCCTAATCTGTTTCCAGCAGGGCACACTGAGCCTTTGTTTAATTCCTCTTCCTGGTGGGCAATGAGCGTTACATTTGCCCGTGCAGACACCTACAGCTAGTCTCTCATTGGTTCTCCCTATTCCTGTTCATTTTGCACAGAAATTGCAAGCTGTGCCAAAGAGGAGGTTAAAGGCACTGACTCTCCAAGCGGGGAGAGTGTTAGTAAAGCATCTGGAATGGTGAACCCGAGGACCAGGATACGAAAACTGAGATGCATTTTAAATCATTTCCCAATCACATGGTGGACGATACTCTTGGTTTCCCATGCATGTTTTAGCTGGAGGAAGAATCCCTTGAACCTGGAGAGTTGGGACCCATGGAATGGGTACCATGCAGTATGACTTCAAAGGGTCTGCATTTGCTCACCGAAACTCACCAATGCTATCAGCCTGAAGTGTCCAGCCTTATGTCTCAACCAGCTCTGGGTGTAGATGTGTTAAATCCCGGTTGCATCACATGCCCTGAGTGAATTATTTAAGAATTGCTCTCTATTTCACTGTCTTTATGATTTTTTTTTGAAATTTATTTTGATAATGGGATTTATCGGATTTTCACTGCTGCGTTTATGCCGCTGTACACACGCTTGATTCTCTTACGGAGACATATATATCCATGGGTTTTAAGATTCTTCCTAGTCAGGTATATTCCTAGGCGTTGAATATGTGGTGTTGGGTCCATTTCGTTGAGCAAGGAGTAGGTCTTGTCTATTACATATTTGGCTTATGGAAAGTTATCTGTGCTAATTTCAGTCTCTGGTTTTATGAAGCACCCCAACGCACCTTTCCCCATAAGCAAGCACTAGTTGGTTTTCTAAATTTGAGACCCTGTTCTGTTTTGTAATTCAGTTCATGTGTAGTCAAGTTTACATTCCGTGTATTAGTGATATCTTATGATGTTTCTTTTTCTGTGTGACGTAGTTCACGTAGAATCACCGTACCTGCATCCACTCACTATGCCGCTACGGGCCTGATGACACAGATTTCATTGCTGAGTGATATTGCATTGTACGTACGTGCCACAACTTCTTTATCCATATTTTGCTTTCTGGGATATTTACCTGTTACTGTAGACGAGCTTCTTGTGAACACAGCCGTCCCAAATATTGGGGTGGCTGTCTGTTTTTGATTTTAATTTCCGTAAGCTATAGGACCATAAGTGGAAGTGCCATAGACTGTGTTGCTTTGTTTCTTATGTGTTTCAGGAAACACCATACACTTCTCCAGGCTGGCTGCTGGCAATTTACATCCTGCCAATCAGCATAACAAGGCTCCCTGTTCTCCATATCCTGTCCTACCTTTCTGGATTTTACACTTTTTTCAGATGGCCCTCTTGCCCGGGGGGCAGTGAGACTTCATTGTAGTGCAGATTTCCTTTACAGGCTTGCTTGGTTGGCCAAAAAGGGCGTATGCGTTTTTTCCTGAATATATTCAGGAAAAAACGCATACGCCCTTTTTGGCCAAGTGCATCATTGTCGACGTTCTGCCTCTTTTCCTATGCTTTCAGGGCAATTCCAGTCTACCCCCTGCAATCGTTTTCCAGAAATTCTGCCCCGCTTTCAAGTCCCCTTCGCAGGCTTACTTCAATATATTTTTGGAGGATAGCTGTCATTTATAACTCTGCAGGTTTGTGAATTACAGTGCCCCTGAGCTCCTTTCTTCAACTCGCTTTCTTGTGAACTGGGCACAAAACCGCAGGATTGCTTCAGGCCCTAATCTGTTTCGGGCAGGGCATGCTGAGCCTTTGGTAAATTCCTCTTCCTGGTGGGAAATGAGCGTTACATTTGCCCGTGCAGACACTTACAGCTAGTCTCTCATTGGTTCTCCCTATTCCTGTTCATCTTGCACAGAAATTGCAAGCTGTGCCAAACAGGAGGTTAAAGGCACTGACTCTCCAAGCAGGGAGACTGTTAGTAAATCATCTGGAATGGTGATCCCGAGGACCAGGATACGAAAACTGAGATGCATTTTAAATCATTTCCCCATAACACGGTGGACCATACTGTGGGTTTCACATGCATGTTTTAGCTGGAGGAAGAATTCCTTGAACCTGAAGAGTTGGGACCCATGGAATAGGTACCATACAGTATGACTTCAAAGGGTGTGCATTTGCTCACCTAAACTCACCAATGCTATCAGCCTGAAGTGTCCAGCCTTATGTCTCAACCAGCTCTGGGTGTAGATGTGGTCAATCCCGGTTGCATCACATGCCCTGAGTGAATTATTTAAGAATTGCTCTCTATTTCACTGTCTTTGTGTTTTGTTTTCGAAATTTATTTTGATAATGGGATTTATCGGATTTTCACTGCTGCCTTTCGGCCGCTGTACACACCCTTGATTCTCTTACGGAGACATATATATCCATGGGTTTTAAGATTCTTCCTAGTCAGGTATATTCCTAGGCGTTGAATATGTGGTGTTGGGTCCATTTCGTTGAGCAAGGAGTAGGTCTTGTCTATTACATATTGGGCTTATGGAAAGTTATCTGTGCTAATTTCAGTCTCTGGTTTTATGCAGCACCCCAAGGCACCTTTCCCCATAAGCAAGCACTAGTTGGTTTTCTAAATTTGAGGCCCTGTTCTGTTTTGTAATTCAGTTCATGTGTAGTCAAGTTTACATTCCGTGTATTCGTGATATCTTATGATGTTTCTTTTTCTGTGTGACGTAGTTCACGTAGAATCACCGTACCTGCATCCACTCACTATGCCGCTATGGGCCTGATGACACAGATTTCATTGCTGAGTGATATTGCATTGTACGTACATGCCACAAGTTCTTTATCCATTTTTTGCTTTCTGGGATATTTACCTGATACTGTAGACGAGCTTCTTGTGAACACAGCCGTCTCAAATATTGGGGTGGCTGTCTGTTTTTGATTTTAATTTCCGTAAGCTATAGGACCATAAGTGGAAGTGCCATAGGCTGTGTTGCTTTGTTTCTTTCGTGTTTCAGGAAACACCATACACTTCTCCAGGGTGGCTGCTGGCAATTTACATCCTGCCAATCAGCATAACAAGGCTCCCTGTTCTCCATATCCTGTCCTACCTTTCTGGATTTTACACTTTTTTCAGATGGCCCTTTTGCCAGGGGGGCAGTGAGACTTCATTGTAGTGCAGATTTCATTTACAGGCTTGCTTGGTTGGCCAAAAAGGGCGTATGCGTTTTTTCCTGAATATATTCAGGAAAAAACGCATACGCCCTTTTTGGCCAAGTGCATCATTGTCGACGTTCTGCCTCTTTTCCTATGCTTTCAGGGCAATTCCAGTCTACCCCCTGCAATCGTTTTCCTGAAATTCTGCCCCGCTTTCAAGTCCCCTTCGCAGGCTTACTTCAATATATTTTTGGAGGAAAGCTGTCATTTATAACTCTGCAGGTTTGTGAATTACAGTGCCCCTGAGCTCCTTTCTTCAACTCGCTTTCTTGTGAGCTGGGCACAAAACCGCAGGATTGCTTCAGGCCCTAATCTGTTTCCAGCAGGGCACACTGAGCCTTTGTTTAATTCCTCTTCCTGGTGGGCAATGAGCGTTACATTTGCCCGTGCAGACACCTACAGCTAGTCTCTCATTGGTTCTCCCTATTCCTGTTCATTTTGCACAGAAATTGCAAGCTGTGCCAAAGAGGAGGTTAAAGGCACTGACTCTCCAAGCGGGGAGAGTGTTAGTAAAGCATCTGGAATGGTGAACCCGAGGACCAGGATACGAAAACTGAGATGCATTTTAAATCATTTCCCAATCACATGGTGGACGATACTCTTGCTTTCCCATGCATGTTTTAGCTGGAGGAAGAATCCCTTGAACCTGGAGAGTTGGGACCCATGGAATGGGTACCATGCAGTATGACTTCAAAGGGTCTGCATTTGCTCACCGAAACTCACCAATGCTATCAGCCTGAAGTGTCCAGCCTTATGTCTCAACCAGCTCTGGGTGTAGATGTGTTAAATCCCGGTTGCATCACATGCCCTGAGTGAATTATTTAAGAATTGCTCTCTATTTCACTGTCTTTATGATTTTTTTTTGAAATTTATTTTGATAATGGGATTTATCGGATTTTCACTGCTGCGTTTATGCCGCTGTACACACGCTTGATTCTCTTACGGAGACATATATATCCATGGGTTTTAAGATTCTTCCTAGTCAGGTATATTCCTAGGCGTTGAATATGTGGTGTTGGGTCCATTTCGTTGAGCAAGGAGTAGGTCTTGTCTATTACATATTTGGCTTATGGAAAGTTATCTGTGCTAATTTCAGTCTCTGGTTTTATGAAGCACCCCAACGCACCTTTCCCCATAAGCAAGCACTAGTTGGTTTTCTAAATTTGAGACCCTGTTCTGTTTTGTAATTCAGTTCATGTGTAGTCAAGTTTACATTCCGTGTATTAGTGATATCTTATGATGTTTCTTTTTCTGTGTGACGTAGTTCACGTAGAATCACCGTACCTGCATCCACTCACTATGCCGCTACGGGCCTGATGACACAGATTTCATTGCTGAGTGATATTGCATTGTACGTACGTGCCACAACTTCTTTATCCATATTTTGCTTTCTGGGATATTTACCTGTTACTGTAGACGAGCTTCTTGTGAACACAGCCGTCCCAAATATTGGGGTGGCTGTCTGTTTTTGATTTTAATTTCCGTAAGCTATAGGACCATAAGTGGAAGTGCCATAGACTGTGTTGCTTTGTTTCTTATGTGTTTCAGGAAACACCATACACTTCTCCAGGCTGGCTGCTGGCAATTTACATCCTGCCAATCAGCATAACAAGGCTCCCTGTTCTCCATATCCTGTCCTACCTTTCTGGATTTTACACTTTTTTCAGATGGCCCTCTTGCCCGGGGGGCAGTGAGACTTCATTGTAGTGCAGATTTCCTTTACAGGCTTGCTTGGTTGGCCAAAAAGGGCGTATGCGTTTTTTCCTGAATATATTCAGGAAAAAACGCATACGCCCTTTTTGGCCAAGTGCATCATTGTCGACGTTCTGCCTCTTTTCCTATGCTTTCAGGGCAATTCCAGTCTACCCCCTGCAATCGTTTTCCAGAAATTCTGCCCCGCTTTCAAGTCCCCTTCGCAGGCTTACTTCAATATATTTTTGGAGGATAGCTGTCATTTATAACTCTGCAGGTTTGTGAATTACAGTGCCCCTGAGCTCCTTTCTTCAACTCGCTTTCTTGTGAACTGGGCACAAAACCGCAGGATTGCTTCAGGCCCTAATCTGTTTCGGGCAGGGCATGCTGAGCCTTTGGTAAATTCCTCTTCCTGGTGGGAAATGAGCGTTACATTTGCCCGTGCAGACACCTACAGCTAGTCTCTCATTGGTTCTCCCTATTCCTGTTCATCTTGCACAGAAATTGCAAGCTGTGCCAAACAGGAGGTTAAAGGCACTGACTCTCCAAGCAGGGAGACTGTTAGTAAATCATCTGGAATGGTGAACCCGAGGACCAGGATACGAAAACTGAGATGCATTTTAAATCATTTCCCCATAACACGGTGGACCATACTGTGGGTTTCACATGCATGTTTTAGCTGGAGGAAGAATCCCTTGAACCTGAAGAGTTGGGACCCATGGAATAGGTACCATACAGTATGACTTCAAAGGGTGTGCATTTGCTCACCTAAACTCACCAATGCTATCAGCCTGAAGTGTCCAGCCTTATGTCTCAACCAGCTCTGGGTGTAGATGTGGTCAATCCCGGTTGCATCACATGCCCTCAGTGAATTATTTAAGAATTGCTCTCTATTTCACTGTCTTTGTGTTTTGTTTTCGAAATTTATTTTGATAATGGGATTTATCGGATTTTCACTGCTGCCTTTCGGCCGCTGTACACACCCTTGATTCTCTTACGGAGACATATATATCCATGGGTTTTAAGATTCTTCCTAGTCAGGTATATTCCTAGGCGTTGAATATGTGGTGTTGGGTCCATTTCGTTGAGCAAGGAGTAGGTCTTGTCTATTACATATTGGGCTTATGGAAAGTTATCTGTGCTAATTTCAGTCTCTGGTTTTATGCAGCACCCCAAGGCACCTTTCCCCATAAGCAAGCACTAGTTGGTTTTCTAAATTTGAGACCCTTTTCTATTTTGTAATTCAGTTCATGTGTAGTCAAGTTTACATTCCGTGTATTCGTGATATCTTATGATGTTTCTTTTTCTGTGTGACGTAGTTCACGTAGAATCACCGTACCTGCATCCACTCACTATGCCGCTATGGGCCTGATGACACAGATTTCATTGCTGAGTGATATTGCATTGTACGTACGTGCCACAAGTTCTTTATCCATTTTTTGCTTTCTGGGATATTTACCTGATACTGTAGACGAGCTTCTTGTGAACACAGCCGTCTCAAATATTGGGGTGGCTGTCTGTTTTTGATTTTAATTTCCGTAAGCTATAGGACCATAAGTGGAAGTGCCATAGGCTGTGTTGCTTTGTTTCTTTCGTGTTTCAGGAAACACCATACACTTCTCCAGGGTGGCTGCTGGCAATTTACATCCTGCCAATCAGCATAACAAGGCTCCCTGTTCTCCATATCCTGTCCTACCTTTCTGGATTTTACACTTTTTTCAGATGGCCCTTTTGCCAGGGGGGCAGTGAGACTTCATTGTAGTGCAGATTTCATTTACAGGCTTGCTTGGTTGGCCAAAAAGGGCGTATGCGTTTTTTCCTGAATATATTCAGGAAAAAACGCATACGCCCTTTTTGGCCAAGTGCATCATTGTCGACGTTCTGCCTCTTTTCCTATGCTTTCAGGGCAATTCCAGTCTACCCCCTGCAATCGTTTTCCTGAAATTCTGCCCCGCTTTCAAGTCCCCTTCGCAGGCTTACTTCAATATATTTTTGGAGGAAAGCTGTCATTTATAACTCTGCAGGTTTGTGAATTACAGTGCCCCTGAGCTCCTTTCTTCAACTCGCTTTCTTGTGAGCTGGGCACAAAACCGCAGGATTGCTTCAGGCCCTAATCTGTTTCCAGCAGGGCACACTGAGCCTTTGTTTAATTCCTCTTCCTGGTGGGCAATGAGCGTTACATTTGCCCGTGCAGACACCTACAGCTAGTCTCTCATTGGTTCTCCCTATTCCTGTTCATTTTGCACAGAAATTGCAAGCTGTGCCAAAGAGGATGTTAAAGGCACTGACTCTCCAAGCGGGGAGAGTGTTAGTAAAGCATCTGGAATGGTGAACCCGAGGACCAGGATACGAAAACTGAGATGCATTTTAAATCATTTCCCAATCACATGGTGGACGATACTCTTGGTTTCCCATGCATGTTTTAGCTGGAGGAAGAATCCCTTGAACCTGGAGAGTTGGGACCCATGGAATGGGTACCATGCAGTATGACTTCAAAGGGTCTGCATTTGCTCACCGAAACTCACCAATGCTATCAGCCTGAAGTGTCCAGCCTTATGTCTCAACCAGCTCTGGGTGTAGATGTGTTAAATCCCGGTTGCATCACATGCCCTGAGTGAATTATTTAAGAATTGCTCTCTATTTCACTGTCTTTATGATTTTTTTTTGAAATTTATTTTGATAATGGGATTTATCGGATTTTCACTGCTGCGTTTATGCCGCTGTACACACGCTTGATTCTCTTACGGAGACATATATATCCATGGGTTTTAAGATTCTTCCTAGTCAGGTATATTCCTAGGCGTTGAATATGTGGTGTTGGGTCCATTTCGTTGAGCAAGGAGTAGGTCTTGTCTATTACATATTTGGCTTATGGAAAGTTATCTGTGCTAATTTCAGTCTCTGGTTTTATGAAGCACCCCAACACACCTTTCCCCATAAGCAAGCACTAGTTGGTTTTCTAAATTTGAGACCCTGTTCTGTTTTGTAATTCAGTTCATGTGTAGTCAAGTTTACATTCCGTGTATTAGTGATATCTTATGATGTTTCTTTTTCTGTGTGACGTAGTTCACGTAGAATCACCGTACCTGCATCCACTCACTATGCCGCTACGGGCCTGATGACACAGATTTCATTGCTGAGTGATATTGCATTGTACGTACGTGCCACAACTTCTTTATCCATATTTTGCTTTCTGGGATATTTACCTGTTACTGTAGACGAGCTTCTTGTGAACACAGCCGTCCCAAATATTGGGGTGGCTGTCTGTTTTTGATTTTAATTTCCGTAAGCTATAGGACCATAAGTGGAAGTGCCATAGACTGTGTTGCTTTGTTTCTTATGTGTTTCAGGAAACACCATACACTTCTCCAGGCTGGCTGCTGGCAATTTACATCCTGCCAATCAGCATAACAAGGCTCCCTGTTCTCCATATCCTGTCCTACCTTTCTGGATTTTACACTTTTTTCAGATGGCCCTCTTGCCCGGGGGGCAGTGAGACTTCATTGTAGTGCAGATTTCCTTTACAGGCTTGCTTGGTTGGCCAAAAAGGGCGTATGCGTTTTTTCCTGAATATATTCAGGAAAAAACGCATACGCCCTTTTTGGCCAAGTGCATCATTGTCGACGTTCTGCCTCTTTTCCTATGCTTTCAGGGCAATTCCAGTCTACCCCCTGCAATCGTTTTCCTGAAATTCTGCCCCGCTTTCAAGTCCCCTTCGCAGGCTTACTTCAATATATTTTTGGAGGAAAGCTGTCATTTATAACTCTGCAGGTTTGTGAATTACAGTGCCCCTGAGCTCCTTTCTTCAACTCGCTTTCTTGTGAACTGGGCACAAAACCGCAGGATTGCTTCAGGCCCTAATCTGTTTCGGGCAGGGCATGCTGAGCCTTTGGTAAATTCCTCTTCCTGGTGGGAAATGAGCGTTACATTTGCCCGTGCAGACACCTACAGCTAGTCTCTCATTGGTTCTCCCTATTCCTGTTCATCTTGCACAGAAATTGCAAGCTGTGCCAAACAGGAGGTTAAAGGCACTGACTCTCCAAGCAGGGAGACTGTTAGTAAATCATCTGGAATGGTGAACCCGAGGACCAGGATACGAAAACTGAGATGCATTTTAAATCATTTCCCCATAACACGGTGGACCATACTGTGGGTTTCACATGCATGTTTTAGCTGGAGGAAGAATCCCTTGAACCTGAAGAGTTGGGACCCATGGAATAGGTACCATACAGTATGACTTCAAAGGGTGTGCATTTGCTCACCTAAACTCACCAATGCTATCAGCCTGAAGTGTCCAGCCTTATGTCTCAACCAGCTCTGGGTGTAGATGTGGTCAATCCCGGTTGCATCACATGCCCTGAGTGAATTATTTAAGAATTGCTCTCTATTTCACTGTCTTTGTGTTTTGTTTTCGAAATTTATTTTGATAATGGGATTTATCGGATTTTCACTGCTGCCTTTCGGCCGCTGTACACACCCTTGATTCTCTTACGGAGACATATATATCCATGGGTTTTAAGATTCTTCCTAGTCAGGTATATTCCTAGGCGTTGAATATGTGGTGTTGGGTCCATTTCGTTGAGCAAGGAGTAGGTCTTGTCTATTACATATTGGGCTTATGGAAAGTTATCTGTGCTAATTTCAGTCTCTGGTTTTATGCAGCACCCCAAGGCACCTTTCCCCATAAGCAAGCACTAGTTGGTTTTCTAAATTTGAGACCCTTTTCTATTTTGTAATTCAGTTCATGTGTAGTCAAGTTTACATTCCGTGTATTCGTGATATCTTATGATGTTTCTTTTTCTGTGTGACGTAGTTCACGTAGAATCACCGTACCTGCATCCACTCACTATGCCGCTATGGGCCTGATGACACAGATTTCATTGCTGAGTGATATTGCATTGTACGTACGTGCCACAAGTTCTTTATCCATTTTTTGCTTTCTGGGATATTTACCTGATACTGTAGACGAGCTTCTTGTGAACACAGCCGTCTCAAATATTGGGGTGGCTGTCTGTTTTTGATTTTAATTTCCGTAAGCTATAGGACCATAAGTGGAAGTGCCATAGGCTGTGTTGCTTTGTTTCTTTCGTGTTTCAGGAAACACCATACACTTCTCCAGGGTGGCTGCTGGCAATTTACATCCTGCCAATCAGCATAACAAGGCTCCCTGTTCTCCATATCCTGTCCTACCTTTCTGGATTTTACACTTTTTTCAGATGGCCCTTTTGCCAGGGGGGCAGTGAGACTTCATTGTAGTGCAGATTTCATTTACAGGCTTGCTTGGTTGGCCAAAAAGGGCGTATGCGTTTTTTCCTGAATATATTCAGGAAAAAACGCATACGCCCTTTTTGGCCAAGTGCATCATTGTCGACGTTCTGCCTCTTTTCCTATGCTTTCAGGGCAATTCCAGTCTACCCCCTGCAATCGTTTTCCTGAAATTCTGCCCCGCTTTCAAGTCCCCTTCGCAGGCTTACTTCAATATATTTTTGGAGGAAAGCTGTCATTTATAACTCTGCAGGTTTGTGAATTACAGTGCCCCTGAGCTCCTTTCTTCAACTCGCTTTCTTGTGAGCTGGGCACAAAACCGCAGGATTGCTTCAGGCCCTAATCTGTTTCCAGCAGGGCACACTGAGCCTTTGTTTAATTCCTCTTCCTGGTGGGCAATGAGCGTTACATTTGCCCGTGCAGACACCTACAGCTAGTCTCTCATTGGTTCTCCCTATTCCTGTTCATTTTGCACAGAAATTGCAAGCTGTGCCAAAGAGGAGGTTAAAGGCACTGACTCTCCAAGCGGGGAGAGTGTTAGTAAAGCATCTGGAATGGTGAACCCGAGGACCAGGATACGAAAACTGAGATGCATTTTAAATCATTTCCCAATCACACGGTGGACGATACTCTTGGTTTCCCATGCATGTTTTAGCTGGAGGAAGAATCCCTTGAACCTGGAGAGTTGGGACCCATGGAATGGGTACCATGCAGTATGACTTCAAAGGGTCTGCATTTGCTCACCGAAACTCACCAATGCTATCAGCCTGAAGTGTCCAGCCTTATGTCTCAACCAGCTCTGGGTGTAGATGTGTTAAATCCCGGTTGCATCACATGCCCTGAGTGAATTATTTAAGAATTGCTCTCTATTTCACTGTCTTTATGATTTTTTTTTGAAATTTATTTTGATAATGGGATTTATCGGATTTTCACTGCTGCGTTTATGCCGCTGTACACACGCTTGATTCTCTTACGGAGACATATATATCCATGGGTTTTAAGATTCTTCCGAGTCAGGTATATTCCTAGGCGTTGAATATGTGGTGTTGGGTCCATTTCGTTGAGCAAGGAGTAGGTCTTGTCTATTACATATTTGGCTTATGGAAAGTTATCTGTGCTAATTTCAGTCTCTGGTTTATGAAGCACCCCAACGCACCTTTCCCCATAAGCAAGCACTAGTTGGTTTTCTAAATTTGAGACCCTGTTCTGTTTTGTAATTCAGTTCATGTGTAGTCAAGTTTACATTCCGTGTATTAGTGATATCTTATGATGTTTCTTTTTCTGTGTGACGTAGTTCACGTAGAATCACCGTACCTGCATCCACTCACTATGCCGCTACGGGCCTGATGACACAGATTTCATTGCTGAGTGTTATTGCATTGTACGTACGTGCCACAACTTCTTTATCCATATTTTGCTTTCTGGGATATTTACCTGTTACTGTAGACGAGCTTCTTGTGAACACAGCCGTCCCAAATATTGGGGTGGCTGTCTGTTTTTGATTTTAATTTCCGTAAGCTATAGGACCATAAGTGGAAGTGCCATAGACTGTGTTGCTTTGTTTCTTATGTGTTTCAGGAAACACCATACACTTCTCCAGGCTGGCTGCTGGCAATTTACATCCTGCCAATCAGCATAACAAGGCTCCCTGTTCTCCATATCCTGTCCTACCTTTCTGGATTTTACACTTTTTTCAGATGGCCCTCTTGCCTGGGGGGCAGTGAGACTTCATTGTAGTGCAGATTTCCTTTACAGGCTTGCTTGGTTGGCCAAAAAGGGCGTATGCGTTTTTTCCTGAATATATTCAGGAAAAAACGCATACGCCCTTTTTGGCCAAGTGCATCATTGTCGACGTTCTGCCTCTTTTCCTATGCTTTCAGGGCAATTCCAGTCTACCCCCTGCAATCGTTTTCCTGAAATTCTGCCCCGCTTTCAAGTCCCCTTCGCAGGCTTACTTCAATATATTTTTGGAGGATAGCTGTCATTTATAACTCTGCAGGTTTGTGAATTACAGTGCCCCTGAGCTCCTTTCTTCAACTCGCTTTCTTGTGAACTGGGCACAAAACCGCAGGATTGCTTCAGGCCCTAATCTGTTTCGGGCAGGGCATGCTGAGCCTTTGGTAAATTCCTCTTCCTGGTGGGAAATGAGCGTTACATTTGCCCGTGCAGACACCTACAGCTAGTCTCTCATTGGTTCTCCCTATTCCTGTTCATCTTGCACAGAAATTGCAAGCTGTGCCAAACAGGAGGTTAAAGGCACTGACTCTCCAAGCAGGGAGACTGTTAGTAAATCATCTGGAATGGTGAACCCGAGGACCAGGATACGAAAACTGAGATGCATTTTAAATCATTTCCCCATAACACGGTGGACCATACTGTGGGTTTCACATGCATGTTTTAGCTGGAGGAAGAATCCCTTGAACCTGAAGAGTTGGGACCCATGGAATAGGTACCATACAGTATGACTTCAAAGGGTGTGCATTTGCTCACCTAAACTCACCAATGCTATCAGCCTGAAGTGTCCAGCCTTATGTCTCAACCAGCTCTGGGTGTAGATGTGGTCAATCCCGGTTGCATCACATGCCCTGAGTGAATTATTTAAGAATTGCTCTCTATTTCACTGTCTTTGTGTTTTGTTTTCGAAATTTATTTTGATAATGGGATTTATCGGATTTTCACTGCTGCCTTTCGGCCGCTGTACACACCCTTGATTCTCTTACGGAGACATATATATCCATGGGTTTTAAGATTCTTCCTAGTCAGGTATATTCCTAGGCGTTGAATATGTGGTGTTGGGTCCATTTCGTTGAGCAAGGAGTAGGACTTGTCTATTACATATTGGGCTTATGGAAAGTTATCTGTGCTAATTTCAGTCTCTGGTTTTATGCAGCACCCCAAGGCACCTTTCCCCATAAGCAAGCACTAGTTGGTTTTCTAAATTTGAGACCCTTTTCTATTTTGTAATTCAGTTCATGTGTAGTCAAGTTTACATTCCGTGTATTCGTGATATCTTATGATGTTTCTTTTTCTGTGTGACGTAGTTCACGTAGAATCACCGTACCTGCATCCACTCACTATGCCGCTACGGGCCTGATGACACAGATTTCATTGCTGAGTGATATTGCATTGTACGTACGTGCCACAAGTTCTTTATCCATTTTTTGCTTTCTGGGATATTTACCTGATACTGTAGACGAGCTTCTTGTGAACACAGCCGTCTCAAATATTGGGGTGGCTGTCTGTTTTTGATTTTAATTTCCGTAAGCTATAGGACCATAAGTGGAAGTGCCATAGGCTGTGTTGCTTTGTTTCTTTCGTGTTTCAGGAAACACCATACACTTCTCCAGGGTGGCTGCTGGCAATTTACATCCTGCCAATCAGCATAACAAGGCTCCCTGTTCTCCATATCCTGTCCTACCTTTCTGGATTTTACACTTTTTTCAGATGGCCCTTTTGCCAGGGGGGCAGTGAGACTTCATTGTAGTGCAGATTTCATTTACAGGCTTGCTTGGTTGGCCAAAAAGGGCGTATGCGTTTTTTCCTGAATATATTCAGGAAAAAACGCATACGCCCTTTTTGGCCAAGTGCATCATTGTCGACGTTCTGCCTCTTTTCCTATGCTTTCAGGGCAATTCCAGTCTACCCCCTGCAATCGTTTTCCTGAAATTCTGCCCCGCTTTCAAGTCCCCTTCGCAGGCTTACTTCAATATATTTTTGGAGGAAAGCTGTCATTTATAACTCTGCAGGTTTGTGAATTACAGTGCCCCTGAGCTCCTTTCTTCAACTCGCTTTCTTGTGAGCTGGGCACAAAACCGCAGGATTGCTTCAGGCCCTAATCTGTTTCCAGCAGGGCACACTGAGCCTTTGTTTAATTCCTCTTCCTGGTGGGCAATGAGTGTTACATTTGCCCGTGCAGACACCTACAGCTAGTCTCTCATTGGTTCTCCCTATTCCTGTTCATTTTGCACAGAAATTGCAAGCTGTGCCAAAGAGGAGGTTAAAGGCACTGACTCTCCAAGCGGGGAGAGTGTTAGTAAAGCATCTGGAATGGTGAACCCGAGGACCAGGATACGAAAACTGAGATGCATTTTAAATCATTTCCCAATCACATGGTGGACGATACTCTTGGTTTCCCATGCATGTTTTAGCTGGAGGAAGAATCCCTTGAACCTGGAGAGTTGGGACCCATGGAATGGGTACCATGCAGTATGACTTCAAAGGGTCTGCATTTGCTCACCGAAACTCACCAATGCTATCAGCCTGAAGTGTCCAGCCTTATGTCTCAACCAGCTCTGGGTGTAGATGTGTTAAATCCCGGTTGCATCACATGCCCTGAGTGAATTATTTAAGAATTGCTCTCTATTTCACTGTCTTTATGATTTTTTTTTGAAATTTATTTTGATAATGGGATTTATCGGATTTTCACTGCTGCGTTTATGCCGCTGTACACACGCTTGATTCTCTTATGGAGACATATATATCCATGGGTTTTAAGATTCTTCCTAGTCAGGTATATTCCTAGGCGTTGAATATGTGGTGTTGGGTCCATTTCGTTGAGCAAGGAGTAGGTCTTGTCTATTACATATTTGGCTTATGGAAAGTTATCTGTTCTAATTTCAGTCTCTGGTTTATGAAGCACCCCAACGCACCTTTCCCCATAAGCAAGCACTAGTTGGTTTTCTAAATTTGAGACCCTGTTCTGTTTTGTAATTCAGTTCATGTGTAGTCAAGTTTACATTCCGTGTATTAGTGATATCTTATGATGTTTCTTTTTCTGTGTGACGTAGTTCACGTAGAATCACCGTACCTGCATCCACTCACTATGCCGCTACGGGCCTGATGACACAGATTTCATTGCTGAGTGATATTGCATTGTACGTACGTGCCACAACTTCTTTATCCATATTTTGCTTTCTGGGATATTTACCTGTTACTGTAGACGAGCTTCTTGTGAACACAGCCGTCCCAAATATTGGGGTGGCTGTCTGTTTTTGATTTTAATTTCCGTAAGCTATAGGACCATAAGTGGAAGTGCCATAGACTGTGTTGCTTTGTTTCTTATGTGTTTCAGGAAACACCATACACTTCTCCAGGCAGGCTGCTGGCAATTTACATCCTGCCAATCAGCATAACAAGGCTCCCTGTTCTCCATATACTGTCCTACCTTTCTGGATTTTACACTTTTTTCAGATGGCCCTCTTGCCCGGGGGGCAGTGAGACTTCATTGTAGTGCAGATTTCCTTTACAGGCTTGCTTGGTTGGCCAAAAAGGGCGTATGCGTTTTTTCCTGAATATATTCAGGAAAAAACGCATACGCCCTTTTTGGCCAAGTGCATCATTGTCGACGTTCTGCCTCTTTTCCTATGCTTTCAGGGCAATTCCAGTCTACCCCCTGCAATCGTTTTCCTGAAATTCTGCCCCGCTTTCAAGTCCCCTTCGCAGGCTTACTTCAATATATTTTTGGAGGATAGCTGTCATTTATAACTCTGCAGGTTTGTGAATTACAGTGCCCCTGAGCTCCTTTCTTCAACTCGCTTTCTTGTGAACTGGGCACAAAACCGCAGGATTGCTTCAGGCCCTAATCTGTTTCGGGCAGGGCATGCTGAGCCTTTGGTAAATTCCTCTTCCTGGTGGGAAATGAGCGTTACATTTGCCCGTGCAGACACCTACAGCTAGTCTCTCATTGGTTCTCCCTATTCCTGTTCATCTTGCACAGAAATTGCAAGCTGTGCCAAACAGGAGGTTAAAGGCACTGACTCTCCAAGCAGGGAGACTGTTAGTAAATCATCTGGAATGGTGAACCCGAGGACCAGGATACGAAAACTGAGATGCATTTTAAATCATTTCCCCATAACACGGTGGACCATACTGTGGGTTTCACATGCATGTTTTAGCTGGAGGAAGAATCCCTTGAACCTGAAGAGTTGGGACCCATGGAATAGGTACCATACAGTATGACTTCAAAGGGTGTGCATTTGCTCACCGAAACTCACCAATGCTATCAGCCTGAAGTGTCCAGCCTTATGTCTCAACCAGCTCTGGGTGTAGATGTGGTCAATCCCGGTTGCATCACATGCCCTGAGTGAATTATTTAAGAATTGCTCTCTATTTCACTGTCTTTGTGTTTTGTTTTCGAAATTTATTTTGATAATGGGATTTATCGGATTTTCACTGCTGCCTTTCGGCCGCTGTACACACCCTTGATTCTCTTACGGAGACATATATATCCATGGGTTTTAAGATTCTTCCTAGTCAGGTATATTCCTAGGCGTTGAATATGTGGTGTGGGGTCCATTTCGTTGAGCAAGGAGTAGGTCTTGTCTATTACATATTGGGCTTATGGAAAGTTATCTGTGCTAATTTCAGTCTCTGGTTTTATGCAGCACCCCAAGGCACCTTTCCCCATAAGCAAGCACTAGTTGGTTTTCTAAATTTGAGACCCTTTTCTATTTTGTAATTCAGTTCATGTGTAGTCAAGTTTACATTCCGTGTATTAGTGATATCTTATGATGTTTCTTTTTCTGTGTGACGTAGTTCACGTAGAATCACCGTACCTGCATCCACTCACTATGCCGCTATGGGCCTGATGACACAGATTTCATTGCTGAGTGATATTGCATTGTACGTACGTGCCACAAGTTCTTTATCCATTTTTTGCTTTCTGGGATATTTACCTGATACTGTAGACGAGCTTCTTGTGAACACAGCCGTCTCAAATATTGGGGTGGCTGTCTGTTTTTGATTTTAATTTCCGTAAGCTATAGGACCAAAAGTGGAAGTGCCATAGGCTGTGTTGCTTTGTTTCTTTCGTGTTTCAGGAAACACCATACACTTCTCCAGGCTGGCTGCTGGCAATTTACATCCTGCCAATCAGCATAACAAGGCTCCCTGTTCTCCATATCCTGTCCTACCTTTCTGGATTTTACACTTTTTTCAGATGGCCCTCTTGCCCGGGGGGCTGTGAGACTTCATTGTAGTGCAGATTTCCTTTACAGGCTTTCTTGGTTGGCCAAAAAGGGCGTATGCGTTTTTTCCTGAATATATTCAGGAAAAAACGCATACGCCCTTTTTGGCCAAGTGCATCATTGTCGACGTTCTGCCTCTTTTCCTATGCTTTCAGGGCAATTCCAGTCTACCCCCTGCAATCGTTTTCCTGAAATTCTGCCCCGCTTTCAAGTCCCCTTCGCAGGCTTACTTCAATATATTTTTGGAGGAAAGCTGTCATTTATAACTCTGCAGGTTTGTGAATTACAGTGCCCCTGAGCTCCTTATTTCAACTCGCTTTCTTGTGAGCTGGGCACAAAACCGCAGGATTGCTTCAGGCCCTAATCTGTTTCCAGCAGGGCACACTGAGCCTTTGTTTAATTCCTCTTCCTGGTGGGCAATGAGCGTTACATTTGCCCGTGCAGACACCTACAGCTAGTCTCTCATTGGTTCTCCCTATTCCTGTTCATTTTGCACAGAAATTGCAAGCTGTGCCAAAGAGGAGGTTAAAGGCACTGACTCTCCAAGCAGGGAGAGTGTTAGTAAAGCATCTGGAATGGTGAACCCGAGGACCAGGATACGAAAACTGAGATGCATTTTAAATCATTTCCCAATCACATGGTGGACGATACTCTTGGTTTCCCATGCATGTTTTAGCTGGAGGAAGAATCCCTTGAACCTGGAGAGTTGGGACCCATGGAATGGGTACCATGCAGTATGACTTCAAAGGGTCTGCATTTGCTCACCGAAACTCACCAATGCTATCAGCCTGAAGTGTCCAGCCTTATGTCTCAACCAGCTCTGGGTGTAGATGTGTTAAATCCCAGTTGCATCACATGCCCTGAGTGAATTATTTAAGAATTGCTCTCTATTTCACTGTCTTTATGATTTTTTTTTGAAATTTATTTTGATAATGGGATTTATCGGATTTTCACTGCTGCGTTTATGCCGCTGTACACACGCTTGATTCTCTTACGGAGACATATATATCCATGGGTTTTAAGATTCTTCCTAGTCAGGTATATTCCTAGGCGTTGAATATGTGGTGTTGGGTCCATTTCGTTGAGCAAGGAGTAGGTCTTGTCTATTACATATTTGGCTTATGGAAAGTTATCTGTGCTAATTTCAGTCTCTGGTTTTATGAAGCACCCCAACACACCTTTCCCCATAAGCAAGCACTAGTTGGTTTTCTAAATTTGAGACCCTGTTCTGTTTTGTAATTCAGTTCATGTGTAGTCAAGTTTACATTCCGTGTATTAGTGATATCTTATGATGTTTCTTTTTCTGTGTGACGTAGTTCACGTAGAATCACCGTACCTGCATCCACTCAATATGCCGCTACGGGCCTGATGACACAGATTTCATTGCTGAGTGATATTGCATTGTACGTACGTGCCACAACTTCTTTATCCATATTTTGCTTTCTGGGATATTTACCTGTTACTGTAGACGAGCTTCTTGTGAACACAGCCGTCCCAAATATTGGGGTGGCTGTCTGTTTTTGATTTTAATTTCCGTAAGCTATAGGACCATAAGTGGAAGTGCCATAGACTGTGTTGCTTTGTTTCTTATGTGTTTCAGGAAACACCATACACTTCTCCAGGCTGGCTGCTGGCAATTTACATCCTGCCAATCAGCATAACAAGGCTCCCTGTTCTCCATATCCTGTCCTACCTTTCTGGATTTTACACTTTTTTCAGATGGCCCTCTTGCCCGGGGGGCAGTGAGACTTCATTGTAGTGCAGATTTCCTTTACAGGCTTTCTTGGTTGGCCAAAAAGGGCGTATGCGTTTTTTCCTGAATATATTCAGGAAAAAACGCATACGCCCTTTTTGGCCAAGTGCATCATTGTCGACGTTCTGCCTCTTTTCCTATGCTTTCAGGGCAATTCCAGTCTACCCCCTGCAATCGTTTTCCTGAAATTCTGCCCCGCTTTCAAGTCCCCTTCGCAGGCTTACTTCAATATATTTTTGGAGGATAGCTGTCATTTATAACTCTGCAGGTTTGTGAATTACAGTGGCCCTGAGCTCCTTTCTTCAACTCGCTTTCTTGTGAACTGGGCACAAAACCGCAGGATTGCTTCAGGCCCTAATCTGTTTCGGGCAGGGCATGCTGAGCCTTTGGTAAATTCCTCTTCCTGGTGGGAAATGAGCGTTACATTTGCCCGTGCAGACACCTACAGCTAGTCTCTCATTGGTTCTCCCTATTCCTGTTCATCTTGCACAGAAATTGCAAGCTGTGCCAAACAGGAGGTTAAAGGCACTGACTCTCCAAGCAGGGAGACTGTTAGTAAATCATCTGGAATGGTGAACCCGAGGACCAGGATACGAAAACTGAGATGCATTTTAAATCATTTCCCCATAACACGGTGGACCATACTGTGGGTTTCACATGCATGTTTTAGCTGGAGGAAGAATCCCTTGAACCTGAAGAGTTGGGACCCATGGAATAGGTACCATACAGTATGACTTCAAAGGGTGTGCATTTGCTCACCGAAACTCACCAATGCTATCAGCCTGAAGTGTCCAGCCTTATGTCTCAACCAGCTCTGGGTGTAGATGTGGTCAATCCCGGTTGCATCACATGCCCTGAGTGAATTATTTAAGAATTGCTCTCTATTTCACTGTCTTTGTGTTTTGTTTTCGAAATTTATTTTGATAATGGGATTTATCGGATTTTCACTGCTGCCTTTCGGCCGCTGTACACACCCTTGATTCTCTTACGGAGACATATATATCCATGGGTTTTAAGATTCTTCCTAGTCAGGTATATTCCTAGGCGTTGAATATGTGGTGTTGGGTCCATTTCGTTGAGCAAGGAGTAGGTCTTGTCTATTACATATTGGGCTTATGGAAAGTTATCTGTGCTAATTTCAGTCTCTGGTTTTATGCAGCACCCCAAGGCACCTTTCCCCATAAGCAAGCACTAGTTGGTTTTCTAAATTTGAGACCCTTTTCTATTTTGTAATTCAGTTCATGTGTAGTCAAGTTTACATTCCGTGTATTCGTGATATCTTATGATGTTTCTTTTTCTGTGTGACGTAGTTCACGTAGAATCACCGTACCTGCATCCACTCACTATGCCGCTATGGGCCTGATGACACAGATTTCATTGCTGAGTGATATTGCATTGTACGTACGTGCCACAAGTTCTTTATCCATTTTTTGCTTTCTGGGATATTTACCTGATACTGTAGACGAGCTTCTTGTGAACACAGCCGTCTCAAATATTGGGGTGGCTGTCTGTTTTTGATTTTAATTTCCGTAAGCTATAGGACCATAAGTGGAAGTGCCATAGGCTGTGTTGCTTTGTTTCTTTCGTGTTTCAGGAAACACCATACACTTCTCCAGGCTGGCTGCTGGCAATTTACATCCTGCCAATCAGCATAACAAGGCTCCCTGTTCTCCATATCCTGTCCTACCTTTCTGGATATTACACTTTTTTCAGATGGCCCTTTTGCCAGGGGGGCAGTGAGACTTCATTGTAGTGCAGATTTCATTTACAGGCTTGCTTGGTTGGCCAAAAAGGGCGTATGCGTTTTTTCCTGAATATATTCAGGAAAAAACGCATACGCCCTTTTTGGCCAAGTGCATCATTGTCGACGTTCTGCCTCTTTTCCTATGCTTTCAGGGCAATTCCAGTCTACCCCCTGCAATCGTTTTCCTGAAATTCTGCCCCACTTTCAAGTCCCCTTCGCAGGCTTACTTCAATATATTTTTGGAGGAAAGCTGTCATTTATAACTCTGCAGGTTTGTGAATTACAGTGCCCCTGAGCTCCGTTCTTCAACTCGCTTTCTTGTGAGCTGGGCACAAAACCGCAGGATTGCTTCAGGCCCTAATCTGTTTCCAGCAGGGCACACTGAGCCTTTGTTTAATTCCTCTTCCTGGTGGGCAATGAGCGTTACATTTGCCCGTGCAGACACCTACAGCTAGTCTCTCATTGGTTCTCCCTATTCCTGTTCATTTTGCACAGAAATTGCAAGCTGTGCCAAAGAGGAGGTTAAAGGCACTGACTCTCCAAGCGGGGAGAGTGTTAGTAAAGCATCTGGAATGGTGAACCCGAGGACCAGGATACGAAAACTGAGATGCATTTTAAATCATTTCCCAATCACATGGTGGACGATACTCTTGGTTTCCCATGCATGTTTTAGCTGGAGGAAGAATCCCTTGAGCCTGGAGAGTTGGGACCCATGGAATGGGTACCATGCAGTATGACTTCAAAGGGTCTGCATTTGCTCACCGAAACTCACCAATGCTATCAGCCTGAAGTGTCCAGCCTTATGTCTCAACCAGCTCTAGGTGTAGATGTGTTAAATCCCTGTTGCATCACATGCCCTGAGTGAATTATTTAAGAAGTGCTCTCTATTTCACTGTCTTTATGATTTTTTTTTGAAATTTATTTTGATAATGGGATTTATCGGATTTTCACTGCTGCGTTTATGCCGCTGTACACACGCTTGATTCTCTTACGGAGACATATATATCCATGGGTTTTAAGATTCTTCCTAGTCAGGTATATTCCTAGGCGTTGAATATGTGGTGTTGGGTCCATTTCGTTGAGCAAGGAGTAGGTCTTGTCTATTACATATTTGGCTTATGGAAAGTTATCTGTGCTAATTTCAGTCTCTGGTTTTATGAAGCACCCCAACGCACCTTTCCCCATAAGCAAGCACTAGTTGGTTTTCTAAATTTGAGACCCTGTTCTGTTTTGTAATTCAGTTCATGTGTAGTCAAGTTTACATTCCGTGTATTAGTGATATCTTATGATGTTTCTTTTTCTGTGTGACGTAGTTCACGTAGAATCACCGTACCTGCATCCACTCACTATGCCGCTACGGGCCTGATGACACAGATTTCATTGCTGAGTGATATTGCATTGTACGTACGTGCCACAAGTTCTTTATCCATTTTTTGCTTTCTGGGATATTTACCTGATACTGTAGACGAGCTTCTTGTGAACACAGCCGTCTCAAATATTGGGGTGGCTGTCTGTTTTTGATTTTAATTTCCGTAAGCTATAGGACCATAAGTGGAAGTGCCATAGGCTGTGTTGCTTTGTTTCTTTCGTGTTTCAGGAAACACCATACACTTCTCCAGGGTGGCTGCTGGCAATTTACATCCTGCCAATCAGCATAACAAGGCTCCCTGTTCTCCATATCCTGTCCTACCTTTCTGGATTTTACTCTTTTTTCAGATGGCCCTTTTGCCAGGGGGGCAGTGAGACTTCATTGTAGTGCAGATTTCATTTACAGGCTTGCTTGGTTGGCCAAAAAGGGCGTATGCGTTTTTTCCTGAATATATTCAGGAAAAAACGCATACGCCCTTTTTGGCCAAGTGCATCATTGTCGACGTTCTGCCTCTTTTCCTATGCTTTCAGGGCAATTCCAGTCTACCCCCTGCAATCGTTTTCCTGAAATTCTGCCCCGCTTTCAAGTCCCCTTCGCAGGCTTACTTCAATATATTTTTGGAGGAAAGCTGTCATTTATAACTCTGCAGGTTTGTGAATTACAGTGCCCCTGAGCTCCTTATTTCAACTCGCTTTCTTGTGAGCTGGGCACAAAACCGCAGGATTGCTTCAGGCCCTAATCTGTTTCCAGCAGGGCACACTGAGCCTTTGTTTAATTCCTCTTCCTGGTGGGCAATGAGCGTTACATTTGCCCGTGCAGACACCTACAGATAGTCTCTCATTGGTTCTCCCTATTCCTGTTCATTTTGCACAGAAATTGCAAGCTGTGCCAAAGAGGAGGTTAAAGGCACTGACTCTCCAAGCGGGGAGAGTGTTAGTAAAGCATCTGGAATGGTGAACCCGAGGACCAGGATACGAAAACTGAGATGCATTTTAAATCATTTCCCAATCACATGGTGGACGATACTCTTGGTTTCCCATGCATGTTTTAGCTGGAGGAAGAATCCCTTGAACCTGGAGAGTTGGGACCCATGGAATGGGTACCATGCAGTATGACTTCAAAGGGTCTGCATTTGCTCACCGAAACTCACCAATGCTATCAGCCTGAAGTGTCCAGCCTTATGTCTCAACCAGCTCTGGGTGTAGATGTGTTAAATCCCGGTTGCATCACATGCCCTGAGTGAATTATTTAAGAATTGCTCTCTATTTCACTGTCTTTATGATTTTTTTTTGAAATTTATTTTGATAATGGGATTTATCGGATTTTCACTGCTGCGTTTATGCCGCTGTACACACGCTTGATTCTCTTACGGAGACATATATATCCATGGGTTTTAAGATTCTTCCTAGTCAGGTATATTCCTAGGCGTTGAATATGTGGTGTTGGGTCCATTTCGTTGAGCAAGGAGTAGGTCTTGTCTATTACATATTTGGCTTATGGAAAGTTATCTGTGCTAATTTCAGTCTCTGGTTTTATGAAGCACCCCAACGCACCTTTCCCCATAAGCAAGCACTAGTTGGTTTTCTAAATTTGAGACCCTGTTCTGTTTTGTAATTCAGTTCATGTGTAGTCAAGTTTACATTCCGTGTATTAGTGATATCTTATGATGTTTCTTTTTCTGTGTGACGTAGTTCACGTAGAATCACCGTACCTGCATCCACTCACTATGCCGCTACGGGCCTGATGACACAGATTTCATTGCTGAGTGATATTGCATTGTACGTACGTGCCACAACTTCTTTATCCATATTTTGCTTTCTGGGATATTTACCTGTTACTGTAGACGAGCTTCTTGTGAACACAGCCGTCCCAAATATTGGGGTGGCTGTCTGTTTTTGATTTTAATTTCCGTAAGCTATAGGACCATAAGTGGAAGTGCCATAGACTGTGTTGCTTTGTTTCTTATGTGTTTCAGGAAACACCATACACTTCTCCAGGCTGGCTGCTGGCAATTTACATCCTGCCAATCAGCATAACAAGGCTCCCTGTTCTCCATATCCTGTCCTACCTTTCTGGATTTTACACTTTTTTCAGATGGCCCTCTTGCCCGGGGGGCAGTGAGACTTCATTGTAGTGCAGATTTCCTTTACAGGCTTGCTTGGTTGGCCAAAAAGGGCGTATGCGTTTTTTCCTGAATATATTCAGGAAAAAACGCATACGCCCTTTTTGGCCAAGTGCATCATTGTCGACGTTCTGCCTCTTTTCCTATGCTTTCAGGGCAATTCCAGTCTACCCCCTGCAATCGTTTTCCTGAAATTCTGCCCCGCTTTCAAGTCCCCTTCGCAGGCTTACTTCAATATATTTTTGGAGGATAGCTGTCATTTATAACTCTGCAGGTTTGTGAATTACAGTGCCCCTGAGCTCCTTTCTTCAACTCGCTTTCTTGTGAACTGGGCACAAAACCGCAGGATTGCTTCAGGCCCTAATCTGTTTCGGGCAGGGCATGCTGAGCCTTTGGTAAATTCCTCTTCCTGGTGGGAAATGAGCGTTACATTTGCCCGTGCAGACACCTACAGCTAGTCTCTCATTGGTTCTCCCTATTCCTGTTCATCTTGCACAGAAATTGCAAGCTGTGCCAAACAGGAGGTTAAAGGCACTGACTCTCCAAGCAGGGAGACTGTTAGTAAATCATCTGGAATGGTGATCCCGAGGACCAGGATACGAAAACTGAGATGCATTTTAAATCATTTCCCCATAACACGGTGGACCATACTGTGGGTTTCACATGCATGTTTTAGCTGGAGGAAGAATTCCTTGAACCTGAAGAGTTGGGACCCATGGAATAGGTACCATACAGTATGACTTCAAAGGGTGTGCATTTGCTCACCTAAACTCACCAATGCTATCAGCCTGAAGTGTCCAGCCTTATGTCTCAACCAGCTCTGGGTGTAGATGTGGTCAATCCCGGTTGCATCACATGCCCTGAGTGAATTATTTAAGAATTGCTCTCTATTTCACTGTCTTTGTGTTTTGTTTTCGAAATTTATTTTGATAATGGGATTTATCGGATTTTCACTGCTGCCTTTCGGCCGCTGTACACACCCTTGATTCTCTTACGGAGACATATATATCCATGGGTTTTAAGATTCTTCCTAGTCAGGTATATTCCTAGGCGTTGAATATGTGGTGTTGGGTCCATTTCGTTGAGCAAGGAGTAGGTCTTGTCTATTACATATTGGGCTTATGGAAAGTTATCTGTGCTAATTTCAGTCTCTGGTTTTATGCAGCACCCCAAGGCACCTTTCCCCATAAGCAAGCACTAGTTGGTTTTCTAAATTTGAGGCCCTGTTCTGTTTTGTAATTCAGTTCATGTGTAGTCAAGTTTACATTCCGTGTATTCGTGATATCTTATGATGTTTCTTTTTCTGTGTGACGTAGTTCACGTAGAATCACCGTACCTGCATCCACTCACTATGCCGCTATGGGCCTGATGACACAGATTTCATTGCTGAGTGATATTGCATTGTACGTACGTGCCACAAGTTCTTTATCCATTTTTTGCTTTCTGGGATATTTACCTGATACTGTAGACGAGCTTCTTGTGAACACAGCCGTCTCAAATATTGGGGTGGCTGTCTGTTTTTGATTTTAATTTCCGTAAGCTATAGGACCATAAGTGGAAGTGCCATAGGCTGTGTTGCTTTGTTTCTTTCGTGTTTCAGGAAACACCATACACTTCTCCAGGGTGGCTGCTGGCAATTTACATCCTGCCAATCAGCATAACAAGGCTCCCTGTTCTCCATATCCTGTCCTACCTTTCTGGATTTTACACTTTTTTCAGATGGCCCTTTTGCCAGGGGGGCAGTGAGACTTCATTGTAGTGCAGCTTTCATTTACAGGCTTGCTTGGTTGGCCAAAAAGGGCGTATGCGTTTTTTCCTGAATATATTCAGGAAAAAACGCATACGCCCTTTTTGGCCAAGTGCATCATTGTCGACGTTCTGCCTCTTTTCCTATGCTTTCAGGGCAATTCCAGTCTACCCCCTGCAATCGTTTTCCTGAAATTCTGCCCCGCTTTCAAGTCCCCTTCGCAGGCTTACTTCAATATATTTTTGGAGGAAAGCTGTCATTTATAACTCTGCAGGTTTGTGAATTACAGTGCCCCTGAGCTCCTTTCTTCAACTCGCTTTCTTGTGAGCTGGGCACAAAACCGCAGGATTGCTTCAGGCCCTAATCTGTTTCCAGCAGGGCACACTGAGCCTTTGTTTAATTCCTCTTCCTGGTGGGCAATGAGCGTTACATTTGCCCGTGCAGACACCTACAGCTAGTCTCTCATTGGTTCTCCCTATTCCTGTTCATTTTGCACAGAAATTGCAAGCTGTGCCAAAGAGGAGGTTAAAGGCACTGACTCTCCAAGCGGGGAGAGTGTTAGTAAAGCATCTGGAATGGTGAACCCGAGGACCAGGATACGAAAACTGAGATGCATTTTAAATCATTTCCCAATCACATGGTGGACGATACTCTTGGTTTCCCATGCATGTTTTAGCTGGAGGAAGAATCCCTTGAACCTGGAGAGTTGGGACCCATGGAATGGGTACCATGCAGTATGACTTCAAAGGGTCTGCATTTGCTCACCGAAACTCACCAATGCTATCAGCCTGAAGTGTCCAGCCTTATGTCTCAACCAGCTCTGGGTGTAGATGTGTTAAATCCCGGTTGCATCACATGCCCTGAGTGAATTATTTAAGAATTGCTCTCTATTTCACTGTCTTTATGATTTTTTTTTGAAATTTATTTTGATAATGGGATTTATCGGATTTTCACTGCTGCGTTTATGCCGCTGTACACACGCTTGATTCTCTTACGGAGACATATATATCCATGGGTTTTAAGATTCTTCCTAGTCAGGTATATTCCTAGGCGTTGAATATGTGGTGTTGGGTCCATTTCGTTGAGCAAGGAGTAGGTCTTGTCTATTACATATTTGGCTTATGGAAAGTTATCTGTGCTAATTTCAGTCTCTGGTTTTATGAAGCACCCCAACGCACCTTTCCCCATAAGCAAGCACTAGTTGGTTTTCTAAATTTGAGACCCTGTTCTGTTTTGTAATTCAGTTCATGTGTAGTGATTAGTGTATTAGTGATATCTTATGATGTTTCTTTTTCTGTGTGACGTAGTTCACGTAGAATCACCGTACCTGCATCCACTCACTATGCCGCTACGGGCCTGATGACACAGATTTCATTGCTGAGTGATATTGCATTGTACGTACGTGCCACAACTTCTTTATCCATATTTTGCTTTCTGGGATATTTACCTGTTACTGTAGACGAGCTTCTTGTGAACACAGCCGTCCCAAATATTGGGGTGGCTGTCTGTTTTTGATTTTAATTTCCGTAAGCTATAGGACCATAAGTGGAAGTGCCATAGACTGTGTTGCTTTGTTTCTTATGTGTTTCAGGAAACACCATACACTTCTCCAGGCTGGCTGCTGGCAATTTACATCCTGCCAATCAGCATAACAAGGCTCCCTGTTCTCCATATCCTGTCCTACCTTTCTGGATTTTACACTTTTTTCAGATGGCCCTCTTGCCCGGGGGGCAGTGAGACTTCATTGTAGTGCAGATTTCCTTTACAGGCTTGCTTGGTTGGCCAAAAAGGGCGTATGCGTTTTTTCCTGAATATATTCAGGAAAAAACGCATACGCCCTTTTTGGCCAAGTGCATCATTGTCGACGTTCTGCCTCTTTTCCTATGCTTTCAGGGCAATTCCAGTCTACCCCCTGCAATCGTTTTCCTGAAATTCTGCCCCGCTTTCAAGTCCCCTTCGCAGGCTTACTTCAATATATTTTTGGAGGAAAGCTGTCATTTATAACTCTGCAGGTTTGTGAATTACAGTGCCCCTGAGCTCCTTTCTTCAACTCGCTTTCTTGTGAGCTGGGCACAAAACCGCAGGATTGCTTCAGGCCCTAATCTGTTTCCAGCAGGGCACACTGAGCCTTTGTTTAATTCCTCTTCCTGGTGGGCAATGAGCGTTACATTTGCCCGTGCAGACACCTACAGCTAGTCTCTCATTGGTTCTCCCTATTCCTGTTCATTTTGCACAGAAATTGCAAGCTGTGCCAAAGAGGAGGTTAAAGGCACTGACTCTCCAAGCGGGGAGAGTGTTAGTAAAGCATCTGGAATGGTGAACCCGAGGACCAGGATACGAAAACTGAGATGCATTTTAAATCATTTCCCAATCACATGGTGGACGATACTCTTGGTTTCCCATGCATGTTTTAGCTGGAGGAAGAATCCCTTGAACCTGGAGAGTTGGGACCCATGGAATGGGTACCATGCAGTATGACTTCAAAGGGTCTGCATTTGCTCACCGAAACTCACCAATGCTATCAGCCTGAAGTGTCCAGCCTTATGTCTCAACCAGCTCTGGGTGTAGATGTGTTAAATCCCGGTTGCATCACATGCCCTGAGTGAATTATTTAAGAATTGCTCTCTATTTCACTGTCTTTATGATTTTTTTTTGAAATTTATTTTGATAATGGGATTTATCGGATTTTCACTGCTGCGTTTATGCCGCTGTACACACGCTTGATTCTCTTACGGAGACATATATATCCATGGGTTTTAAGATTCTTCCTAGTCAGGTATATTCCTAGGCGTTGAATATGTGGTGTTGGGTCCATTTCGTTGAGCAAGGAGTAGGTCTTGTCTATTACATATTTGGCTTATGGAAAGTTATCTGTGCTAATTTCAGTCTCTGGTTTTATGAAGCACCCCAACGCACCTTTCCCCATAAGCAAGCACTAGTTGGTTTTCTAAATTTGAGACCCTGTTCTGTTTTGTAATTCAGTTCATGTGTAGTCAAGTTTACATTCCGTGTATTAGTGATATCTTATGATGTTTCTTTTTCTGTGTGACGTAGTTCACGTAGAATCACCGTACCTGCATCCACTCACTATGCCGCTACGGGCCTGATGACACAGATTTCATTGCTGAGTGATATTGCATTGTACGTACGTGCCACAACTTCTTTATCCATATTTTGCTTTCTGGGATATTTACCTGTTACTGTAGACGAGCTTCTTGTGAACACAGCCGTCCCAAATATTGGGGTGGCTGTCTGTTTTTGATTTTAATTTCCGTAAGCTATAGGACCATAAGTGGAAGTGCCATAGACTGTGTTGCTTTGTTTCTTATGTGTTTCAGGAAACACCATACACTTCTCCAGGCTGGCTGCTGGCAATTTACATCCTGCCAATCAGCATAACAAGGCTCCCTGTTCTCCATATCCTGTCCTACCTTTCTGGATTTTACACTTTTTTCAGATGGCCCTCTTGCCCGGGGGGCAGTGAGACTTCATTGTAGTGCAGATTTCCTTTACAGGCTTGCTTGGTTGGCCAAAAAGGGCGTATGCGTTTTTTCCTGAATATATTCAGGAAAAAACGCATACGCCCTTTTTGGCCAAGTGCATCATTGTCGACGTTCTGCCTCTTTTCCTATGCTTTCAGGGCAATTCCAGTCTACCCCCTGCAATCGTTTTCCAGAAATTCTGCCCCGCTTTCAAGTCCCCTTCGCAGGCTTACTTCAATATATTTTTGGAGGATAGCTGTCATTTATAACTCTGCAGGTTTGTGAATTACAGTGCCCCTGAGCTCCTTTCTTCAACTCGCTTTCTTGTGAACTGGGCACAAAACCGCAGGATTGCTTCAGGCCCTAATCTGTTTCGGGCAGGGCACGCTGAGCCTTTGGTAAATTCCTCTTCCTGGTGGGAAATGAGCGTTACATTTGCCCGTGCAGACACCTACAGCTAGTCTCTCATTGGTTCTCCCTATTCCTGTTCATCTTGCACAGAAATTGCAAGCTGTGCCAAACAGGAGGTTAAAGGCACTGACTCTCCAAGCAGGGAGACTGTTAGTAAATCATCTGGAATGGTGAACCCGAGGACCAGGATACGAAAACTGAGATGCATTTTAAATCATTTCCCCATAACACGGTGGACCATACTGTGGGTTTCACATGCATGTTTTAGCTGGAGGAAGAATCCCTTGAACCTGAAGAGTTGGGACCCATGGAATAGGTACCATGCAGTATGACTTCAAAGGGTGTGCATTTGCTCACCTAAACTCACCAATGCTATCAGCCTGAAGTGTCCAGCCTTATGTCTCAACCAGCTCTGGGTGTAGATGTGGTCAATCCCGGTTGCATCACATGCCCTGAGTGAATTATTTAAGAATTGCTCTCTATTTCACTGTCTTTGTGTTTTGTTTTCGAAATTTATTTTGATAATGGGATTTATCGGATTTTCACTGCTGCCTTTCGGCCGCTGTACACACCCTTGATTCTCTTACGGAGACATATATATCCATGGGTTTTAAGATTCTTCCTAGTCAGGTATATTCCTAGGCGTTGAATATGTGGTGTTGGGTCCATTTCGTTGAGCAAGGAGTAGGTCTTGTCTATTACATATTTGGCTTATGGAAAGTTATCTGTGCTAATTTCAGTCTCTGGTTTTATGCAGCACCCCAAGGCACCTTTCCCCATAAGCAAGCACTAGTTGGTTTTCTAAATTTGAGACCCTTTTCTATTTTGTAATTCAGTTCATGTGTAGTCAAGTTTACATTCCGTGTATTCGTGATATCTTATGATGTTTCTTTTTCTGTGTGACGTAGTTCACGTAGAATCACCGTACCTGCATCCACTCACTATGCCGCTACGGGCCTGATGACACAGATTTCATTGCTGAGTGATATTGCATTGTACGTACGTGCCACAACTTCTTTATCCATATTTTGCTTTCTGGGATATTTACCTGTTACTGTAGACGAGCTTCTTGTGAACACAGCCGTCCCAAATATTGGGGTGGCTGTCTGTTTTTGATTTTAATTTCCGTAAGCTATAGGACCATAAGTGGAAGTGCCATAGACTGTGTTGCTTTGTTTCTTATGTGTTTCAGGAAACACCATACACTTCTCCAGGCTGGCTGCTGGCAATTTACATCCTGCCAATCAGCATAACAAGGCTCCCTGTTCTCCATATCCTGTCCTACCTTTCTGGATTTTACACTTTTTTCAGATGGCCCTCTTGCCCGGGGGGCAGTGAGACTTCATTGTAGTGCAGATTTCCTTTACAGGCTTGCTTGGTTGGCCAAAAAGGGCGTATGCGTTTTTTCCTGAATATATTCAGGAAAAAACGCATACGCCCTTTTTGGCCAAGTGCATCATTGTCGACGTTCTGCCTCTTTTCCTATGCTTTCAGGGCAATTCCAGTCTACCCCCTGCAATCGTTTTCCTGAAATTCTGCCCCGCTTTCAAGTCCCCTTCGCAGGCTTACTTCAATATATTTTTGGAGGATAGCTGTCATTTATAACTCTGCAGGTTTGTGAATTACAGTGCCCCTGAGCTCCTTTCTTCAACTCGCTTTCTTGTGAACTGGGCACAAAACCGCAGGATTGCTTCAGGCCCTAATCTGTTTCGGGCAGGGCATGCTGAGCCTTTGGTAAATTCCTCTTCCTGGTGGGAAATGAGCGTTACATTTGCCCGTGCAGACACCTACAGCTAGTCTCTCATTGGTTCTCCCTATTCCTGTTCATCTTGCACAGAAATTGCAAGCTGTGCCAAACAGGAGGTTAAAGGCACTGACTCTCCAAGCAGGGAGACTGTTAGTAAATCATCTGGAATGGTGAACCCGAGGACCAGGATACGAAAACTGAGATGCATTTTAAATCATTTCCCCATAACACGGTGGACCATACTGTGGGTTTCACATGCATGTTTTAGCTGGAGGAAGAATCCCTTGAACCTGAAGAGTTGGGACCCATGGAATAGGTACCATACAGTATGACTTCAAAGGGTGTGCATTTGCTCACCTAAACTCACCAATGCTATCAGCCTGAAGTGTCCAGCCTTATGTCTCAACCAGCTCTGGGTGTAGATGTGGTCAATCCCGGTTGCATCACATGCCCTGAGTGAATTATTTAAGAATTGCTCTCTATTTCACTGTCTTTGTGTTTTGTTTTCGAAATTTATTTTGATAATGGGATTTATCGGATTTTCACTGCTGCCTTTCGGCCGCTGTACACACCCTTGATTCTCTTACGGAGACATATATATCCATGGGTTTTAAGATTCTTCCTAGTCAGGTATATTCCTAGGCGTTGAATATGTGGTGTTGGGTCCATTTCGTTGAGCAAGGAGTAGGTCTTGTCTATTACATATTGGGCTTATGGAAAGTTATCTGTGCTAATTTCAGTCTCTGGTTTTATGCAGCACCCCAAGGCACCTTTCCCCATAAGCAAGCACTAGTTGGTTTTCTAAATTTGAGACCCTTTTCTATTTTGTAATTCAGTTCATGTGTAGTCAAGTTTACATTCCGTGTATTCGTGATATCTTATGATGTTTCTTTTTCTGTGTGACGTAGTTCACGTAGAATCACCGTACCTGCATTCACTCACTATGCCGCTACGGGCCTGATGACACAGATTTCATTGCTGAGTGATATTGCATTGTACGTACGTGCCACAAGTTCTTTATCCATTTTTTGCTTTCTGGGATATTTACCTGATACTGTAGACGAGCTTCTTGTGAACACAGCCGTCTCAAATATTGGGGTGGCTGTCTGTTTTTGATTTTAATTTCCGTAAGCTATAGGACCATAAGTGGAAGTGCCATAGGCTGTGTTGCTTTGTTTCTTTCGTGTTTCAGGAAACACCATACACTTCTCCAGGGTGGCTGCTGGCAATTTACATCCTGCCAATCAGCATAACAAGGCTCCCTGTTCTCCATATCCTGTCCTACCTTTCTGGATTTTACACTTTTTTCAGATGGCCCTTTTGCCAGGGGGGCAGTGAGACTTCATTGTAGTGCAGATTTCATTTACAGGCTTGCTTGGTTGGCCAAAAAGGGCGTATGCGTTTTTTCCTGAATATATTCAGGAAAAAACGCATACGCCCTTTTTGGCCAAGTGCATCATTGTCGACGTTCTGCCTCTTTTCCTATGCTTTCAGGGCAATTCCAGTCTACCCCCTGCAATCGTTTTCCTGAAATTCTGCCCCGCTTTCAAGTCCCCTTCGCAGGCTTACTTCAATATATTTTTGGAGGAAAGCTGTCATTTATAACTCTGCAGGTTTGTGAATTACAGTGCCCCTGAGCTCCTTTCTTCAACTCGCTTTCTTGTGAGCTGGGCACAAAACCGCAGGATTGCTTCAGGCCCTAATCTGTTTCCAGCAGGGCACACTGAGCCTTTGTTTAATTCCTCTTCCTGGTGGGCAATGAGCGTTACATTTGCCCGTGCAGACACCTACAGCTAGTCTCTCATTGGTTCTCCCTATTCCTGTTCATTTTGCACAGAAATTGCAAGCTGTGCCAAAGAGGAGGTTAAAGGCACTGACTCTCCAAGCGGGGAGAGTGTTAGTAAAGCATCTGGAATGGTGAACCCGAGGACCAGGATACGAAAACTGAGATGCATTTTAAATCATTTCCCAATCACATGGTGGACGATACTCTTGGTTTCCCATGCATGTTTTAGCTGGAGGAAGAATCCCTTGAACCTGGAGAGTTGGGACCCATGGAATGGGTACCATGCAGTATGACTTCAAAGGGTCTGCATTTGCTCACCGAAACTCACCAATGCTATCAGCCTGAAGTGTCCAGCCTTATGTCTCAACCAGCTCTGGGTGTAGATGTGTTAAATCCCGGTTGCATCACATGCCCTGAGTGAATTATTTAAGAATTGCTCTCTATTTCACTGTCTTTATGATTTTTTTTTGAAATTTATTTTGATAATGGGATTTATCGGATTTTCACTGCTGCGTTTATGCCGCTGTACACACGCTTGATTCTCTTACGGAGACATATATATCCATGGGTTTTAAGATTCTTCCTAGTCAGGTATATTCCTAGGCGTTGAATATGTGGTGTTGGGTCCATTTCGTTGAGCAAGGAGTAGGTCTTGTCTATTACATATTTGGCTTATGGAAAGTTATCTGTGCTAATTTCAGTCTCTGGTTTTATGAAGCACCCTAACGCACCTTTCCCCATAAGCAAGCACTAGTTGGTTTTCTAAATTTGAGACCCTGTTCTGTTTTGTAATTCAGTTCATGTGTAGTCAAGTTTACATTCCGTGTATTAGTGATATCTTATGATGTTTCTTTTTCTGTGTGACGTAGTTCACGTAGAATCACCGTACCTGCATCCACTCACTATGCCGCTACGGGCCTGATGACACAGATTTCATTGCTGAGTGATATTGCATTGTACGTACGTGCCACAACTTCTTTATCCATATTTTGCTTTCTGGGATATTTACCTGTTACTGTAGACGAGCTTCTTGTGAACACAGCCGTCCCAAATATTGGGGTGGCTGTCTGTTTTTGATTTTAATTTCCGTAAGCTATAGGACCATAAGTGGAAGTGCCATAGACTGTGTTGCTTTGTTTCTTATGTGTTTCAGGAAACACCATACACTTCTCCAGGCTGGCTGCTGGCAATTTACATCCTGCCAATCAGCATAACAAGGCTCCCTGTTCTCCATATCCTGTCCTACCTTTCTGGATTTTACACTTTTTTCAGATGGCCCTCTTGCCCGGGGGGCAGTGAGACTTCATTGTAGTGCAGATTTCATTTACAGGCTTGCTTGGTTGGCCAAAAAGGGCGTATGCGTTTTTTCCTGAATATATTCAGGAAAAAACGCATACGCCCTTTTTGGCCAAGTGCATCATTGTCGACGTTCTGCCTCTTTTCCTATGCTTTCAGGGCAATTCCAGTCTACCCCCTGCAATCGTTTTCCTGAAATTCTGCCCCGCTTTCAAGTCCCCTTCGCAGGCTTACTTCAATATATTTTTGGAGGATAGCTGTCATTTATAACTCTGCAGGTTTGTGAATTACAGTGCCCCTGAGCTCCTTTCTTCAACTCGCTTTCTTGTGAACTGGGCACAAAACCGCAGGATTGCTTCAGGCCCTAATCTGTTTCGGGCAGGGCATGCTGAGCCTTTGGTAAATTCCTCTTCCTGGTGGGAAATGAGCGTTACATTTGCCCGTGCAGACACCTACAGCTAGTCTCTCATTGGTTCTCCCTATTCCTGTTCATCTTGCACAGAAATTGCAAGCTGTGCCAAACAGGAGGTTAAAGGCACTGACTCTCCAAGCAGGGAGACTGTTAGTAAATCATCTGGAATGGTGAACCCGAGGACCAGGATACGAAAACTGAGATGCATTTTAAATCATTTCCCCATAACACGGTGGACCATACTGTGGGTTTCACATGCATGTTTTAGCTGGAGGAAGAATCCCTTGAACCTGAAGAGTTGGGACCCATGGAATAGGTACCATACAGTATGACTTCAAAGGGTGTGCATTTGCTCACCTAAACTCACCAATGCTATCAGCCTGAAGTGTCCAGCCTTATGTCTCAACCAGCTCTGGGTGTAGATGTGGTCAATCCCGGTTGCATCACATGCCCTGAGTGAATTATTTAAGAATTGCTCTCTATTTCACTGTCTTTGTGTTTTGTTTTCGAAATTTATTTTGATAATGGGATTTATCGGATTTTCACTGCTGCCTTTCGGCCGCTGTACACACCCTTGATTCTCTTACGGAGACATATATATCCATGGGTTTTAAGATTCTTCCTAGTCAGGTATATTCCTAGGCGTTGAATATGTGGTGTTGGGTCCATTTCGTTGAGCAAGGAGTAGGTCTTGTCTATTACATATTGGGCTTATGGAAAGTTATCTGTGCTAATTTCAGTCTCTGGTTTTATGCAGCACCCCAAGGCACCTTTCCCCATAAGCAAGCACTAGTTGGTTTTCTAAATTTGAGACCCTTTTCTATTTTGTAATTCAGTTCATGTGTAGTCAAGTTTACATTCCGTGTATTCGTGATATCTTATGATGTTTCTTTTTCTGTGTGACGTAGTTCACGTAGAATCACCGTACCTGCATCCACTCACTATGCCGCTATGGGCCTGATGACACAGATTTCATTGCTGAGTGATATTGCATTGTACGTACGTGCCACAAGTTCTTTATCCATTTTTTGCTTTCTGGGATATTTACCTGATACTGTAGACGAGCTTCTTGTGAACACAGCCGTTTCAAATATTGGGGTGGCTGTCTGTTTTTGATTTTAATTTCCGTAAGCTATAGGACCATAAGTGGAAGTGCCATAGGCTGTGTTGCTTTGTTTCTTTCGTGTTTCAGGAAACACCATACACTTCTCCAGGCTGGCTGCTGGCAATTTACATCCTGCCAATCAGCATAACAAGGCTCCCTGTTCTCCATATCCTGTCCTACCTTTCTGGATTTTACACTTTTTTCAGATGGCCCTCTTGCCCGGGGGGCAGTGAGACTTCATTGTAGTGCAGATTTCCTTTACAGGCTTGCTTGGTTGGCCAAAAAGGGCGTATGCGTTTTTTCCTGAATATATTCAGGAAAAAACGCATACGCCCTTTTTGGCCAAGTGCATCATTGTCGACGTTCTGCCTCTTTTCCTATGCTTTCAGGGCAATTCCAGTCTACCCCCTGCAATCGTTTTCCTGAAATTCTGCCCCGCTTTCAAGTCCCCTTCGCAGGCTTACTTCAATATATTTTTGGAGGATAGCTGTCATTTATAACTCTGCAGGTTTGTGAATTACAGTGCCCCTGAGCTCCTTTCTTCAACTCGCTTTCTTGTGAACTGGGCACAAAACCGCAGGATTGCTTCAGGCCCTAATCTGTTTCGGGCAGGGCATGCTGAGCCTTTGGTAAATTCCTCTTCCTGGTGGGAAATGAGCGTTACATTTGCCCGTGCAGACACCTACAGCTAGTCTCTCATTGGTTCTCCCTATTCCTGTTCATCTTGCACAGAAATTGCAAGCTGTGCCAAACAGGAGGTTAAAGGCACTGACTCTCCAAGCAGGGAGACTGTTAGTAAATCATCTGGAATGGTGAACCCGAGGACCAGGATACGAAAACTGAGATGCATTTTAAATCATTTCCCCATAACACGGTGGACCATACTGTGGGTTTCACATGCATGTTTTAGCTGGAGGAAGAATCCCTTGAACCTGAAGAGTTGGGACCCATGGAATAGGTACCATACAGTATGACTTCAAAGGGTGTGCATTTGCTCACCGAAACTCACCAATGCTATCAGCCTGAAGTGTCCAGCCTTATGTCTCAACCAGCTCTGGGTGTAGATGTGGTCAATCCCGGTTGCATCACATGCCCTGAGTGAATTATTTAAGAATTGCTCTCTATTTCACTGTCTTTGTGTTTTGTTTTCGAAATTTATTTTGATAATGGGATTTATCGGATTTTCACTGCTGCCTTTCGGCCGCTGTACACACCCTTGATTCTCTTACGGAGACATATATATCCATGGGTTTTAAGATTCTTCCTAGTCAGGTATATTCCTAGGCGTTGAATATGTGGTGTTGGGTCCATTTCGTTGAGCAAGGAATAGGTCTTGTCTATTACATATTGGGCTTATGGAAAGTTATCTGTGCTAATTTCAGTCTCTGGTTTTATGCAGCACCCCAAGGCACCTTTCCCCATAAGCAAGCACTAGTTGGTTTTCTAAATTTGAGACCCTTTTCTATTTTGTAATTCAGTTCATGTGTAGTCAAGTTTACATTCCGTGTATTCGTGATATCTTATGATGTTTCTTTTTCTGTGTGACGTAGTTCACGTAGAATCACCGTACCTGCATCCACTCACTATGCCGCTATGGGCCTGATGACACAGATTTCATTGCTGAGTGATATTGCATTGTACGTACGTGCCACAAGTTCTTTATCCATTTTTTGCTTTCTGCGATACGAGCTTCTTGTGAACACAGCCGTCTCAAATATTGGGGTGGCTGTCTGTTTTTGATTTTAATTTCCGTAAGCTATAGGACCATAAGTGGAAGTGCCATAGGCTGTGTTGCTTTGTTTCTTTCGTGTTTCAGGAAACACCATACACTTCTCCAGGGTGGCTGCTGGCAATTTACATCCTGCCAATCAGCATAACAAGGCTCCCTGTTCTCCATATCCTGTCCTACCTTTCTGGATTTTACACTTTTTTCAGATGGCCCTTTTGCCAGGGGGGCAGTGAGACTTCATTGTAGTGCAGATTTCATTTACAGGCTTGCTTGGTTGGCCAAAAAGGGCGTATGCGTTTTTTCCTGAATATATTCAGGAAAAAACGCATACGCCCTTTTTGGCCAAGTGCATCATTGTCGACGTTCTGCCTCTTTTCCTATGCTTTCAGGGCAATTCCAGTCTACCCCCTGCAATCGTTTTCCTGAAATTCTGCCCCGCTTTCAAGTCCCCTTCGCAGGCTTACTTCAATATATTTTTGGAGGAAAGCTGTCATTTATAACTCTGCAGGTTTGTGAATTACAGTGCCCCTGAGCTCCTTTCTTCAACTCGCTTTCTTGTGAGCTGGGCACAAAACCGCAGGATTGCTTCAGGCCCTAATCTGTTTCCAGCAGGGCACACTGAGCCTTTGTTTAATTCCTCTTCCTGGTGGGCAATGAGCGTTACATTTGCCCGTGCAGACACCTACAGCTAGTCTCTCATTGGTTCTCCCTATTCCTGTTCATTTTGCACAGAAATTGCAAGCTGTGCCAAAGAGGAGGTTAAAGGCACTGACTCTCCAAGCGGGGAGAGTGTTAGTAAAGCATCTGGAATGGTGAACCCGAGGACCAGGATACGAAAACTGAGATGCATTTTAAATCATTTCCCAATCACATGGTGGACGATACTCTTGGTTTCCCATGCATGTTTTAGCTGGAGGAAGAATCCCTTGAACCTGGAGAGTTGGGACCCATGGAATGGGTACCATGCAGTATGACTTCAAAGGGTCTGCATTTGCTCACCGAAACTCACCAATGCTATCAGCCTGAAGTGTCCAGCCTTATGTCTCAACCAGCTCTGGGTGTAGATGTGTTAAATCCCGGTTGCATCACATGCCCTGAGTGAATTATTTAAGAATTGCTCTCTATTTCACTGTCTTTATGATTTTTTTTTGAAATTTATTTTGATAATGGGATTTATCGGATTTTCACTGCTGCGTTTATGCCGCTGTACACACGCTTGATTCTCTTACGGAGACATATATATCCATGGGTTTTAAGATTCTTCCTAGTCAGGTATATTCCTAGGCGTTGAATATGTGGTGTTGGGTCCATTTCGTTGAGCAAGGAGTAGGTCTTGTCTATTACATATTTGGCTTATGGAAAGTTATCTGTGCTAATTTCAGTCTCTGGTTTTATGAAGCACCCTAACGCACCTTTCCCCATAAGCAAGCACTAGTTGGTTTTCTAAATTTGAGACCCTGTTCTGTTTTGTAATTCAGTTCATGTGTAGTCAAGTTTACATTCCGTGTATTAGTGATATCTTATGATGTTTCTTTTTCTGTGTGACGTAGTTCACGTAGAATCACCGTACCTGCATCCACTCACTATGCCGCTACGGGCCTGATGACACAGATTTCATTGCTGAGTGATATTGCATTGTACGTACGTGCCACAACTTCTTTATCCATATTTTGCTTTCTGGGATATTTACCTGTTACTGTAGACGAGCTTCTTGTGAACACAGCCGTCCCAAATATTGGGGTGGCTGTCTGTTTTTGATTTTAATTTCCGTAAGCTATAGGACCATAAGTGGAAGTGCCATAGACTGTGTTGCTTTGTTTCTTATGTGTTTCAGGAAACACCATACACTTCTCCAGGCTGGCTGCTGGCAATTTACATCCTGCCAATCAGCATAACAAGGCTCCCTGTTCTCCATATCCTGTCCTACCTTTCTGGATTTTACACTTTTTTCAGATGGCCCTCTTGCCCGGGGGGCAGTGAGACTTCATTGTAGTGCAGATTTCCTTTACAGGCTTGCTTGGTTGGCCAAAAAGGGCGTATGCGTTTTTTCCTGAATATATTCAGGAAAAAACGCATACGCCCTTTTTGGCCAAGTGCATCATTGTCGACGTTCTGCCTCTTTTCCTATGCTTTCAGGGCAATTCCAGTCTACCCCCTGCAATCGTTTTCCTGAAATTCTGCCCCGCTTTCAAGTCCCCTTCGCAGGCTTACTTCAATATATTTTTGGAGGATAGCTGTCATTTATAACTCTGCAGGTTTGTGAATTACAGTGCCCCTGAGCTCCTTTCTTCAACTCGCTTTCTTGTGAACTGGGCACAAAACCGCAGGATTGCTTCAGGCCCTAATCTGTTTCGGGCAGGGCATGCTGAGCCTTTGGTAAATTCCTCTTCCTGGTGGGAAATGAGCGTTACATTTGCCCGTGCAGACACCTACAGCTAGTCTCTCATTCGTTCTCCCTATTCCTGTTCATCTTGCACAGAAATTGCAAGCTGTGCCAAACAGGAGGTTAAAGGCACTGACTCTCCAAGCAGGGAGACTGTTAGTAAATCATCTGGAATGGTGAACCCGAGGACCAGGATACGAAAACTGAGATGCATTTTAAATCATTTCCCCATAACACGGTGGACCATACTGTGGGTTTCACATGCATGTTTTAGCTGGAGGAAGAATCCCTTGAACCTGAAGAGTTGGGACCCATGGAATAGGTACCATACAGTATGACTTCAAAGGGTGTGCATTTGCTCACCTAAACTCACCAATGCTATCAGCCTGAAGTGTCCAGCCTTATGTCTCAACCAGCTCTGGGTGTAGATGTGGTCAATCCCGGTTGCATCACATGCCCTGAGTGAATTATTTAAGAATTGCTCTCTATTTCACTGTCTTTGTGTTTTGTTTTCGAAATTTATTTTGATAATGGGATTTATCGGATTTTCACTGCTGCCTTTCGGCCGCTGTACACACCCTTGATTCTCTTACGGAGACATATATATCCATGGGTTTTAAGATTCTTCCTAGTCAGGTATATTCCTAGGCGTTGAATATGTGGTGTTGGGTCCATTTCGTTGAGCAAGGAGTAGGTCTTGTCTATTACATATTGGGCTTATGGAAAGTTATCTGTGCTAATTTCAGTCTCTGGTTTTATGCAGCACCCCAAGGCACCTTTCCCCATAAGCAAGCACTAGTTGGTTTTCTAAATTTGAGACCCTTTTCTATTTTGTAATTCAGTTCATGTGTAGTCAAGTTTACATTCCGTGTATTCGTGATATCTTATGATGTTTCTTTTTCTGTGTGACGTAGTTCACGTAGAATCACCGTACCTGCATCCACTCACTATGCCGCTATGGGCCTGATGACACAGATTTCATTGCTGAGTGATATTGCATTGTACGTACGTGCCACAAGTTCTTTATCCATTTTTTGCTTTCTGGGATATTTACCTGATACTGTAGACGAGCTTCTTGTGAACACAGCCGTTTCAAATATTGGGGTGGCTGTCTGTTTTTGATTTTAATTTCCGTAAGCTATAGGACCATAAGTGGAAGTGCCATAGGCTGTGTTGCTTTGTTTCTTTCGTGTTTCAGGAAACACCATACACTTCTCCAGGCTGGCTGCTGGCAATTTACATCCTGCCAATCAGCATAACAAGGCTCCCTGTTCTCCATATCCTGTCCTACCTTTCTGGATTTTACACTTTTTTCAGATGGCCCTCTTGCCCGGGGGGCAGTGAGACTTCATTGTAGTGCAGATTTCCTTTACAGGCTTGCTTGGTTGGCCAAAAAGGGCGTATGCGTTTTTTCCTGAATATATTCAGGAAAAAACGCATACGCCCTTTTTGGCCAAGTGCATCATTGTCGACGTTCTGCCTCTTTTCCTATGCTTTCAGGGCAATTCCAGTCTACCCCCTGCAATCGTTTTCCTGAAATTCTGCCCCGCTTTCAAGTCCCCTTCGCAGGCTTACTTCAATATATTTTTGGAGGATAGCTGTCATTTATAACTCTGCAGGTTTGTGAATTACAGTGCCCCTGAGCTCCTTTCTTCAACTCGCTTTCTTGTGAACTGGGCACAAAACCGCAGGATTGCTTCAGGCCCTAATCTGTTTCGGGCAGGGCATGCTGAGCCTTTGGTAAATTCCTCTTCCTGGTGGGAAATGAGCGTTACATTTGCCCGTGCAGACACCTACAGCTAGTCTCTCATTGGTTCTCCCTATTCCTGTTCATCTTGCACAGAAATTGCAAGCTGTGCCAAACAGGAGGTTAAAGGCACTGACTCTCCAAGCAGGGAGACTGTTAGTAAATCATCTGGAATGGTGAACCCGAGGACCAGGATACGAAAACTGAGATGCATTTTAAATCATTTCCCCATAACACGGTGGACCATACTGTGGGTTTCACATGCATGTTTTAGCTGGAGGAAGAATCCCTTGAACCTGAAGAGTTGGGACCCATGGAATAGGTACCATACAGTATGACTTCAAAGGGTGTGCATTTGCTCACCGAAACTCACCAATGCTATCAGCCTGAAGTGTCCAGCCTTATGTCTCAACCAGCTCTGGGTGTAGATGTGGTCAATCCCGGTTGCATCACATGCCCTGAGTGAATTATTTAAGAATTGCTCTCTATTTCACTGTCTTTGTGTTTTGTTTTCGAAATTTATTTTGATAATGGGATTTATCGGATTTTCACTGCTGCCTTTCGGCCGCTGTACACACCCTTGATTCTCTTACGGAGACATATATATCCATGGGTTTTAAGATTCTTCCTAGTCAGGTATATTCCTAGGCGTTGAATATGTGGTGTTGGGTCCATTTCGTTGAGCAAGGAATAGGTCTTGTCTATTACATATTGGGCTTATGGAAAGTTATCTGTGCTAATTTCAGTCTCTGGTTTTATGCAGCACCCCAAGGCACCTTTCCCCATAAGCAAGCACTAGTTGGTTTTCTAAATTTGAGACCCTTTTCTATTTTGTAATTCAGTTCATGTGTAGTCAAGTTTACATTCCGTGTATTCGTGATATCTTATGATGTTTCTTTTTCTGTGTGACGTAGTTCACGTAGAATCACCGTACCTGCATCCACTCACTATGCCGCTATGGGCCTGATGACACAGATTTCATTGCTGAGTGATATTGCATTGTACGTACGTGCCACAAGTTCTTTATCCATTTTTTGCTTTCTGCGATACGAGCTTCTTGTGAACACAGCCGTCTCAAATATTGGGGTGGCTGTCTGTTTTTGATTTTAATTTCCGTAAGCTATAGGACCATAAGTGGAAGTGCCATAGGCTGTGTTGCTTTGTTTCTTTCGTGTTTCAGGAAACACCATACACTTCTCCAGGGTGGCTGCTGGCAATTTACATCCTGCCAATCAGCATAACAAGGCTCCCTGTTCTCCATATCCTGTCCTACCTTTCTGGATTTTACACTTTTTTCAGATGGCCCTTTTGCCAGGGGGGCAGTGAGACTTCATTGTAGTGCAGATTTCATTTACAGGCTTGCTTGGTTGGCCAAAAAGGGCGTATGCGTTTTTTCCTGAATATATTCAGGAAAAAACGCATACGCCCTTTTTGGCCAAGTGCATCATTGTCGACGTTCTGCCTCTTTTCCTATGCTTTCAGGGCAATTCCAGTCTACCCCCTGCAATCGTTTTCCTGAAATTCTGCCCCGCTTTCAAGTCCCCTTCGCAGGCTTACTTCAATATATTTTTGGAGGAAAGCTGTCATTTATAACTCTGCAGGTTTGTGAATTACAGTGCCCCTGAGCTCCTTTCTTCAACTCGCTTTCTTGTGAGCTGGGCACAAAACCGCAGGATTGCTTCAGGCCCTAATCTGTTTCCAGCAGGGCACACTGAGCCTTTGTTTAATTCCTCTTCCTGGTGGGCAATGAGCGTTACATTTGCCCGTGCAGACACCTACAGCTAGTCTCTCATTGGTTCTCCCTATTCCTGTTCATTTTGCACAGAAATTGCAAGCTGTGCCAAAGAGGAGGTTAAAGGCACTGACTCTCCAAGCGGGGAGAGTGTTAGTAAAGCATCTGGAATGGTGAACCCGAGGACCAGGATACGAAAACTGAGATGCATTTTAAATCATTTCCCAATCACATGGTGGACGATACTCTTGGTTTCCCATGCATGTTTTAGCTGGAGGAAGAATCCCTTGAACCTGGAGAGTTGGGACCCATGGAATGGGTACCATGCAGTATGACTTCAAAGGGTCTGCATTTGCTCACCGAAACTCACCAATGCTATCAGCCTGAAGTGTCCAGCCTTATGTCTCAACCAGCTCTGGGTGTAGATGTGTTAAATCCCGGTTGCATCACATGCCCTGAGTGAATTATTTAAGAATTGCTCTCTATTTCACGGTCTTTATGATTTTTTTTTGAAATTTATTTTGATAATGGGATTTATCGGATTTTCACTGCTGCGTTTATGCCGCTGTACACACGCTTGATTCTCTTACGGAGACATATATATCCATGGGTTTTAAGATTCTTCCTAGTCAGGTATATTCCTAGGCGTTGAATATGTGGTGTTGGGTCCATTTCGTTGAGCAAGGAGTAGGTCTTGTCTATTACATATTTGGCTTATGGAAAGTTATCTGTGCTAATTTCAGTCTCTGGTTTTATGAAGCACCCCAACGCACCTTTCCCCATAAGCAAGCACTAGTTGGTTTTCTAAATTTGAGACCCTGTTCTGTTTTGTAATTCAGTTCATGTGTAGTCAAGTTTACATTCCGTGTATTAGTGATATCTTATGATGTTTCTTTTTCTGTGTGACGTAGTTCACGTAGAATCACCGTACCTGCATCCACTCACTATGCCGCTACGGGCCTGATGACACAGATTTCATTGCTGAGTGATATTGCATTGTACGTACGTGCCACAACTTCTTTATCCATATTTTGCTTTCTGGGATATTTACCTGTTACTGTAGACGAGCTTCTTGTGAACACAGCCGTCCCAAATATTGGGGTGGCTGTCTGTTTTTGATTTTAATTTCCGTAAGCTATAGGACCATAAGTGGAAGTGCCATAGACTGTGTTGCTTTGTTTCTTATGTGTTTCAGGAAACACCATACACTTCTCCAGGCTGGCTGCTGGCAATTTACATCCTGCCAATCAGCATAACAAGGCTCCCTGTTCTCCATATCCTGTCCTACCTTTCTGGATTTTACACTTTTTTCAGATGGCCCTCTTGCCCGGGGGGCAGTGAGACTTCATTGTAGTGCAGATTTCATTTACAGGCTTGCTTGGTTGGCCAAAAAGGGCGTATGCGTTTTTTCCTGAATATATTCAGGAAAAAACGCATACGCCCTTTTTGGCCAAGTGCATCATTGTCGACGTTCTGCCTCTTTTCCTATGCTTTCAGGGCAATTCCAGTCTACCCCCTGCAATCGTTTTCCTGAAATTCTGCCCCGCTTTCAAGTCCCCTTCGCAGGCTTACTTCAATATATTTTTGGAGGATAGCTGTCATTTATAACTCTGCAGGTTTGTGAATTACAGTGCCCCTGAGCTCCTTTCTTCAACTCGCTTTCTTGTGAACTGGGCACAAAACCGCAGGATTGCTTCAGGCCCTAATCTGTTTCGGGCAGGGCATGCTGAGCCTTTGGTAAATTCCTCTTCCTGGTGGGAAATGAGCGTTACATTTGCCCGTGCAGACACCTACAGCTAGTCTCTCATTGGTTCTCCCTATTCCTGTTCATCTTGCACAGAAATTGCAAGCTGTGCCAAACAGGAGGTTAAAGGCACTGACTCTCCAAGCAGGGAGACTGTTAGTAAATCATCTGGAATGGTGAACCCGAGGACCAGGATACGAAAACTGAGATGCATTTTAAATCATTTCCCCATAACACGGTGGACCATACTGTGGGTTTCACATGCATGTTTTAGCTGGAGGAAGAATCCCTTGAACATGAAGAGTTGGGACCCATGGAATAGGTACCATACAGTATGACTTCAAAGGGTGTGCATTTGCTCACCTAAACTCACCAATGCTATCAGCCTGAAGTGTCCAGCCTTATGTCTCAACCAGCTCTGGGTGTAGATGTGGTCAATCCCGGTTGCATCACATGCCCTGAGTGAATTATTTAAGAATTGCTCTCTATTTCACTGTCTTTGTGTTTTGTTTTCGAAATTTATTTTGATAATGGGATTTATCGGATTTTCACTGCTGCCTTTCGGCCGCTGTACACACCCTTGATTCTCTTACGGAGACATATATATCCATGGGTTTTAAGATTCTTCCTAGTCAGGTATATTCCTAGGCGTTGAATATGTGGTGTTGGGTCCATTTCGTTGAGCAAGGAGTAGGTCTTGTCTATTACATATTGGGCTTATGGAAAGTTATCTGTGCTAATTTCAGTCTCTGGTTTTATGCAGCACCCCAAGGCACCTTTCCCCATAAGCAAGCACTAGTTGGTTTTCTAAATTTGAGACCCTTTTCTATTTTGTAATTCAGTTCATGTGTAGTCAAGTTTACATTCCGTGTATTCGTGATATCTTATGATGTTTCTTTTTCTGTGTGACGTAGTTCACGTAGAATCACCGTACCTGCATCCACTCACTATGCCGCTATGGGCCTGATGACACAGATTTCATTGCTGAGTGATATTGCATTGTACGTACGTGCCACAAGTTCTTTATCCATTTTTTGCTTTCTGGGATATTTACCTGATACTGTAGACGAGCTTCTTGTGAACACAGCCGTCTCAAATATTGGGGTGGCTGTCTGTTTTTGATTTTAATTTCCGTAAGCTATAGGACCATAAGTGGAAGTGCCATAGGCTGTGTTGCTTTGTTTCTTTCGTGTTTCAGGAAACACCATACACTTCTCCAGGGTGGCTGCTGGCAATTTACATCCTGCCAATCAGCATAACAAGGCTCCCTGTTCTCCATATCCTGTCCTACCTTTCTGGATTTTACACTTTTTTCAGATGGCCCTTTTGCCAGGGGGGCAGTGAGACTTCATTGTAGTGCAGATTTCATTTACAGGCTTGCTTGGTTGGCCAAAAAGGGCGTATGCGTTTTTTCCTGAATATATTCAGGAAAAAACGCATACGCCCTTTTTGGCCAAGTGCATCATTGTCGACGTTCTGCCTCTTTTCCTATGCTTTCAGGGCAATTCCAGTCTACCCCCTGCAATCGTTTTCCTGAAATTCTGCCCCGCTTTCAAGTCCCCTTCGCAGGCTTACTTCAATATATTTTTGGAGGAAAGCTGTCATTTATAACTCTGCAGGTTTGTGAATTACAGTGCCCCTGAGCTCCTTTCTTCAACTCGCTTTCTTGTGAGCTGGGCACAAAACCGCAGGATTGCTTCAGGCCCTAATCTGTTTCCAGCAGGGCACACTGAGCCTTTGTTTAATTCCTCTTCCTGGTGGGCAATGAGCGTTACATTTGCCCGTGCAGACACCTACAGCTAGTCTCTCATTGGTTCTCCCTATTCCTGTTCATTTTGCACAGAAATTGCAAGCTGTGCCAAAGAGGAGGTTAAAGGCACTGACTCTCCAAGCGGGGAGAGTGTTAGTAAAGCATCTGGAATGGTGAACCCGAGGACCAGGATACGAAAACTGAGATGCATTTTAAATCATTTCCCAATCACATGGTGGACGATACTCTTGGTTTCCCATGCATGTTTTAGCTGGAGGAAGAATCCCTTGAACCTGGAGAGTTGGGACCCATGGAATGGGTACCATGCAGTATGACTTCAAAGGGTCTGCATTTGCTCACCGAAACTCACCAATGCTATCAGCCTGAAGTGTCCAGCCTTATGTCTCAACCAGCTCTGGGTGTAGATGTGTTAAATCCCGGTTGCATCACATGCCCTGAGTGAATTATTTAAGAATTGCTCTCTATTTCACTGTCTTTATGATTTTTTTTTGAAATTTATTTTGATAATGGGATTTATCGGATTTTCACTGCTGCGTTTATGCCGCTGTACACACGCTTGATTCTCTTACGGAGACATATATATCCATGGGTTTTAAGATTCTTCCTAGTCAGGTATATTCCTAGGCGTTGAATATGTGGTGTTGGGTCCATTTCGTTGAGCAAGGAGTAGGTCTTGTCTATTACATATTTGGCTTATGGAAAGTTATCTGTGCTAATTTCAGTCTCTGGTTTTATGAAGCACCCCAACGCACCTTTCCCCATAAGCAAGCACTAGTTGGTTTTCTAAATTTGAGACCCTGTTCTGTTTTGTAATTCAGTTCATGTGTAGTCAAGTTTACATTCCGTGTATTAGTGATATCTTATGATGTTTCTTTTTCTGTGTGACGTAGTTCACGTAGAATCACCGTACCTGCATCCACTCACTATGCCGCTACGGGCCTGATGACACAGATTTCATTGCTGAGTGATATTGCATTGTACGTACGTGCCACAACTTCTTTATCCATATTTTGCTTTCTGGGATATTTACCTGTTACTGTAGACGAGCTTCTTGTGAACACAGCCGTCCCAAATATTGGGGTGGCTGTCTGTTTTTGATTTTAATTTCCGTAAGCTATAGGACCATAAGTGGAAGTGCCATAGACTGTGTTGCTTTGTTTCTTATGTGTTTCAGGAAACACCATACACTTCTCCAGGCTGGCTGCTGGCAATTTACATCCTGCCAATCAGCATAACAAGGCTCCCTGTTCTCCATATCCTGTCCTACCTTTCTGGATTTTACACTTTTTTCAGATGGCCCTCTTGCCCGGGGGGCAGTGAGACTTCATTGTAGTGCAGATTTCCTTTACAGGCTTGCTTGGTTGGCCAAAAAGGGCGTATGCGTTTTTTCCTGAATATATTCAGGAAAAAACGCATACGCCCTTTTTGGCCAAGTGCATCATTGTCGACGTTCTGCCTCTTTTCCTATGCTTTCAGGGCAATTCCAGTCTACCCCCTGCAATCGTTTTCCTGAAATTCTGCCCCGCTTTCAAGTCCCCTTCGCAGGCTTACTTCAATATATTTTTGGAGGATAGCTGTCATTTATAACTCTGCAGGTTTGTGAATTACAGTGCCCCTGAGCTCCTTTCTTCAACTCGCTTTCTTGTGAACTGGGCACAAAACCGCAGGATTGCTTCAGGCCCTAATCTGTTTCGGGCAGGGCATGCTGAGCCTTTGGTAAATTCCTCTTCCTGGTGGGAAATGAGCGTTACATTTGCCCGTGCAGACACCTACAGCTAGTCTCTCATTGGTTCTCCCTATTCCTGTTCATCTTGCACAGAAATTGCAAGCTGTGCCAAACAGGAGGTTAAAGGCACTGACTCTCCAAGCAGGGAGACTGTTAGTAAATCATCTGGAATGGTGAACCCGAGGACCAGGATACGAAAACTGAGATGCATTTTAAATCATTTCCCCATAACACGGTGGACCATACTGTGGGTTTCACATGCATGTTTTAGCTGGAGGAAGAATCCCTTGAACCTGAAGAGTTGGGACCCATGGAATAGGTACCATACAGTATGACTTCAAAGGGTGTGCATTTGCTCACCTAAACTCACCAATGCTATCAGCCTGAAGTGTCCAGCCTTATGTCTCAACCAGCTCTGGGTGTAGATGTGGTCAATCCCGGTTGCATCACATGCCCTGAGTGAATTATTTAAGAATTGCTCTCTATTTCACTGTCTTTGTGTTTTGTTTTCGAAATTTATTTTGATAATGGGATTTATCGGATTTTCACTGCTGCCTTTCAGCCGCTGTACACACCCTTGATTCTCTTACGGAGACATATATATCCATGGGTTTTAAGATTCTTCCTAGTCAGGTATATTCCTAGGCGTTGAATATGTGGTGTTGGGTCCATTTCGTTGAGCAAGGAGTAGGTCTTGTCTATTACATATTGGGCTTATGGAAAGTTATCTGTGCTAATTTCAGTCTCTGGTTTTATGCAGCACCCCAAGGCACCTTTCCCCATAAGCAAGCACTAGTTGGTTTTCTAAATTTGAGACCCTTTTCTATTTTGTAATTCAGTTCATGTGTAGTCAAGTTTACATTCCGTGTATTCGTGATATCTTATGATGTTTCTTTTTCTGTGTGACGTAGTTCACGTAGAATCACCGTACCTGCATCCACTCACTATGCCGCTATGGGCCTGATGACACAGATTTCATTGCTGAGTGATATTGCATTGTACGTACGTGCCACAAGTTCTTTATCCATTTTTTGCTTTCTGGGATATTTACCTGATACTGTAGACGAGCTTCTTGTGAACACAGCCGTCTCAAATATTGGGGTGGCTGTCTGTTTTTGATTTTAATTTCCGTAAGCTATAGGACCATAAGTGGAAGTGCCATAGGCTGTGTTGCTTGGTTTCTTTCGTGTTTCAGGAAACACCATACACTTCTCCAGGCTGGCTGCTGGCAATTTACATCCTGCCAATCAGCATAACAAGGCTCCCTGTTCTCCATATCCTGTCCTACCTTTCTGGATTTTACACTTTTTTCAGATGGCCCTTTTGCCAGGGGGGCAGTGAGACTTCATTGTAGTGCAGATTTCATTTACAGGCTTGCTTGGTTGGCCAAAAAGGGCGTATGCGTTTTTTCCTGAATATATTCAGGAAAAAACGCATACGCCCTTTTTGGCCAAGTGCATCATTGTCGACGTTCTGCCTCTTTTCCTATGCTTTCAGGGCAATTCCAGTCTACCCCCTGCAATCGTTTTCCTGAAATTCTGCCCCGCTTTCAAGTCCCCTTCGCAGGCTTACTTCAATATATTTTTGGAGGAAAGCTGTCATTTATAACTCTGCAGGTTTGTGAATTACAGTGCCCCTGAGCTCCTTTCTTCAACTCGCTTTCTTGTGAGCTGGGCACAAAACCGCAGGATTGCTTCAGGCCCTAATCTGTTTCCAGCAGGGCACACTGAGCCTTTGTTTAATTCCTCTTCCTGGTGGGCAATGAGCGTTACATTTGCCCGTGCAGACACCTACAGCTAGTCTCTCATTGGTTCTCCCTATTCCTGTTCATTTTGCACAGAAATTGCAAGCTGTGCCAAAGAGGAGGTTAAAGGCACTGACTCTCCAAGCGGGGAGAGTGTTAGTAAAGCATCTGGAATGGTGAACCCGAGGACCAGGATACGAAAACTGAGATGCATTTTAAATCATTTCCCAATCACATGGTGGACGATACTCTTGGTTTCCCATGCATGTTTTAGCTGGAGGAAGAATCCCTTGAACCTGGAGAGTTGGGACCCATGGAATGGGTACCATGCAGTATGACTTCAAAGGGTCTGCATTTGCTCACCGAAACTCACCAATGCTATCAGCCTGAAGTGTCCAGCCTTATGTCTCAACCAGCTCTGGGTGTAGATGTGTTAAATCCCGGTTGCATCACATGCCCTGAGTGAATTATTTAAGAATTGCTCTCTATTTCACTGTCTTTATGATTTTTTTTTGAAATTTATTTTGATAATGGGATTTATCGGATTTTCACTGCTGCGTTTATGCCGCTGTACATACGCTTGATTCTCTTACGGAGACATATATATCCATGGGTTTTAAGATTCTTCCTAGTCAGGTATATTCCTAGGCGTTGAATATGTGGTGTTGGGTCCATTTCGTTGAGCAAGGAGTAGGTCTTGTCTATTACATATTTGGCTTATGGAAAGTTATCTGTGCTAATTTCAGTCTCTGGTTTTATGAAGCACCCCAACGCACCTTTCCCCATAAGCAAGCACTAGTTGGTTTTCTAAATTTGAGACCCTGTTCTGTTTTGTAATTCAGTTCATGTGTAGTCAAGTTTACATTCCGTGTATTAGTGATATCTTATGATGTTTCTTTTTCTGTGTGACGTAGTTCACGTAGAATCACCGTACCTGCATCCACTCACTATGCCGCTACGGGCCTGATGACACAGATTTCATTGCTGAGTGATATTGCATTGTACGTACGTGCCACAACTTCTTTATCCATATTTTGCTTTCTGGGATATTTACCTGTTACTGTAGACGAGCTTCTTGTGAACACAGCCGTCCCAAATATTGGGGTGGCTGTCTGTTTTTGATTTTAATTTCCGTAAGCTATAGGACCATAAGTGGAAGTGCCATAGACTGTGTTGCTTTGTTTCTTATGTGTTTCAGGAAACACCATACACTTCTCCAGGCTGGCTGCTGGCAATTTACATCCTGCCAATCAGCATAACAAGGCTCCCTGTTCTCCATATCCTGTCCTACCTTTCTGGATTTTACACTTTTTTCAGATGGCCCTCTTGCCTGGGGGGCAGTGAGACTTCATTGTAGTGCAGATTTCCTTTACAGGCTTGCTTGGTTGGCCAAAAAGGGCGTATGCGTTTTTTCCTGAATATATTCAGGAAAAAACGCATACGCCCTTTTTGGCCAAGTGCATCATTGTCGACGTTCTGCCTCTTTTCCTATGCTTTCAGGGCAATTCCAGTCTACCCCCTGCAATCGTTTTCCTGAAATTCTGCCCCGCTTTCAAGTCCCCTTCGCAGGCTTACTTCAATATATTTTTGGAGGATAGCTGTCATTTATAACTCTGCAGGTTTGTGAATTACAGTGCCCCTGAGCTCCTTTCTTCAACTCGCTTTCTTGTGAACTGGGCACAAAACCGCAGGATTGCTTCAGGCCCTAATCTGTTTCGGGCAGGGCATGCTGAGCCTTTGGTAAATTCCTCTTCCTGGTGGGAAATGAGCGTTACATTTGCCCGTGCAGACACCTACAGCCAGTCTCTCATTGGTTCTCCCTATTCCTGTTCATCTTGCACAGAAATTGCAAGCTGTGCCAAAGAGGAGGTTAAAGGCACTGACTCTCCAAGCAGGGAGACTGTTAGTAAATCATCTGGAATGGTGAACCCGAGGACCAGGATACGAAAACTGAGATGCATTTTAAATCATTTCCCCATAACACGGTGGACCATACTGTGGGTTTCACATGCATGTTTTAGCTGGAGGAAGAATCCCTTGAACCTGAAGAGTTGGGACCCATGGAATAGGTACCATACAGTATGACTTCAAAGGGTGTGCATTTGCTCACCTAAACTCACCAATGCTATCAGCCTGAAGTGTCCAGCCTTATGTCTCAACCAGCTCTGGGTGTAGATGTGGTCAATCCCGGTTGCATCACATGCCCTGAGTGAATTATTTAAGAATTGCTCTCTATTTCACTGTCTTTGTGTTTTGTTTTCGAAATTTATTTTGATAATGGGATTTATCGGATTTTCACTGCTGCCTTTCGGCCGCTGTACACACCCTTGATTCTCTTACGGAGACATATATATCCATGGGTTTTAAGATTCTTCCTAGTCAGGTATATTCCTAGGCGTTGAATATGTGGTGTTGGGTCCATTTCGTTGAGCAAGGAGTAGGTCTTGTCTATTACATATTGGGCTTATGGAAAGTTATCTGTGCTAATTTCAGTCTCTGGTTTTATGCAGCACCCCAAGGCACCTTTCCCCATAAGCAAGCACTAGTTGGTTTTCTAAATTTGAGACCCTTTTCTATTTTGTAATTCAGTTCATGTGTAGTCAAGTTTACATTCCGTGTATTCGTGATATCTTATGATGTTTCTTTTTCTGTGTGACGTAGTTCACGTAGAATCACCGTACCTGCATCCACTCACTATGCCGCTATGGGCCTGATGACACAGATTTCATTGCTGAGTGATATTGCATTGTACGTACGTGCCACAAGTTCTTTATCCATTTTTTGCTTTCTGGGATATTTACCTGATACTGTAGACGAGCTTCTTGTGAACACAGCCGTCTCAAATATTGGGGTGGCTGTCTGTTTTTGATTTTAATTTCCGTAAGCTATAGGACCATAAGTGGAAGTGCCATAGGCTGTGTTGCTTTGTTTCTTTCGTGTTTCAGGAAACACCATACACTTCTCCAGGGTGGCTGCTGGCAATTTACATCCTGCCAATCAGCATAACAAGGCTCCCTGTTCTCCATATCCTGTCCTACCTTTCTGGATTTTACACTTTTTTCAGATGGCCCTTTTGCCAGGGGGGCAGTGAGACTTCATTGTAGTGCAGATTTCATTTACAGGCTTGCTTGGTTGGCCAAAAAGGGCGTATGCGTTTTTTCCTGAATATATTCAGGAAAAAACGCATACGCCCTTTTTGGCCAAGTGCATCATTGTCGACGTTCTGCCTCTTTTCCTATGCTTTCAGGGCAATTCCAGTCTACCCCCTGCAATCGTTTTCCTGAAATTCTGCCCCGCTTTCAAGTCCCCTTCGCAGGCTTACTTCAATATATTTTTGGAGGAAAGCTGTCATTTATAACTCTGCAGGTTTGTGAATTACAGTGCCCCTGAGCTCCTTTCTTCAACTCGCTTTCTTGTGAGCTGGGCACAAAACCGCAGGATTGCTTCAGGCCCTAATCTGTTTCCAGCAGGGCACACTGAGCCTTTGTTTAATTCCTCTTCCTGGTGGGCAATGAGCGTTACATTTGCCCGTGCAGACACCTACAGCTAGTTTCTCATTGGTTCTCCCTATTCCTGTTCATCTTGCACAGAAATTGCAAGCTGTGCCAAAGAGGAGGTTAAAGGCACTGACTCTCCAAGCGGGGAGAGTGTTAGTAAAGCATCTGGAATGGTGAACCCGAGGACCAGGATACGAAAACTGAGATGCATTTTAAATCATTTCCCAATCACATGGTGGACGATACTCTTGGTTTCCCATGCATGTTTTAGCTGGAGGAAGAATCCCTTGAACCTGGAGAGTTGGGACCCATGGAATGGGTACCATGCAGTATGACTTCAAAGGGTCTGCATTTGCTCACCGAAACTCACCAATGCTATCAGCCTGAAGTGTCCAGCCTTATGTCTCAACCAGCTCTGGGTGTAGATGTGTTAAATCCCGGTTGCATCACATGCCCTGAGTGAATTATTTAAGAATTGCTCTCTATTTCACTGTCTTTATGATTTTTTTTTGAAATTTATTTTGATAATGGGATTTATCGGATTTTCACTGCTGCGTTTATGCCGCTGTACACACGCTTGATTCTCTTACGGAGACATATATATCCATGGGTTTTAAGATTCTTCCTAGTCAGGTATATTCCTAGGCGTTGAATATGTGGTGTTGGGTCCATTTCGTTGAGCAAGGAGTAGGTCTTGTCTATTACATATTTGGCTTATGGAAAGTTATCTGTGCTAATTTCAGTCTCTGGTTTTATGAAGCACCCCAACGCACCTTTCCCCATAAGCAAGCACTAGTTGGTTTTCTAAATTTGAGACCCTGTTCTGTTTTGTAATTCAGTTCATGTGTAGTCAAGTTTACATTCCGTGTATTAGTGATATCTTATGATGTTTCTTTTTCTGTGTGACGTAGTTCACGTAGAATCACCGTACCTGCATCCACTCACTATGCCGCTACGGGCCTGATGACACAGATTTCATTGCTGAGTGATATTGCATTGTACGTACGTGCCACAACTTCTTTATCCATATTTTGCTTTCTGGGATATTTACCTGTTACTGTAGACGAGCTTCTTGTGAACACAGCCGTCCCAAATATTGGGGTGGCTGTCTGTTTTTGATTTTAATTTCCGTAAGCTATAGGACCATAAGTGGAAGTGCCATAGACTGTGTTGCTTTGTTTCTTATGTGTTTCAGGAAACACCATACACTTCTCCAGGCTGGCTGCTGGCAATTTACATCCTGCCAATCAGCATAACAAGGCTCCCTGTTCTCCATATCCTGTCCTACCTTTCTGGATTTTACACTTTTTTCAGATGGCCCTCTTGCCCGGGGGGCAGTGAGACTTCATTGTAGTGCAGATTTCCTTTACAGGCTTGCTTGGTTGGCCAAAAAGGGCGTATGCGTTTTTTCCTGAATATATTCAGGAAAAAACGCATACGCCCTTTTTGGCCAAGTGCATCATTGTCGACGTTCTGCCTCTTTTCCTATGCTTTCAGGGCATTTCCAGTCTACCCCCTGCAATCGTTTTCCTGAAATTCTGCCCCGCTTTCAAGTCCCCTTCGCAGGCTTACTTCAATATATTTTTGGAGGATAGCTGTCATTTATAACTCTGCAGGTTTGTGAATTACAGTGCCCCTGAGCTCCTTTCTTCAACTCGCTTTCTTGTGAGCTGGGCACAAAACCGCAGGATTGCTTCAGGCCCTAATCTGTTTCGGGCAGGGCATGCTGAGCCTTTGGTAAATTCCTCTTCCTGGTGGGAAATGAGCGTTACATTTGCCCGTGCAGACACCTACAGCTAGTCTCTCATTGGTTCTCCCTATTCCTGTTCATCTTGCACAGAAATTGCAAGCTGTGCCAAACAGGAGGTTAAAGGCACTGACTCTCCAAGCAGGGAGACTGTTAGTAAATCATCTGGAATGGTGAACCCGAGGACCAGGATACGAAAACTGAGATGCATTTTAAATCATTTCCCCATAACACGGTGGACCATACTGTGGGTTTCACATGCATGTTTTAGCTGGAGGAAGAATCCCTTGAACCTGAAGAGTTGGGACCCATGGAATAGGTACCATACAGTATGACTTCAAAGGGTGTGCATTTGCTCACCTAAACTCACCAATGCTATCAGCCTGAAGTGTCCAGCCTTATGTCTCAACCAGCTCTGGGTGTAGATGTGGTCAATCCCGGTTGCATCACATGCCCTGAGTGAATTATTTAAGAATTGCTCTCTATTTCACTGTCTTTGTGTTTTGTTTTCGAAATTTATTTTGATAATGGGATTTATCGGATTTTCACTGCTGCCTTTCAGCCGCTGTACACACCCTTGATTCTCTTACGGAGACATATATATCCATGGGTTTTAAGATTCTTCCTAGTCAGGTATATTCCTAGGCGTTGAATATGTGGTGTTGGGTCCATTTCGTTGAGCAAGGAGTAGGTCTTGTCTATTACATATTGGGCTTATGGAAAGTTATCTGTGCTAATTTCAGTCTCTGGTTTTATGCAGCACCCCAAGGCACCTTTCCCCATAAGCAAGCACTAGTTGGTTTTCTAAATTTGAGACCCTTTTCTATTTTGTAATTCAGTTCATGTGTAGTCAAGTTTACATTCCGTGTATTCGTGATATCTTATGATGTTTCTTTTTCTGTGTGACGTAGTTCACGTAGAATCACCGTACCTGCATCCACTCACTATGCCGCTATGGGCCTGATGACACAGATTTCATTGCTGAGTGATATTGCATTGTACGTACGTGCCACAAGTTCTTTATCCATTTTTTGCTTTCTGGGATATTTACCTGATACTGTAGACGAGCTTCTTGTGAACACAGCCGTCTCAAATATTGGGGTGGCTGTCTGTTTTTGATTTTAATTTCCGTAAGCTATAGGACCATAAGTGGAAGTGCCATAGGCTGTGTTGCTTTGTTTCTTTCCTGTTTCAGGAAACACCATACACTTCTCCAGGGTGGCTGCTGGCAATTTACATCCTGCCAATCAGCATAACAAGGCTCCCTGTTCTCCATATCCTGTCCTACCTTTCTGGATTTTACACTTTTTTCAGATGGCCCTTTTGCCAGGGGGGCAGTGAGACTTCATTGTAGTGCAGATTTCATTTACAGGCTTGCTTGGTTGGCCAAAAAGGGCGTATGCGTTTTTTCCTGAATATATTCAGGAAAAAACGCATACGCCCTTTTTGGCCAAGTGCATCATTGTCGACGTTCTGCCTCTTTTCCTATGCTTTCAGGGCAATTCCAGTCTACCCCCTGCAATCGTTTTCCTGAAATTCTGCCCCGCTTTCAAGTCCCCTTCGCAGGCTTACTTCAATATATTTTTGGAGGAAAGCTGTCATTTATAACTCTGCAGGTTTGTGAATTACAGTGCCCCTGAGCTCCTTTCTTCAACTCGCTTTCTTGTGAGCTGGGCACAAAACCGCAGGATTGCTTCAGGCCCTAATCTGTTTCCAGCAGGGCACACTGAGCCTTTGTTTAATTCCTCTTCCTGGTGGGCAATGAGCGTTACATTTGCCCGTGCAGACACCTACAGCTAGTCTCTCATTGGTTCTCCCTATTCCTGTTCATTTTGCACAGAAATTGCAAGCTGTGCCAAAGAGGAGGTTAAAGGCACTGACTCTCCAAGCGGGGAGAGTGTTAGTAAAGCATCTGGAATGGTGAACCCGAGGACCAGGATACGAAAACTGAGATGCATTTTAAATCATTTCCCAATCACATGGTGGACGATACTCTTGGTTTCCCATGCATGTTTTAGCTGGAGGAAGAATCCCTTGAACCTGGAGAGTTGGGACCCATGGAATGGGTACCATGCAGTATGACTTCAAAGGGTCTGCATTTGCTCACCGAAACTCACCAATGCTATCAGCCTGAAGTGTCCAGCCTTATGTCTCAACCAGCTCTGGGTGTAGATGTGTTAAATCCCGGTTGCATCACATGCCCTGAGTGAATTATTTAAGAATTGCTCTCTATTTCACTGTCTTTATGATTTTTTTTTGAAATTTATTTTGATAATGGGATTTATCGGATTTTCACTGCTGCGTTTATGCCGCTGTACACACGCTTGATTCTCTTACGGAGACATATATATCCATGGGTTTTAAGATTCTTCCTAGTCAGGTATATTCCTAGGCGTTGAATATGTGGTGTTGGGTCCATTTCGTTGAGCAAGGAGTAGGTCTTGTCTATTACATATTTGGCTTATGGAAAGTTATCTGTGCTAATTTCAGTCTCTGGTTTTATGAAGCACCCCAACGCACCTTTCCCCATAAGCAAGCACTAGTTGGTTTTCTAAATTTGAGACCCTGTTCTGTTTTGTAATTCAGTTCATGTGTAGTCAAGTTTACATTCCGTGTATTAGTGATATCTTATGATGTTTCTTTTTCTGTGTGACGTAGTTCACGTAGAATCACCGTACCTGCATCCACTCACTATGCCGCTACGGGCCTGATGACACAGATTTCATTGCTGAGTGATATTGCATTGTACGTACGTGCCACAACTTCTTTATCCATATTTTGCTTTCTGGGATATTTACCTGTTACTGTAGACGAGCTTCTTGTGAACACAGCCGTCCCAAATATTGGGTTGGCTGTCTGTTTTTGATTTTAATTTCCGTAAGCTATAGGACCATAAGTGGAAGTGCCATAGACTGTGTTGCTTTGTTTCTTATGTGTTTCAGGAAACACCATACACTTCTCCAGGCTGGCTGCTGGCAATTTACATCCTGCCAATCAGCATAACAAGGCTCCCTGTTCTCCATATCCTGTCCTACCTTTCTGGATTTTACACTTTTTTCAGATGGCCCTCTTGCCCGGGGGGCAGTGAGACTTCATTGTAGTGCAGATTTCCTTTACAGGCTTTCTTGGTTGGCCAAAAAGGGCGTATGCGTTTTTTCCTGAATATATTCAGGAAAAAACGCATACGCCCTTTTTGGCCAAGTGCATCATTGTCGACGTTCTGCCTCTTTTCCTATGCTTTCAGGGCATTTCCAGTCTACCCCCTGCAATCGTTTTCCTGAAATTCTGCCCCGCTTTCAAGTCCCCTTCGCAGGCTTACTTCAATATATTTTTGGAGGATAGCTGTCATTTATAACTCTGCAGGTTTGTGAATTGCAGTGCCCCTGAGCTCCTTTCTTCAACTCGCTTTCTTGTGAGCTGGGCACAAAACCGCAGGATTGCTTCAGGCCCTAATCTGTTTCGGGCAGGGCATGCTGAGCCTTTGGTAAATTCCTCTTCCTGGTGGGAAATGAGCGTTACATTTGCCCGTGCAGACACCTACAGCTAGTCTCTCATTGGTTCTCCCTATTCCTGTTCATCTTGCACAGAAATTGCAAGCTGTGCCAAACAGGAGGTTAAAGGCACTGACTCTCCAAGCAGGGAGACTGTTAGTAAATCATCTGGAATGGTGAACCCGAGGACCAGGATACGAAAACTGAGATGCATTTTAAATCATTTCCCCATAACACGGTGGACCATACTGTGGGTTTCACATGCATGTTTTAGCTGGAGGAAGAATCCCTTGAACCTGAAGAGTTGGGACCCATGGAATAGGTACCATACAGTATGACTTCAAAGGGTGTGCATTTGCTCACCTAAACTCACCAATGCTATCAGCCTGAAGTGTCCAGCCTTATGTCTCAACCAGCTCTGGGTGTAGATGTGGTCAATCCCGGTTGCATCACATGCCCTGAGTGAATTATTTAAGAATTGCTCTCTATTTCACTGTCTTTGTGTTTTGTTTTCGAAATTTATTTTGATAATGGGATTTATCGGATTTTCACTGCTGCCTTTCAGCCGCTGTACACACCCTTGATTCTCTTACGGAGACATATATATCCATGGGTTTTAAGATTCTTCCTAGTCAGGTATATTCCTAGGCGTTGAATATGTGGTGTTGGGTCCATTTCGTTGAGCAAGGAGTAGGTCTTGTCTATTACATATTGGGCTTATGGAAAGTTATCTGTGCTAATTTCAGTCTCTGGTTTTATGCAGCACCCCAAGGCACCTTTCCCCATAAGCAAGCACTAGTTGGTTTTCTAAATTTGAGACCCTTTTCTATTTTGTAATTCAGTTCATGTGTAGTCAAGTTTACATTCCGTGTATTCGTGATATCTTATGATGTTTCTTTTTCTGTGTGACGTAGTTCACGTAGAATCACCGTACCTGCATCCACTCACTATGCCGCTATGGGCCTGATGACACAGATTTCATTGCTGAGTGATATTGCATTGTACGTACGTGCCACAAGTTCTTTATCCATTTTTTGCTTTCTGGGATATTTACCTGATACTGTAGACGAGCTTCTTGTGAACACAGCCGTCTCAAATATTGGGGTGGCTGTCTGTTTTTGATTTTAATTTCCGTAAGCTATAGGACCATAAGTGGAAGTGCCATAGGCTGTGTTGCTTTGTTTCTTTCCTGTTTCAGGAAACACCATACACTTCTCCAGGGTGGCTGCTGGCAATTTACATCCTGCCAATCAGCATAACAAGGCTCCCTGTTCTCCATATCCTGTCCTACCTTTCTGGATTTTACACTTTTTTCAGATGGCCCTTTTGCCAGGGGGGCAGTGAGACTTCATTGTAGTGCAGATTTCCTTTACAGGCTTGCTTGGTTGGCCAAAAAGGGCGTATGCGTTTTTTCCTGAATATATTCAGGAAAAAACGCATACGCCCTTTTTGGCCAAGTGCATCATTGTCGACGTTCTGCCTCTTTTCCTATGCTTTCAGGGCAATTCCAGTCTACCCCCTGCAATCGTTTTCCTGAAATTCTGCCCCGCTTTCAAGTCCCCTTCGCAGGCTTACTTCAATATATTTTTGGAGGAAAGCTGTCATTTATAACTCTGCAGGTTTGTGAATTACAGTGCCCCTGAGCTCCTTTCTTCAACTCGCTTTCTTGTGAGCTGGGCACAAAACCGCAGGATTGCTTCAGGCCCTAATCTGTTTCCAGCAGGGCACACTGAGCCTTTGTTTAATTCCTCTTCCTGGTGGGCAATGAGCGTTACATTTGCCCGTGCAGACACCTACAGCTAGTCTCTCATTGGTTCTCCCTATTCCTGTTCATTTTGCACAGAAATTGCAAGCTGTGCCAAAGAGGAGGTTAAAGGCACTGACTCTCCAAGCGGGGAGAGTGTTAGTAAAGCATCTGGAATGGTGAACCCGAGGACCAGGATACGAAAACTGAGATGCATTTTAAATCATTTCCCAATCACATGGTGGACGATACTCTTGGTTTCCCATGCATGTTTTAGCTGGAGGAAGAATCCCTTGAACCTGGAGAGTTGGGACCCATGGAATGGGTACCATGCAGTATGACTTCAAAGGGTCTGCATTTGCTCACCGAAACTCACCAATGCTATCAGCCTGAAGTGTCCAGCCTTATGTCTCAACCAGCTCTGGGTGTAGATGTGTTAAATCCCGGTTGCATCACATGCCCTGAGTGAATTATTTAAGAATTGCTCTCTATTTCACTGTCTTTATGATTTTTTTTTGAAATTTATTTTGATAATGGGATTTATCGGATTTTCACTGCTGCGTTTATGCCGCTGTACACACGCTTGATTCTCTTACGGAGACATATATATCCATGGGTTTTAAGATTCTTCCTAGTCAGGTATATTCCTAGGCGTTGAATATGTGGTGTTGGGTCCATTTCGTTGAGCAAGGAGTAGGTCTTGTCTATTACATATTTGGCTTATGGAAAGTTATCTGTGCTAATTTCAGTCTCTGGTTTTATGAAGCACCCCAACGCACCTTTCCCCATAAGCAAGCACTAGTTGGTTTTCTAAATTTGAGACCCTGTTCTGTTTTGTAATTCAGTTCATGTGTAGTCAAGTTTACATTCCGTGTATTAGTGATATCTTATGATGTTACTTTTTCTGTGTGACGTAGTTCACGTAGAATCACCGTACCTGCATCCACTCACTATGCCGCTACGGGCCTGATGACACAGATTTCATTGCTGAGTGATATTGCATTGTACGTACGTGCCACAACTTCTTTATCCATATTTTGCTTTCTGGGATATTTACCTGTTACTGTAGACGAGCTTCTTGTGAACACAGCCGTCCCAAATATTGGGGTGGCTGTCTGTTTTTGATTTTAATTTCCGTAAGCTATAGGACCATAAGTGGAAGTGCCATAGACTGTGTTGCTTTGTTTCTTATGTGTTTCAGGAAACACCATACACTTCTCCAGGCTGGCTGCTGGCAATTTACATCCTGCCAATCAGCATAACAAGGCTCCCTGTTCTCCATATCCTGTCCTACCTTTCTGGATTTTACACTTTTTTCAGATGGCCCTCTTGCCCGGGGGGCAGTGAGACTTCATTGTAGTGCAGATTTCCTTTACAGGCTTGCTTGGTTGGCCAAAAAGGGCGTATGCGTTTTTTCCTGAATATATTCAGGAAAAAACGCATACGCCCTTTTTGGCCAAGTGCATCATTGTCGACGTTCTGCCTCTTTTCCTATGCTTTCAGGGCAATTCCAGTCTACCCCCTGCAATCGTTTTCCTGAAATTCTGCCCCGCTTTCAAGTCCCCTTCGCAGGCTTACTTCAATATATTTTTGGAGGATAGCTGTCATTTATAACTCTGCAGGTTTGTGAATTACAGTGCCCCTGAGCTCCTTTCTTCAACTCGCTTTCTTGTGAACTGGGCACAAAACCGCAGGATTGCTTCAGGCCCTAATCTGTTTCGGGCAGGGCATGCTGAGCCTTTGGTAAATTCCTCTTCCTGGTGGGAAATGAGCGTTACATTTGCCCGTGCAGACACCTACAGCTAGTCTCTCATTCGTTCTCCCTATTCCTGTTCATCTTGCACAGAAATTGCAAGCTGTGCCAAACAGGAGGTTAAAGGCACTGACTCTCCAAGCAGGGAGACTGTTAGTAAATCATCTGGAATGGTGAACCCGAGGACCAGGATACGAAAACTGAGATGCATTTTAAATCATTTCCCCATAACACGGTGGACCATACTGTGGGTTTCACATGCATGTTTTAGCTGGAGGAAGAATCCCTTGAACCTGAAGAGTTGGGACCCATGGAATAGGTACCATACAGTATGACTTCAAAGGGTGTGCATTTGCTCACCTAAACTCACCAATGCTATCAGCCTGAAGTGTCCAGCCTTATGTCTCAACCAGCTCTGGGTGTAGATGTGGTCAATCCCGGTTGCATCACATGCCCTGAGTGAATTATTTAAGAATTGCTCTCTATTTCACTGTCTTTGTGTTTTGTTTTCGAAATTTATTTTGATAATGGGATTTATCGGATTTTCACTGCTGCCTTTCGGCCGCTGTACACACCCTTGATTCTCTTACGGAGACATATATATCCATGGGTTTTAAGATTCTTCCTAGTCAGGTATATTCCTAGGCGTTGAATATGTGGTGTTGGGTCCATTTCGTTGAGCAAGGAGTAGGTCTTGTCTATTACATATTGGGCTTATGGAAAGTTATCTGTGCTAATTTCAGTCTCTGGTTTTATGCAGCACCCCAAGGCACCTTTCCCCATAAGCAAGCACTAGTTGGTTTTCTAAATTTGAGACCCTTTTCTATTTTGTAATTCAGTTCATGTGTAGTCAAGTTTACATTCCGTGTATTCGTGATATCTTATGATGTTTCTTTTTCTGTGTGACGTAGTTCACGTAGAATCACCGTACCTGCATCCACTCACTATGCCGCTATGGGCCTGATGACACAGATTTCATTGCTGAGTGATATTGCATTGTACGTACGTGCCACAAGTTCTTTATCCATTTTTTGCTTTCTGGGATATTTACCTGATACTGTAGACGAGCTTCTTGTGAACACAGCCGTTTCAAATATTGGGGTGGCTGTCTGTTTTTGATTTTAATTTCCGTAAGCTATAGGACCATAAGTGGAAGTGCCATAGGCTGTGTTGCTTTGTTTCTTTCGTGTTTCAGGAAACACCATACACTTCTCCAGGCTGGCTGCTGGCAATTTACATCCTGCCAATCAGCATAACAAGGCTCCCTGTTCTCCATATCCTGTCCTACCTTTCTGGATTTTACACTTTTTTCAGATGGCCCTCTTGCCCGGGGGGCAGTGAGACTTCATTGTAGTGCAGATTTCCTTTACAGGCTTTCTTGGTTGGCCAAAAAGGGCGTATGCGTTTTTTCCTGAATATATTCAGGAAAAAACGCATACGCCCTTTTTGGCCAAGTGCATCATTGTCGACGTTCTGCCTCTTTTCCTATGCTTTCAGGGCAATTCCAGTCTACCCCCTGCAATCGTTTTCCTGAAATTCTGCCCCGCTTTCAAGTCCCCTTCGCAGGCTTACTTCAATATATTTTTGGAGGATAGCTGTCATTTATAACTCTGCAGGTTTGTGAATTACAGTGCCCCTGAGCTCCTTTCTTCAACTCGCTTTCTTGTGAACTGGGCACAAAACCGCAGGATTGCTTCAGGCCCTAATCTGTTTCGGGCAGGGCATGCTGAGCCTTTGGTAAATTCCTCTTCCTGGTGGGAAATGAGCGTTACATTTGCCCGTGCAGACACCTACAGCTAGTCTCTCATTGGTTCTCCCTATTCCTGTTCATCTTGCCCAGAAATTGCAAGCTGTGCCAAACAGGAGGTTAAAGGCACTGACTCTCCAAGCAGGGAGACTGTTAGTAAATCATCTGGAATGGTGAACCCGAGGACCAGGATACGAAAACTGAGATGCATTTTAAATCATTTCCCCATAACACGGTGGACCATACTGTGGGTTTCACATGCATGTTTTAGCTCGAGGAAGAATCCCTTGAACCTGAAGAGTTGGGACCCATGGAATAGGTACCATACAGTATGACTTCAAAGGGTGTGCATTTGCTCACCGAAACTCACCAATGCTATCAGCCTGAAGTGTCCAGCCTTATGTCTCAACCAGCTCTGGGTGTAGATGTGGTCAATCCCGGTTGCATCACATGCCCTGAATGAATTATTTAAGAATTGCTCTCTATTTCACTGTCTTTGTGTTTTGTTTTCGAAATTTATTTTGATAATGGGATTTATCGGATTTTCACTGCTGCCTTTCGGCCGCTGTACACACCCTTGATTCTCTTACGGAGACATATATATCCATGGGTTTTAAGATTCTTCCTAGTCAGGTATATTCCTAGGCGTTGAATATGTGGTGTTGGGTCCATTTCGTTGAGCAAGGAATAGGTCTTGTCTATTACATATTGGGCTTATGGAAAGTTATCTGTGCTAATTTCAGTCTCTGGTTTTATGCAGCACCCCAAGGCACCTTTCCCCATAAGCAAGCACTAGTTGGTTTTCTAAATTTGAGACCCTTTTCTATTTTGTAATTCAGTTCATGTGTAGTCAAGTTTACATTCCGTGTATTCGTGATATCTTATGATGTTTCTTTTTCTGTGTGACGTAGTTCACGTAGAATCACCGTACCTGCATCCACTCACTATGCCGCTATGGGCCTGATGACACAGATTTCATTGCTGAGTGATATTGCATTGTACGTACGTGCCACAAGTTCTTTATCCAATTTTTGCTTTCTGGGATATTTACCTGATACTGTAGACGAGCTTCTTGTGAACACAGCCGTCTCAAATATTGGGGTGGCTGTCTGTTTTTGATTTTAATTTCCGTAAGCTATAGGACCATAAGTGGAAGTGCCATAGGCTGTGTTGCTTTGTTTCTTTCGTGTTTCAGGAAACACCATACACTTCTCCAGGGTGGCTGCTGGCAATTTACATCCTGCCAATCAGCATAACAAGGCTCCCTGTTCTCCATATCCTGTCCTACCTTTCTGGATTTTACACTTTTTTCAGATGGCCCTTTTGCCAGGGGGGCAGTGAGACTTCATTGTAGTGCAGATTTCATTTACAGGCTTGCTTGGTTGGCCAAAAAGGGCGTATGCGTTTTTTCCTGAATATATTCAGGAAAAAACGCATACGCCCTTTTTGGCCAAGTGCATCATTGTCGACGTTCTGCCTCTTTTCCTATGCTTTCAGGGCAATTCCAGTCTACCCCCTGCAATCGTTTTCCTGAAATTCTGCCCCGCTTTCAAGTCCCCTTCGCAGGCTTACTTCAATATATTTTTGGAGGATAGCTGTCATTTATAACTCTGCAGGTTTGTGAATTACAGTGCCCCTGAGCTCCTTTCTTCAACTCGCTTTCTTGTGAACTGGGCACAAAACCGCAGGATTGCTTCAGGCCCTAATCTGTTTCGGGCAGGGCATGCTGAGCCTTTGGTAAATTCCTCTTCCTGGTGGGAAATGAGCGTTACATTTGCCCGTGCAGACACCTACAGCTAGTCTCTCATTGGTTCTCCCTATTCCTGTTCATCTTGCACAGAAATTGCAAGCTGTGCCAAACAGGAGGTTAAAGGCACTGACTCTCCAAGCAGGGAGACTGTTAGTAAATCATCTGGAATGGTGAACCCGAGGACCAGGATACGAAAACTGAGATGCATTTTAAATCATTTCCCCATAACACGGTGGACCATACTGTGGGTTTCACATGCATGTTTTAGCTGGAGGAAGAATCCCTTGAACCTGAAGAGTTGGGACCCATGGAATAGGTACCATACAGTATGACTTCAAAGGGTGTGCATTTGCTCACCTAAACTCACCAATGCTATCAGCCTGAAGTGTCCAGCCTTATGTCTCAACCAGCTCTGGGTGTAGATGTGGTCAATCCCGGTTGCATCACATGCCCTGAGTGAATTATTTAAGAATTGCTCTCTATTTCACTGTCTTTGTGTTTTGTTTTCGAAATTTATTTTGATAATGGGATTTATCGGATTTTCACTGCTGCCTTTCGGCCGCTGTACACACCCTTGATTCTCTTACGGAGACATATATATCCATGGGTTTTAAGATTCTTCCTAGTCAGGTATATTCCTAGGCGTTGAATATGTGGTGTTGGGTCCATTTCGTTGAGCAAGGAGTAGGTCTTGTCTATTACATATTGGGCTTATGGAAAGTTATCTGTGCTAATTTCAGTCTCTGGTTTTATGCAGCACCCCAAGGCACCTTTCCCCATAAGCAAGCACTAGTTGGTTTTCTAAATTTGAGACCCTTTTCTATTTTGTAATTCAGTTCATGTGTAGTCAAGTTTACATTCCGTGTATTCGTGATATCTTATGATGTTTCTTTTTCTGTGTGACGTAGTTCACGTAGAATCACCGTACCTGCATCCACTCACTATGCCGCTATGGGCCTGATGACACAGATTTCATTGCTGAGTGATATTGCATTGTACGTACGTGCCACAAGTTCTTTATCCATTTTTTGCTTTCTGGGATATTTACCTGATACTGTAGACGAGCTTCTTGTGAACACAGCCGTCTCAAATATTGGGGTGGCTGTCTGTTTTTGATTTTAATTTCCGTAAGCTATAGGACCATAAGTGGAAGTGCCATAGGCTGTGTTGCTTTGTTTCTTTCGTGTTTCAGGAAACACCATACACTTCTCCAGGGTGGCTGCTGGCAATTTACATCCTGCCAATCAGCATAACAAGGCTCCCTGTTCTCCATATCCTGTCCTACCTTTCTGGATTTTACACTTTTTTCAGATGGCCCTTTTGCCAGGGGGGCAGTGAGACTTCATTGTAGTGCAGATTTCCTTTACAGGCTTGCTTGGTTGGCCAAAAAGGGCGTATGCGTTTTTTCCTGAATATATTCAGGAAAAAACGCATACGCCCTTTTTGGCCAAGTGCATCATTGTCGACGTTCTGCCTCTTTTCCTATGCTTTCAGGGCAATTCCAGTCTACCCCCTGCAATCGTTTTCCTGAAATTCTGCCCCGCTTTCAAGTCCCCTTCGCAGGCTTACTTCAATATATTTTTGGAGGAAAGCTGTCATTTATAACTCTGCAGGTTTGTGAATTACAGTGCCCCTGAGCTCCTTTCTTCAACTCGCTTTCTTGTGAGCTGGGCACAAAACCGCAGGATTGCTTCAGGCCCTAATCTGTTTCCAGCAGGGCACACTGAGCCTTTGTTTAATTCCTCTTCCTGGTGGGCAATGAGCGTTACATTTGCCCGTGCAGACACCTACAGCTAGTCTCTCATTGGTTCTCCCTATTCCTGTTCATTTTGCACAGAAATTGCAAGCTGTGCCAAAGAGGAGGTTAAAGGCACTGACTCTCCAAGCGGGGAGAGTGTTAGTAAAGCATCTGGAATGGTGAACCCGAGGACCAGGATACGAAAACTGAGATGCATTTTAAATCATTTCCCAATCACATGGTGGACGATACTCTTGGTTTCCCATGCATGTTTTAGCTGGAGGAAGAATCCCTTGAACCTGGAGAGTTGGGACCCATGGAATGGGTACCATGCAGTATGACTTCAAAGGGTCTGCATTTGCTCACCGAAACTCACCAATGCTATCAGCCTGAAGTGTCCAGCCTTATGTCTCAACCAGCTCTGGGTGTAGATGTGTTAAATCCCGGTTGCATCACATGCCCTGAGTGAATTATTTAAGAATTGCTCTCTATTTCACTGTCTTTATGATTTTTTTTTGAAATTTATTTTGATAATGGGATTTATCGGATTTTCACTGCTGCGTTTATGCCGCTGTACACACGCTTGATTCTCTTACGGAGACATATATATCCATGGGTTTTAAGATTCTTCCTAGTCAGGTATATTCCTAGGCGTTGAATATGTGGTGTTGGGTCCATTTCGTTGAGCAAGGAGTAGGTCTTGTCTATTACATATTTGGCTTATGGAAAGTTATCTGTGCTAATTTCAGTCTCTGGTTTTATGAAGCACCCCAACGCACCTTTCCCCATAAGCAAGCACTAGTTGGTTTTCTAAATTTGAGACCCTGTTCTGTTTTGTAATTCAGTTCATGTGTAGTCAAGTTTACATTCCGTGTATTAGTGATATCTTATGATGTTTCTTTTTCTGTGTGACGTAGTTCACGTAGAATCACCGTACCTGCATCCACTCACTATGCCGCTACGGGCCTGATGACACAGATTTCATTGCTGAGTGATATTGCATTGTACGTACGTGCCACAACTTCTTTATCCATATTTTGCTTTCTGGGATATTTACCTGTTACTGTAGACGAGCTTCTTGTGAACACAGCCGTCCCAAATATTGGGGTGGCTGTCTGTTTTTGATTTTAATTTCCGTAAGCTATAGGACCATAAGTGGAAGTGCCATAGACTGTGTTGCTTTGTTTCTTATGTGTTTCAGGAAACACCATACACTTCTCCAGGCTGGCTGCTGGCAATTTACATCCTGCCAATCAGCATAACAAGGCTCCCTGTTCTCCATATCCTGTCCTACCTTTCTGGATTTTACACTTTTTTCAGATGGCCCTCTTGCCCGGGGGGCAGTGAGACTTCATTGTAGTGCAGATTTCCTTTACAGGCTTTCTTGGTTGGCCAAAAAGGGCGTATGCGTTTTTTCCTGAATATATTCAGGAAAAAACGCATACGCCCTTTTTGGCCAAGTGCATCATTGTCGACGTTCTGCCTCTTTTCCTATGCTTTCAGGGCAATTCCAGTCTACCCCCTGCAATCGTTTTCCTGAAATTCTGCCCCGCTTTCAAGTCCCCTTCGCAGGCTTACTTCAATATATTTTTGGAGGATAGCTGTCATTTATAACTCTGCAGGTTTGTGAATTACAGTGCCCCTGAGCTCCTTTCTTCAACTCGCTTTCTTGTGAGCTGGGCACAAAACCGCAGGATTGCTTCAGGCCCTAATCTGTTTCGGGCAGGGCATGCTGAGCCTTTGGTAAATTCCTCTTCCTGGTGGGAAATGAGCGTTACATTTGCCCGTGCAGACACCTACAGCTAGTCTCTCATTGGTTCTCCCTATTCCTGTTCATCTTGCACAGAAATTGCAAGCTGTGCCAAACAGGAGGTTAAAGGCACTGACTCTCCAAGCAGGGAGACTGTTAGTAAATCATCTGGAATGGTGAACCCGAGGACCAGGATACGAAAACTGAGATGCATTTTAAATCATTTCCCCATAACACGGTGGACCATACTGTGGGTTTCACATGCATGTTTTAGCTGGAGGAAGAATCCCTTGAACCTGAAGAGTTGGGACCCATGGAATAGGTACCATACAGTATGACTTCAAAGGGTGTGCATTTGCTCACCTAAACTCACCAATGCTATCAGCCTGAAGTGTCCAGCCTTATGTCTCAACCAGCTCTGGGTGTAGATGTGGTCAATCCCGGTTGCATCACATGCCCTGAGTGAATTATTTAAGAATTGCTCTCTATTTCACTGTCTTTGTGTTTTGTTTTCGAAATTTATTTTGATAATGGGATTTATCGGATTTTCACTGCTGCCTTTCAGCCGCTGTACACACCCTTGATTCTCTTACGGAGACATATATATCCATGGGTTTTAAGATTCTTCCTAGTCAGGTATATTCCTAGGCGTTGAATATGTGGTGTTGGGTCCATTTCGTTGAGCAAGGAGTAGGTCTTGTCTATTACATATTGGGCTTATGGAAAGTTATCTGTGCTAATTTCAGTCTCTGGTTTTATGCAGCACCCCAAGGCACCTTTCCCCATAAGCAAGCACTAGTTGGTTTTCTAAATTTGAGACCCTTTTCTATTTTGTAATTCAGTTCATGTGTAGTCAAGTTTACATTCCGTGTATTCGTGATATCTTATGATGTTTCTTTTTCTGTGTGACGTAGTTCACGTAGAATCACCGTACCTGCATCCACTCACTATGCCGCTATGGGCCTGATGACACAGATTTCATTGCTGAGTGATATTGCATTGTACGTACGTGCCACAAGTTCTTTATCCATTTTTTGCTTTCTGGGATATTTACCTGATACTGTAGACGAGCTTCTTGTGAACACAGCCGTCTCAAATATTGGGGTGGCTGTCTGTTTTTGATTTTAATTTCCGTAAGCTATAGGACCATAAGTGGAAGTGCCATAGGCTGTGTTGCTTTGTTTCTTTCGTGTTTCAGGAAACACCATACACTTCTCCAGGGTGGCTGCTGGCAATTTACATCCTGCCAATCAGCATAACAAGGCTCCCTGTTCTCCATATCCTGTCCTACCTTTCTGGATTTTACACTTTTTTCAGATGGCCCTCTTGCCCGGGGGGCAGTGAGACTTCATTGTAGTGCAGATTTCCTTTACAGGCTTTCTTGGTTGGCCAAAAAGGGCGTATGCGTTTTTTCCTGAATATATTCAGGAAAAAACGCATACGCCCTTTTTGGCCAAGTGCATCATTGTCGACGTTCTGCCTCTTTTCCTATGCTTTCAGGGCAATTCCAGTCTACCCCCTGCAATCGTTTTCCTGAAATTCTGCCCCGCTTTCAAGTCCCCTTCGCAGGCTTACTTCAATATATTTTTGGAGGATAGCTGTCATTTATAACTCTGCAGGTTTGTGAATTACAGTGCCCCTGAGCTCCTTTCTTCAACTCGCTTTCTTGTGAGCTGGGCACAAAACCGCAGGATTGCTTCAGGCCCTAATCTGTTTCCAGCAGGGCACACTGAGCCTTTGTTTAATTCCTCTTCCTGGTGGGCAATGAGCGTTACATTTGCCCGTGCAGACACCTACAGCTAGTCTCTCATTGGTTCTCCCTATTCCTGTTCATTTTGCACAGAAATTGCAAGCTGTGCCAAAGAGGAGGTTAAAGGCACTGACTCTCCAAGCGGGGAGAGTGTTAGTAAAGCATCTGGAATGGTGAACCCGAGGACCAGGATACGAAAACTGAGATGCATTTTAAATCATTTCCCAATCACATGGTGGACGATACTCTTGGTTTCCCATGCATGTTTTAGCTGGAGGAAGAATCCCTTGAACCTGGAGAGTTGGGACCCATGGAATGGGTACCATGCAGTATGACTTCAAAGGGTCTGCATTTGCTCACCGAAACTCACCAATGCTATCAGCCTGAAGTGTCCAGCCTTATGTCTCAACCAGCTCTGGGTGTAGATGTGTTAAATCCCGGTTGCATCACATGCCCTGAGTGAATTATTTAAGAATTGCTCTCTATTTCACGGTCTTTATGATTTTTTTTTGAAATTTATTTTGATAATGGGATTTATCGGATTTTCACTGCTGCGTTTATGCCGCTGTACACACGCTTGATTCTCTTACGGAGACATATATATCCATGGGTTTTAAGATTCTTCCTAGTCAGGTATATTCCTAGGCGTTGAATATGTGGTGTTGGGTCCATTTCGTTGAGCAAGGAGTAGGTCTTGTCTATTACATATTTGGCTTATGGAAAGTTATCTGTGCTAATTTCAGTCTCTGGTTTTATGAAGCACCCCAACGCACCTTTCCCCATAAGCAAGCACTAGTTGGTTTTCTAAATTTGAGACCCTGTTCTGTTTTGTAATTCAGTTCATGTGTAGTCAAGTTTACATTCCGTGTATTAGTGATATCTTATGATGTTTCTTTTTCTGTGTGACGTAGTTCACGTACAATCACCGTACCTGCATCCACTCACTATGCCGCTACGGGCCTGATGACACAGATTTCATTGCTGAGTGATATTGCATTGTACGTACGTGCCACAACTTCTTTATCCATATTTTGCTTTCTGGGATATTTACCTGTTACTGTAGACGAGCTTCTTGTGAACACAGCCGTCCCAAATATTGGGGTGGCTGTCTGTTTTTGATTTTAATTTCCGTAAGCTATAGGACCATAAGTGGAAGTGCCATAGACTGTGTTGCTTTGTTTCTTATGTGTTTCAGGAAACACCATACACTTCTCCAGGCTGGCTGCTGGCAATTTACATCCTGCCAATCAGCATAACAAGGCTCCCTGTTCTCCATATCCTGTCCTACCTTTCTGGATTTTACACTTTTTTCAGATGGCCCTCTTGCCCGGGGGGCAGTGAGACTTCATTGTAGTGCAGATTTCCTTTACAGGCTTGCTTGGTTGGCCAAAAAGGGCGTATGCGTTTTTTCCTGAATATATTCAGGAAAAAACGCATACGCCCTTTTTGGCCAAGTGCATCATTGTCGACGTTCTGCCTCTTTTCCTATGCTTTCAGGGCAATTCCAGTCTACCCCCTGCAATCGTTTTCCTGAAATTCTGCCCCGCTTTCAAGTCCCCTTCGCAGGCTTACTTCAATATATTTTTGGAGGATAGCTGTCATTTATAACTCTGCAGGTTTGTGAATTACAGTGCCCCTGAGCTCCTTTCTTCAACTCGCTTTCTTGTGAACTGGGCACAAAACCGCAGGATTGCTTCAGGCCCTAATCTGTTTCGGGCAGGGCATGCTGAGCCTTTGGTAAATTCCTCTTCCTGGTGGGAAATGAGCGTTACATTTGCCCGTGCAGACACCTACAGCTAGTCTCTCATTGGTTCTCCCTATTCCTGTTCATCTTGCACAGAAATTGCAAGCTGTGCCAAACAGGAGGTTAAAGGCACTGACTCTCCAAGCAGGGAGACTGTTAGTAAATCATCTGGAATGGTGAACCCGAGGACCAGGATACGAAAACTGAGATGCATTTTAAATCATTTCCCCATAACACGGTGGACCATACTGTGGGTTTCACATGCACGTTTTAGCTGGAGGAAGAATCCCTTGAACCTGAAGAGTTGGGACCCATGGAATAGGTACCATACAGTATGACTTCAAAGGGTGTGCATTTGCTCACCTAAACTCACCAATGCTATCAGCCTGAAGTGTCCAGCCTTATGTCTCAACCAGCTCTGGGTGTAGATGTGGTCAATCCCGGTTGCATCACATGCCCTGAGTGAATTATTTAAGAATTGCTCTCTATTTCACTGTCTTTGTGTTTTGTTTTCGAAATTTATTTTGATAATGGGATTTATCGGATTTTCACTGCTGCCTTTCGGCCGCTGTACACACCCTTGATTCTCTTACGGAGACATATATATCCATGGGTTTTAAGATTCTTCCTAGTCAGGTATATTCCTAGGCGTTGAATATGTGGTGTTGGGTCCATTTCGTTGAGCAAGGAGTAGGTCTTGTCTATTACATATTGGGCTTATGGAAAGTTATCTGTGCTAATTTCAGTCTCTGGTTTTATGCAGCACCCCAAGGCACCTTTCCCCATAAGCAAGCACTAGTTGGTTTTCTAAATTTGAGACCCTTTTCTATTTTGTAATTCAGTTCATGTGTAGTCAAGTTTACATTCCGTGTATTCGTGATATCTTATGATGTTTCTTTTTCTGTGTGACGTAGTTCACGTAGAATCACCGTACCTGCATCCACTCACTATGCCGCTATGGGCCTGATGACACAGATTTCATTGCTGAGTGATATTGCATTGTACGTACGTGCCACAAGTTCTTTATCCATTTTTTGCTTTCTGGGATATTTACCTGATACTGTAGACGAGCTTCTTGTGAACACAGCTGTCTCAAATATTGGGGTGGCTGTCTGTTTTTGATTTTAATTTCCGTAAGCTATAGGACCATAAGTGGAAGTGCCATAGGCTGTGTTGCTTTGTTTCTTTCGTGTTTCAGGAAACACCATACACTTCTCCAGGGTGGCTGCTGGCAATTTACATCCTGCCAATCAGCATAACAAGGCTCCCTGTTCTCCATATCCTGTCCTACCTTTCTGGATTTTACACTTTTTTCAGATGGCCCTTTTGCCAGGGGGGCAGTGAGACTTCATTGTAGTGCAGATTTCATTTACAGGCTTGCTTGGTTGGCCAAAAAGGGCGTATGCGTTTTTTCCTGAATATATTCAGGAAAAAACACATACGCCCTTTTTGGCCAAGTGCATCATTGTCGACGTTCTGCCTCTTTTCCTATGCTTTCAGGGCAATTCCAGTCTACCCCCTGCAATCGTTTTCCTGAAATTCTGCCCCGCTTTCAACTCCCCTTCGCAGGCTTACTTCAATATATTTTTGGAGGATAGCTGTCATTTATAACTCTGCAGGTTTGTGAATTACAGTGCCCCTGAGCTCCTTTCTTCAACTCGTTTTCTTGTGAGCTGGGCACAAAACCGCAGGATTGCTTCAGGCCCTAATCTGTTTCCGGCAGGGCACGCTGAGCCTTTGGTTAATTCCTATTCCTGGTGGGCAATGAGCGTTACATTTGCCCGTGCAGACACCTACAGCTAGTCTCTCATTGGTTCTCCCTATTCCTGTTCATTTTGCACAGAAATTGCAAGCTGTGCCAAAGAGGAGGTTAAAGGCACTGACTCTCCAAGCGGGGAGAGTGTTAGTAAAGCATCTGGAATGGTGAACCCAAGGACCAGGATACGAAAACTGAGATGCATTTTAAATCATTTCCCAATCACATGGTGGACGATACTCTTGGTTTCCCATGCATGTTTTAGCTGGAGGAAGAATCCCTTGAACCTGGAGAGTTGGGACCCATGGAATGGGTACCATGCAGTATGACTTCAAAGGGTCTGCATTTGCTCACCGAAACTCACCAATGCTATCAGCCTGAAGTGTCCAGCCTTATGTCTCAACCAGCTCTGGGTGTAGATGTGTTAAATCCCGGTTGCATCACATGCCCTGAGTGAATTATTTAAGAATTGCTCTCTATTTCACTGTCTTTATGATTTTTTTTTGAAATTTATTTTGATAATGGGATTTATCGGATTTTCACTGCTGCGTTTATGCCGCTGTACACACGCTTGATTCTCTTACGGAGACATATATATCCATGGGTTTTAAGATTCTTCCTAGTCAGGTATATTCCTAGGCGTTGAATATGTGGTGTTGGGTCCATTTCGTTGAGCAAGGAGTAGGTCTTGTCTACTACATATTTGGCTTATGGAAAGTTATCTGTGCTAATTTCAGTCTCTGGTTTTATGAAGCACCCCAACGCACCTTTCCCCATAAGCAAGCACTAGTTGGTTTTCTAAATTTGAGACCCTGTTCTGTTTTGTAATTCAGTTCATGTGTAGTCAAGTTTACATTCCGTGTATTAGTGATATCTTATGATGTTTCTTTTTCTGTGTGACGTAGTTCACGTAGAATCACCGTACCTGCATCCACTCACTATGCCGCTACGGGCCTGATGACACAGATTTCATTGCTGAGTGATATTGCATTGTACGTACGTGCCACAACTTCTTTATCCATATTTTGCTTTCTGGGATATTTACCTGTTACTGTAGACGAGCTTCTTGTGAACACAGCCGTCCCAAATATTGGGGTGGCTGTCTGTTTTTGATTTTAATTTCCGTAAGCTATAGGACCATAAGTGGAAGTGCCATAGACTGTGTTGCTTTGTTTCTTATGTGTTTCAGGAAACACCATACACTTCTCCAGGCTGGCTGCTGGCAATTTACATCCTGCCAATCAGCATAACAAGGCTCCCTGTTCTCCATATCCTGTCCTACCTTTCTGGATTTTACACTTTTTTCAGATGGCCCTCTTGCCCGGGGGGCAGTGAGACTTCATTGTAGTGCAGATTTCCTTTACAGGCCTGCTTGGTTGGCCAAAAAGGGCGTATGCGTTTTTTCCTAAATATATTCAGGAAAAAACGCATACGCCCTTTTTGGCCAAGTGCATCATTGTCGACGTTCTGCCTCTTTTCCTATGCTTTCAGGGCAATTCCAGTCTACCCCCTGCAATCGTTTTCCTGAAATTCTGCCCCGCTTTCAAGTCCCCTTCGCAGGCTTACTTCAATATATTTTTGGAGGATAGCTGTCATTTATAACTCTGCAGGTTTGTGAATTACAGTGCCCCTGAGCTCCTTTCTTCAACTCGCTTTCTTGTGAACTGGGCACAAAACCGCAGGATTGCTTCAGGCCCTAATCTGTTTCGGGCGGGGCATGCTGAGCCTTTGGTAAATTCCTCTTCCTGGTGGGAAATGAGCGTTACATTTGCCCGTGCAGACACCTACAGCTAGTCTCTCATTGGTTCTCCCTATTCCTGTTCATCTTGCACAGAAATTGCAAGCTGTGCCAAACAGGAGGTTAAAGGCACTGACTCTCCAAGCAGGGAGACTGTTAGTAAATCATCTGGAATGGTGAACCCGAGGACCAGGATACGAAAACTGAGATGCATTTTAAATCATTTCCCCATAACACGGTGGACCATACTGTGGGTTTCACATGCATGTTTTAGCTGGAGGAAGAATCCCTTGAACCTGAAGAGTTGGGACCCATGGAATAGGTACCATACAGTATGACTTCAAAGGGTGTGCATTTGCTCACCTAAACTCACCAATGCTATCAGCCTGAAGTGTCCAGCCTTATGTCTCAACCAGCTCTGGGTGTAGATGTGGTCAATCCCGGTTGCATCACATGCCCTGAGTGAATTATTTAAGAATTGCTCTCTATTTCACTGTCTTTGTGTTTTGTTTTCGAAATTTATTTTGATAATGGGATTTATCGGATTTTCACTGCTGCCTTTCGGCCGCTGTACACACCCTTGATTCTCTTACGGAGACATATATATCCATGGGTTTTAAGATTCTTCCTAGTCAGGTATATTCCTAGGCGTTGAATATGTGGTGTTGGGTCCATTTCGTTGAGCAAGGAGTAGGTCTTGTCTATTACATATTGGGCTTATGGAAAGTTATCTGTGCTAATTTCAGTCTCTGGTTTTATGCAGCACCCCAAGGCACCTTTCCCCATAAGCAAGCACTAGTTGGTTTTCTAAATTTGAGACCCTTTTCTATTTTGTAATTCAGTTCATGTGTAGTCAAGTTTACATTCCGTGTATTCGTGATATCTTATGATGTTTCTTTTTCTGTGTGACGTAGTTCACGTAGAATCACCGTACCTGCATCCACTCACTATGCCGCTATGGGCCTGATGACACAGATTTCATTGCTGAGTGATATTGCATTGTACGTACGTGCCACAAGTTCTTTATCCATTTTTTGCTTTCTGGGATATTTACCTGATACTGTAGACGAGCTTCTTGTGAACACAGCCGTCTCAAATATTGGGGTGGCTGTCTGTTTTTGATTTTAATTTCCGTAAGCTATAGGACCATAAGTGGAAGTGCCATAGGCTGTGTTGCTTTGTTTCTTTCGTGTTTCAGGAAACACCATACACTTCTCCAGGGTGGCTGCTGGCAATTTACATCCTGCCAATCAGCATAACAAGGCTCCCTGTTCTCCATATCCTGTCCTACCTTTCTGGATTTTACACTTTTTTCAGATGGCCCTTTTGCCAGGGGGGCAGTGAGACTTCATTGTAGTGCAGATTTCATTTACAGGCTTGCTTGGTTGGCCAAAAAGGGCGTATGCGTTTTTTCCTGAATATATTCAGGAAAAAACGCATACGCCCTTTTTGGCCAAGTGCATCATTGTCGACGTTCTGCCTCTTTTCCTATGCTTTCAGGGCAATTCCAGTCTACCCCCTGCAATCGTTTTCCTGAAATTCTGCCCCGCTTTCAAGTCCCCTTCGCAGGCTTACTTCAATATATTTTTGGAGGAAAGCTGTCATTTATAACTCTGCAGGTTTGTGAATTACAGTGCCCCTGAGCTCCTTTCTTCAACTCGCTTTCTTGTGAGCTGGGCACAAAACCGCAGGATTGCTTCAGGCCCTAATCTGTTTCCAGCACGGCACACTGAGCCTTTGTTTAATTCCTCTTCCTGGTGGGCAATGAGCGTTACATTTGCCCGTGCAGACACCTACAGCTAGTCTCTCATTGGTTCTCCCTATTCCTGTTCATTTTGCACAGAAATTGCAAGCTGTGCCAAAGAGGAGGTTAAAGGCACTGACTCTCCAAGCGGGGAGAGTGTTAGTAAAGCATCTGGAATGGTGAACCCGAGGACCAGGATACGAAAACTGAGATGCATTTTAAATCATTTCCCAATCACATGGTGGACGATACTCTTGGTTTCCCATGCATGTTTTAGCTGGAGGAAGAATCCCTTGAACCTGGAGAGTTGGGACCCATGGAATGGGTACCATGCAGTATGACTTCAAAGGGTCTGCATTTGCTCACCGAAACTCACCAATGCTATCAGCCTGAAGTGTCCAGCCTTATGTCTCAACCAGCTCTGGGTGTAGATGTGTTAAATCCCGGTTGCATCACATGCCCTGAGTGAATTATTTAAGAATTGCTCTCTATTTCACTGTCTTTATGATTTTTTTTTGAAATTTATTTTGATAATGGGATTTATCGGATTTTCACTGCTGCGTTTATGCCGCTGTACACACGCTTGATTCTCTTACGGAGACATATATATCCATGGGTTTTAAGATTCTTCCTAGTCAGGTATATTCCTAGGCGTTGAATATGTGGTGTTGGGTCCATTTCGTTGAGCAAGGAGTAGGTCTTGTCTATTACATATTTGGCTTATGGAAAGTTATCTGTGCTAATTTCAGTCTCTGGTTTTATGAAGCACCCCAACGCACCTTTCCCCATAAGCAAGCACTAGTTGGTTTTCTAAATTTGAGACCCTGTTCTGTTTTGTAATTCAGTTCATGTGTAGTCAAGTTTACATTCCGTGTATTAGTGATATCTTATGATGTTTCTTTTTCTGTGTGACGTAGTTCACGTAGAATCACCGTACCTGCATCCACTCACTATGCCGCTACGGGCCTGATGACACAGATTTCATTGCTGAGTGATATTGCATTGTACGTACGTGCCACAACTTCTTTATCCATATTTTGCTTTCTGGGATATTTACCTGTTACTGTAGACGAGCTTCTTGTGAACACAGCCGTCCCAAATATTGGGGTGGCTGTCTGTTTTTGATTTTAATTTCCGTAAGCTATAGGACCATAAGTGGAAGTGCCATAGACTGTGTTGCTTTGTTTCTTATGTGTTTCAGGAAACACCATACACTTCTCCAGGCTGGCTGCTGGCAATTTACATCCTGCCAATCAGCATAACAAGGCTCCCTGTTCTCCATATCCTGTCCTACCTTTCTGGATTTTACACTTTTTTCAGATGGCCCTCTTGCCCGGGGGGCAGTGAGACTTCATTGTAGTGCAGATTTCCTTTACAGGCTTGCTTGGTTGGCCAAAAAGGGCGTATGCGTTTTTTCCTGAATATATTCAGGAAAAAACGCATACGCCCTTTTTGGCCAAGTGCATCATTGTCGACGTTCTGCCTCTTTTCCTATGCTTTCAGGGCAATTCCAGTCTACCCCCTGCAATCGTTTTCCTGAAATTCTGCCCCGCTTTCAAGTCCCCTTCGCAGGCTTACTTCAATATATTTTTGGAGGATAGCTGTCATTTATAACTCTGCAGGTTTGTGAATTACAGTGCCCCTGAGCTCCTTTCTTCAACTCGCTTTCTTGTGAACTGGGCACAAAACCGCAGGATTGCTTCAGGCCCTAATCTGTTTTGGGCAGGGCATGCTGAGCCTTTGGTAAATTCCTCTTCCTGGTGGGAAATGAGCGTTACATTTGCCCGTGCAGACACCTACAGCTAGTCTCTCATTGGTTCTCCCTATTCCTGTTCATCTTGCACAGAAATTGCAAGCTGTGCCAAACAGGAGGTTAAAGGCACTGACTCTCCAAGCAGGGAGACTGTTAGTAAATCATCTGGAATGGTGATCCCGAGGACCAGGATACGAAAACTGAGATGCATTTTAAATCATTTCCCCATAACACGGTGGACCATACTGTGGGTTTCACATGCATGTTTTAGCTGGAGGAAGAATCCCTTGAACCTGAAGAGTTGGGACCCATGGAATAGGTACCATACAGTATGACTTCAAAGGGTGTGCATTTGCTCACCTAAACTCACCAATGCTATCAGCCTGAAGTGTCCAGCCTTATGTCTCAACCAGCTCTGGGTGTAGATGTGGTCAATCCCGGTTGCATCACATGCCCTGAGTGAATTATTTAAGAATTGCTCTCTATTTCACTGTCTTTGTGTTTTGTTTTCGAAATTTATTTTGATAATGGGATTTATCGGATTTTCACTGCTGCCTTTCGGCCGCTGTACACACCCTTGATTCTCTTACGGAGACATATATATCCATGGGTTTTAAGATTCTTCCTAGTCAGGTATATTCCTAGGCGTTGAATATGTGGTGTTGGGTCCATTTCGTTGAGCAAGGAGTAGGTCTTGTCTATTACATATTGGGCTTATGGAAAGTTATCTGTGCTAATTTCAGTCTCTGGTTTTATGCAGCACCCCAAGGCACCTTTCCCCATAAGCAAGCACTAGTTGGTTTTCTAAATTTGAGGCCCTGTTCTGTTTTGAAATTCAGTTCATGTGTAGTCAAGTTTACATTCCGTGTATTCGTGATATCTTATGATGTTTCTTTTTCTGTGTGACGTAGTTCACGTAGAATCACCGTACCTGCATCCACTCACTATGCCGCTATGGGCCTGATGACACAGATTTCATTGCTGAGTGATATTGCATTGTACGTACGTGCCACAAGTTCTTTATCCATTTTTTGCTTTCTGGGATATTTACCTGATACTGTAGACGAGCTTCTTGTGAACACAGCCGTCTCAAATATTGGGGTGGCTGTCTGTTTTTGATTTTAATTTCCGTAAGCTATAGGACCATAAGTGGAAGTGCCATAGGCTGTGTTGCTTTGTTTCTTTCGTGTTTCAGGAAACACCATACACTTCTCCAGGGTGGCTGCTGGCAATTTACATCCTGCCAATCAGCATAACAAGGCTCCCTGTTCTCCATATCCTGTCCTACCTTTCTGGATTTTACACTTTTTTCAGATGGCCCTTTTGCCAGGGGGGCAGTGAGACTTCATTGTAGTGCAGATTTCATTTACAGGCTTGCTTGGTTGGCCAAAAAGGGCGTATGCGTTTTTTCCTGAATATATTCAGGAAAAAACGCATACGCCCTTTTTGGCCAAGTGCATCATTGTCGACGTTCTGCCTCTTTTCCTATGCTTTCAGGGCAATTCCAGTCTACCCCCTGCAATCGTTTTCCTGAAATTCTGCCCCGCTTTCAAGTCCCCTTCGCAGGCTTACTTCAATATATTTTTGGAGGAAAGCTGTCATTTATAACTCTGCAGGTTTGTGAATTACAGTGCCCCTGAGCTCCTTTCTTCAACTCGCTTTCTTGTGAGCTGGGCACAAAACCGCAGGATTGCTTCAGGCCCTAATCTGTTTCCAGCAGGGCACACTGAGCCTTTGTTTAATTCCTCTTCCTGGTGGGCAATGAGCGTTACATTTGCCCGTGCAGACACCTACAGCTAGTCTCTCATTGGTTCTCCCTATTCCTGTTCATTTTGCACAGAAATTGCAAGCTGTGCCAAAGAGGAGGTTAAAGGCACTGACTCTCCAAGTGGGGAGAGTGTTAGTAAAGCATCTGGAATGGTGAACCCGAGGACCAGGATACGAAAACTGAGATGCATTTTAAATCATTTCCCAATCACATGGTGGACGATACTCTTGGTTTCCCATGCATGTTTTAGCTGGAGGAAGAATCCCTTGAACCTGGAGAGTTGGGACCCATGGAATGGGTACCATGCAGTATGACTTCAAAGGGTCTGCATTTGCTCACCGAAACTCACCAATGCTATCAGCCTGAAGTGTCCAGCCTTATGTCTCAACCAGCTCTGGGTGTAGATGTGTTAAATCCCGGTTGCATCACATGCCCTGAGTGAATTATTTAAGAATTGCTCTCTATTTCACTGTCTTTATGATTTTTTTTTGAAATTTATTTTGATAATGGGATTTATCGGATTTTCACTGCTGCGTTTATGCCGCTGTACACACGCTTGATTCTCTTACGGAGACATATATATCCATGGGTTTTAAGATTCTTCCTAGTCAGGTATATTCCTAGGCGTTGAATATGTGGTGTTGGGTCCATTTCGTTGAGCAAGGAGTAGGTCTTGTCTATTACATATTTGGCTTATGGAAAGTTATCTGTGCTAATTTCAGTCTCTGGTTTTATGAAGCACCCCAACGCACCTTTCCCCATAAGCAAGCACTAGTTGGTTTTCTAAATTTGAGACCCTGTTCTGTTTTGTAATTCAGTTCATGTGTAGTCAAGTTTACATTCCGTTTATTAGTGATATCTTATGATGTTTCTTTTTCTGTGTGACGTAGTTCACGTAGAATCACCGTACCTGCATCCACTCACTATGCCGCTACGGGCCTGATGACACAGATTTCATTGCTGAGTGATATTGCATTGTACGTACGTGCCACAACTTCTTTATCCATATTTTGCTTTCTGGGATATTTACCTGTTACTGTAGACGAGCTTCTTGTGAACACAGCCGTCCCAAATATTGGGGTGGCTGTCTGTTTTTGATTTTAATTTCCGTAAGCTATAGGACCATAAGTGGAAGTGCCATAGACTGTGTTGCTTTGTTTCTTATGTGTTTCAGGAAACACCATACACTTCTCCAGGGTGGCTGCTGGCAATTTACATCCTGCCAATCAGCATAACAAGGCTCCCTGTTCTCCATATCCTGTCCTACCTTTCTGGATTTTACACTTTTTTCAGATGGCCCTCTTGCCCGGGGGGCAGTGAGACTTCATTGTAGTGCAGATTTCCTTTACAGGCTTGCTTGGTTGGCCAAAAAGGGCGTATGCGTTTTTTCCTGAATATATTCAGGAAAAAACGCATACGCCCTTTTTGGCCAAGTGCATCATTGTCGACGTTCTGCCTCTTTTCCTATGCTTTCAGGGCAATTCCAGTCTACCCCCTGCAATCGTTTTCCTGAAATTCTGCCCCGCTTTCAAGTCCCCTTCGCAGGCTTACTTCAATATATTTTTGGAGGATAGCTGTCCTTTATAACTCTGCAGGTTTGTGAATTACAGTGCCCCTGAGCTCCTTTCTTCAACTCGCTTTCTTGTGAACTGGGCACAAAACCGCAGGATTGCTTCAGGCCCTAATCTGTTTCGGGCAGGGCATGCTGAGCCTTTGGTAAATTCCTCTTCCTGGTGGGAAATGAGCGTTACATTTGCCCGTGCAGACACCTACAGCTAGTCTCTCATTGGTTCTCCCTATTCCTGTTCATCTTGCACAGAAATTGCAAGCTGTGCCAAACAGGAGGTTAAAGGCACTGACTCTCCAAGCAGGGAGACTGTTAGTAAATCATCTGGAATGGTGAACCCGAGGACCAGGATACGAAAACTGAGATGCATTTTAAATCATTTCCCCATAACACGGTGGACCATACTGTGGGTTTCACATGCATGTTTTAGCTGGAGGAAGAATCCCTTGAACCTGAAGAGTTGGGACCCATGGAATAGGTACCATACAGTATGACTTCAAAGGGTGTGCATTTGCTCACCTAAACTCACCAATGCTATCAGCCTGAAGTGTCCAGCCTTATGTCTCAACCAGCTCTGGGTGTAGATGTGGTCAATCCCGGTTGCATCACATGCCCTGAGTGAATTATTTAAGAATTGCTCTCTATTTCACTGTCTTTGTGTTTTGTTTTCGAAATTTATTTTGATAATGGGATTTATCGGATTTTCACTGCTGCCTTTCGGCCGCTGTACACACCCTTGATTCTCTTACGGAGACATATATATCCATGGGTTTTAAGATTCTTCCTAGTCAGGTATATTCCTAGGCGTTGAATATGTGGTGTTGGGTCCATTTCGTTGAGCAAGGAGTAGGTCTTGTCTATTACATATTGGGCTTATGGAAAGTTATCTGTGCTAATTTCAGTCTCTGGTTTTATGCAGCACCCCAAGGCACCTTTCCCCATAAGCAAGCACTAGTTGGTTTTCTAAATTTGAGACCCTTTTCTATTTTGTAATTCAGTTCATGTGTAGTCAAGTTTACATTCCGTGTATTCGTGATATCTTATGATGTTTCTTTTTCTGTGTGACGTAGTTCATGTAGAATCACCGTACCTGCATCCACTCACTATGCCGCTATGGGCCTGATGACACAGATTTCATTGCTGAGTGATATTGCATTGTACGTACGTGCCACAAGTTCTTTATCCATTTTTTGCTTTCTGGGATATTTACCTGATACTGTAGACGAGCTTCTTGTGAACACAGCCGTCTCAAATATTGGGGTGGCTGTCTGTTTTTGATTTTAATTTCCGTAAGCTATAGGACCATAAGTGGAAGTGCCATAGGCTGTATTGCTTTGTTTCTTTCGTGTTTCAGGAAACACCATACACTTCTCCAGGGTGGCTGCTGGCAATTTACATCCTGCCAATCAGCATAACAAGGCTCCCTGTTCTCCATATCCTGTCCTACCTTTCTGGATTTTACACTTTTTTCAGATGGCCCTTTTGCCAGGGGGGCAGTGAGACTTCATTGTAGTGCAGATTTCATTTACAGGCTTGCTTGGTTGGCCAAAAAGGGCGTATGCGTTTTTTCCTGAATATATTCAGGAAAAAACACATACGCCCTTTTTGGCCAAGTGCATCATTGTCGACGTTCTGCCTCTTTTCCTATGCTTTCAGGGCAATTCCAGTCTACCCCCTGCAATCGTTTTCCTGAAATTCTGCCCCGCTTTCAAGTCCCCTTCGCAGGCTTACTTCAATATATTTTTGGAGGAAAGCTGTCATTTATAACTCTGCAGGTTTGTGAATTACAGTGCCCCTGAGCTCCTTTCTTCAACTCGCTTTCTTGTGAGCTGGGCACAAAACCGCAGGATTGCTTCAGGCCCTAATCTGTTTCCAGCAGGGCACACTGAGCCTTTGTTTAATTCCTCTTCCTGGTGGGCAATGAGCGTTACATTTGCCCGTGCAGACACCTACAGCTAGTCTCTCATTGGTTCTCCCTATTCCTGTTCATTTTGCACAGAAATTGCAAGCTGTGCCAAAGAGGAGGTTAAAGGCACTGACTCTCCAAGCGGGGAGAGTGTTAGTAAAGCATCTGGAATGGTGAACCCGAGGACCAGGATACGAAAACTGAGATGCATTTTAAATCATTTCCCAATCACATGGTGGACGATACTCTTGGTTTCCCATGCATGTTTTAGCTGGAGGAAGAATCCCTTGAACCTGGAGAGTTGGGACCCATGGAATGGGTACCATGCAGTATGACTTCAAAGGGTCTGCATTTGCTCACCGAAACTCACCAATGCTATCAGCCTGAAGTGTCCAGCCTTATGTCTCAACCAGCTCTGGGTGTAGATGTGTTAAATCCCGGTTGCATCACATGCCCTGAGTGAATTATTTAAGAATTGCTCTCTATTTCACTGTCTTTATGATTTTTTTTTGAAATTTATTTTGATAATGGGATTTATCGGATTTTCACTGCTGCGTTTATGCCGCTGTACACACGCTTGATTCTCTTACGGAGACATATATATCCATGGGTTTTAAGATTCTTCCTAGTCAGGTATATTCCTAGGCGTTGAATATGTGGTGTTGGGTCCATTTCGTTGAGCAAGGAGTAGGTCTTGTCTATTACATATTTGGCTTATGGAAAGTTATCTGTGCTAATTTCAGTCTCTGGTTTTATGAAGCACCCCAACGCACCTTTCCCCATAAGCAAGCACTAGTTGGTTTTCTAAATTTGAGACCCTGTTCTGTTTTGTAATTCAGTTCATGTGTAGTCAAGGTTACATTCCGTGTATTAGTGATATCTTATGATGTTTCTTTTTCTGTGTGACGTAGTTCACGTAGAATCACCGTACCTGCATCCACTCACTATGCCGCTACGGGCCTGATGACACAGATTTCATTGCTGAGTGATATTGCATTGTACGTACGTGCCACAACTTCTTTATCCATATTTTGCTTTCTGGGATATTTACCTGTTACTGTAGACGAGCTTCTTGTGAACACAGCCGTCCCAAATATTGGGGTGGCTGTCTGTTTTTGATTTTAATTTCCGTAAGCTATAGGACCATAAGTGGAAGTGCCATAGACTGTGTTGCTTTGTTTCTTATGTGTTTCAGGAAACACCATACACTTCTCCAGGCTGGCTGCTGGCAATTTACATCCTGCCAATCAGCATAACAAGGCTCCCTGTTCTCCATATCCTGTCCTACCTTTCTGGATTTTACACTTTTTTCAGATGGCCCTCTTGCCCGGGGGGCAGTGAGACTTCATTGTAGTGCAGATTTCCTTTACAGGCTTGCTTGGTTGGCCAAAAAGGGCGTATGCGTTTTTTCCTGAATATATTCAGGAAAAAACGCATACGCCCTTTTTGGCCAAGTGCATCATTGTCGACGTTCTGCCTCTTTTCCTATGCTTTCAGGGCAATTCCAGTCTACCCCCTGCAATCGTTTTCCTGAAATTCTGCCCCGCTTTCAAGTCCCCTTCGCAGGCTTACTTCAATATATTTTTGGAGGATAGCTGTCATTTATAACTCTGCAGGTTTGTGAATTACAGTGCCCCTGAGCTCCTTTCTTCAACTCGCTTTCTTGTGAACTGGGCACAAAACCGCAGGATTGCTTCAGGCCCTAATCTGTTTCGGGCAGGGCATGCTGAGCCTTTGGTAAATTCCTCTTCCTGGTGGGAAATGAGCGTTACATTTGCCCGTGCAGACACCTACAGCTAGTCTCTCATTGGTTCTCCCTATTCCTGTTCATCTTGCACAGAAATTGCAAGCTGTGCCAAACAGGAGGTTAAAGGCACTGACTCTCCAAGCAGGGAGACTGTTAGTAAATCATCTGGAATGGTGAACCCGAGGACCAGGATACGAAAACTGAGATGCATTTTAAATCATTTCCCCATAACACGGTGGACCATACTGTGGGTTTCACATGCATGTTTTAGCTGGAGGAAGAATCCCTTGAACCTGAAGAGTTGGGACCCATGGAATAGGTACCATACAGTATGACTTCAAAGGGTGTGCATTTGCTCACCTAAACTCACCAATGCTATCAGCCTGAAGTGTCCAGCCTTATGTCTCAACCAGCTCTGGGTGTAGATGTGGTCAATCCCGGTTGCATCACATGCCCTGAGTGAATTATTTAAGAATTGCTCTCTATTTCACTGTCTTTGTGTTTTGTTTTCGAAATTTATTTTGATAATGGGATTTATCGGATTTTCACTGCTGCCTTTCGGCCGCTGTACACACCCTTGATTCTCTTACGGAGACATATATATCCATGGGTTTTAAGATTCTTCCTAGTCAGGTATAATCCTAGGCGTTGAATATGTGGTGTTGGGTCCATTTCGTTGAGCAAGGAGTAGGTCTTGTCTATTACATATTGGGCTTATGGAAAGTTATCTGTGCTAATTTCAGTCTCTGGTTTTATGCAGCACCCCAAGGCACCTTTCCCCATAAGCAAGCACTAGTTGGTTTTCTAAATTTGAGACCCTTTTCTATTTTGTAATTCAGTTCATGTGTAGTCAAGTTTACATTCCGTGTATTCGTGATATCTTATGATGTTTCTTTTTCTGTGTGACGTAGTTCACGTAGAATCACCGTACCTGCATCCACTCACTATGCCGCTATGGGCCTGATGACACAGATTTCATTGCTGAGTGATATTGCATTGTACGTACGTGCCACAAGTTCTTTATCCATTTTTTGCTTTCTGGGATATTTACCTGATACTGTAGACGAGCTTCTTGTGAACACAGCCGTCTCAAATATTGGGGTGGCTGTCTGTTTTTGATTTTAATTTCCGTAAGCTATAGGACCATAAGTGGAAGTGCCATAGGCTGTGTTGCTTTGTTTCTTTCGTGTTTCAGGAAACACCATACACTTCTCCAGGGTGGCTGCTGGCAATTTACATCCTGCCAATCAGCATAACAAGGCTCCCTGTTCTCCATATCCTGTCCTACCTTTCTGGATTTTACACTTTTTTCAGATGGCCCTTTTGCCAGGGGGGCAGTGAGACTTCATTGTAGTGCAGATTTCATTTACAGGCTTGCTTGGTTGGCCAAAAAGGGCGTATGCGTTTTTTCCTGAATATATTCAGGAAAAAACGCATACGCCCTTTTTGGCCAAGTGCATCATTGTCGACGTTCTGCCTCTTTTCCTATGCTTTCAGGGCAATTCCAGTCTACCCCCTGCAATCGTTTTCCTGAAATTCTGCCCCGCTTTCAAGTCCCCTTCGCAGGCTTACTTCAATATATTTTTGGAGGAAAGCTGTCATTTATAACTCTGCAGGTTTGTGAATTACAGTGCCCCTGAGCTCCTTTCTTCAACTCGCTTTCTTGTGAGCTGGGCACAAAACCGCAGGATTGCTTCAGGCCCTAATCTGTTTCCAGCAGGGCACACTGAGCCTTTGTTTAATTCCTCTTCCTGGTGGGCAATGAGCGTTACATTTGCCCGTGCAGACACCTACAGCTAGTCTCTCATTGGTTCTCCCTATTCCTGTTCATTTTGCACAGAAATTGCAAGCTGTGCCAAAGAGGAGGTTAAAGGCACTGACTCTCCAAGCGGGGAGAGTGTTAGTAAAGCATCTGGAATGGTGAACCCGAGGACCAGGATACGAAAACTGAGATGCATTTTAAATCATTTCCCAATCACATGGTGGACGATACTCTTGGTTTCCCATGCATGTTTTAGCTGGAGGAAGAATCCCTTGAACCTGGAGAGTTGGGACCCATGGAATGGGTACCATGCAGTATGACTTCAAAGGGTCTGCATTTGCTCACCGAAACTCACCAATGCTATCAGCCTGAAGTGTCCAGCCTTATGTCTCAACCAGCTCTGGGTGTAGATGTGTTAAATCCCGGTTGCATCACATGCCCTGAGTGAATTATTTAAGAATTGCTCTCTATTTCACTGTCTTTATGATTTTTTTTTGAAATTTATTTTGATAATGGGATTTATCGGATTTTCACTGCTGCGTTTATGCCGCTGTACACACGCTTGATTCTCTTACGGAGACATATATATCCATGGGTTTTAAGATTCTTCCTAGTCAGGTATATTCCTAGGCGTTGAATATGTGGTGTTGGGTCCATTTCGTTGAGCAAGGAGTAGGTCTTGTCTATTACATATTTGGCTTATGGAAAGTTATCTGTGCTAATTTCAGTCTCTGGTTTTATGAAGCACCCCAACGCACCTTTCCCCATAAGCAAGCACTAGTAGGTTTTCTAAATTTGAGACCCTGTTCTGTTTTGTAATTCAATTCATGTGTAGTCAAGTTTACATTCCGTGTATTAGTGATATCTTATGATGTTTCTTTTTCTGTGTGACGTAGTTCACGTAGAATCACCGTACCTGCATCCACTCACTATGCCGCTACGGGCCTGATGACACAGATTTCATTGCTGAGTGATATTGCATTGTACGTACGTGCCACAACTTCTTTATCCATATTTTGCTTTCTGGGATATTTACCTGTTACTGTAGACGAGCTTCTTGTGAACACAGCCGTCCCAAATATTGGGGTGGCTGTCTGTTTTTGATTTTAATTTCCGTAAGCTATAGGACCATAAGTGGAAGTGCCATAGACTGTGTTGCTTTGTTTCTTATGTGTTTCAGGAAACACCATACACTTCTCCAGGCTGGCTGCTGGCAATTTACATCCTGCCAATCAGCATAACAAGGCTCCCTGATCTCCATATACTGTCCTACCTTTCTGGATTTTACACTTTTTTCAGATGGCCCTCTTGCCCGGGGGGCAGTGAGACTTCATTGTAGTGCAGATTTCCTTTACAGGCTTTCTTGGTTGGCCAAAAAGGGCGTATGCGTTTTTTCCTGAATATATTCAGGAAAAAACGCATACGCCCTTTTTGGCCAAGTGCATCATTGTCGACGTTCTGCCTCTTTTCCTATGCTTTCAGGGCAATTCCAGTCTACCGCCTGCAATCGTTTTCCTGAAATTCTGCCCCGCTTTCAAGTCCCCTTCGCAGGCTTACTTCAATATATTTTTGGAGGATAGCTGTCATTTATAACTCTGCAGGTTTGTGAATTACAGTGCCCCTGAGCTCCTTTCTTCAACTCGCTTTCTTGTGAACTGGGCACAAAACCGCAGGATTGCTTCAGGCCCTAATCTGTTTCGGGCAGGGCATGCTGAGCCTTTGGTAAATTCCTCTTCCTGGTGGGAAATGGGCGTTACATTTGCCCGTGCAGACACCTACAGCTAGTCTCTCATTGGTTCTCCCTATTCCTCTTCATCTTGCACAGAAATTGCAAGCTGTGCCAAACAGGAGGTTAAAGGCACTGACTCTCCAAGCAGGGAGACTGTTAGTAAATCATCTGGAATGGTGAACCCGAGGACCAGGATACGAAAAGGGAGATGCATTTTAAATCATTTCCCCATAACACGGTGGACCATACTGTGGGTTTCACATGCATGTTTTAGCTGGAGGAAGAATCCCTTGAACCTGAATAGTTGGGACCCATGGAATAGGTACCATACAGTATGACTTCAAAGGGTGTGCATTTGCTCACCTAAACTCACCAATGCTATCAGCCTGAAGTGTCCAGCCTTATGTCTCAACCAGCTCTGGGTGTAGATGTGGTCAATCCCGGTTGCATCACATGCCCTGAGTGAATTATTTAAGAATTGCTCTCTATTTCACTGTCTTTGTGTTTTGTTTTCGAAATTTATTTTGATAATGGGATTTATCGGATTTTCACTGCTGCCTTTCGGCCGCTGTACACTCCCTTGATTCTCTTACGGAGACATATATATCCATGGGTTTTAAGATTCTTCCTAGTCAGGTATATTCCTAGGCGTTGAATATGTGGTGTGGGGTCCATTTCGTTGAGCAAGGAGTAGGTCTTGTCTATTACATATTGGGCTTATGGAAAGTTATCTGTGCTAATTTCAGTCGCTGGTTTTATGCAGCACCCCAAGGCACCTTTCCCCATAAGCAAGCACTAGTTGGTTTTCTAAATTTGAGACCCTTTTCTATTTTGTAATTCAGTTCATGTGTAGTCAAGTTTACATTCCGTGTATTCGTGATATCTTATGATGTTTCTTTTTCTGTGTGACGTAGTTCACGTAGAATCACCGTACCTGCATCCACTCACTATGCCGCTATGGGCCTGATGACACAGATTTCATTGCTGAGTGATATTGCATTGTACGTACGTGCCACAAGTTCTTTATCCATTTTTTGCTTTCTGGGATATTTACCTGATACTGTAGACGAGCTTCTTGTGAACACAGCCGTCTCAAATATTGGGGTGGCTGTCTGTTTTTGATTTTAATTTCCGTAAGCTATAGGACCAAAAGTGGAAGTGCCATAGGCTGTGTTGCTTTGTTTCTTTCGTGTTTCAGGAAATACCATACACTTCTCCAGGGTGGCTGCTGGCAATTTACATCCTGCCAATCAGCATAACAAGGCTCCCTGTTCTCCATATCCTGTCCTACCTTTCTGGATTTTACACTTTTTTCAGATGGCCCTTTTGCCAGGGGGGCAGTGAGACTTCATTGTAGTGCAGATTTCCTTTACAGGCTTGCTTGGTTGGCCAAAAAGGGCGTATGCGTTTTTTCCTGAATATATTCAGGAAAAAACGCATACGCCCTTTTTGGCCAAGTGCATCATTGTCGACGTTCTGCCTCTTTTCCTATGCTTTCAGGGCAATTCCAGTCTACCCCCTGCAATCGTTTTCCTGAAATTCTGCCCCGCTTTCAAGTCCCCTTCGCAGGCTTACTTCAATATATTTTTGGAGGAAAGCTGTCATTTATAACTCTGCAGGTTTGTGAATTACAGTGCCCCTGAGCTCCTTTCTTCAACTCGCTTTCTTGTGAGCTGGGCACAAAACCGCAGGATTGCTTCAGGCCCTAATCTGTTTCCAGCAGGGCACACTGAGCCTTTGTTTAATTCCTCTTCCTGGTGGGCAATGAGCGTTACATTTGCCCGTGCAGACACCTACAGCTAGTCTCTCATTGGTTCTCCCTATTCCTGTTCATTTTGCACAGAAATTGCAAGCTGTGCCAAAGAGGAGGTTAAAGGCACTGACTCTCCAAGCGGGGAGAGTGTTAGTAAAGCATCTGGAATGGTGAACCCGAGGACCAGGATACGAAAACTGAGATGCATTTTAAATCATTTCCCAATCACATGGTGGACGATACTCTTGGTTTCCCATGCATGTTTTAGCTGGAGGAAGAATCCCTTGAACCTGCAGAGTTGGGACCCATGGAATGGGTACCATGCAGCATGACTTCAAAAGGTCTGCATTTGCTCACCGAAACTCACCAATGCTATCAGCCTGAAGTGTCCAGCCTTATGTCTCAACCAGCTCTGGGTGTAGATGTGTTAAATCCCGGTTGCATCACATGCCCTGAGTGAATTATTTAAGAAGTGCTCTCTATTTCACTGTCTTTATGATTTTTTTTTGAAATTTATTTTGATAATGGGATTTATCGGATTTTCACTGCTGCGTTTATGCCGCTGTACACACGCTTGATTCTCTTACGGAGACATATATATCCATGGGTTTTAAGATTCTTCCTAGTCAGGTATATTCCTAGGCGTTGAATATGTGGTGTTGGGTCCATTTCGTTGAGCAAGGAGTAGGTCTTGTCTATTACATATTTGGCTTATGGAAAGTTATCTGTGCTAATTTCAGTCTCTGGTTTATGAAGCACCCCAACGCACCTTTCCCCATAAGCAAGCACTAGTTGGTTTTCTAAATTTGAGACCCTGTTCTGTTTTGTAATTCAGTTCATGTGTAGTCAAGTTTACATTCCGTGTATTAGTGATATCTTATGATGTTTCTTTTTCTGTGTGACGTAGTTCACGTAGAATCACCGTACCTGCATCCACTCACTATGCCGCTACGGGCCTGATGACACAGATTTCATTGCTGAGTGATATTGCATTGTACGTACGTGCCACAACTTCTTTATCCATATTTTGCTTTCTGGGATATTTACCTGTTACTGTAGACGAGCTTCTTGTGAACACAGCCGTCCCAAATATTGGGGTGGCTGTCTGTTTTTGATTTTAATTTCCGAAAGCTATAGGACCATAAGTGGAAGTGCCATAGACTGTGTTGCTTTGTTTCTTATGTGTTTCAGGAAACACCATACACTTCTCCAGGGTGGCTGCTGGCAATTTACATCCTGCCAATCAGCATAACAAGGCTCCCTGTTCTCCATATCCTGTCCTACCTTTCTGGATTTTACACTTTTTTCAGATGGCCCTCTTGCCCGGGGGGCAGTGAGACTTCATTGTAGTGCAGATTTCCTTTACAGGCTTGCTTGGTTGGCCAAAAAGGGCGTATGCGTTTTTTCCTGAATATATTCAGGAAAAAACGCATACGCCCTTTTTGGCCAAGTGCATCATTGTCGACGTTCTGCCTCTTTTCCTATGCTTTCAGGGCAATTCCAGTCTACCCCCTGCAATCGTTTTCCTGAAATTCTGCCCCGCTTTCAAGTCCCCTTCGCAGGCTTACTTCAATATATTTTTGGAGGAAAGCTGTCATTTATAACTCTGCAGGTTTGTGAATTACAGTGCCCCTGAGCTCCTTATTTCAACTCGCTTTCTTGTGAGCTGGGCACAAAACCGCAGGATTGCTTCAGGCCCTAATCTGTTTCCAGCAGGGCACACTGAGCCTTTGTTTAATTCCTCTTCCTGGTGGGCAATGAGCGTTACATTTGCCCGTGCAGACACCTACAGCTAGTCTCTCATTGGTTCTCCCTATTCCTGTTCATTTTGCACAGAAATTGCAAGCTGTGCCAAAGAGGAGGTTAAAGGCACTGACTCTCCAAGCGGGGAGAGTGTTAGTAAAGCATCTGGAATGGTGAACCCGAGGACCAGGATACGAAAACTGAGATGCATTTTAAATCATTTCCCAATCACATGGTGGACGATACTCTTGGTTTCCCATGCATGTTTTAGCTGGAGGAAGAATCCCTTGAACCTGGAGAGTTGGGACCCATGGAATGGGTACCATGCAGTATGACTTCAAAGGGTCTGCATTTGCTCACCGAAACTCACCAATGCTATCAGCCTGAAGTGTCCAGCCTTATGTCTCAACCAGCTCTGGGTGTAGATGTGTTAAATCCCGGTTGCATCACATGCCCTGAGTGAATTATTTAAGAATTGCTCTCTATTTCACTGTCTTTATGATTTTTTTTTGAAATTTATTTTGATAATGGGATTTATCGGATTTTCACTGCTGCGTTTATGCCGCTGTACACACGCTTGATTCTCTTACGGAGACATATATATCCATGGGTTTTAAGATTCTTCCTAGTCAGGTATATTCCTAGGCGTTGAATATGTGGTGTTGGGTCCATTTCGTTGAGCAAGGAGTAGGTCTTGTCTATTACATATTTGGCTTATGGAAAGTTATCTGTGCTAATTTCAGTCTCTGGTTTATGAAGCACCCCAACGCACCTTTCCCCATAAGCAAGCACTAGTTGGTTTTCTAAATTTGAGACCCTGTTCTGTTTTGTAATTCAGTTCATGTGTAGTCAAGTTTACATTCCGTGTATTAGTGATATCTTATGATGTTTCTTTTTCTGTGTGACGTAGTTCACGTAGAATCACCGTACCTGCATCCACTCACTATGCCGCTACGGGCCTGATGACACAGATTTCATTGCTGAGTGATATTGCATTGTACGTACGTGCCACAACTTCTTTATCCATATTTTGCTTTCTGGGATATTTACCTGTTACTGTAGACGAGCTTCTTGTGAACACAGCCGTCCCAAATATTGGGGTGGCTGTCTGTTTTTGATTTTAATTTCCGAAAGCTATAGGACCATAAGTGGAAGTGCCATAGACTGTGTTGCTTTGTTTCTTATGTGTTTCAGGAAACACCATACACTTCTCCAGGCTGGCTGCTGGCAATTTACATCCTGCCAATCAGCATAACAAGGCTCCCTGTTCTCCATATCCTGTCCTACCTTTCTGGATTTTACACTTTTTTCAGATGGCCCTCTTGCCCGGGGGGCAGTGAGACTTCATTGTAGTGCAGATTTCCTTTACAGGCTTGCTTGGTTGGCCAAAAAGGGCGTATGCGTTTTTTCCTGAATATATTCAGGAAAAAACGCATACGCCCTTTTTGGCCAAGTGCATCATTGTCGACGTTCTGCCTCTTTTCCTATGCTTTCAGGGCAATTCCAGTCTACCCCCTGCAATCGTTTTCCTGAAATTCTGCCCCGCTTTCAAGTCCCCTTCGCAGGCTTACTTCAATATATTTTTGGAGGAAAGCTGTCATTTATAACTCTGCAGGTTTGTGAATTACAGTGCCCCTGAGCTCCTTATTTCAACTCGCTTTCTTGTGAGCTGGGCACAAAACCGCAGGATTGCTTCAGGCCCTAATCTGTTTCCAGCAGGGCACACTGAGCCTTTGTTTAATTCCTCTTCCTGGTGGGCAATGAGCGTTACATTTGCCCGTGCAGACACCTACAGCTAGTCTCTCATTGGTTCTCCCTATTCCTGTTCATTTTGCACAGAAATTGCAAGCTGTGCCAAAGAGGAGGTTAAAGGCACTGACTCTCCAAGCGGGGAGAGTGTTAGTAAAGCATCTGGAATGGTGAACCCGAGGACCAGGATACGAAAACTGAGATGCATTTTAAATCATTTCCCAATCACATGGTGGACGATACTCTTGGTTTCCCATGCATGTTTTAGCTGGAGGAAGAATCCCTTGAACCTGGAGAGTTGGGACCCATGGAATGGGTACCATGCAGTATGACTTCAAAGGGTCTGCATTTGCTCACCGAAACTCACCAATGCTATCAGCCTGAAGTGTCCAGCCTTATGTCTCAACCAGCTCTGGGTGTAGATGTGTTAAATCCCGGTTGCATCACATGCCCTGAGTGAATTATTTAAGAAGTGCTCTCTATTTCACTGTCTTTATGATTTTTTTTTGAAATTTATTTTGATAATGGGATTTATCGGATTTTCACTGCTGCGTTTATGCCGCTGTACACACGCTTGATTCTCTTACGGAGACATATATATCCATGGGTTTTAAGATTCTTCCTAGTCAGGTATATTCCTAGGCGTTGAATATGTGGTGTTGGGTCCATTTCGTTGAGCAAGGAGTAGGTCTTGTCTATTACATATTTGGCTTATGGAAAGTTATCTGTGCTAATTTCAGTCTCTGGTTTATGAAGCACCCCAACGCACCTTTCCCCATAAGCAAGCACTAGTTGGTTTTCTAAATTTGAGACCCTGTTCTGTTTTGTAATTCAGTTCATGTGTAGTCAAGTTTACATTCCGTGTATTAGTGATATCTTATGATGTTTCTTTTTCTGTGTGACGTAGTTCACGTAGAATCACCGTACCTGCATCCACTCACTATGCCGCTACGGGCCTGATGACACAGATTTCATTGCTGAGTGATATTGCATTGTACGTACGTGCCACAACTTCTTTATCCATATTTTGCTTTCTGGGATATTTACCTGTTACTGTAGACGAGCTTCTTGTGAACACAGCCGTCCCAAATATTGGGGTGGCTGTCTGTTTTTGATTTTAATTTCCGAAAGCTATAGGACCATAAGTGGAAGTGCCATAGACTGTGTTGCTTTGTTTCTTATGTGTTTCAGGAAACACCATACACTTCTCCAGGCTGGCTGCTGGCAATTTACATCCTGCCAATCAGCATAACAAGGCTCCCTGTTCTCCATATCCTGTCCTACCTTTCTGGATTTTACACTTTTTTCAGATGGCCCTCTTGCCCGGGGGGCAGTGAGACTTCATTGTAGTGCAGATTTCCTTTACAGGCTTGCTTGGTTGGCCAAAAAGGGCGTATGCGTTTTTTCCTGAATATATTCAGGAAAAAACGCATACGCCCTTTTTGGCCAAGTGCATCATTGTCGACGTTCTGCCTCTTTTCCTATGCTTTCAGGGCAATTCCAGTCTACCCCCTGCAATCGTTTTCCTGAAATTCTGCCCCGCTTTCAAGTCCCCTTCGCAGGCTTACTTCAATATATTTTTGGAGGATAGCTGTCATTTATAACTCTGCAGGTTTGTGAATTACAGTGCCCCTGAGCTCCTTTCTTCAACTCGCTTTCTTGTGAGCTGGGCACAAAACCGCAGGATTGCTTCAGGCCCTAATCTGTTTCCAGCAGGGCACACTGAGCCTTTGTTTAATTCCTCTTCCTGGTGGGCAATGAGCGTTACATTTGCCCGTGCAGACACCTACAGCTAGTCTCTCATTGGTTCTCCCTATTCCTGTTCATTTTGCACAGAAATTGCAAGCTGTGCCAAAGAGGAGGTTAAAGGCACTGACTCTCCAAGCGGGGAGAGTGTTAGTAAAGCATCTGGAATGGTGAACCCGAGGACCAGGATACGAAAACTGAGATGCATTTTAAATCATTTCCCAATCACATGGTGGACGATACTCTTGGTTTCCCATGCATGTTTTAGCTGGAGGAAGAATCCCTTGAACCTGGAGAGTTGGGACCCATGGAATGGGTACCATGCAGTATGACTTCAAAGGGTCTGCATTTGCTCACCGAAACTCACCAATGCTATCAGCCTGAAGTGTCCAGCCTTATGTCTCAACCAGCTCTGGGTGTAGATGTGTTAAATCCCGGTTGCATCACATGCCCTGAGTGAATTATTTAAGAATTGCTCTCTATTTCACTGTCTTTATGATTTTTTTTTGAAATTTATTTTGATAATGGGATTTATCGGATTTTCACTGCTGCGTTTATGCCGCTGTACACACGCTTGATTCTCTTACGGAGACATATATATCCATGGGTTTTAAGATTCTTCCTAGTCAGGTATATTCCTAGGCGTTGAATATGTGGTGTTGGGTCCATTTCGTTGAGCAAGGAGTAGGTCTTGTCTATTACATATTTGGCTTATGGAAAGTTATCTGTGCTAATTTCAGTCTCTGGTTTTATGAAGCACCCCAACGCACCTTTCCCCATAAGCAAGCACTAGTTGGTTTTCTAAATTTGAGACCCTGTTCTGTTTTGTAATTCAGTTCATGTGTAGTCAAGTTTACATTCCGTGTATTAGTGATATCTTATGATGTTTCTTTTTCTGTGTGACGTAGTTCACGTAGAATCACCGTACCTGCATCCACTCACTATGCCGCTACGGGCCTGATGACACAGATTTCATTGCTGAGTGATATTGCATTGTACGTACGTGCCACAACTTCTTTATCCATATTTTGCTTTCTGGGATATTTACCTGTTACTGTAGACGAGCTTCTTGTGAACACAGCCGTCCCAAATATTGGGGTGGCTGTCTGTTTTTGATTTTAATTTCCGTAAGCTATAGGACCATAAGTGGAAGTGCCATAGACTGTGTTGCTTTGTTTCTTATGTGTTTCAGGAAACACCATACACTTCTCCAGGCTGGCTGCTGGCAATTTACATCCTGCCAATCAGCATAACAAGGCTCCCTGTTCTCCATATCCTGTCCTACCTTTCTGGATTTTACACTTTTTTCAGATGGCCCTCTTGCCCGGGGGGCAGTGAGACTTCATTGTAGTGCAGATTTCCTTTACAGGCTTGCTTGGTTGGCCAAAAAGGGCGTATGCGTTTTTTCCTGAATATATTCAGGAAAAAACGCATACGCCCTTTTTGGCCAAGTGCATCATTGTCGACGTTCTGCCTCTTTTCCTATGCTTTCAGGGCAATTCCAGTCTACCCCCTGCAATCGTTTTCCTGAAATTCTGCCCCGCTTTCAAGTCCCCTTCGCAGGCTTACTTCAATATATTTTTGGAGGATAGCTGTCATTTATAACTCTGCAGGTTTGTGAATTACAGTGCCCCTGAGCTCCTTTCTTCAACTCGCTTTCTTGTGAACTGGGCACAAAACCGCAGGATTGCTTCAGGCCCTAATCTGTTTCGGGCAGGGCATGCTGAGCCTTTGGTAAATTCCTCTTCCTGGTGGGAAATGAGCGTTACATTTGCCCGTGCAGACACCTACAGCTAGTCTCTCATTGGTTCTCCCTATTCCTGTTCATCTTGCACAGAAATTGCAAGCTGTGCCAAACAGGAGGTTAAAGGCACTGACTCTCCAAGCAGGGAGACTGTTAGTAAATCATCTGGAATGGTGAACCCGAGGACCAGGATACGAAAAGGGAGATGCATTTTAAATCATTTCCCCATAACACGGTGGACCATACTGTGGGTTTCACATGCATGTTTTAGCTGGAGGAAGAATCCCTTGAACCTGAAGAGTTGGGACCCATGGAATAGGTACCATACAGTATGACTTCAAAGGGTGTGCATTTGCTCACCTAAACTCACCAATGCTATCAGCCTGAAGTGTCCAGCCTTATGTCTCAACCAGCTCTGGGTGTAGATGTGGTCAATCCCGGTTGCATCACATGCCCTGAGTGAATTATTTAAGAATTGCTCTCTATTTCACTGTCTTTGTGTTTTGTTTTCGAAATTTATTTTGATAATGGGATTTATCGGATTTTCACTGCTGCCTTTCGGCCGCTGTACACACCCTTGATTCTCTTACGGAGACATATATATCCATGAGTTTTAAGATTCTTCCTAGTCAGGTATATTCCTAGGCGTTGAATATGTGGTGTTGGGTCCATTTCGTTGAGCAAACAGTAGGTCTTGTCTATTACATATTGGGCTTATGGAAAGTTATCTGTGCTAATTTCAGTCTCTGGTTTTATGCAGCACCCCAAGGCACCTTTCCCCATAAGCAAGCACTAGTTGGTTTTCTAAATTTGAGACCCTTTTCTATTTTGTAATTCAGTTCATGTGTAGTCAAGTTTACATTCCGTGTATTCGTGATATCTTATGATGTTTCTTTTTCTGTGTGACGTAGTTCACGTAGAATCACCGTACCTGCATCCACTCACTATGCCGCTATGGGCCTGATGACACAGATTTCATTGCTGAGTGATATTGCATTGTACGTACGTGCCACAAGTTCTTTATCCATTTTTTGCTTTCTGGGATATTTACCTGATACTGTAGACGAGCTTCTTGTGAACACAGCCGTCTCAAATATTGGGGTGGCTGTCTGTTTTTGATTTTAATTTCCGTAAGCTATAGGACCATAAGTGGAAGTGCCATAGGCTGTGTTGCTTTGTTTCTTTCGTGTTTCAGGAAACACCATACACTTCTCCAGGGTGGCTGCTGGCAATTTACATCCTGCCAATCAGCATAACAAGGCTCCCTGTTCTCCATATCCTGTCCTACCTTTCTGGATTTTACACTTTTTTCAGATGGCCCTTTTGCCAGGGGGGCAGTGAGACTTCATTGTAGTGCAGATTTCATTTACAGGCTTGCTTGGTTGGCCAAAAAGGGCGTATGCGTTTTTTCCTGAATATATTCAGGAAAAAACGCATACGCCCTTTTTGGCCAAGTGCATCATTGTCGACGTTCTGCCTCTTTTCCTATGCTTTCAGGGCAATTCCAGTCTACCCCCTGCAATCGTTTTCCTGAAATTCTGCCCTGCTTTCAAGTCCCCTTCGCAGGCTTACTTCAATATATTTTTGGAGGAAAGCTGTCATTTATAACTCTGCAGGTTTGTGAATCACAGTGCCCCTGAGCTCCTTTCTTCAACTCGCTTTCTTGTGAGCTGGGCACAAAACCGCAGGATTGCTTCAGGCCCTAATCTGTTTCCAGCAGGGCACACTGAGCCTTTGTTTAATTCCTCTTCCTGGTGGGCAATGAGCGTTACATTTGCCCGTGCAGACACCTACAGCTAGTCTCTCATTGGTTCTCCCTATTCCTGTTCATTTTGCACAGAAATTGCAAGCTGTGCCAAAGAGGAGGTTAAAGGCACTGACTCTCCAAGCGGGGAGAGTGTTAGTAAAGCATCTTTAATGGTGAACCCGAGGACCAGGATACGAAAACTGAGATGCATTTTAAATCATTTCCCAATCACATGGTGGACGATACTCTTGGTTTCCCATGCATGTTTTAGCTGGAGGAAGAATCCCTTGAACCTGGAGAGTTGGGACCCATGGAATGGGTACCATGCAGTATGACTTCAAAGGGTCTGCATTTGCTCACCGAAACTCACCAATGCTATCAGCCTGAAGTGTCCAGCCTTATGTCTCAACCAGCTCTGGGTGTAGATGTGTTAAATCCCGGTTGCATCACATGCCCTGAGTGAATTATTTAAGAATTGCTCTCTATTTCACTGTCTTTATGATTTTTTTTTGAAATTTATTTTGATAATGGGATTTATCGGATTTTCACTGCTGCGTTTATGCCGCTGTACACACGCTTGATTCTCTTACGGAGACATATATATCCATGGGTTTTAAGATTCTTCCTAGTCAGGTATATTCCTAGGCGTTGAATATGTGGTGTTGGGTCCATTTCGTTGAGCAAGGAGTAGGTCTTGTCTATTACATATTTGGCTTACGGAAAGTTATCTGTGCTAATTTCAGTCTCTGGTTTATGAAGCACCCCAACGCACCTTTCCCCATAAGCAAGCACTAGTAGGTTATCTAAATTTGAGACCCTGTTCTGTTTTGTAATTCAGTTCATGTGTAGTCAAGTTTACATTCCGTGTATTAGTGATATCTTATGATGTTTCTTTTTCTGTGTGACGTAGTTCACGTAGAATCACCGTACCTGCATCCACTCACTATGCCGCTACGGGCCTGATGACACAGATTTCATTGCTGAGTGATATTGCATTGTACGTACGTGCCACAACTTCTTTATCCATATTTTGCTTTCTGGGATATTTACCTGTTACTGTAGACGAGCTTCTTGTGAACACAGCCGTCCCAAATATTGGGGTGGCTGTCTGTTTTTGATTTTAATTTCCGTAAGCTATAGGACCATAAGTGGAAGTGCCATAGACTGTGTTGCTTTGTTTCTTATGTGTTTCAGGAAACACCATACACTTCTCCAGGCTGGCTGCTGGCAATTTACATCCTGCCAATCAGCATAACAAGGCTCCCTGATCTCCATATACTGTCCTACCTTTCTGGATTTTACACTTTTTTCAGATGGCCCTCTTGCCCGGGGGGCAGTGAGACTTCATTGTAGTGCAGATTTCCTTTACAGGCTTTCTTGGTTGGCCAAAAAGGGCGTATGCGTTTTTTCCTGAATATATTCAGGAAAAAACGCATACGCCCTTTTTGGCCAAGTGCATCATTGTCGACGTTCTGCCTCTTTTCCTATGCTTTCAGGGCAATTCCAGTCTACCGCCTGCAATCGTTTTCCTGAAATTCTGCCCCGCTTTCAAGTCCCCTTCGCAGGCTTACTTCAATATATTTTTGGAGGATAGCTGTCATTTATAACTCTGCAGGTTTGTGAATTACAGTGCCCCTGAGCTCCTTTCTTCAACTCGCTTTCTTGTGAACTGGGCACAAAACCGCAGGATTGCTTCAGGCCCTAATCTGTTTCGGGCAGGGCATGCTGAGCCTTTGGTAAATTCCTCTTCCTGGTGGGAAATGGGCGTTACATTTGCCCGTGCAGACACCTACAGCTAGTCTCTCATTGGTTCTCCCTATTCCTCTTCATCTTGCACAGAAATTGCAAGCTGTGCCAAACAGGAGGTTAAAGGCACTGACTCTCCAAGCAGGGAGACTGTTAGTAAATCATCTGGAATGGTGAACCCGAGGACCAGGATACGAAAAGGGAGATGCATTTTAAATCATTTCCCCATAACACGGTGGACCATACTGTGGGTTTCACATGCATGTTTTAGCTGGAGGAAGAATCCCTTGAACCTGAAGAGTTGGGACCCATGGAATAGGTACCATACAGTATGACTTCAAAGGGTGTGCATTTGCTCACCTAAACTCACCAATGCTATCAGCCTGAAGTGTCCAGCCTTATGTCTCAACCAGCTCTGGGTGTAGATGTGGTCAATCCCGGTTGCATCACATGCCCTGAGTGAATTATTTAAGAATTGCTCTCTATTTCACTGTCTTTGTGTTTTGTTTTCGAAATTTATTTTGATAATGGGATTTATCGGATTTTCACTGCTGCCTTTCGGCCGCTGTACACTCCCTTGATTCTCTTACGGAGACATATATATCCATGGGTTTTAAGATTCTTCCTAGTCAGGTATATTCCTAGGCGTTGAATATGTGGTGTGGGGTCCATTTCGTTGAGCAAGGAGTAGGTCTTGTCTATTACATATTGGGCTTATGGAAAGTTATCTGTGCTAATTTCAGTCTCTGGTTTTATGCAGCACCCCAAGGCACCTTTCCCCATAAGCAAGCACTAGTTGGTTTTCTAAATTTGAGACCCTTTTCTATTTTGTAATTCAGTTCATGTGTAGTCAAGTTTACATTCCGTGTATTCGTGATATCTTATGATGTTTCTTTTTCTGTGTGACGTAGTTCACGTAGAATCACCGTACCTGCATCCACTCACTATGCCGCTATGGGCCTGATGACACAGATTTCATTGCTGAGTGATATTGCATTGTACGTACGTGCCACAAGTTCTTTATCCATTTTTTGCTTTCTGGGATATTTACCTGTTACTGTAGACGAGCTTCTTGTGAACACAGCCGTCCCAAATATTGGGGTGGCTGTCTGTTTTTGATTTTAATTTCCGAAAGCTATAGGACCATAAGTGGATGTGCCATAGACTGTGTTGCTTTGTTTCTTATGTGTTTCAGGAAACACCATACACTTCTCCAGGCTGGCTGCTGGCAATTTACATCCTGCCAATCAGCATAACAAGGCTCCCTGTTCTCCATATCCTGTCCTACCTTTCTGGATTTTACACTTTTTTCAGATGGCCCTCTTGCCCGGGGGGCAGTGAGACTTCATTGTAGTGCAGATTTCCTTTACAGGCTTGCTTGGTTGGCCAAAAAGGGCGTATGCGTTTTTTCCTGAATATATTCAGGAAAAAACGCATACGCCCTTTTTGGCCAAGTGCATCATTGTCGACGTTCTGCCTCTTTTCCTATGCTTTCAGGGCAATTCCAGTCTACCCCCTGCAATCGTTTTCCTGAAATTCTGCCCCGCTTTCAAGTCCCCTTCGCAGGCTTACTTCAATATATTTTTGGAGGATAGCTGTCATTTATAACTCTGCAGGTTTGTGAATTACAGTGCCCCTGAGCTCCTTTCTTCAACTCGCTTTCTTGTGAGCTGGGCACAAAACCGCAGGATTGCTTCAGGCCCTAATCTGTTTCCAGCAGGGCACACTGAGCCTTTGTTTAATTCCTCTTCCTGGTGGGCAATGAGCGTTACATTTGCCCGTGCAGACACCTACAGCTAGTCTCTCATTGGTTCTCCCTATTCCTGTTCATTTTGCACAGAAATTGCAAGCTGTGCCAAAGAGGAGGTTAAAGGCACTGACTCTCCAAGCGGGGAGAGTGTTAGTAAAGCATCTGGAATGGTGAACCCGAGGACCAGGATACGAAAACTGAGATGCATTTTAAATCATTTCCCAATCACATGGTGGACGATACTCTTGGTTTCCCATGCATGTTTTAGCTGGAGGAAGAATCCCTTGAACCTGGAGAGTTGGGACCCATGGAATGGGTACCATGCAGTATGACTTCAAAGGGTCTGCATTTGCTCACCGAAACTCACCAATGCTATCAGCCTGAAGTGTCCAGCCTTATGTCTCAACCAGCTCTGGGTGTAGATGTGTTAAATCCCGGTTGCATCACATGCCCTGAGTGAATTATTTAAGAATTGCTCTCTATTTCACTGTCTTTATGATTTTTTTTTGAAATTTATTTTGATAATGGGATTTATCGGATTTTCACTGCTGCGTTTATGCCGCTGTACACACGCTTGATTCTCTTACGGAGACATATATATCCATGGGTTTTAAGATTCTTCCTAGTCAGGTATATTCCTAGGCGTTGAATATGTGGTGTTGGGTCCATTTCGTTGAGCAAGGAGTAGGTCTTGTCTATTACATATTTGGCTTATGGAAAGTTATCTGTGCTAATTTCAGTCTCTGGTTTTATGAAGCACCCCAACGCACCTTTCCCCATAAGCAAGCACTAGTTGGTTTTCTAAATTTGAGACCCTGTTCTGTTTTGTAATTCAGTTCATGTGTAGTCAAGTTTACATTCCGTGTATTAGTGATATCTTATGATGTTTCTTTTTCTGTGTGACGTAGTTCACGTAGAATCACCGTACCTGCATCCACTCACTATGCCGCTACGGGCCTGATGACACAGATTTCATTGCTGAGTGATATTGCATTGTACGTACGTGCCACAACTTCTTTATCCATATTTTGCTTTCTGGGATATTTACCTGTTACTGTAGACGAGCTTCTTGTGAACACAGCCGTCCCAAATATTGGGGTGGCTGTCTGTTTTTGATTTTAATTTCCGTAAGCTATAGGACCATAAGTGGAAGTGCCATAGGCTGTGTTGCTTTGTTTCTTTCGTGTTTCAGGAAACACCATACACTTCTCCAGGGTGGCTGCTGGCAATTTACATCCTGCCAATCAGCATAACAAGGCTCCCTGTTCTCCATATCCTGTCCTACCTTTCTGGATTTTACACTTTTTTCAGATGGCCCTTTTGCCAGGGGGGCAGTGAGACTTCATTGTAGTGCAGATTTCATTTACAGGCTTGCTTGGTTGGCCAAAAAGGGCGTATGCGTTTTTTCCTGAATATATTCAGGAAAAAACGCATACGCCCTTTTTGGCCAAGTGCATCATTGTCGACGTTCTGCCTCTTTTCCTATGCTTTCAGGGCAATTCCAGTCTACCCCCTGCAATCGTTTTCCTGAAATTCTGCCCTGCTTTCAAGTCCCCTTCGCAGGCTTACTTCAATATATTTTTGGAGGAAAGCTGTCATTTATAACTCTGCAGGTTTGTGAATTACAGTGCCCCTGAGCTCCTTTCTTCAACTCGCTTTCTTGTGAGCTGGGCACAAAACCGCAGGATTGCTTCAGGCCCTAATCTGTTTCCAGCAGGGCACACTGAGCCTTTGTTTAATTCCTCTTCCTGGTGGGCAATGAGCGTTACATTTGCCCGTGCAGACACCTACAGCTAGTCTCTCATTGGTTCTCCCTATTCCTGTTCATTTTGCACAGAAATTGCAAGCTGTGCCAAAGAGGAGGTTAAAGGCACTGACTCTCCAAGCGGGGAGAGTGTTAGTAAAGCATCTGGAATGGTGAACCCGAGGACCAGGATACGAAAATTGAGATGCATTTTAAATCATTTCCCAATCACATGGTGGACGATACTCTTGGTTTCCCATGCATGTTTTAGCTGGAGGAAGAATCCCTTGAACCTGGAGAGTTGGGACCCATGGAATGGGTACCATGCAGTATGACTTCAAAGGGTCTGCATTTGCTCACCGAAACTCACCAATGCTATCAGCCTGAAGTGTCCAGCCTTATGTCTCAACCAGCTCTGGGTGTAGATGTGTTAAATCCCGGTTGCATCACATGCCCTGAGTGAATTATTTAAGAATTGCTCTCTATTTCACTGTCTTTATGATTTTTTTTTGAAATTTATTTTGATAATGGGATTTATCGGATTTTCACTGCTGCGTTTATGCCGCTGTACACACGCTTGATTCTCTTACGGAGACATATATATCCATGGGTTTTAAGATTCTTCCTAGTCAGGTATATTCCTAGGCGTTGAATATGTGGTGTTGGGTCCATTTCGTTGAGCAAGGAGTAGGTCTTGTCTATTACATATTTGGCTTACGGAAAGTTATCTGTGCTAATTTCAGTCTCTGGTTTATGAAGCACCCCAACGCACCTTTCCCCATAAGCAAGCACTAGTAGGTTATCTAAATTTGAGACCCTGTTCTGTTTTGTAATTCAGTTCATGTGTAGTCAAGTTTACATTCCGTGTATTAGTGATATCTTATGATGTTTCTTTTTCTGTGTGACGTAGTTCACGTAGAATCACCGTACCTGCATCCACTCACTATGCCGCTACGGGCCTGATGACACAGATTTCATTGCTGAGTGATATTGCATTGTACGTACGTGCCACAACTTCTTTATCCATATTTTGCTTTCTGGGATATTTACCTGTTACTGTAGACGAGCTTCTTGTGAACACAGCCGTCCCAAATATTGGGGTGGCTGTCTGTTTTTGATTTTAATTTCCGTAAGCTATAGGACCATAAGTGGAAGTGCCATAGACTGTGTTGCTTTGTTTCTTATGTGTTTCAGGAAACACCATACACTTCTCCAGGCTGGCTGCTGGCAATTTACATCCTGCCAATCAGCATAACAAGGCTCCCTGATCTCCATATACTGTCCTACCTTTCTGGATTTTACACTTTTTTCAGATGGCCCTCTTGCCCGGGGGGCAGTGAGACTTCATTGTAGTGCAGATTTCCTTTACAGGCTTTCTTGGTTGGCCAAAAAGGGCGTATTCGTTTTTTCCTGAATATATTCAGGAAAAAACGCATACGCCCTTTTTGGCCAAGTGCATCATTGTCGACGTTCTGCCTCTTTTCCTATGCTTTCAGGGCAATTCCAGTCTACCGCCTGCAATCGTTTTCCTGAAATTCTGCCCCGCTTTCAAGTCCCCTTCGCAGGCTTACTTCAATATATTTTTGGAGGATAGCTGTCATTTATAACTCTGCAGGTTTGTGAATTACAGTGCCCCTGAGCTCCTTTCTTCAACTCGCTTTCTTGTGAACTGGGCACAAAACCGCAGGATTGCTTCAGGCCCTAATCTGTTTCGGGCAGGGCATGCTGAGCCTTTGGTAAATTCCTCTTCCTGGTGGGAAATGGGCGTTACATTTGCCCGTGCAGACACCTACAGCTAGTCTCTCATTGGTTCTCCCTATTCCTCTTCATCTTGCACAGAAATTGCAAGCTGTGCCAAACAGGAGGTTAAAGGCACTGACTCTCCAAGCAGGGAGACTGTTAGTAAATCATCTGGAATGGTGAACCCGAGGACCAGGATACGAAAAGGGAGATGCATTTTAAATCATTTCCCCATAACACGGTGGACCATACTGTGGGTTTCACATGCATGTTTTAGCTGGAGGAAGAATCCCTTGAACCTGAAGAGTTGGGACCCATGGAATAGGTACCATACAGTATGACTTCAAAGGGTGTGCATTTGCTCACCTAAACTCACCAATGCTATCAGCCTGAAGTGTCCAGCCTTATGTCTCAACCAGCTCTGGGTGTAGATGTGGTCAATCCCGGTTGCATCACATGCCCTGAGTGAATTATTTAAGAATTGCTCTCTATTTCACTGTCTTTGTGTTTTGTTTTCGAAATTTATTTTGATAATGGGATTTATCGGATTTTCACTGCTGCCTTTCGGCCGCTGTACACTCCCTTGATTCTCTTACGGAGACATATATATCCATGGGTTTTAAGATTCTTCCTAGTCAGGTATATTCCTAGGCGTTGAATATGTGGTGTGGGGTCCATTTCGTTGAGCAAGGAGTAGGTCTTGTCTATTACATATTGGGCTTATGGAAAGTTATCTGTGCTAATTTCAGTCTCTGGTTTTATGCAGCACCCCAAGGCACCTTTCCCCATAAGCAAGCACTAGTTGGTTTTCTAAATTTGAGACCCTTTTCTATTTTGTAATTCAGTTCATGTGTAGTCAAGTTTACATTCCGTGTATTCGTGATATCTTATGATGTTTCTTTTTCTGTGTGACGTAGTTCACGTAGAATCACCGTACCTGCATCCACTCACTATGCCGCTATGGGCCTGATGACACAGATTTCATTGCTGAGTGATATTGCATTGTACGTACGTGCCACAAGTTCTTTATCCATTTTTTGCTTTCTGGGATATTTACCTGTTACTGTAGACGAGCTTCTTGTGAACACAGCCGTCCCAAATATTGGGGTGGCTGTCTGTTTTTGATTTTAATTTCCGAAAGCTATAGGACCATAAGTGGAAGTGCCATAGACTGTGTTGCTTTGTTTCTTATGTGTTTCAGGAAACACCATACACTTCTCCAGGCTGGCTGCTGGCAATTTACATCCTGCCAATCAGCATAACAAGGCTCCCTGTTCTCCATATCCTGTCCTACCTTTCTGGATTTTACACTTTTTTCAGATGGCCCTCTTGCCCGGGGGGCAGTGAGACTTCATTGTAGTGCAGATTTCCTTTACAGGCTTGCTTGGTTGGCCAAAAAGGGCGTATGCGTTTTTTCCTGAATATATTCAGGAAAAAACGCATACGCCCTTTTTGGCCAAGTGCATCATTGTCGACGTTCTGCCTCTTTTCCTATGCTTTCAGGGCAATTCCAGTCTACCGCCTGCAATCGTTTTCCTGAAATTCTGCCCCGCTTTCAAGTCCCCTTCGCAGGCTTACTTCAATATATTTTTGGAGGATAGCTGTCATTTATAACTCTGCAGGTTTGTGAATTACAGTGCCCCTGAGCTCCTTTCTTCAACTCGCTTTCTTGTGAACTGGGCACAAAACCGCAGGATTGCTTCAGGCCCTAATCTGTTTCGGGCAGGGCATGCTGAGCCTTTGGTAAATTCCTCTTCCTGGTGGGAAATGGGCGTTACATTTGCCCGTGCAGACACCTACAGCTAGTCTCTCATTGGTTCTCCCTATTCCTCTTCATCTTGCACAGAAATTGCAAGCTGTGCCAAACAGGAGGTTAAAGGCACTGACTCTCCAAGCAGGGAGACTGTTAGTAAATCATCTGGAATGGTGAACCCGAGGACCAGGATACGAAAAGGGAGATGCATTTTAAATCATTTCCCCATAACACGGTGGACCATACTGTGGGTTTCACATGCATGTTTTAGCTGGAGGAAGAATCCCTTGAACCTGAAGAGTTGGGACCCATGGAATAGGTACCATACAGTATGACTTCAAAGGGTGTGCATTTGCTCACCTAAACTCACCAATGCTATCAGCCTGAAGTGTCCAGCCTTATGTCTCAACCAGCTCTGGGTGTAGATGTGGTCAATCCCGGTTGCATCACATGCCCTGAGTGAATTATTTAAGAATTGCTCTCTATTTCACTGTCTTTGTGTTTTGTTTTCGAAATTTATTTTGATAATGGGATTTATCGGATTTTCACTGCTGCCTTTCGGCCGCTGTACACTCCCTTGATTCTCTTACGGAGACATATATATCCATGGGTTTTAAGATTCTTCCTAGTCAGGTATATTCCTAGGCGTTGAATATGTGGTGTGGGGTCCATTTCGTTGAGCAAGGAGTAGGTCTTGTCTATTACATATTGGGCTTATGGAAAGTTATCTGTGCTAATTTCAGTCTCTGGTTTTATGCAGCACCCCAAGGCACCTTTCCCCATAAGCAAGCACTAGTTGGTTTTCTAAATTTGAGACCCTTTTCTATTTTGTAATTCAGTTCATGTGTAGTCAAGTTTACATTCCGTGTATTCGTGATATCTTATGATGTTTCTTTTTCTGTGTGACGTAGTTCACGTAGAATCACCGTACCTGCATCCACTCACTATGCCGCTATGGGCCTGATGACACAGATTTCATTGCTGAGTGATATTGCATTGTACGTACGTGCCACAAGTTCTTTATCCATTTTTTGCTTTCTGGGATATTTACCTGTTACTGTAGACGAGCTTCTTGTGAACACAGCCGTCCCAAATATTGGGGTGGCTGTCTGTTTTTGATTTTAATTTCCGAAAGCTATAGGACCATAAGTGGAAGTGCCATAGACTGTGTTGCTTTGTTTCTTATGTGTTTCAGGAAACACCATACACTTCTCCAGGCTGGCTGCTGGCAATTTACATCCTGCCAATCAGCATAACAAGGCTCCCTGTTCTCCATATCCTGTCCTACCTTTCTGGATTTTACACTTTTTTCAGATGGCCCTCTTGCCCGGGGGGCAGTGAGACTTCATTGTAGTGCAGATTTCCTTTACAGGCTTGCTTGGTTGGCCAAAAAGGGCGTATGCGTTTTTTCCTGAATATATTCAGGAAAAAACGCATACGCCCTTTTTGGCCAAGTGCATCATTGTCGACGTTCTGCCTCTTTTCCTATGCTTTCAGGGCAATTCCAGTCTACCCCCTGCAATCGTTTTCCTGAAATTCTGCCCCGCTTTCAAGTCCCCTTCGCAGGCTTACTTCAATATATTTTTGGAGGATAGCTGTCATTTATAACTCTGCAGGTTTGTGAATTACAGTGCCCCTGAGCTCCTTTCTTCAACTCGCTTTCTTGTGAGCTGGGCACAAAACCGCAGGATTGCTTCAGGCCCTAATCTGTTTCCAGCAGGGCACACTGAGCCTTTGTTTAATTCCTCTTCCTGGTGGGCAATGAGCGTTACATTTGCCCGTGCAGACACCTACAGCTAGTCTCTCATTGGTTCTCCCTATTCCTGTTCATTTTGCACAGAAATTGCAAGCTGTGCCAAAGAGGAGGTTAAAGGCACTGACTCTCCAAGCGGGGAGAGTGTTAGTAAAGCATCTGGAATGGTGAACCCGAGGACCAGGATACGAAAACTGAGATGCATTTTAAATCATTTCCCAATCACATGGTGGACGATACTCTTGGTTTCCCATGCATGTTTTAGCTGGAGGAAGAATCCCTTGAACCTGGAGAGTTGGGACCCATGGAATGGGTACCATGCAGTATGACTTCAAAGGGTCTGCATTTGCTCACCGAAACTCACCAATGCTATCAGCCTGAAGTGTCCAGCCTTATGTCTCAACCAGCTCTGGGTGTAGATGTGTTAAATCCCGGTTGCATCACATGCCCTGAGTGAATTATTTAAGAATTGCTCTCTATTTCACTGTCTTTATGATTTTTTTTTGAAATTTATTTTGATAATGGGATTTATCGGATTTTCACTGCTGCGTTTATGCCGCTGTACACACGCTTGATTCTCTTACGGAGACATATATATCCATGGGTTTTAAGATTCTTCCTAGTCAGGTATATTCCTAGGCGTTGAATATGTGGTGTTGGGTCCATTTCGTTGAGCAAGGAGTAGGTCTTGTCTATTACATATTTGGCTTATGGAAAGTTATCTGTGCTAATTTCAGTCTCTGGTTTTATGAAGCACCCCAACGCACCTTTCCCCATAAGCAAGCACTAGTTGGTTTTCTAAATTTGAGACCCTGTTCTGTTTTGTAATTCAGTTCATGTGTAGTCAAGTTTACATTCCGTGTATTAGTGATATCTTATGATGTTTCTTTTTCTGTGTGACGTAGTTCACGTAGAATCACCGTACCTGCATCCACTCACTATGCCGCTACGGGCCTGATGACACAGATTTCATTGCTGAGTGATATTGCATTGTACGTACGTGCCACAACTTCTTTATCCATATTTTGCTTTCTGGGATATTTACCTGTTACTGTAGACGAGCTTCTTGTGAACACAGCCGTCCCAAATATTGGGGTGGCTGTCTGTTTTTGATTTTAATTTCCGTAAGCTATAGGACCATAAGTGGAAGTGCCATAGACTGTGTTGCTTTGTTTCTTATGTGTTTCAGGAAACACCATACACTTCTCCAGGCTGGCTGCTGGCAATTTACATCCTGCCAATCAGCATAACAAGGCTCCCTGTTCTCCATATCCTGTCCTACCTTTCTGGATTTTACACTTTTTTCAGATGGCCCTCTTGCCCGGGGGGCAGTGAGACTTCATTGTAGTGCAGATTTCCTTTACAGGCTTGCTTGGTTGGCCAAAAAGGGCGTATGCGTTTTTTCCTGAATATATTCAGGAAAAAACGCATACGCCCTTTTTGGCCAAGTGCATCATTGTCGACGTTCTGCCTCTTTTCCTATGCTTTCAGGGCAATTCCAGTCTACCCCCTGCAATCGTTTTCCTGAAATTCTGCCCCGCTTTCAAGTCCCCTTCGCAGGCTTACTTCAATATATTTTTGGAGGATAGCTGTCATTTATAACTCTGCAGGTTTGTGAATTACAGTGCCCCTGAGCTCCTTTCTTCAACTCGCTTTCTTGTGAACTGGGCACAAAACCGCAGGATTGCTTCAGGCCCTAATCTGTTTCGGGCAGGGCATGCTGAGCCTTTGGTAAATTCCTCTTCCTGGTGGGAAATGAGCGTTACATTTGCCCGTGCAGACACCTACAGCTAGTCTCTCATTGGTTCTCCCTATTCCTGTTCATCTTGCACAGAAATTGCAAGCTGTGCCAAACAGGAGGTTAAAGGCACTGACTCTCCAAGCAGGGAGACTGTTAGTAAATCATCTGGAATGGTGAACCCGAGGACCAGGATACGAAAAGGGAGATGCATTTTAAATCATTTCCCCATAACACGGTGGACCATACTGTGGGTTTCACATGCATGTTTTAGCTGGAGGAAGAATCCCTTGAACCTGAAGAGTTGGGACCCATGGAATAGGTACCATACAGTATGACTTCAAAGGGTGTGCATTTGCTCACCTAAACTCACCAATGCTATCAGCCTGAAGTGTCCAGCCTTATGTCTCAACCAGCTCTGGGTGTAGATGTGGTCAATCCCGGTTGCATCACATGCCCTGAGTGAATTATTTAAGAATTGCTCTCTATTTCACTGTCTTTGTGTTTTGTTTTCGAAATTTATTTTGATAATGGGATTTATCGGATTTTCACTGCTGCCTTTCGGCCGCTGTACACACCCTTGATTCTCTTACGGAGACATATATATCCATGGGTTTTAAGATTCTTCCTAGTCAGGTATATTCCTAGGCGTTGAATATGTGGTGTTGGGTCCATTTCGTTGAGCAAGGAGTAGGTCTTGTCTATTACATATTGGGCTTATGGAAAGTTATCTGTGCTAATTTCAGTCTCTGGTTTTATGCAGCACCCCAAGGCACCTTTCCCCATAAGCAAGCACTAGTTGGTTTTCTAAATTTGAGACCCTTTTCTATTTTGTAATTCAGTTCATGTGTAGTCAAGTTTACATTCCGTGTATTCGTGATATCTTATGATGTTTCTTTTTCTGTGTGACGTAGTTCACGTAGAATCACCGTACCTGCATCCACTCACTATGCCGCTATGGGCCTGATGACACAGATTTCATTGCTGAGTGATATTGCATTGTACGTACGTGCCACAAGTTCTTTATCCATTTTTTGCTTTCTGGGATATTTACCTGATACTGTAGACGAGCTTCTTGTGAACACAGCCGTCTCAAATATTGGGGTGGCTGTCTGTTTTTGATTTTAATTTCCGTAAGCTATAGGACCATAAGTGGAAGTGCCATAGGCTGTGTTGCTTTGTTTCTTTCGTGTTTCAGGAAACACCATACACTTCTCCAGGGTGGCTGCTGGCAATTTACATCCTGCCAATCAGCATAACAAGGCTCCCTGTTCTCCATATCCTGTCCTACCTTTCTGGATTTTACACTTTTTTCAGATGGCCCTTTTGCCAGGGGGGCAGTGAGACTTCATTGTAGTGCAGATTTCATTTACAGGCTTGCTTGGTTGGCCAAAAAGGGCGTATGCGTTTTTTCCTGAATATATTCAGGAAAAAACGCATACGCCCTTTTTGGCCAAGTGCATCATTGTCGACGTTCTGCCTCTTTTCCTATGCTTTCAGGGCAATTCCAGTCTACCCCCTGCAATCGTTTTCCTGAAATTCTGCCCTGCTTTCAAGTCCCCTTCGCAGGCTTACTTCAATATATTTTTGGAGGAAAGCTGTCATTTATAACTCTGCAGGTTTGTGAATTACAGTGCCCCTGAGCTCCTTTCTTCAACTCGCTTTCTTGTGAGCTGGGCACAAAACCGCAGGATTGCTTCAGGCCCTAATCTGTTTCCAGCAGGGCACACTGAGCCTTTGTTTAATTCCTCTTCCTGGTGGGCAATGAGCGTTACATTTGCCCGTGCAGACACCTACAGCTAGTCTCTCATTGGTTCTCCCTATTCCTGTTCATTTTGCACAGAAATTGCAAGCTGTGCCAAAGAGGAGGTTAAAGGCACTGACTCTCCAAGCGGGGAGAGTGTTAGTAAAGCATCTGGAATGGTGAACCCGAGGACCAGGATACGAAAACTGAGATGCATTTTAAATCATTTCCCAATCACATGGTGGACGATACTCTTGGTTTCCCATGCATGTTTTAGCTGGAGGAAGAATCCCTTGAACCTGGAGAGTTGGGACCCATGGAATGGGTACCATGCAGTATGACTTCAAAGGGTCTGCATTTGCTCACCGAAACTCACCAATGCTATCAGCCTGAAGTGTCCAGCCTTATGTCTCAACCAGCTCTGGGTGTAGATGTGTTAAATCCCGGTTGCATCACATGCCCTGAGTGAATTATTTAAGAATTGCTCTCTATTTCACTGTCTTTATGATTTTTTTTTGAAATTTATTTTGATAATGGGATTTATCGGATTTTCACTGCTGCGTTTATGCCGCTGTACACACGCTTGATTCTCTTACGGAGACATATATATCCATGGGTTTTAAGATTCTTCCTAGTCAGGTATATTCCTAGGCGTTGAATATGTGGTGTTGGGTCCATTTCGTTGAGCAAGGAGTAGGTCTTGTCTATTACATATTTGGCTTACGGAAAGTTATCTGTGCTAATTTCAGTCTCTGGTTTATGAAGCACCCCAACGCACCTTTCCCCATAAGCAAGCACTAGTAGGTTATCTAAATTTGAGACCCTGTTCTGTTTTGTAATTCAGTTCATGTGTAGTCAAGTTTACATTCCGTGTATTAGTGATATCTTATGATGTTTCTTTTTCTGTGTGACGTAGTTCACGTAGAATCACCGTACCTGCATCCACTCACTATGCCGCTACGGGCCTGATGACACAGATTTCATTGCTGAGTGATATTGCATTGTACGTACGTGCCACAACTTCTTTATCCATATTTTGCTTTCTGGGATATTTACCTGTTACTGTAGACGAGCTTCTTGTGAACACAGCCGTCCCAAATATTGGGGTGGCTGTCTGTTTTTAATTTTAATTTCCGTAAGCTATAGGACCATAAGTGGAAGTGCCATAGACTGTGTTGCTTTGTTTCTTATGTGTTTCAGGAAACACCATACACTTCTCCAGGCTGGCTGCTGGCAATTTACATCCTGCCAATCAGCATAACAAGGCTCCCTGATCTCCATATACTGTCCTACCTTTCTGGATTTTACACTTTTTTCAGATGGCCCTCTTGCCCGGGGGGCAGTGAGACTTCATTGTAGTGCAGATTTCCTTTACAGGCTTTCTTGGTTGGCCAAAAAGGGCGTATGCGTTTTTTCCTGAATATATTCAGGAAAAAACGCATACGCCCTTTTTGGCCAAGTGCATCATTGTCGACGTTCTGCCTCTTTTCCTATGCTTTCAGGGCAATTCCAGTCTACCGCCTGCAATCGTTTTCCTGAAATTCTGCCCCGCTTTCAAGTCCCCTTCGCAGGCTTACTTCAATATATTTTTGGAGGATAGCTGTCATTTATAACTCTGCAGGTTTGTGAATTACAGTGCCCCTGAGCTCCTTTCTTCAACTCGCTTTCTTGTGAACTGGGCACAAAACCGCAGGATTGCTTCAGGCCCTAATCTGTTTCGGGCAGGGCATGCTGAGCCTTTGGTAAATTCCTCTTCCTGGTGGGAAATGGGCGTTACATTTGCCCGTGCAGACACCTACAGCTAGTCTCTCATTGGTTCTCCCTATTCCTCTTCATCTTGCACAGAAATTGCAAGCTGTGCCAAACAGGAGGTTAAAGGCACTGACTCTCCAAGCAGGGAGACTGTTAGTAAATCATCTGGAATGGTGAACCCGAGGACCAGGATACGAAAAGGGAGATGCATTTTAAATCATTTCCCCATAACACGGTGGACCATACTGTGGGTTTCACATGCATGTTTTAGCTGGAGGAAGAATCCCTTGAACCTGAAGAGTTGGGACCCATGGAATAGGTACCATACAGTATGACTTCAAAGGGTGTGCATTTGCTCACCTAAACTCACCAATGCTATCAGCCTGAAGTGTCCAGCCTTATGTCTCAACCAGCTCTGGGTGTAGATGTGGTCAATCCCGGTTGCATCACATGCCCTGAGTGAATTATTTAAGAATTGCTCTCTATTTCACTGTCTTTGTGTTTTGTTTTCGAAATTTATTTTGATAATGGGATTTATCGGATTTTCACTGCTGCCTTTCGGCCGCTGTACACTCCCTTGATTCTCTTACGGAGACATATATATCCATGGGTTTTAAGATTCTTCCTAGTCAGGTATATTCCTAGGCGTTGAATATGTGGTGTGGGGTCCATTTCGTTGAGCAAGGAGTAGGTCTTGTCTATTACATATTGGGCTTATGGAAAGTTATCTGTGCTAATTTCAGTCTCTGGTTTTATGCAGCACCCCAAGGCACCTTTCCCCATAAGCAAGCACTAGTTGGTTTTCTAAATTTGAGACCCTTTTCTATTTTGTAATTCAGTTCATGTGTAGTCAAGTTTACATTCCGTGTATTCGTGATATCTTATGATGTTTCTTTTTCTGTGTGACGTAGTTCACGTAGAATCACCGTACCTGCATCCACTCACTATGCCGCTATGGGCCTGATGACACAGATTTCATTGCTGAGTGATATTGCATTGTACGTACGTGCCACAAGTTCTTTATCCATTTTTTGCTTTCTGGGATATTTACCTGATACTGTAGACGAGCTTCTTGTGAACACAGCCGTCTCAAATATTGGGGTGGCTGTCTGTTTTTGATTTTAATTTCCGTAAGCTATAGGACCAAAAGTGGAAGTGCCATAGGCTGTGTTGCTTTGTTTCTTTCGTGTTTCAGGAAACACCATACACTTCTCCAGGGTGGCTGCTGGCAATTTACATCCTGCCAATCAGCATAACAAGGCTCCCTGTTCTCCATATCCTGTCCTACCTTTCTGGATTTTACACTTTTTTCAGATGGCCCTTTTGCCAGGGGGGCAGTGAGACTTCATTGTAGTGCAGATTTCATTTACAGGCTTGCTTGGTTGGCCAAAAAGGGCGTATGCGTTTTTTCCTGAATATATTCAGGAAAAAACGCATACGCCCTTTTTGGCCAAGTGCATCATTGTCGACGTTCTGCCTCTTTTCCTATGCTTTCAGGGCAATTCCAGTCTACCCCCTTCAATCGTTTTCCTGAAATTCTGCCCCGCTTTCAAGTCCCCTTCGCAGGCTTACTTCAATATATTTTTGGAGGAAAGCTGTCATTTATAACTCTGCAGGTTTGTGAATTACAGTGCCCCTGAGCTCCTTTCTTCAACTCGCTTTCTTGTGAGCTGGGCACAAAACCGCAGGATTGCTTCAGGCCCTAATCTGTTTCCAGCAGGGCACACTGAGCCTTTGTTTAATTCCTCTTCCTGGTGGGCAATGAGCGTTACATTTGCCCGTGCAGACACCTACAGCTAGTCTCTCATTGGTTCTCCCTATTCCTGTTCATTTTGCACAGAAATTGCAAGCTGTGCCAAAGAGGAGGTTAAAGGCACTGACTCTCCAAGCGGGGAGAGTGTTAGTAAAGCATCTGGAATGGTGAACCCGAGGACCAGGATACGAAAACTGAGATGCATTTTAAATCATTTCCCAATCACATGGTGGACGATACTCTTGGTTTCCCATGCATGTTTTAGCTGGAGGAAGAATCCCTTGAACCTGCAGAGTTGGGACCCATGGAATGGGTACCATGCAGCATGACTTCAAAGGGTCTGCATTTGCTCACCGAAACTCACCAATGCTATCAGCCTGAAGTGTCCAGCCTTATGTCTCAACCAGCTCTGGGTGTAGATGTGTTAAATCCCGGTTGCATCACATGCCCTGAGTGAATTATTTAAGAAGTGCTCTCTATTTCACTGTCTTTATGATTTTTTTTTGAAATTTATTTTGTTAATGGGATTTATCGGATTTTCACTGCTGCGTTTATGCCGCTGTACACACGCTTGATTCTCTTACGGAGACATATATATCCATGGGTTTTAAGATTCTTCCTAGTCAGGTATATTCCTAGGCGTTGAATATGTGGTGTTGGGTCCATTTCGTTGAGCAAGGAGTAGGTCTTGTCTATTACATATTGGGCTTATGGAAAGTTATCTGTGCTAATTTCAGTCTCTGGTTTATGAAGCACCCCAACGCACCTTTCCCCATAAGCAAGCACTAGTTGGTTTTCTAAATTTGAGACCCTGTTCTGTTTTGTAATTCAGTTCATGTGTAGTCAAGTTTACATTCCGTGTATTAGTGATATCTTATGATGTTTCTTTTTCTGTGTGACGTAGTTCACGTAGAATCACCGTACCTGCATCCACTCACTATGCCGCTACGGGCCTGATGACACAGATTTCATTGCTGAGTGATATTGCATTGTACGTACGTGCCACAACTTCTTTATCCATATTTTGCTTTCTGGGATATTTACCTGTTACTGTAGACGAGCTTCTTGTGAACACAGCCGTCCCAAATATTGGGGTGGCTGTCTGTTTTTGATTTTAATTTCCGAAAGCTATAGGACCATAAGTGGAAGTGCCATAGACTGTGTTGCTTTGTTTCTTATGTGTTTCAGGAAACACCATACACTTCTCCAGGCTGGCTGCTGGCAATTTACATCCTGCCAATCAGCATAACAAGGCTCCCTGTTCTCCATATCCTGTCCTACCTTTCTGGATTTTACACTTTTTTCAGATGGCCCTCTTGCCCGGGGGGCAGTGAGACTTCATTGTAGTGCAGATTTCCTTTACAGGCTTGCTTGGTTGGCCAAAAAGGGCGTATGCGTTTTTTCCTGAATATATTCAGGAAAAAACGCATACGCCCTTTTTGGCCAAGTGCATCATTGTCGACGTTCTGCCTCTTTTCCTATGCTTTCAGGGCAATTCCAGTCTACCCCCTGCAATCGTTTTCCTGAAATTCTGCCCCGCTTTCAAGTCCCCTTCGCAGGCTTACTTCAATATATTTTTGGAGGAAAGCTGTCATTTATAACTCTGCAGGTTTGTGAATTACAGTGCCCCTGAGCTCCTTATTTCAACTCGCTTTCTTGTGAGCTGGGCACAAAACCGCAGGATTGCTTCAGGCCCTAATCTGTTTCGGGCAGGGCATGCTGAGCCTTTGGTAAATTCCTCTTCCTGGTGGGAAATGAGCGTTACATTTGCCCGTGCAGACACCTACAGCTAGACTCTCATTGGTTCTCCCTATTCCTGTTCATCTTGCACAGAAATTGCAAGCTGTGCCAAACAGGAGGTTAAAGGCACTGACTCTCCAAGCAGGGAGACTGTTAGTAAATCATCTGGAATGGTGAACCCGAGGACCAGGATACGAAAACTGAGATGCATTTTAAATCATTTCCCCATAACACGGTGGACCATACTGTGGGTTTCACATGCATGTTTTAGCTGGAGGAAGAATCCCTTGAACCTGAAGAGTTGGGACCCATGGAATAGGTACCATACAGTATGACTTCAAAGGGTGTGCATTTGCTCACCGAAACTCACCAATGCTATCAGCCTGAAGTGTCCAGCCTTATGTCTCAACCAGCTCTGGGTGTAGATGTGGTCAATCCCGGTTGCATCACATGCCCTGAGTGAATTATTTAAGAATTGCTCTCTATTTCACTGTCTTTGTGTTTTGTTTTCGAAATTTATTTTGATAATGGGATTTATCGGATTTTCACTGCTGCCTTTCGGCCGCTGTACACACCCTTGATTCTCTTACGGAGACATATATATCCATGGGTTTTAAGATTCTTCCTAGTCAGGTATATTCCTAGGCGTTGAATATGTGGTGTTGGGTCCATTTCGTTGAGCAAGGAGTAGGTCTTGTCTATTACATATTGGGCTTATGGAAAGTTATCTGTGCTAATTTCAGTCTCTGGTTTTATGCAGCACCCCAAGGCACCTTTCCCCATAAGGAAGCACTAGTTGGTTTTCTAAATTTGAGACCCTTTTCTATTTTGTAATTCAGTTCATGTGTAGTCAAGTTTACATTCCGTGTATTCGTGATATCTTATGATGTTTCTTTTTCTGTGTGACGTAGTTCACGTAGAATCACCGTACCTGCATCCACTCACTATGCCGCTATGGGCCTGATGACACAGATTTCATTGCTGAGTGATATTGCATTGTACGTACGTGCCACAAGTTCTTTATCCATTTTTTGCTTTCTGGGATATTTACCTGATACTGTAGACGAGCTTCTTGTGAACACAGCCGTCTCAAATATTGGGGTGGCTGTCTGTTTTTGATTTTAATTTCCGTAAGCTATAGGACCATAAGTGGAAGTGCCATAGGCTGTGTTGCTTTGTTTCTTTCGTGTTTCAGGAAACACCATACACTTCTCCAGGGTGGCTGCTGGCAATTTACATCCTGCCAATCAGCATAACAAGGCTCCCTGTTCTCCATATCCTGTCCTACCTTTCTGGATTTTACACTTTTTTCAGATGGCCCTTTTGCCAGGGGTGCAGTGAGACTTCATTGTAGTGCAGATTTCATTTACAGGCTTGCTTGGTTGGCCAAAAAGGGCGTATGCGTTTTTTCCTGAATATATTCAGGAAAAAACGCATACGCCCTTTTTGGCCAAGTGCATCATTGTCGACGTTCTGCCTCTTTTCCTATGCTTTCAGGGCAATTCCAGTCTACCCCCTGCAATCGTTTTCCTGAAATTCTGCCCCGCTTTCAAGTCCCCTTCGCAGGCTTACTTCAATATATTTTTGGAGGAAAGCTGTCATTTATAACTCTGCAGGTTTGTGAATTACAGTGCCCCTGAGCTCCTTTCTTCAACTCGCTTTCTTGTGAGCTGGGCACAAAACCGCAGGATTGCTTCAGGCCCTAATCTGTTTCCAGCAGGGCACACTGAGCCTTTGTTTAATTCCTCTTCCTGGTGGGCAATGAGCGTTACATTTGCCCGTGCAGACACCTACAGCTAGTCTCTCATTGGTTCTCCCTATTCCTGTTCATTTTGCACAGAAATTGCAAGCTGTGCCAAAGAGGAGGTTAAAGGCACTGACTCTCCAAGCGGGGAGAGTGTTAGTAAAGCATCTGGAATGGTGAACCCGAGGACCAGGATACGAAAACTGAGATGCATTTTAAATCATTTCCCAATCACATGGTGGACGATACTCTTGGTTTCCCATGCATGTTTTAGCTGGAGGAAGAATCCCTTGAACCTGGAGAGTTGGGACCCATGGAATGGGTACCATGCAGTATGACTTCAAAGGGTCTGCATTTGCTCACCGAAACTCACCAATGCTATCAGCCTGAAGTGTCCAGCCTTATGTCTCAACCAGCTCTGGGTGTAGATGTGGTCAATCCCGGTTGCATCACATGCCCTGAGTGAATTATTTAAGAATTGCTCTCTATTTCACTGTCTTTATGATTTTTTTTTGAAATTTATTTTGATAATGGGATTTATCGGATTTTCACTGCTGCGTTTATGCCGCTGTACACACGCTTGATTCTCTTACGGAGACATATATATCCATGGGTTTTAAGATTCTTCCTAGTCAGGTATATTCCTAGGCGTTGAATATGTGGTGTTGGGTCCATTTCGTTGAGCAAGGAGTAGGTCTTGTCTATTACATATTTGGCTTATGGAAAGTTATCTGTGCTAATTTCAGTCTCTGGTTTTATGAAGCACCCCAACGCACCTTTCCCCATAAGCAAGCACTAGTTGGTTTTCTAAATTTGAGACCCTGTTCTGTTTTGTAATTCAGTTCATGTGTAGTCAAGTTTACATTCCGTGTATTAGTGATATCTTATGATGTTTCTTTTTCTGTGTGACGTAGTTCACGTAGAATCACCGTACCTGCATCCACTCACTATGCCGCTACGGGCCTGATGACACAGATTTCATTGCTGAGTGATATTGCATTGTACGTACGTGCCACAACTTCTTTATCCATATTTTGCTTTCTGGGATATTTACCTGTTACTGTAGACGAGCTTCTTGTGAACACAGCCGTCCCAAATATTGGGGTGGCTGTCTGTTTTTGATTTTAATTTCCGTAAGCTATAGGACCATAAGTGGAAGTGCCATAGACTGTGTTGCTTTGTTTCTTATGTGTTTCAGGAAACACCATACACTTCTCCAGGCTGGCTGCTGGCAATTTACATCCTGCCAATCAGCATAACAAGGCTCCCTGTTCTCCATATCCTGTCCTACCTTTCTGGATTTTACACTTTTTTCAGATGGCCCTCTTGCCCGGGGGGCAGTGAGACTTCATTGTAGTGCAGATTTCATTTACAGGCTTGCTTGGTTGGCCAAAAAGGGCGTATGCGTTTTTTCCTGAATATATTCAGGAAAAAACGCATACGCCCTTTTTGGCCAAGTGCATCATTGTCGACGTTCTGCCTCTTTTCCTATGCTTTCAGGGCAATTCCAGTCTACCCCCTGCAATCGTTTTCCTGAAATTCTGCCCCGCTTTCAAGTCCCCTTCGCAGGCTTACTTCAATATATTTTTGGAGGATAGCTGTCATTTATAACTCTGCAGGTTTGTGAATTACAGTGCCCCTGAGCTCCTTTCTTCAACTCGCTTTCTTGTGAACTGGGCACAAAACCGCAGGATTGCTTCAGGCCCTAATCTGTTTCGGGCAGGGCATGCTGAGCCTTTGGTAAATTCCTCTTCCTGGTGGGAAATGAGCGTTACATTTGCCCGTGCAGACACCTACAGCTAGTCTCTCATTGGTTCTCCCTATTCCTGTTCATCTTGCACAGAAATTGCAAGCTGTGCCAAACAGGAGGTTAAAGGCACTGACTCTCCAAGCAGGGAGACTGTTAGTAAATCATCTGGAATGGTGAACCCGAGGACCAGGATACGAAAACTGAGATGCATTTTAAATCATTTCCCCATAACACGGTGGACCATACTGTGAGTTTCACATGCATGTTTTAGCTGGAGGAAGAATCCCTTGAACCTGAAGAGTTGGGACCCATGGAATAGGTACCATACAGTATGACTTCAAAGGGTGTGCATTTGCTCACCTAAACTCACCAATGCTATCAGCCTGAAGTGTCCAGCCTTATGTCTCAACCAGCTCTGGGTGTAGATGTGGTCAATCCCGGTTGCATCACATGCCCTGAGTGAATTATTTAAGAATTGCTCTCTATTTCACTGTCTTTGTGTTTTGTTTTCGAAATTTATTTTGATAATGGGATTTATCGGATTTTCACTGCTGCCTTTCGGCCGCTGTACACACCCTTGATTCTCTTACGGAGACATATATATCCATGGGTTTTAAGATTCTTCCTAGTCAGGTATATTCCTAGGCGTTGAATATGTGGTGTTGGGTCCATTTCGTTGAGCAAGGAGTAGGTCTTGTCTATTACATATTGGGCTTATGGAAAGTTATCTGTGCTAATTTCAGTCTCTGGTTTTATGCAGCACCCCAAGGCACCTTTCCCCATAAGCAAGCACTAGTTGGTTTTCTAAATTTGAGACCCTTTTCTATTTTGTAATTCAGTTCATGTGTAGTCAAGTTTACATTCCGTGTATTCGTGATATCTTATGATGTTTCTTTTTCTGTGTGACGTAGTTCACGTAGAATCACCGTACCTGCATCCACTCACTATGCCGCTATGGGCCTGATGACACAGATTTCATTGCTGAGTGATATTGCATTGTACGTACGTGCCACAAGTTCTTTATCCATTTTTTGCTTTCTGGGATATTTACCTGATACTGTAGACGAGCTTCTTGTGAACACAGCCGTCTCAAATATTGGGGTGGCTGTCTGTTTTTGATTTTAATTTCCGTAAGCTATAGGACCATAAGTGGAAGTGCCATAGGCTGTGTTGCTTTGTTTCTTTCGTGTTTCAGGAAACACCATACACTTCTCCAGGGTGGCTGCTGGCAATTTACATCCTGCCAATCAGCATAACAAGGCTCCCTGTTCTCCATATCCTGTCCTACCTTTCTGGATTTTACACTTTTTTCAGATGGCCCTTTTGCCAGGGGGGCAGTGAGACTTCATTGTAGTGCAGATTTCATTTACAGGCTTGCTTGGTTGGCCAAAAAGGGCGTATGCGTTTTTTCCTGAATATATTCAGGAAAAAACGCATACGCCCTTTTTGGCCAAGTGCATCATTGTCGACGTTCTGCCTCTTTTCCTATGCTTTCAGGGCAATTCCAGTCTACCCCCTGCAATCGTTTTCCTGAAATTCTGCCCCGCTTTCAAGTCCCCTTCGCAGGCTTACTTCAATATATTTTTGGAGGAAAGCTGTCATTTATAACTCTGCAGGTTTGTGAATTACAGTGCCCCTGAGCTCCTTTCTTCAACTCGCTTTCTTGTGAGCTGGGCACAAAACCGCAGGATTGCTTCAGGCCCTAATCTCTTTCCAGCAGGGCACACTGAGCCTTTGTTTAATTCCTCTTCCTGGTGGGCAATGAGCGTTACATTTGCCCGTGCAGACACCTACAGCTAGTCTCTCATTGGTTCTCCCTATTCCTGTTCATTTTGCACAGAAATTGCAAGCTGTGCCAAAGAGGAGGTTAAAGGCACTGACTCTCCAAGCGGGGAGAGTGTTAGTAAAGCATCTGGAATGGTGAACCTGAGGACCAGGATACGAAAACTGAGATGCATTTTAAATCATTTCCCAATCACATGGTGGACGATACTCTTGGTTTCCCATGCATGTTTTAGCTGGAGGAAGAATCCCTTGAACCTGGAGAGTTGGGACCCATGGAATGGGTACCATGCAGTATGACTTCAAAGGGTCTACATTTGCTCACCGAAACTCACCAATGCTATCAGCCTGAAGTGTCCAGCCTTATGTCTCAACCAGCTCTGGGTGTAGATGTGTTAAATCCCGGTTGCATCACATGCCCTGAGTGAATTATTTAAGAATTGCTCTCTATTTCACTGTCTTTATGATTTTTTTTTGAAATTTATTTTGATAATGGGATTTATCGGATTTTCACTGCTGCGTTTATGCCGCTGTACACACGCTTGATTCTCTTACGGAGACATATATATCCATGGGTTTTAAGATTCTTCCTAGTCAGGTATATTCCTAGGCGTTGAATATGTGGTGTTGGGTCCATTTCGTTGAGCAAGGAGTAGGTCTTGTCTATTACATATTTGGCTTATGGAAAGTTATCTGTGCTAATTTCAGTCTGTGGTTTTATGAAGCACCCCAACGCACCTTTCCCCATAAGCAAGCACTAGTTGGTTTTCTAAATTTGAGACCCTGTTCTGTTTTGTAATTCAGTTCATGTGTAGTCAAGTTTACATTCCGTGTATTAGTGATATCTTATGATGTTTCTTTTTCTGTGTGACGTAGTTCACGTAGAATCACCGTACCTGCATCCACTCACTATGCCGCTACGGGCCTGATGACACAGATTTCATTGCTGAGTGATATTGCATTGTACGTACGTGCCACAACTTCTTTATCCATATTTTGCTTTCTGGGATATTTACCTGTTACTGTAGACGAGCTTCTTGTGAACACAGCCGTCCCAAATATTGGGGTGGCTGTCTGTTTTTGATTTTAATTTCCGTAAGCTATAGGACCATAAGTGGAAGTGCCATAGACTGTGTTGCTTTGTTTCTTATGTGTTTCAGGAAACACCATACACTTCTCCAGGCTGGCTGCTGGCAATTTACATCCTGCCAATCAGCATAACAAGGCTCCCTGTTCTCCATATCCTGTCCTACCTTTCTGGATTTTACACTTTTTTCAGATGGCCCTCTTGCCCGGGGGGCAGTGAGACTTCATTGTAGTGCAGATTTCATTTACAGGCTTGCTTGGTTGGCCAAAAAGGGCGTATGCGTTTTTTCCTGAATATATTCAGGAAAAAACGCATACGCCCTTTTTGGCCAAGTGCATCATTGTCGACGTTCTGCCTCTTTTCCTATGCTTTCAGGGCAATTCCAGTCTACCCCCTGCAATCGTTTTCCTGAAATTCTGCCCCGCTTTCAAGTCCCCTTCGCAGGCTTACTTCAATATATTTTTGGAGGATAGCTGTCATTTATAACTCTGCAGGTTTGTGAATTACAGTGCCCCTGAGCTCCTTTCTTCAACTCGCTTTCTTGTGAACTGGGCACAAAACCGCAGGATTGCTTCAGGCCCTAATCTGTTTCGGGCAGGGCATGCTGAGCCTTTGGTAAATTCCTCTTCCTGGTGGGAAATGAGCGTTACATTTGCCCGTGCAGACACCTACAGCTAGTCTCTCATTGGTTCTCCCTATTCCTGTTCATCTTGCACAGAAATTGCAAGCTGTGCCAAACAGGAGGTTAAAGGCACTGACTCTCCAAGCAGGGAGACTGTTAGTAAATCATCTGGAATGGTGAACCCGAGGACCAGGATACGAAAACTGAGATGCATTTTAAATCATTTCCCCATAACACGGTGGACCATACTGTGGGTTTCACATGCATGTTTTAGCTGGAGGAAGAATCCCTTGAACCTGAAGAGTTGGGACCCATGGAATAGGTACCATACAGTATGACTTCAAAGGGTGTGCATTTGCTCACCGAAACTCACCAATGCTATCAGCCTGAAGTGTCCAGCCTTATGTCTCAACCAGCTCTGGGTGTAGATGTGGTCAATCCCGGTTGCATCACATGCCCTGAGTGAATTATTTAAGAATTGCTCTCTATTTCACTGTCTTTGTGTTTTGTTTTCGAAATTTATTTTGATAATGGGATTTATCGGATTTTCACTGCTGCCTTTCGGCCGCTGTACACACCCTTGATTCTCTTACGGAGACATATATATCCATGGGTTTTAAGATTCTTCCTAGTCAGGTATATTCCTAGGCGTTGAATATGTGGTGTTGGGTCCATTTCGTTGAGCAAGGAGTAGGTCTTGTCTATTACATATTGGGCTTATGGAAAGTTATCTGTGCTAATTTCAGTCTCTGGTTTTATGCAGCACCCCAAGGCACCTTTCCCCATAAGCAAGCACTAGTTGGTTTTCTAAATTTGAGACCCTTTTCTATTTTGTAATTCAGTTCATGTGTCGTCAAGTTTACATTCCGTGTATTCGTGATATCTTATGATGTTTCTTTTTCTGTGTGACGTAGTTCACGTAGAATCACCGTACCTGCATCCACTCACTATGCCGCTATGGGCCTGATGACACAGATTTCATTGCTGAGTGATATTGCATTGTACGTACGTGCCACAAGTTCTTTATCCATTTTTTGCTTTCTGGGATATTTACCTGATACTGTAGACGAGCTTCTTGTGAACACAGCCGTCTCAAATATTGGGGTGGCTGTCTGTTTTTGATTTTAATTTCCGTAAGCTATAGGACCATAAGTGGAAGTGCCATAGGCTGTGTTGCTTTGTTTCTTTCGTGTTTCAGGAAACACCATACACTTCTCCAGGGTGGCTGCTGGCAATTTACATCCTGCCAATCAGCATAACAAGGCTCCCTGTTCTCCATATCCTGTCCTACCTTTCTGGATTTTACACTTTTTTCAGATGGCCCTTTTGCTAGGGGGGCAGTGAGACTTCATTGTAGTGCAGATTTCATTTACAGGCTTGCTTGGTTGGCCAAAAAGGGCGTATGCGTTTTTTCCTGAATATATTCAGGAAAAAACGCATACGCCCTTTTTGGCCAAGTGCATCATTGTCGACGTTCTGCCTCTTTTCCTATGCTTTCAGGGCAATTCCAGTCTACCCCCTGCAATCGTTTTCCTGAAATTCTGCCCCGCTTTCAAGTCCCCTTCGCAGGCTTACTTCAATATATTTTTGGAGGAAAGCTGTCATTTATAACTCTGCAGGTTTGTGAATTACAGTGCCCCTGAGCTCCTTTCTTCAACTCGCTTTCTTGTGAGCTGGGCACAAAACCGCAGGATTGCTTCAGGCCCTAATCTGTTTCGGGCAGGGCATGCTGAGCCTTTGGTAAATTCCTCTTCCTGGTGGGAAATGAGCGTTACATTTGCCCGTGCAGACACCTACAGCTAGTCTCTCATTGGTTCTCCCTATTCCTGTTCATCTTGCACAGAAATTGCAAGCTGTGCCAAACAGGAGGTTAAAGGCACTGACTCTCCAAGCAGGGAGACTGTTAGTAAATCATCTGGAATGGTGAACCCGAGGACCAGGATACGAAAACTGAGATGCATTTTAAATCATTTCCCCATAACACGGTGGACCATACTGTGGGTTTCACATGCATGTTTTAGCTGGAGGAAGAATCCCTTGAACCTGAAGAGTTGGGACCCATGGAATAGGTACCATACAGTATGACTTCAAAGGGTGTGCATTTGCTCACCTAAACTCACCAATGCTATCAGCCTGAAGTGTCCAGCCTTATGTCTCAACCAGCTCTGGGTGTAGATGTGGTCAATCCCGGTTGCATCACATGCCCTGAGTGAATTATTTAAGAATTGCTCTCTATTTCACTGTCTTTGTGTTTTGTTTTCGAAATTTATTTTGATAATGGGATTTATCGGATTTTCACTGCTGCCTTTCGGCCGCTGTACACACCCTTGATTCTCTTACGGAGACATATATATCCATGGGTTTTAAGTTTCTTCCTAGTCAGGTATATTCCTAGGCGTTGAATATGTGGTGTTGGGTCCATTTCGTTGAGCAAGGAGTAGGTCTTGTCTATTACATATTGGGCTTATGGAAAGTTATCTGTGCTAATTTCAGTCTCTGGTTTTATGCAGCACCCCAAGGCACCTTTCCCCATAAGCAAGCACTAGTTGGTTTTCTAAATTTGAGACCCTTTTCTATTTTGTAATTCAGTTCATGTGTAGTCAAGTTTACATTCCGTGTATTCGTGATATCTTATGATGTTTCTTTTTCTGTGTGACGTAGTTCACGTAGAATCACCGTACCTGCATCCACTCACTATGCCACTATGGGCCTGATGACACAGATTTCATTGCTGAGTGATATTGCATTGTACGTACGTGCCACAAGTTCTTTATCCATTTTTTGCTTTCTGGGATATTTACCTGATACTGTAGACGAGCTTCTTGTGAACACAGCCGTCTCAAATATTGGGGTGGCTGTCTGTTTTTGATTTTAATTTCCGTAAGCTATAGGACCATAAGTGGAAGTGCCATAGGCTGTGTTGCTTTGTTTCTTTCGTGTTTCAGGAAACACCATACACTTCTCCAGGGTGGCTGCTGGCAATTTACATCCTGCCAATCAGCATAACAAGGCTCCCTGTTCTCCATATCCTGTCCTACCTTTCTGGATTTTACACTTTTTTCAGATGGCCCTTTTGCCAGGGGGGCAGTGAGACTTCATTGTAGTGCAGATTTCATTTACAGGCTTGCTTGGTTGGCCAAAAAGGGCGTATGCGTTTTTTCCTGAATATATTCAGGAAAAAACGCATACGCCCTTTTTGGCCAAGTGCATCATTGTCGACGTTCTGCCTCTTTTCCTATGCTTTCAGGGCAATTCCAGTCTACCCCCTGCAATCGTTTTCCTGAAATTCTGCCCCGCTTTCAAGTCCCCTTCGCAGGCTTACTTCAATATATTTTTGGAGGAAAGCTGTCATTTATAACTCTGCAGGTTTGTGAATTACAGTGCCCCTGAGCTCCTTTCTTCAACTCGCTTTCTTGTGAGCTGGGCACAAAACCGCAGGATTGCTTCAGGCCCTAATCTCTTTCCGGCAGGGCACGCTGAGCCTTTGTTTAATTCCTCTTCCTGGTGGGCAATGTGCGTTACATTTGCCCGTGCAGACACCTACAGCTAGTCTCTCATTGGTTCTCCCTATTCCTGTTCATTTTGCACAGAAATTGCAAGCTGTGCCAAAGAGGAGGTTAAAGGCACTGACTCTCCAAGCGGGGAGAGTGTTAGTAAAGCATCTGGAATGGTGAACCCGAGGACCAGGATACGAAAACTGAGATGCATTTTAAATCATTTCCCAATCACATGGTGGACGATACTCTTGGTTTCCCATGCATGTTTTAGCTGGAGGAAGAATCCCTTGAACCTGGAGAGTTGGGACCCATGGAATGGGTACCATGCAGTATGACTTCAAAGGGTCTGCATTTGCTCACCGAAACTCACCAATGATATCAGCCTGAAGTGTCCAGCCTTATGTCTCAACCAGCTCTGCGTGTAGATGTGTTAAATCCCGGTTGCATCACATGCCCTGAGTGAATTATTTAAGAATTGCTCTCTATTTCACTGTCTTTATGATTTTTTTTTGAAATTTATTTTGATAATGGGATTTATCGGATTTTCACTGCTGCGTTTATGCCGCTGTACACACGCTTGATTCTCTTACGGAGACATATATATCCTTGGGTTTTAAGATTCTTCCTAGTCAGGTATATTCCTAGGCGTTGAATATGTGGTGTTGGGTCCATTTCGTTGAGCAAGGAGTAGGTCTTGTCTATTACATATTTGGCTTATGGAAAGTTATCTGTGCTAATTTCAGTCTCTGGTTTTATGAAGCACCCCAACGCACCTTTCCCCATAAGCAAGCACTAGTTGGTTTTCTAAATTTGAGACCCTGTTCTGTTTTGTAATTCAGTTCATGTGTAGTCAAGTTTACATTCCGTGTATTAGTGATATCTTATGATGTTTCTTTTTCTGTGTGACGTAGTTCACGTAGAATCACCGTACCTGCATCCACTCACTATGCCGCTACGGGCCTGATGACACAGATTTCATTGCTGAGTGATATTGCATTGTACGTACGTGCCACAACTTCTTTATCCATATTTTGCTTTCTGGGATATTTACCTGTTACTGTAGACGAGCTTCTTGTGAACACAGCCGTCCCAAATATTGGGGTGGCTGTCTGTTTTTGATTTTAATTTCCGTAAGCTATAGGACCATAAGTGGAAGTGCCATAGACTGTGTTGCTTTGTTTCTTATGTGTTTCAGGAAACACCATACACTTCTCCAGGCTGGCTGCTGGCAATTTACATCCTGCCAATCAGCATAACAAGGCTCTCTGTTCTCCATATCCTGTCCTACCTTTCTGGATTTTACACTTTTTTCAGATGGCCCTCTTGCCCGGGGGGCAGTGAGACTTCATTGTAGTGCAGATTTCATTTACAGGCTTGCTTGGTTGGCCAAAAAGGGCGTATGCGTTTTTTCCTGAATATATTCAGGAAAAAACGCATACGCCCTTTTTGGCCAAGTGCATCATTGTCGACGTTCTGCCTCTTTTCCTATGCTTTCAGGGCAATTCCAGTCTACCCCCTGCAATCGTTTTCCTGAAATTCTGCCCCGCTTTCAAGTCCCCTTCGCAGGCTTACTTCAATATATTTTTGGAGGATAGCTGTCATTTATAACTCTGCAGGTTTGTGAATTACAGTGCCCCTGAGCTCCTTTCTTCAACTCGCTTTCTTGTGAACTGGGCACAAAACCGCAGGATTGCTTCAGGCCCTAATCTGTTTCGGGCAGGGCATGCTGAGCCTTTGGTAAATTCCTCTTCCTGGTGGGAAATGAGCGTTACATTTGCCCGTGCAGACACCTACAGCTAGTCTCTCATTGGTTCTCCCTATTCCTGTTCATCTTGCACAGAAATTGCAAGCTGTGCCAAACAGGAGGTTAAAGGCACTGACTCTCCAAGCAGGGAGACTGTTAGTAAATCATCTGGAATGGTGATCCCGAGGACCAGGATACGAAAACTGAGATGCATTTTAAATCATTTCCCCATAACACGGTGGACCATACTGTGGGTTTCACATGCATGTTTTAGCTGGAGGAAGAATCCCTTGAACCTGAAGAGTTGGGACCCATGGAATAGGTACCATACAGTATGACTTCAAAGGGTGTGCATTTGCTCACCTAAACTCACCAATGCTATCAGCCTGAAGTGTCCAGCCTTATGTCTCAACCAGCTCTGGGTGTAGATGTGGTCAATCCCGGTTGCATCACATGCCCTGAGTGAATTATTTAAGAATTGCTCTCTATTTCACTGTCTTTGTGTTTTGTTTTCGAAATTTATTTTGATAATGGGATTTATCGGATTTTCACTGCTGCCTTTCGGCCGCTGTACACACCCTTGATTCTCTTACGGAGACATATATATCCATGGGTTTTAAGATTCTTCCTAGTCAGGTATATTCCTAGGCGTTGAATATGTGGTGTTGGGTCCATTTCGTTGAGCAAGGAGTAGGTCTTGTCTATTACATATTGGGCTTATGGAAAGTTATCTGTGCTAATTTCAGTCTCTTGTTTTATGCAGCACCCCAAGGCACCTTTCCCCATAAGCAAGCACTAGTTGGTTTTCTAAATTTGAGGCCCTGTTCTGTTTTGTAATTCAGTTCATGTGTAGTCAAGTTTACATTCCGTGTATTCGTGATATCTTATGATGTTTCTTTTTCTGTGTGACGTAGTTCACGTAGAATCACCGTACCTGCATCCACTCACTATGCCGCTATGGGCCTGATGACACAGATTTCATTGCTGAGTGATATTGCATTGTACGTACGTGCCACAAGTTCTTTATCCATTTTTTGCTTTCTGGGATATTTACCTGATACTGTAGACGAGCTTCTTGTGAACACAGCCGTCTCAAATATTGGGGTGGCTGTCTGTTTTTGATTTTAATTTCCGTAAGCTATAGGACCATAAGTGGAAGTGCCATAGGCTGTGTTGCTTTGTTTCTTTCGTGTTTCAGGAAACACCATACACTTCTCCAGGGTGGCTGCTGGCAATTTACATCCTGCCAATCAGCATAACAAGGCTCCCTGTTCTCCATATCCTGTCCTACCTTTCTGGATTTTACACTTTTTTCAGATGGCCCTTTTGCCAGGGGGGCAGTGAGACTTCATTGTAGTGCAGATTTCATTTACAGGCTTGCTTGGTTGGCCAAAAAGGGCGTATGCGTTTTTTCCTGAATATATTCAGGAAAAAACGCATACGCCCTTTTTGGCCAAGTGCATCATTGTCGACGTTCTGCCTCTTTTCCTATGCTTTCAGGGCAATTCCAGTCTACCCCCTGCAATCGTTTTCCTGAAATTCTGCCCCGCTTTCAAGTCCCCTTCGCAGGCTTACTTCAATATATTTTTGGAGGAAAGCTGTCATTTATAACTCTGCAGGTTTGTGAATTACAGTGCCCCTGAGCTCCTTTCTTCAACTCGCTTTCTTGTGAGCTGGGCACAAAACCGCAGGATTGCTTCAGGCCCTAATCTGTTTCCAGCAGGGCACACTGAGCCTTTGTTTAATTCCTCTTCCTGGTGGGCAATGAGCGTTACATTTGCCTGTGCAGACACCTACAGCTAGTCTCTCATTGGTTCTCCCTATTCCTGTTCATTTTGCACAGAAATTGCAAGCTGTGCCAAAGAGGAGGTTAAAGGCACTGACTCTCCAAGCGGGGAGAGTGTTAGTAAAGCATCTGGAATGGTGAACCCGAGGACCAGGATACGAAAACTGAGATGCATTTTAAATCATTTCCCAATCACATGGTGGACGATACTCTTGGTTTCCCATGCATGTTTTAGCTGGAGGAAGAATCCCTTGAACCTGGAGAGTTGGGACCCATGGAATGGGTACCATGCAGTATGACTTCAAAGGGTCTGCATTTGCTCACCGAAACTCACCAATGCTATCAGCCTGAAGTGTCCAGCCTTATGTCTCAACCAGCTCTGGGTGTAGATGTGTTAAATCCCGGTTGCATCACATGCCCTGAGTGAATTATTTAAGAATTGCTCTCTATTTCACTGTCTTTATGATTTTTTTTTGAAATTTATTTTGATAATGGGATTTATCGGATTTTCACTGCTGCGTTTATGCCGCTGTACACACGCTTGATTCTCTTACGGAGACATATATATCCATGGGTTTTAAGATTCTTCCTAGTCAGGTATATTCCTAGGCGTTGAATATGTGGTGTTGGGTCCATTTCGTTGAGCAAGGAGTAGGTCTTGTCTATTACATATTTGGCTTATGGAAAGTTATCTGTGCTAATTTCAGTCTCTGGTTTTATGAAGCACCCCAACGCACCTTTCCCCATAAGCAAGCACTAGTTGGTTTTCTAAATTTGAGACCCTGTTCTGTTTTGTAATTCAGTTCATGTGTAGTCAAGTTTACATTCCGTGTATTAGTGATATCTTATGATGTTTCTTTTTCTGTGTGACGTAGTTCACGTAGAATCACCGTACCTGCATCCACTCACTATGCCGCTACGGGCCTGATGACACAGATTTCATTGCTGAGTGATATTGCATTGTACGTACGTGCCACAACTTCTTTATCCATATTTTGCTTTCTGGGATATTTACCTGTTACTGTAGACGAGCTTCTTGTGAACACAGCCGTCCCAAATATTGGGGTGGCTGTCTGTTTTTGATTTTAATTTCCGTAAGCTATAGGACCATAAGTGGAAGTGCCATAGACTGTGTTGCTTTGTTTCTTATGTGTTTCAGGAAACACCATACACTTCTCCAGGCTGGCTGCTGGCAATTTACATCCTGCCAATCAGCATAACAAGGCTCCCTGTTCTCCATATCCTGTCCTACCTTTCTGGATTTTACACTTTTTTCAGATGGCCCTCTTGCCCGGGGGGCAGTGAGACTTCATTGTAGTGCAGATTTCCTTTACAGGCTTGCTTGGTTGGCCAAAAAGGGCGTATGCGTTTTTTCCTGAATATATTCAGGAAAAAACGCATACGCCCTTTTTGGCCAAGTGCATCATTGTCGACGTTCTGCCTCTTTTCCTATGCTTTCAGGGCAATTCCAGTCTACCCCCTGCAATCGTTTTCCTGAAATTCTGCCCCTCTTTCAAGTCCCCTTCGCAGGCTTACTTCAATATATTTTTGGAGGATAGCTGTCATTTATAACTCTGCAGGTTTGTGAATTACAGTGCCCCTGAGCTCCTTTCTTCAACTCGCTTTCTTGTGAACTGGGCACAAAACCGCAGGATTGCTTCAGGCCCTAATCTGTTTCGGGCAGGGCATGCTGAGCCTTTGGTAAATTCCTCTTCCTGGTGGGAAATCAGCGTTACATTTGCCTGTGCAGACACCTACAGCTAGTCTCTCATTGGTTCTCCCTATTCCTGTTCATCTTGCACAGAAATTGCAAGCTGTGCCAAACAGGAGGTTAAAGGCACTGACTCTCCAAGCAGGGAGACTGTTAGTAAATCATCTGGAATGGTGATCCCGAGGACCAGGATACGAAAACTGAAATGCATTTTAAATCATTTCCCCATAACACGGTGGACCATACTGTGGGTTTCACATGCATGTTTTAGCTGGAGGAAGAATCCCTTGAACCTGAAGAGTTGGGACCCATGGAATAGGTACCATACAGTATGACTTCAAAGGGTGTGCATTTGCTCACCTAAACTCACCAATGCTATCAGCCTGAAGTGTCCAGCCTTATGTCTCAACCAGCTCTGGGTGTAGATGTGGTCAATCCCGGTTGCATCACATGCCCTGAGTGAATTATTTAAGAATTGCTCTCTATTTCACTGTCTTTGTGTTTTGTTTTCGAAATTTATTTTGATAATGGGATTTATCGGATTTTCACTGCTGCCTTTCGGCCGCTGTACACACCCTTGATTCTCTTAAGGAGACATATATATCCATGGGTTTTAAGATTCTTCCTAGTCAGGTATATTCCTAGGCGTTGAATATGTGGTGTTGGGTCCATTTCGTTGAGCAAGGAGTAGGTCTTGTCTATTACATATTGGGCTTATGGAAAGTTATCTGTGCTAATTTCAGTCTCTGGTTTTATGCAGCACCCCAAGGCACCTTTCCCCATAAGCAAGCACTAGTTGGTTTTCTAAATTTGAGGCCCTGTTCTGTTTTGAAATTCAGTTCATGTGTAGTCAAGTTTACATTCCGTGTATTCGTGATATCTTATGATGTTTCTTTTTCTGTGTGACGTAGTTCACGTAGAATCACCGTACCTGCATCCACTCACTATGCCGCTATGGGCCTGATGACACAGATTTCATTGCTGAGTGATATTGCATTGTACATACGTGCCACAAGTTCTTTATCCATTTTTTGCTTTCTGGGATATTTACCTGATACTGTAGACGAGCTTCTTGTGAACACAGCCGTCTCAAATATTGGGGTGGCTGTCTGTTTTTGATTTTAATTTCCGTAAGCTATAGGACCATAAGTGGAAGTGCCATAGGCTGTGTTGCTTTGTTTCTTTCGTGTTTCAGGAAACACCATACACTTCTCCAGGGTGGCTGCTGGCAATTTACATCCTGCCAATCAGCATAACAAGGCTCCCTGTTCTCCATATCCTGTCCTACCTTTCTGGATTTTACACTTTTTTCAGATGGCCCTTTTGCCAGGGGGGCAGTGAGACTTCATTGTAGTGCAGATTTCATTTACAGGCTTGCTTGGTTGGCCAAAAAGGGCGTATGCGTTTTTTCCTGAATATATTCAGGAAAAAACGCATACGCCCTTTTTGGCCAAGTGCATCATTGTCGACGTTCTGCCTCTTTTCCTATGCTTTCAGGGCAATTCCAGTCTACCCCCTGCAATCGTTTTCCTGAAATTCTGCCCCGCTTTCAAGTCCCCTTCGCAGGCTTACTTCAATATATTTTTGGAGGAAAGCTGTCATTTATAACTCTGCAGGTTTGTGAATTACAGTGCCCCTGAGCTCCTTTCTTCAACTCGCTTTCTTGTGAGCTGGGCACAAAACCGCAGGATTGCTTCAGGCCCTAATCTGTTTCCAGCAGGGCACACTGAGCCTTTGTTTAATTCCTCTTCCTGGTGGGCAATGAGCGTTACATTTGCCCGTGCAGACACCTACAGCTAGTCTCTCATTGGTTCTCCCTATTCCTGTTCATTTTGCACAGAAATTGCAAGCTGTGCCAAAGAGGAGGTTAAAGGCACTGACTCTCCAAGCGGGGAGAGTGTTAGTAAAGCATCTGGAATGGTGAACCCGAGGACCAGGATACGAAAACTGAGATGCATTTTAAATCATTTCCCAATCACATGGTGGACGATACTCTTGGTTTCCCATGCATGTTTTAGCTGGAGGAAGAATCCCTTGAACCTGGAGAGTTGGGACCCATGGAATGGGTACCATGCAGTATGACTTCAAAGGGTCTGCATTTGCTCACCGAAACTCACCAATGCTATCAGCCTGAAGTGTCCAGCCTTATGTCTCAACCAGCTCTGGGTGTAGATGTGTTAAATCCCGGTTGCATCACATGCCCTGAGTGAATTATTTAAGAATTGCTCTCTATTTCACTGTCTTTATGATTTTTTTTTGAAATTTATTTTGATAATGGGATTTATCGGATTTTCACTGCTGCGTTTATGCCGCTGTACACACGCTTGATTCTCTTACGGAGACATATATATCCATGGGTTTTAAGATTCTTCCTAGTCAGGTATATTCCTAGGCGTTGAATATGTGGTGTTGGGTCCATTTCGTTGAGCAAGGAGTAGGTCTTGTCTATTACATATTTGGCTTATGGAAAGTTATCTGTGCTAATTTCAGTCTCTGGTTTTATGAAGCACCCCAACGCACCTTTCCCCATAAGCAAGCACTAGTTGGTTTTCTAAATTTGAGACCCTGTTCTGTTTTGTAATTCAGTTCATGTGTAGTCAAGTTTACATTCCGTGTATTAGTGATATCTTATGATGTTTCTTTTTCTGTGTGACGTAGTTCACGTAGAATCACCGTACCTGCATCCACTCACTATGCCGCTACGGGCCTGATGACACAGATTTCATTGCTGAGTGATATTGCATTGTACGTACGTGCCACAACTTCTTTATCCATATTTTGCTTTCTGGGATATTTACCTGTTACTGTAGACGAGCTTCTTGTGAACACAGCCGTCCCAAATATTGGGGTGGCTGTCTGTTTTTGATTTTAATTTCCGTAAGCTATAGGACCATAAGTGGAAGTGCCATAGACTGTGTTGCTTTGTTTCTTATGTGTTTCAGGAAACACCATACACTTCTCCAGGGTGGCTGCTGGCAATTTACATCCTGCCAATCAGCATAACAAGGCTCCCTGTTCTCCATATCCTGTCCTACCTTTCTGGATTTTACACTTTTTTCAGATGGCCCTCTTGCCCGGGGGGCAGTGAGACTTCATTGTAGTGCAGATTTCCTTTACAGGCTTGCTTGGTTGGCCAAAAAGGGCGTATGCGTTTTTTCCTGAATATATTCAGGAAAAAACGCATACGCCCTTTTTGGCCAAGTGCATCATTGTCGACGTTCTGCCTCTTTTCCTATGCTTTCAGGGCAATTCCAGTCTACCCCCTGCAATCGTTTTCCTGAAATTCTGCCCCTCTTTCAAGTCCCCTTCGCAGGCTTACTTCAATATATTTTTGGAGGATAGCTGTCATTTATAACTCTGCAGGTTTGTGAATTACAGTGCCCCTGAGCTCCTTTCTTCAACTCGCTTTCTTGTGAACTGGGCACAAAACCGCAGGATTGCTTCAGGCCCTAATCTGTTTCGGGCAGGGCATGCTGAGCCTTTGGTAAATTCCTCTTCCTGGTGGGAAATGAGCGTTACATTTGCCCGTGCAGACACCTACAGCTAGTCTCTCATTGGTTCTCCCTATTCCTGTTCATCTTGCACAGAAATTGCAAGCTGTGCCAAACAGGAGGTTAAAGGCACTGACTCTCCAAGCAGGGAGACTGTTAGTAAATCATCTGGAATGGTGATCCCGAGGACCAGGATACGAAAACTGAAATGCATTTTAAATCATTTCCCCATAACACGGTGGACCATACTGTGGGTTTCACATGCATGTTTTAGCTGGAGGAAGAATCCCTTGAACCTGAAGAGTTGGGACCCATGGAATAGGTACCATACAGTATGACTTCAAAGGGTGTGCATTTGCTCACCTAAACTCACCAATGCTATCAGCCTGAAGTGTCCAGCCTTATGTCTCAACCAGCTCTGGGTGTAGATGTGGTCAATCCCGGTTGCATCACATGCCCTGAGTGAATTATTTAAGAATTGCTCTCTATTTCACTGTCTTTGTGTTTTGTTTTCGAAATTTATTTTGATAATGGGATTTATCGGATTTTCACTGCTGCCTTTCGGCCGCTGTACACACCCTTGATTCTCTTAAAGAGACATATATATCCATGGGTTTTAAGATTCTTCCTAGTCAGGTATATTCCTAGGCGTTGAATATGTGGTGTTGGGTCCATTTCGTTGAGCAAGGAGTAGGTCTTGTCTATTACATATTGGGCTTATGGAAAGTTATCTGTGCTAATTTCAGTCTCTGGTTTTATGCAGCACCCCAAGGCACCTTTCCCCATAAGCAAGCACTAGTTGGTTTTCTAAATTTGAGGCCCTGTTCTGTTTTGTAATTCAGTTCATGTGTAGTCAAGTTTACATTCCGTGTATTAGTGATATCTTATGATGTTTCTTTTTCTGTGTGACGTAGTTCACGTAGAATCACCGTACCTGCATCCACTCACTATGCCGCTATGGGCCTGATGACACAGATTTCATTGCTGAGTGATATTGCATTGTACGTACGTGCCACAAGTTCTTTATCCATTTTTTGCTTTCTGGGATATTTACCTGATACTGTAGACGAGCTTCTTGTGAACACAGCCGTCTCAAATATTGGGGTGGCTGTCTGTTTTTGATTTTAATTTCTGTAAGCTATAGGACCATAAGTGGAAGTGCCATAGGCTGTGTTGCTTTGTTTCTTTCGTGTTTCAGGAAACACCATACACTTCTCCAGGGTGGCTGCTGGCAATTTACATCCTGCCAATCAGCATAACAAGGCTCCCTGTTCTCCATATCCTGTCCTACCTTTCTGGATTTTACACTTTTTTCAGATTGCCCTTTTGCCAGGGGGGCAGTGAGACTTCATTGTAGTGCAGATTTCATTTACAGGCTTGCTTGGTTGGCCAAAAAGGGCGTATGCGTTTTTTCCTGAATATATTCAGGAAAAAACGCATACGCCCTTTTTGGCCAAGTGCATCATTGTCGACGTTCTGCCTCTTTTCCTATGCTTTCAGGGCAATTCCAGTCTACCCCCTGCAATCGTTTTCCTGAAATTCTGCCCCGCTTTCAAGTCCCCTTCGCAGGCTTACTTCAATATATTTTTGGAGGAAAGCTGTCATTTATAACTCTGCAGGTTTGTGAATTACAGTGCCCCTGAGCTCCTTTCTTCAACTCGCTTTCTTGTGAGCTGGGCACAAAACCGCAGGATTGCTTCAGGCCCTAATCTGTTTCCAGCAGGGCACACTGAGCCTTTGTTTAATTCCTCTTCCTGGTGGGCAATGAGCGTTACATTTGCCCGTGCAGACACCTACAGCTAGTCTCTCATTGGTTCTCCCTATTCCTGTTCATTTTGCACAGAAATTGCAAGCTGTGCCAAAGAGGAGGTTAAAGGCACTGACTCTCCAAGCGGGGAGAGTGTTAGTAAAGCATCTGGAATGGTGAACCCGAGGACCAGGATACGAAAACTGAGATGCATTTTAAATCATTTCCCAATCACATGGTGGACGATACTCTTGGTTTCCCATGCATGTTTTAGCTGGAGGAAGAATCCCTTGAACCTGCAGAGTTGGGACCCATGGAATGGGTACCATGCAGTATGACTTCAAAGGGTCTGCATTTGCTCACCGAAACTCACCAATGCTATCAGCCTGAAGTGTCCAGCCTTATGTCTCAACCAGCTCTGGGTGTAGATGTGTTAAATCCCGGTTGCATCACATGCCCTGAGTGAATTATTTAAGAATTGCTCTCTATTTCACTGTCTTTATGATTTTTTTTTGAAATTTATTTTGATAATGGGATTTATCGGATTTTCACTGCTGCGTTTATGCCGCTGTACACACGCTTGATTCTCTTACGGAGACATATATATCCATGGGTTTTAAGATTCTTCCTAGTCAGGTATATTCCTAGGCGTTGAATATGTGGTGTTGGGTCCATTTCGTTGAGCAAGGAGTAGGTCTTGTCTATTACATATTTGGCTTATGGAAAGTTATCTGTGCTAATTTCAGTCTCTGGTTTTATGAAGCACCCCAACGCACCTTTCCCCATAAGCAAGCACTAGTTGGTTTTCTAAATTTGAGACCCTGTTCTGTTTTGTAATTCAGTTCATGTGTAGTCAAGTTTACATTCCGTGTATTAGTGATATCTTATGATGTTTCTTTTTCTGTGTGACGTAGTTCACGTAGAATCACCGTACCTGCATCCACTCACTATGCCGCTACGGGCCTGATGACACAGATTTCATTGCTGAGTGATATTGCATTGTACGTACGTGCCACAACTTCTTTATCCATATTTTGCTTTCTGGGATATTTACCTGTTACTGTAGACGAGCTTCTTGTGAACACAGCCGTCCCAAATATTGGGGTGGCTGTCTGTTTTTGATTTTAATTTCCGTAAGCTATAGGACCATAAGTGGAAGTGCCATAGACTGTGTTGCTTTGTTTCTTATGTGTTTCAGGAAACACCATACACTTCTCCAGGGTGGCTGCTGGCAATTTACATCCTGCCAATCAGCATAACAAGGCTCCCTGTTCTCCATATCCTGTCCTACCTTTCTGGATTTTACACTTTTTTCAGATGGCCCTCTTGCCCGGGGGGCAGTGAGACTTCATTGTAGTGCAGATTTCCTTTACAGGCTTGCTTGGTTGGCCAAAAAGGGCGTATGCGTTTTTTCCTGAATATATTCAGGAAAAAACGCATACGCCCTTTTTGGCCAAGTGCATCATTGTCGACGTTCTGCCTCTTTTCCTATGCTTTCAGGGCAATTCCAGTCTACCCCCTGCAATCGTTTTCCTGAAATTCTGCCCCTCTTTCAAGTCCCCTTCGCAGGCTTACTTCAATATATTTTTGGAGGATAGCTGTCATTTATAACTCTGCAGGTTTGTGAATTACAGTGCCCCTGAGCTCCTTTCTTCAACTCGCTTTCTTGTGAACTGGGCACAAAACCGCAGGATTGCTTCAGGCCCTAATCTGTTTCGGGCAGGGCATGCTGAGCCTTTGGTAAATTCCTCTTCCTGGTGGGAAATGAGCGTTACATTTGCCCGTGCAGACACCTACAGCTAGTCTCTCATTGGTTCTCCCTATTCCTGTTCATCTTGCACAGAAATTGCAAGCTGTGCCAAACAGGAGGTTAAAGGCACTGACTCTCCAAGCAGGGAGACTGTTAGTAAATCATCTGGAATGGTGATCCCGAGGACCAGGATACGAAAACTGAAATGCATTTTAAATCATTTCCCCATAACACGGTGGACCATACTGTGGGTTTCACATGCATGTTTTAGCTGGAGGAAGAATCCCTTGAACCTGAAGAGTTGGGACCCATGGAATAGGTACCATACAGTATGACTTCAAAGGGTGTGCATTTGCTCACCTAAACTCACCAATGCTATCAGCCTGAAGTGTCCAGCCTTATGTCTCAACCAGCTCTGGGTGTAGATGTGGTCAATCCCGGTTGCATCACATGCCCTGAGTGAATTATTTAAGAATTGCTCTCTATTTCACTGTCTTTGTGTTTTGTTTTCGAAATTTATTTTGATAATGGGATTTATCGGATTTTCACTGCTGCCTTTCGGCCGCTGTACACACCCTTGATTCTCTTAAGGAGACATATATATCCATGGGTTTTAAGATTCTTCCTAGTCAGGTATATTCCTAGGCGTTGAATATGTGGTGTTGGGTCCATTTCGTTGAGCAAGGAGTAGGTCTTGTCTATTACATATTGGGCTTATGGAAAGTTATCTGTGCTAATTTCAGTCTCTGGTTTTATGCAGCACCCCAAGGCACCTTTCCCCATAAGCAAGCACTAGTTGGTTTTCTAAATTTGAGGCCCTGTTCTGTTTTGTAATTCAGTTCATGTGTAGTCAAGTTTACATTCCGTGTATTAGTGATATCTTATGATGTTTCTTTTTCTGTGTGACGTAGTTCACGTAGAATCACCGTACCTGCATCCACTCACTATGCCGCTATGGGCCTGATGACACAGATTTCATTGCTGAGTGATATTGCATTGTACGTACGTGCCACAACTTCTTTATCCATTTTTTGCTTTCTGGGATATTTACCTGATACTGTAGACGAGCTTCTTGTGAACACAGCCGTCTCAAATATTGGGGTGGCTGTCTGTTTTTGATTTTAATTTCTGTAAGCTATAGGACCATAAGTGGAAGTGCCATAGGCTGTGTTGCTTTGTTTCTTTCGTGTTTCAGGAAACACCATACACTTCTCCAGGGTGGCTGCTGGCAATTTACATCCTGCCAATCAGCATAACAAGGCTCCCTGTTCTCCATATCCTGTCCTACCTTTCTGGATTTTACACTTTTTTCAGATGGCCCTTTTGCCAGGGGGGCAGTGAGACTTCATTGTAGTGCAGATTTCATTTACAGGCTTGCTTGGTTGGCCAAAAAGGGCGTATGCGTTTTTTCCTGAATATATTCAGGAAAAAACGCATACGCCCTTTTTGGCCAAGTGCATCATTGTCGACGTTCTGCCTCTTTTCCTATGCTTTCAGGGCAATTCCAGTCTACCCCCTGCAATCGTTTTCCTGAAATTCTGCCCCGCTTTCAAGTCCCCTTCGCAGGCTTACTTCAATATATTTTTGGAGGAAAGCTGTCATTTATAACTCTGCAGGTTTGTGAATTACAGTGCCCCTGAGCTCCTTTCTTCAACTCGCTTTCTTGTGAGCTGGGCACAAAACCGCAGGATTGCTTCAGGCCCTAATCTCTTTCCAGCAGGGCACACTGAGCCTTTGTTTAATTCCTCTTCCTGGTGGGCAATGAGCGTTACATTTGCCCGTGCAGACACCTACAGCTAGTCTCTCATTGGTTCTCCCTATTCCTGTTCATTTTGCACAGAAATTGCAAGCTGTGCCAAAGAGGAGGTTAAAGGCACTGACTCTCCAAGCGGGGAGAGTGTTAGTAAAGCATCTGGAATGGTGAACCCGAGGACCAGGATACGAAAACTGAGATGCATTTTAAATCATTTCCCAATCACATGGTGGACGATACTCTTGGTTTCCCATGCATGTTTTAGCTGGAGGAAGAATCCCTTGAACCTGGAGAGTTGGCACCCATGGAATGGGTACCATGCAGTATGACTTCAAAGGGTCTGCATTTGCTCACTGAAACTCACCAATGCTATCAGCCTGAAGTGTCCAGCCTTATGTCTCAACCAGCTCTGGGTGTAGATGTGTTAAATCCCGGTTGCATCACATGCCCTGAGTGAATTATTTAAGAATTGCTCTCTATTTCACTGTCTTTATGATTTTTTTTTGAAATTTATTTTGATAATGGGATTTATCGGATTTTCACTGCTGCGTTTATGCCGCTGTACACACGCTTGATTCTCTTACGGAGACATATATATCCATGGGTTTTAAGATTCTTCCTAGTCAGGTATATTCCTAGGCGTTGAATATGTGGTGTTGGGTCCATTTCGTTGAGCAAGGAGTAGGTCTTGTCTATTACATATTTGGCTTATGGAAAGTTATCTGTGCTAATTTCAGTCTCTGGTTTTATGAAGCACCCCAACGCACCTTTCCCCATAAGCAAGCACTAGTTGGTTTTCTAAATTTGAGACCCTGTTCTGTTTTGTAATTCAGTTCATGTGTAGTCAAGTTTACATTCCGTGTATTAGTGATATCTTATGATGTTTCTTTTTCTGTGTGACGTAGTTCACGTAGAATCACCGTACCTGCATCCACTCACTATGCCGCTACGGGCCTGATGACACAGATTTCATTGCTGAGTGATATTGCATTGTACGTACGTGCCACAACTTCTTTATCCATATTTTGCTTTCTGGGATATTTACCTGTTACTGTAGACGAGCTTCTTGTGAACACAGCCGTCCCAAATATTGGGGTGGCTGTCTGTTTTTGATTTTAATTTCCGTAAGCTATAGGACCATAAGTGGAAGTGCCATAGACTGTGTTGCTTTGTTTCTTATGTGTTTCAGGAAACACCATACACTTCTCCAGGCTGGCTGCTGGCAATTTACATCCTGCCAATCAGCATAACAAGGCTCCCTGTTCTCCATATCCTGTCCTACCTTTCTGGATTTTACACTTTTTTCAGATGGCCTTCTTGCCCGGGGGGCAGTGAGACTTCATTGTAGTGCAGATTTCCTTTACAGGCTTGCTTGGTTGGCCAAAAAGGGCGTATGCGTTTTTTCCTGAATATATTCAGGAAAAAACGCATACGCCCTTTTTGGCCAAGTGCATCATTGTCGACGTTCTGCCTCTTTTCCTATGCTTTCAGGGCAATTCCAGTCTACCCCCTGCAATCGTTTTCCTGAAATTCTGCCCCGCTTTCAAGTCCCCTTCGCAGGCTTACTTCAATATATTTTTGGAGGATAGCTGTCATTTATAACTCTGCAGGTTTGTGAATTACAGTGCCCCTGAGCTCCTTTCTTCAACTCGCTTTCTTGTGAACTGGGCACAAAACCGCAGGATTGCTTCAGGCCCTAATCTGTTTCGGGCAGGGCATGCTGAGCCTTTGGTAAATTCCTCTTCCTGGTGGGAAATGAGCGTTACATTTGCCCGTGCAGACACCTACAGCTAGTCTCTCATTGGTTCTCCCTATTCCTGTTCATCTTGCACAGAAATTGCAAGCTGTGCCAAACAGGAGGTTAAAGGCACTGACTCTCCAAGCAGGGAGACTGTTAGTAAATCATCTGGAATGGTGAACCCGAGGACCAGGATACGAAAACTGAGATGCATTTTAAATCATTTCCCCATAACACGGTGGACCATACTGTGGGTTTCACATGCATGTTTTAGCTGGAGGAAGAATCCCTTGAACCTGAAGAGTTGGGACCCATGGAATAGGTACCATACAGTATGACTTCAAAGGGTGTGCATTTGCTCACCTAAACTCACCAATGCTATCAGCCTGAAGTGTCCAGCCTTATGTCTCAACCAGCTCTGGGTGTAGATGTGGTCAATCCCGGTTGCATCACATGCCCTGAGTGAATTATTTAAGAATTGCTCTCTATTTCACTGTCTTTGTGTTTTGTTTTCGAAATTTATTTTGATAATGGGATTTATCGGATTTTCACTGCTGCCTTTCGGCCGCTGTACACACCCTTGATTCTCTTACGGAGACATATATATCCATGGGTTTTAAGATTCTTCCTAGTCAGGTATATTCCTAGGCGTTGAATATGTGGTGTTGGGTCCATTTCGTTGAGCAAGGAGTAGGTCTTGTCTATTACATATTGGGCTTATGGAAAGTTATCTGTGCTAATTTCAGTCTCTGGTTTTATGCAGCACCCCAAGGCACCTTTCCCCATAAGCAAGCACTAGTTGGTTTTCTAAATTTGAGACCCTTTTCTATTTTGTAATTCAGTTCATGTGTAGTCAAGTTTACATTCCGTGTATTCGTGATATCTTATGATGTTTCTTTTTCTGTGTGACGTAGTTCACGTAGAATCACCGTACCTGCATCCACTCACTATGCCGCTATGGGCCTGATGACACAGATTTCATTGCTGAGTGATATTGCATTGTACGTACGTGCCACAAGTTCTTTATCCATTTTTTGCTTTCTGGGATATTTACCTGATACTGTAGACGAGCTTCTTGTGAACACAGCCGTCTCAAATATTGGGGTGGCTGTCTGTTTTTGATTTTAATTTCCGTAAGCTATAGGACCATAAGTGGAAGTGCCATAGGCTGTGTTGCTTTGTTTCTTTCGTGTTTCAGGAAACACCATACACTTCTCCAGGGTGGCTGCTGGCAATTTACATCCTGCCAATCAGCATAACAAGGCTCCCTGTTCTCCATATCCTGTCCTACCTTTCTGGATTTTACACTTTTTTCAGATGGCCCTTTTGCCAGGGGGGCAGTGAGACTTCATTGTAGTGCAGATTTCATTTACAGGCTTGCTTGGTTGGCCAAAAAGGGCGTATGCGTTTTTTCCTGAATATATTCAGGAAAAAACGCATACGCCCTTTTTGGCCAAGTGCATCATTGTCGACGTTCTGCCTCTTTTCCTATGCTTTCAGGGCAATTCCAGTCTACCCCCTGCAATCGTTTTCCTGAAATTCTGCCCCGCTTTCAAGTCCCCTTCGCAGGCTTACTTCAATATATTTTTGGAGGAAAGCTGTCATTTATAACTCTGCAGGTTTGTGAATTACAGTGCCCCTGAGCTCCTTTCTTCAACTCGCTTTCTTGTGAGCTGGGCACAAAACCGCAGGATTGCTTCAGGCCCTAATCTGTTTCCAGCAGGGCACACTGAGCCTTTGTTTAATTCCTCTTCCTGGTGGGCAATGAGCGTTACATTTGCCCGTGCAGACACCTACAGCTAGTCTCTCATTGGTTCTCCCTATTCCTGTTCATTTTGCACAGAAATTGCAAGCTGTGCCAAAGAGGAGGTTAAAGGCACTGACTCTCCAAGCGGGGAGAGTGTTAGTAAAGCATCTGGAATGGTGAACCCGAGGACCAGGATACGAAAACTGAGATGCATTTTAAATCATTTCCCAATCACATGGTGGACGATACTCTTGGTTTCCCATGCATGTTTTAGCTGGAGGAAGAATCCCTTGAACCTGAAGAGTTGGGACCCATGGAATAGGTACCATACAGTATGACTTCAAAGGGTGTGCATTTGCTCACCTAAACTCACCAATGCTATCAGCCTGAAGTGTCCAGCCTTATGTCTCAACCAGCTCTGGGTGTAGATGTGGTCAATCCCGGTTGCATCACATGCCCTGAGTGAATTATTTAAGAATTGCTCTCTATTTCACTGTCTTTGTGTTTTGTTTTCGAAATTTATTTTGATAATGGGATTTATCGGATTTTCACTGCTGCCTTTCGGCCGCTGTACACACCCTTGATTCTCTTAAGGAGACATATATATCCATGGGTTTTAAGATTCTTCCTAGTCAGGTATATTCCTAGGCGTTGAATATGTGGTGTTGGGTCCATTTCGTTGAGCAAGGAGTAGGTCTTGTCTATTACATATTGGGCTTATGGAAAGTTATCTGTGCTAATTTCAGTCTCTGGTTTTATGCAGCACCCCAAGGCACCTTTCCCCATAAGCAAGCACTAGTTGGTTTTCTAAATTTGAGGCCCTGTTCTGTTTTGTAATTCAGTTCATGTGTAGTCAAGTTTACATTCCGTGTATTAGTGATATCTTATGATATTTCTTTTTCTGTGTGACGTAGTTCACGTAGAATCACCGTACCTGCATCCACTCACTATGCCGCTATGGGCCTGATGACACAGATTTCATTGCTGAGTGATATTGCATTGTACGTACGTGCCACAACTTCTTTATCCATTTTTTGCTTTCTGGGATATTTACCTGATACTGTAGACGAGCTTCTTGTGAACACAGCCGTCTCAAATATTGGGGTGGCTGTCTGTTTTTGATTTTAATTTCTGTAAGCTATAGGACCATAAGTGGAAGTGCCATAGGCTGTGTTGCTTTGTTTCTTTCGTGTTTCAGGAAACACCATACACTTCTCCAGGGTGGCTGCTGGCAATTTACATCCTGCCAATCAGCATAACAAGGCTCCCTGTTCTCCATATCCTGTCCTACCTTTCTGGATTTTACACTTTTTTCAGATGGCCCTTTTGCCAGGGGGGCAGTGAGACTTCATTGTAGTGCAGATTTCATTTACAGGCTTGCTTGGTTGGCCAAAAAGGGCGTATGCGTTTTTTCCTGAATATATTCAGGAAAAAACGCATACGCCCTTTTTGGCCAAGTGCATCATTGTCGACGTTCTGCCTCTTTTCCTATGCTTTCAGGGCAATTCCAGTCTACCCCCTGCAATCGTTTTCCTGAAATTCTGCCCCGCTTTCAAGTCCCCTTCGCAGGCTTACTTCAATATATTTTTGGAGGAAAGCTGTCATTTATAACTCTGCAGGTTTGTGAATTACAGTGCCCCTGAGCTCCTTTCTTCAACTCGCTTTCTTGTGAGCTGGGCACAAAACCGCAGGATTGCTTCAGGCCCTAATCTCTTTCCAGCAGGGCACACTGAGCCTTTGTTTAATTCCTCTTCCTGGTGGGCAATGAGCGTTACATTTGCCCGTGCAGACACCTACAGCTAGTCTCTCATTGGTTCTCCCTATTCCTGTTCATTTTGCACAGAAATTGCAAGCTGTGCCAAAGAGGAGGTTAAAGGCACTGACTCTCCAAGCGGGGAGAGTGTTAGTAAAGCATCTGGAATGGTGAACCCGAGGACCAGGATACGAAAACTGAGATGCATTTTAAATCATTTCCCAATCACATGGTGGACGATACTCTTGGTTTCCCATGCATGTTTTAGCTGGAGGAAGAATCCCTTGAACCTGGAGAGTTGGCACCCATGGAATGGGTACCATGCAGTATGACTTCAAAGGGTCTGCATTTGCTCACTGAAACTCACCAATGCTATCAGCCTGAAGTGTCCAGCCTTATGTCTCAACCAGCTCTGGGTGTAGATGTGTTAAATCCCGGTTGCATCACATGCCCTGAGTGAATTATTTAAGAATTGCTCTCTATTTCACTGTCTTTATGATTTTTTTTTGAAATTTATTTTGATAATGGGATTTATCGGATTTTCACTGCTGCGTTTATGCCGCTGTACACACGCTTGATTCTCTTACGGAGACATATATATCCATGGGTTTTAAGATTCTTCCTAGTCAGGTATATTCCTAGGCGTTGAATATGTGGTGTTGGGTCCATTTCGTTGAGCAAGGAGTAGGTCTTGTCTATTACATATTTGGCTTATGGAAAGTTATCTGTGCTAATTTCAGTCTCTGGTTTTATGAAGCACCCCAACGCACCTTTCCCCATAAGCAAGCACTAGTTGGTTTTCTAAATTTTAGACCCTGTTCTGTTTTGTATTTCAGTTCATGTGTAGTCAAGTTTACATTCCGTGTATTAGTGATATCTTATGATGTTTCTTTTTCTGTGTGACGTAGTTCACGTAGAATCACCGTACCTGCATCCACTCACTATGCCGCTACGGGCCTGATGACACAGATTTCATTGCTGAGTGATATTGCATTGTACGTACGTGCCACAACTTCTTTATCCATATTTTGCTTTCTGGGATATTTACCTGTTACTGTAGACGAGCTTCTTGTGAACACAGCCGTCCCAAATATTGGGGTGGCTGTCTGTTTTTGATTTTAATTTCCGTAAGCTATAGGACCATAAGTGGAAGTGCCATAGACTGTGTTGCTTTGTTTCTTATGTGTTTCAGGAAACACCATACACTTCTCCAGGCTGGCTGCTGGCAATTTACATCCTGCCAATCAGCATAACAAGGCTCCCTGTTCTCCATATCCTGTCCTACCTTTCTGGATTTTACACTTTTTTCAGATGGCCCTCTTGCCCGGGGGGCAGTGAGACTTCATTGTAGTGCAGATTTACTTTACAGGCTTGCTTGGTTGGCCAAAAAGGGCGTATGCGTTTTTTCCTGAATATATTCAGGAAAAAACGCATACGCCCTTTTTGGCCAAGTGCATCATTGTCGACGTTCTGCCTCTTTTCCTATGCTTTCAGGGCAATTCCAGTCTACCCCCTGCAATCGTTTTCCTGAAATTCTGCCCCGCTTTCAAGTCCCCTTCGCAGGCTTACTTCAATATATTTTTGGAGGATAGCTGTCATTTATAACTCTGCAGGTTTGTGAATTACAGTGCCCCTGAGCTCCTTTCTTCAACTCGCTTTCTTGTGAACTGGGCACAAAACCGCAGGATTGCTTCAGGCCCTAATCTGTTTCGGGCAGGGCATGCTGAGCCTTTGGTAAATTCCTCTTCCTGGTGGGAAATGAGCGTTACATTTGCCCGTGCAGACACCTACAGCTAGTCTCTCATTGGTTCTCCCTATTCCTGTTCATCTTGCACAGAAATTGCAAGCTGTGCCAAACAGGAGGTTAAAGGCACTGACTCTCCAAGCAGGGAGACTGTTAGTAAATCATCTGGAATGGTGAACCCGAGGACCAGGATACGAAAACTGAGATGCATTTTAAATCATTTCCCCATAACACGGTGGACCATACTGTGGGTTTCACATGCATGTTTTAGCTGGAGGAAGAATCCCTTGAACCTGAAGAGTTGGGACCCATGGAATAGGTACCATACAGTATGACTTCAAAGGGTGTGCATTTGCTCACCTAAACTCACCAATGCTATCAGCCTGAAGTGTCCAGCCTTATGTCTCAACCAGCTCTGGGTGTAGATGTGGTCAATCCCTGTTGCATCACATGCCCTGAGTGAATTATTTAAGAATTGCTCTCTATTTCACTGTCTTTGTGTTTTGTTTTCGAAATTTATTTTGATAATGGGATTTATCGGATTTTCACTGCTGCCTTTCGGCCGCTGTACACACCCTTGATTCTCTTACGGAGACATATATATCCATGGGTTTTAAGATTCTTCCTAGTCAGGTATATTCCTAGGCGTTGAATATGTGGTGTTGGGTCCATTTCGTTGAGCAAGGAGTAGGTCTTGTCTATTACATATTGGGCTTATGGAAAGTTATCTGTGCTAATTTCAGTCTCTGGTTTTATGCAGCACCCCAAGGCACCTTTCCCCATAAGCAAGCACTAGTTGGTTTTCTAAATTTGAGACCCTTTTCTATTTTGTAATTCAGTTCATGTGTAGTCAAGTTTACATTCCGTGTATTCGTGATATCTTATGATGTTTCTTTTTCTGTGTGACGTAGTTCACGTAGAATCACCGTACCTGCATCCACTCACTATGCCGCTATGGGCCTGATGACACAGATTTCATTGCTGAGTGATATTGCATTGTACGTACGTGCCACAAGTTCTTTATCCATTTTTTGCTTTCTGGGATATTTACCTGATACTGTAGACGAGCTTCTTGTGAACACAGCCGTCTCAAATATTGGGGTGGCTGTCTGTTTTTGATTTTAATTTCCGTAAGCTATAGGACCATAAGTGGAAGTGCCATAGGCTGTGTTGCTTTGTTTCTTTCGTGTTTCAGGAAACACCATACACTTCTCCAGGGTGGCTGCTGGCAATTTACATCCTGCCAATCAGCATAACAAGGCTCCCTGTTCTCCATATCCTGTCCTACCTTTCTGGATTTTACACATTTTTCAGATGGCCCTTTTGCCAGGGGGGCAGTGAGACTTCATTGTAGTGCAGATTTCATTTACAGGCTTGCTTGGTTGGCCAAAAAGGGCGTATGCGTTTTTTCCTGAATATATTCAGGAAAAAACGCATACGCCCTTTTTGGCCAAGTGCATCATTGTCGACGTTCTGCCTCTTTTCCTATGCTTTCAGGGCAATTCCAGTCTACCCCCTGCAATCGTTTTCCTGAAATTCTGCCCCGCTTTCAAGTCCCCTTCGCAGGCTTACTTCAATATATTTTTGGAGGAAAGCTGTCATTTATAACTCTGCAGGTTTGTGAATTACAGTGCCCCTGAGCTCCTTTCTTCAACTCGCTTTCTTGTGAGCTGGGCACAAAACCGCAGGTTTGCTTCAGACCCTAATCTGTTTCCAGCAGGGCACACTGAGCCTTTGTTTAATTCCTCTTCCTGGTGGGCAATGAGCGTTACATTTGCCCGTGCAGACACCTACAGCTAGTCTCTCATTGGTTCTCCCTATTCCTGTTCATTTTGCACAGAAATTGCAAGCTGTGCCAAAGAGGAGGTTAAAGGCACTGACTCTCCAAGCGGGGAGAGTGTTAGTAAAGCATCTGGAATGGTGAACCCGAGGACCAGGATACGAAAACTGAGATGCATTTTAAATCATTTCCCAATCACATGGTGGACGATACTCTTGGTTTCCCATGCATGTTTTAGCTGGAGGAAGAATCCCTTGAACCTGGAGAGTTGGGACCCATGGAATGGGTACCATGCAGTATGACTTCAAAGGGTCTGCATTTGCTCACCGAAACTCACCAATGCTATCAGCCTGAAGTGTCCAGCCTTATGTCTCAACCAGCTCTGGGTGTAGATGTGTTAAATCCCGGTTGCATCACATGCCCTGAGTGAATTATTTAAGAATTGCTCTCTATTTCACTGTCTTTATGATTTTTTTTTGAAATTTATTTTGATAATGGGATTTATCGGATTTTCACTGCTGCGTTTATGCCGCTGTACACACGCTTGATTCTCTTACGGAGACATATATATCCATGGGTTTTAAGATTCTTCCTAGTCAGGTATATTCCTAGGCGTTGAATATGTGGTGTTGGGTCCATTTCGTTGAGCAAGGAGTAGGTCTTGTCTATTACATATTTGGCTTATGGAAAGTTATCTGTGCTAATTTCAGTCTCTGGTTTTATGAAGCACCCCAACGCACCTTTCCCCATAAGCAAGCACTAGTTGGTTTTCTAAATTTGAGACCCTGTTCTGTTTTGTAATTCAGTTCATGTGTAGTCAAGTTTACATTCCGTGTATTAGTGATATCTTATGATGTTTCTTTTTCTGTGTGACGTAGTTCACGTAGAATCACCGTACCTGCATCCACTCACTATGCCGCTACGGGCCTGATGACACAGATTTCATTGCTGAGTGATATTGCATTGTACGTACGTGCCACAACTTCTTTATCCATATTTTGCTTTCTGGGATATTTACCTGTTACTGTAGACGAGCTTCTTGTGAACACAGCCGTCCCAAATATTGGGGTGGCTGTCTGTTTTTGATTTTAATTTCCGTAAGCTATAGGACCATAAGTGGAAGTGCCATAGACTGTGTTGCTTTGTTTCTTATGTGTTTCAGGAAACACCATACACTTCTCCAGGCTGGCTGCTGGCAATTTACATCCTGCCAATCAGCATAACAAGGCTCCCTGTTCTCCATATCCTGTCCTACCTTTCTGGATTTTACACTTTTTTCAGATGGCCTTCTTGCCCGGGGGGCAGTGAGACTTCATTGTAGTGCAGATTTCCTTTACAGGCTTGCTTGGTTGGCCAAAAAGGGCGTATGCGTTTTTTCCTGAATATATTCAGGAAAAAACGCATACGCCCTTTTTGGCCAAGTGCATCATTGTCGACGTTCTGCCTCTTTTCCTATGCTTTCAGGGCAATTCCAGTCTACCCCCTGCAATCGTTTTCCTGAAATTCTGCCCCGCTTTCAAGTCCCCTTCGCAGGCTTACTTCAATATATTTTTGGAGGATAGCTGTCATTTATAACTCTGCAGGTTTGTGAATTACAGTGCCCCTGAGCTCCTTTCTTCAACTCGCTTTCTTGTGAACTGGGCACAAAACCGCAGGATTGCTTCAGGCCCTAATCTGTTTCGGGCAGGGCATGCTGAGCCTTTGGTAAATTCCTCTTCCTGGTGGGAAATGAGCGTTACATTTGCCCGTGCAGACACCTACAGCTAGTCTCTCATTGGTTCTCCCTATTCCTGTTCATCTTGCACAGAAATTGCAAGCTGTGCCAAACAGGAGGTTAAAGGCACTGACTCTCCAAGCAGGGAGACTGTTAGTAAATCATCTGGAATGGTGAACCCGAGGACCAGGATACGAAAACTGAGATGCATTTTAAATCATTTCCCCATAACACGGTGGACCATACTGTGGGTTTCACATGCATGTTTTAGCTGGAGGAAGAATCCCTTGAACCTGAAGAGTTGGGACCCATGGAATAGGTACCATACAGTATGACTTCAAAGGGTGTGCATTTGCTCACCTAAACTCACCAATGCTATCAGCCTGAAGTGTCCAGCCTTATGTCTCAACCAGCTCTGGGTGTAGATGTGGTCAATCCCGGTTGCATCACATGCCCTGAGTGAATTATTTAAGAATTGCTCTCTATTTCACTGTCTTTGTGTTTTGTTTTCGAAATTTATTTTGATAATGGGATTTATCGGATTTTCACTGCTGCCTTTCGGCCGCTGTACACACCCTTGATTCTCTTACGGAGACATATATATCCATGGGTTTTAAGATTCTTCCTAGTCAGGTATATTCCTAGGCGTTGAATATGTGGTGTTGGGTCCATTTCGTTGAGCAAGGAGTAGGTCTTGTCTATTACATATTGGGCTTATGGAAAGTTATCTGTGCTAATTTCAGTCTCTGGTTTTATGCAGCACCCCAAGGCACCTTTCCCCATAAGCAAGCACTAGTTGGTTTTCTAAATTTGAGACCCTTTTCTATTTTGTAATTCAGTTCATGTGTAGTCAAGTTTACATTCCGTGTATTCGTGATATCTTATGATGTTTCTTTTTCTGTGTGACGTAGTTCACGTAGAATCACCGTACCTGCATCCACTCACTATGCCGCTATGGGCCTGATGACACAGATTTCATTGCTGAGTGATATTGCATTGTACGTACGTGCCACAAGTTCTTTATCCATTTTTTGCTTTCTGGGATATTTACCTGATACTGTAGACGAGCTTCTTGTGAACACAGCCGTCTCAAATATTGGGGTGGCTGTCTGTTTTTGATTTTAATTTCCGTAAGCTATAGGACCATAAGTGGAAGTGCCATAGGCTGTGTTGCTTTGTTTCTTTCGTGTTTCAGGAAACACCATACACTTCTCCAGGGTGGCTGCTGGCAATTTACATCCTGCCAATCAGCATAACAAGGCTCCCTGTTCTCCATATCCTGTCCTACCTTTCTGGATTTTACACTTTTTTCAGATGGCCCTTTTGCCAGGGGGGCAGTGAGACTTCATTGTAGTGCAGATTTCATTTACAGGCTTGCTTGGTTGGCCAAAAAGGGCGTATGCGTTTTTTCCTGAATATATTCAGGAAAAAACGCATACGCCCTTTTTGGCCAAGTGCATCATTGTCGACGTTCTGCCTCTTTTCCTATGCTTTCAGGGCAATTCCAGTCTACCCCCTGCAATCGTTTTCCTGAAATTCTGCCCCGCTTTCAAGTCCCCTTCGCAGGCTTACTTCAATATATTTTTGGAGGAAAGCTGTCATTTATAACTCTGCAGGTTTGTGAATTACAGTGCCCCTGAGCTCCTTTCTTCAACTCGCTTTCTTGTGAGCTGGGCACAAAACCGCAGGATTGCTTCAGGCCCTAATCTGTTTCCAGCAGGGCACACTGAGCCTTTGTTTAATTCCTCTTCCTGGTGGGCAATGAGCGTTACATTTGCCCGTGCAGACACCTACAGCTAGTCTCTCATTGGTTCTCCCTATTCCTGTTCATTTTGCACAGAAATTGCAAGCTGTGCCAAAGAGGAGGTTAAAGGCACTGACTCTCCAAGCGGGGAGAGTGTTAGTAAAGCATCTGGAATGGTGAACCCGAGGACCAGGATACGAAAACTGAGATGCATTTTAAATCATTTCCCAATCACATGGTGGACGATACTCTTGGTTTCCCATGCATGTTTTAGCTGGAGGAAGAATCCCTTGAACCTGGAGAGTTGGGACCCATGGAATGGGTACCATGCAGTATGACTTCAAAGGGTCTGCATTTGCTCACCGAAACTCACCAATGCTATCAGCCTGAAGTGTCCAGCCTTATGTCTCAACCAGCTCTGGGTGTAGATGTGTTAAATCCCGGTTGCATCACATGCCCTGAGTGAATTATTTAAGAATTGCTCTCTATTTCACTGTCTTTATGATTTTTTTTTGAAATTTATTTTGATAATGGGATTTATCGGATTTTCACTGCTGCGTTTATGCCGCTGTACACACGCTTGATTCTCTTACGGAGACATATATATCCATGGGTTTTAAGATTCTTCCTAGTCAGGTATATTCCTAGGCGTTGAATATGTGGTGTTGGGTCCATTTCGTTGAGCAAGGAGTAGGTCTTGTCTATTACATATTTGGCTTATGGAAAGTTATCTGTGCTAATTTCAGTCTCTGGTTTTATGAAGCACCCCAACGCACCTTTCCCCATAAGCAAGCACTAGTTGGTTTTCTAAATTTGAGACCCTGTTCTGTTTTGTAATTCAGTTCATGTGTAGTCAAGTTTACATTCCGTGTATTAGTGATATCTTATGATGTTTCTTTTTCTGTGTGACGTAGTTCACGTAGAATCCCCGTACCTGCATCCACTCACTATGCCGCTACGGGCCTGATGACACAGATTTCATTGCTGAGTGATATTGCATTGTACGTACGTGCCACAACTTCTTTATCCATATTTTGCTTTCTGGGATATTTACCTGTTACTGTAGACGAGCTTCTTGTGAACACAGCCGTCCCAAATATTGGGGTGGCTGTCTGTTTTTGATTTTAATTTCCGTAAGCTATAGGACCATAAGTGGAAGTGCCATAGACTGTGTTGCTTTGTTTCTTATGTGTTTCAGGAAACACCATACACTTCTCCAGGCTGGCTGCTGGCAATTTACATCCTGCCAATCAGCATAACAAGGCTCCCTGTTCTCCATATCCTGTCCTACCTTTCTGGATTTTACACTTTTTTCAGATGGCCCTCTTGCCCGGGGGGCAGTGAGACTTCATTGTAGTGCAGATTTCCTTTACAGGCTTGCTTGGTTGGCCAAAAAGGGCGTATGCGTTTTTTCCTGAATATATTCAGGAAAAAACGCATACGCCCTTTTTGGCCAAGTGCATCATTGTCGACGTTCTGCCTCTTTTCCTATGCTTTCAGGGCAATTCCAGTCTACCCCCTGCAATCGTTTTCCTGAAATTCTGCCCCGCTTTCAAGTCCCCTTCGCAGGCTTACTTCAATATATTTTTGGAGGATAGCTGTCATTTATAACTCTGCAGGTTTGTGAATTACAGTGCCCCTGAGCTCCTTTCTTCAACTCGCTTTCTTGTGAACTGGGCACAAAACCGCAGGATTGCTTCAGGCCCTAATCTGTTTCGGGCAGGGCATGCTGAGCCTTTGGTAAATTCCTCTTCCTGGTGGGAAATGAGCGTTACATTTGCCCGTGCAGACACCTACAGCTAGTCTCTCATTGGTTCTCCCTATTCCTGTTCATCTTGCACAGAAATTGCAAGCTGTGCCAAACAGGAGGTTAAAGGCACTGACTCTCCAAGCAGGGAGACTGTTAGTAAATCATCTGGAATGGTGAACCCGAGGACCAGGATACGAAAACTGAGATGCATTTTAAATCATTTCCCCATAACACGGTGGACCATACTGTGGGTTTCACATGCATGTTTTAGCTGGAGGAAGAATCCCTTGAACCTGAAGAGTTGGGACCCATGGAATAGGTACCATACAGTATGACTTCAAAGGGTGTGCATTTGCTCACCTAAACTCACCAATGCTATCAGCCTGAAGTGTCCAGCCTTATGTCTCAACCAGCTCTGGGTGTAGATGTGGTCAATCCCGGTTGCATCACATGCCCTGAGTGAATTATTTAAGAATTGCTCTCTATTTCACTGTCTTTGTGTTTTGTTTTCGAAATTTATTTTGATAATGGGATTTATCGGATTTTCACTGCTGCCTTTCGGCCGCTGTACACACCCTTGATTCTCTTACGGAGACATATATATCCATGGGTTTTAAGATTCTTCCTAGTCAGGTATATTCCTAGGCGTTGAATATGTGGTGTGGGGTCCATTTCGTTGAGCAAGGAGTAGGTCTTGTCTATTACATATTGGGCTTATGGAAAGTTATCTGTGCTAATTTCAGTCTCTGGTTTTATGCAGCACCCCAAGGCACCTTTCCCCATAAGCAAGCACTAGTTGGTTTTCTAAATTTGAGACCCTTTTCTATTTTGTAATTCAGTTCATGTGTAGTCAAGTTTACATTCCGTGTATTCGTGATATCTTATGATGTTTCTTTTTCTGTGTGACGTAGTTCACGTTGAATCACCGTACCTGCATCCACTCACTATGCCGCTATGGGCCTGATGACACAGATTTCATTGCTGAGTGATATTGCATTGTACGTACGTGCCACAAGTTCTTTATCCATTTTTTGCTTTCTGGGATATTTACCTGATACTGTAGACGAGCTTCTTGTGAACACAGCCGTCTCAAATATTGGGGTGGCTGTCTGTTTTTGATTTTAATTTCCGTAAGCTATAGGACCATAAGTGGAAGTGCCATAGGCTGTGTTGCTTTGTTTCTTTCGTGTTTCAGGAAACACCATACACTTCTCCAGGGTGGCTGCTGGCAATTTACATCCTGCCAATCAGCATAACAAGGCTCCCTGTTCTCCATATCCTGTCCTACCTTTCTGGATTTTACACTTTTTTCAGATGGCCCTTTTGCCAGGGGGGCAGTGAGACTTCATTGTAGTGCAGATTTCATTTACAGGCTTGCTTGGTTGGCCAAAAAGGGCGTATGCGTTTTTTCCTGAATATATTCAGGAAAAAACGCATACGCCCTTTTTGGCCAAGTGCATCATTGTCGACGTTCTGCCTCTTTTCCTATGCTTTCAGGGCAATTCCAGTCTACCCCCTGCAATCGTTTTCCTGAAATTCTGCCCCGCTTTCAAGTCCCCTTCGCAGGCTTACTTCAATATATTTTTGGAGGAAAGCTGTCATTTATAACTCTGCAGGTTTGTGAATTACAGTGCCCCTGAGCTCCTTTCTTCAACTCGCTTTCTTGTGAGCTGGGCACAAAACCGCAGGATTGCTTCAGGCCCTAATCTGTTTCCAGCAGGGCACACTGAGCCTTTGTTTAATTCCTCTTCCTGGTGGGCAATGAGCGTTACATTTGCCCGTGCAGACACCTACAGCTAGTCTCTCATTGGTTCTCCCTATTCCTGTTCATTTTGCACAGAAATTGCAAGCTGTGCCAAAGAGGAGGTTAAAGGCACTGACTCTCCAAGCGGGGAGAGTGTTAGTAAAGCATCTGGAATGGTGAACCCGAGGACCAGGATACGAAAACTGAGATGCATTTTAAATCATTTCCCAATCACATGGTGGACGATACTCTTGGTTTCCCATGCATGTTTTAGCTGGAGGAAGAATCCCTTGAACCTGGAGAGTTGGGACCCATGGAATGGGTACCATGCAGTATGACTTCAAAGGGTCTGCATTTGCTCACCGAAACTCACCAATGCTATCAGCCTGAAGTGTCCAGCCTTATGTCTCAACCAGCTCTGGGTGTAGATGTGTTAAATCCCGGTTGCATCACATGCCCTGAGTGAATTATTTAAGAATTGCTCTCTATTTCACTGTATTTATGATTTTTTTTTGAAATTTATTTTGATAATGGGGTTTATCGGATTTTCACTGCTGCGTTTATGCCGCTGTACACACGCTTGATTCTCTTACGGAGACATATATATCCATGGGTTTTAAGATTCTTCCTAGTCAGGTATATTCCTAGGCGTTGAATATGTGGTGTTGGGTCCATTTCGTTGAGCAAGGAGTAGGTCTTGTCTATTACATATTTGGCTTATGGAAAGTTATCTGTGCTAATTTCAGTCTCTGGTTTTATGAAGCACCCCAACGCACCTTTCCCCATAAGCAAGCACTAGTTGGTTTTCTAAATTTGAGACCCTGTTCTGTTTTGTAATTCAGTTCATGTGTAGTCAAGTTTACATTCCGTGTATTAGTGATATCTTATGATGTTTCTTTTTCTGTGTGACGTAGTTCACGTAGAATCACCGTACCTGCATCCACTCACTATGCCGCTACGGGCCTGATGACACAGATTTCATTGCTGAGTGATATTGCATTGTACGTACGTGCCACAACTTCTTTATCCATATTTTGCTTTCTGGGATATTTACCTGTTACTGTAGACGAGCTTCTTGTGAACACAGCCGTCCCAAATATTGGGGTGGCTGTCTGTTTTTGATTTTAATTTCCGTAAGCTATAGGACCATAAGTGGAAGTGCCATAGACTGTGTTGCTTTGTTTCTTATGTGTTTCAGGAAACACCATACACTTCTCCAGGCTGGCTGCTGGCAATTTACATCCTGCCAATCAGCATAACAAGGCTCCCTGTTCTCCATATCCTGTCCTACCTTTCTGGATTTTACACTTTTTTCAGATGGCCCTCTTGCCCGGGGGGCAGTGAGACTTCATTGTAGTGCAGATTTCCTTTACAGGCCTGCTTGGTTGGCCAAAAAGGGCGTATGCGTTTTTTCCTGAATATATTCAGGAAAAAACGCATACGCCCTTTTTGGCCAAGTGCATCATTGTCGACGTTCTGCCTCTTTTCCTATGCTTTCAGGGCAATTCCAGTCTACCCCCTGCAATCGTTTTCCTGAAATTCTGCCCCGCTTTCAAGTCCCCTTCGCAGGCTTACTTCAATATATTTTTGGAGGATAGCTGTCATTTATAACTCTGCAGGTTTGTGAATTACAGTGCCCCTGAGCTCCTTTCTTCAACTCGCTTTCTTGTGAACTGGGCACAAAACCGCAGGATTGCTTCAGGCCCTAATCTGTTTCGGGCAGGGCATGCTGAGCCTTTGGTAAATTCCTCTTCCTGGTGGGAAATGAGCGTTACATTTGCCCGTGCAGACACCTACAGCTAGTCTCTCATTGGTTCTCCCTATTCCTGTTCATCTTGCACAGAAATTGCAAGCTGTGCCAAACAGGAGGTTAAAGGCACTGACTCTCCAAGCAGGGAGACTGTTAGTAAATCATCTGGAATGGTGAACCCGAGGACCAGGATACGAAAACTGAGATGCATTTTAAATCATTTCCCCATAACACGGTGGACCATACTGTGGGTTTCACATGCATGTTTTAGCTGGAGGAAGAATCCCTTGAACCTGAAGAGTTGGGACCCATGGAATAGGTACCATACAGTATGACTTCAAAGGGTGTGCATTTGCTCACCTAAACTCACCAATGCTATCAGCCTGAAGTGTCCAGCCTTATGTCTCAACCAGCTCTGGGTGTAGATGTGGTCAATCCCGGTTGCATCACATGCCCTGAGTGAATTATTTAAGAATTGCTCTCTATTTCACTGTCTTTGTGCTTTGTTTTCGAAATTTATTTTGATAATGGGATTTATCGGATTTTCACTGCTGCCTTTCGGCCGCTGTACACACCCTTGATTCTCTTACGGAGACATATATATCCATGGGTTTTAAGATTCTTCCTAGTCAGGTATATTCCTAGGCGTTGAATATGTGGTGTGGGGTCCATTTCGTTGAGCAAGGAGTAGGTCTTGTCTATTACATATTGGGCTTATGGAAAGTTATCTGTGCTAATTTCAGTCTCTGGTTTTATGCAGCACCCCAAGGCACCTTTCCCCATAAGCAAGCACTAGTTGGTTTTCTAAATTTGAGACCCTTTTCTATTTTGTAATTCAGTTCATGTGTAGTCAAGTTTACATTCCGTGTATTCGTGATATCTTATGATGTTTCTTTTTCTGTGTGACGTAGTTCACGTAGAATCACCGTACCTGCATCCACTCACTATGCCGCTATGGGCCTGATGACACAGATTTCATTGCTGAGTGATATTGCATTGTACGTACGTGCCACAAGTTCTTTATCCATTTTTTGCTTTCTGGGATATTTACCTGATACTGTAGACGAGCTTCTTGTGAACACAGCCGTCTCAAATATTGGGGTGGCTGTCTGTTTTTGATTTTAATTTCCGTAAGCTATAGGACCATAAGTGGAAGTGCCATAGGCTGTGTTGCTTTGTTTCTTTCGTGTTTCAGGAAACACCATACACTTCTCCAGGGTGGCTGCTGGCAATTTACATCCTGCCAATCAGCATAACAAGGCTCCCTGTTCTCCATATCCTGTCCTACCTTTCTGGATTTTACACTTTTTTCAGATGGCCCTTTTGCCAGGGGGGCAGTGAGACTTCATTGTAGTGCAGATTTCATTTACAGGCTTGCTTGGTTGGCCAAAAAGGGCGTATGCGTTTTTTCCTGAATATATTCAGGAAAAAACGCATACGCCCTTTTTGGCCAAGTGCATCATTGTCGACGTTCTGCCTCTTTTCCTATGCTTTCAGGGCAATTCCAGTCTACCCCCTGCAATCGTTTTCCTGAAATTCTGCCCCGCTTTCAAGTCCCCTTCGCAGGCTTACTTCAATATATTTTTGGAGGAAAGCTGTCATTTATAACTCTGCAGGTTTGTGAATTACAGTGCCCCTGAGCTCCTTTCTTCAACTCGCTTTCTTGTGAGCTGGGCACAAAACCGCAGGATTGCTTCAGGCCCTAATCTGTTTCCAGCAGGGCACACTGAGCCTTTGTTTAATTCCTCTTCCTGGTGGGCAATGAGCGTTACATTTGCCCGTGCAGACACCTACAGCTAGTCTCTCATTGGTTCTCCCTATTCCTGTTCATTTTGCACAGAAATTGCAAGCTGTGCCAAAGAGGAGGTTAAAGGCACTGACTCTCCAAGCGGGGAGAGTGTTAGTAAAGCATCTGGAATGGTGAACCCGAGGACCAGGATACGAAAACTGAGATGCATTTTAAATCATTTCCCAATCACATGGTGGACGATACTCTTGGTTTCCCATGCATGGTTTAGCTGGAGGAAGAATCCCTTGAACCTGGAGAGTTGGGACCCATGGAATGGGTACCATGCAGTATGACTTCAAAGGGTCTGCATTTGCTCACCGAAACTCACCAATGCTATCAGCCTGAAGTGTCCAGCCTTATGTCTCAACCAGCTCTGGGTGTAGATGTGTTAAATCCCGGTTGCATCACAGGCCCTGAGTGAATTATTTAAGAATTGCTCTCTATTTCACTGTCTTTATGATTTTTTTTTGAAATTTATTTTGATAATGGGATTTATCGGATTTTCACTGCTGCGTTTATGCCGCTGTACACACGCTTGATTCTCTTACGGAGACATATATATCCATGGGTTTTAAGATTCTTCCTAGTCAGGTATATTCCTAGGCGTTGAATATGTGGTGTTGGGTCCATTTCGTTGAGCAAGGAGTAGGTCTTGTCTATTACATATTTGGCTTATGGAAAGTTATCTGTGCTAATTTCAGTCTCTGGTTTTATGAAGCACCCCAACGCACCTTTCCCCATAAGCAAGCACTAGTTGGTTTTCTAAATTTGAGGCCCTGTTCTGTTTTGTAATTCAGTTCATGTGTAGTCAAGTTTACATTCCGTGTATTAGTGATATCTTATGATGTTTCTTTTTCTGTGTGACGTAGTTCACGTAGAATCACCGTACCTGCATCCACTCACTATGCCGCTACGGGCCTGATGACACAGATTTCATTGCTGAGTGATATTGCATTGTACGTACGTGCCACAACTTCTTTATCCATATTTTGCTTTCTGGGATATTTACCTGTTACTGTAGACGAGCTTCTTGTGAACACAGCCGTCCCAAATATTGGGGTGGCTGTCTGTTTTTGATTTTAATTTCCGTAAGCTATAGGACCATAAGTGGAAGTGCCATAGACTGTGTTGCTTTGTTTCTTATGTGTTTCAGGAAACACCATACACTTCTCCAGGCTGGCTGCTGGCAATTTACATCCTGCCAATCAGCATAACAAGGCTCCCTGTTCTCCATATCCTGTCCTACCTTTCTGGATTTTACACTTTTTTCAGATGGCCCTCTTGCCCGGGGGGCAGTGAGACTTCATTTTAGTGCAGATTTCCTTTACAGGCTTACTTGGTTGGCCAAAAAGGGCGTATGCGTTTTTTCCTGAATATATTCAGGAAAAAACGCATACGCCCTTTTTGGCCAAGTGCATCATTGTCGACGTTCTGCCTCTTTTCCTATGCTTTCAGGGCAATTCCAGTCTACCCCCTGCAATCGTTTTCCTGAAATTCTGCCCCGCTTTCAAGTCCCCTTCGCAGGCTTACTTCAATATATTTTTGGAGGATAGCTGTCATTTATAACTCTGCAGGTTTGTGAATTACAGTGCCCCTGAGCTCCTTTCTTCAACTCGCTTTCTTGTGAACTGGGCACAAAACCGCAGGATTGCTTCAGGCCCTAATCTGTTTCGGGCAGGGCATGCTGAGCCTTTGGTAAATTCCTCTTCCTGGTGGGAAATGAGCGTTACATTTGCCCGTGCAGACACCTACAGCTAGTCTCTCATTGGTTCTCCCTATTCCTGTTCATCTTGCACAGAAATTGCAAGCTGTGCCAAACAGGAGGTTAAAGGCACTGACTCTCCAAGCAGGGAGACTGTTAGTAAATCATCTGGAATGGTGAACCCGAGGACCAGGATACGAAAACTGAGATGCATTTTAAATCATTTCCCCATAACACGGTGGACCATACTGTGGGTTTCACATGCATGTTTTAGCTGGAGGAAGAATCCCTTGAACCTGAAGAGTTGGGACCCATGGAATAGGTACCATACAGTATGACTTCAAAGGGTGTGCATTTGCTCACCTAAACTCACCAATGCTATCAGCCTGAAGTGTCCAGCCTTATGTCTCAACCAGCTCTGGGTGTAGATGTGGTCAATCCCGGTTGCATCACATGCCCTGAGTGAATTATTTAAGAATTGCTCTCTAATTCACTGTCTTTGTGTTTTGTTTTCGAAATTTATTTTGATAATGGGATTTATCGGATTTTCACTGCTGCCTTTCGGCCGCTGTACACACCCTTGATTCTCTTACGGAGACATATATATCCATGGGTTTTAAGATTCTTCCTAGTCAGGTATATTCCTAGGCGTTGAATATGTGGTGTTGGGTCCATTTCGTTGAGCAAGGAGTAGGTCTTGTCTATTACATATTGGGCTTATGGAAAGTTATCTGTGCTAATTTCAGTCTCTGGTTTTATGCAGCACCCCAAGGCACCTTTCCCCATAAGCAAGCACTAGTTGGTTTTCTAAATTTGAGACCCTTTTCTATTTTGTAATTCAGTTCATGTGTAGTCAAGTTTACATTCCGTGTATTCGTGATATCTTATGATGTTTCTTTTTCTGTGTGACGTAGTTCACGTAGAATCACCGTACCTGCATCCACTCACTATGCCGCTATGGGCCTGATGACACAGATTTCATTGCTGAGTGATATTGCATTGTACGTACGTGCCACAAGTTCTTTATCCATTTTTTGCTTTCTGGGATATTTACCTGATACTGTAGACGAGCTTCTTGTGAACACAGCCGTCTCAAATATTGGGGTGGCTGTCTGTTTTTGATTTTAATTTCCGTAAGCTATAGGACCATAAGTGGAAGTGCCATAGGCTGTGTTGCTTTGTTTCTTTCGTGTTTCAGGAAACACCATACACTTCTCCAGGGTGGCTGCTGGCAATTTACATCCTGCCAATCAGCATAACAAGGCTCCCTGTTCTCCATATCCTGTCCTACCTTTCTGGATTTTACACTTTTTTCAGATGGCCCTTTTGCCAGGGGGGCAGTGAGACTTCATTGTAGTGCAGATTTCATTTACAGGCTTGCTTGGTTGGCCAAAAAGGGCGTATGCGTTTTTTCCTGAATATATTCAGGAAAAAACGCATACGCCCTTTTTGGCCAAGTGCATCATTGTCGACGTTCTGCCTCTTTTCCTATGCTTTCAGGGCAATTCCAGTCTACCCCCTGCAATCGTTTTCCTGAAATTCTGCCCCGCTTTCAAGTCCCCTTCGCAGGCTTACTTCAATATATTTTTGGAGGAAAGCTGTCATTTATAACTCTGCAGGTTTGTGAATTACAGTGCCCCTGAGCTCCTTTCTTCAACTCGCTTTCTTGTGAGCTGGGCACAAAACCGCAGGATTGCTTCAGGCCCTAATCTGTTTCCAGCAGGGCACACTGAGCCTTTGTTTAATTCCTCTTCCTGGTGGGCAATGAGCGTTACATTTGCCCGTGCAGACACCTACAGCTAGTCTCTCATTGGTTCTCCCTATTCCTGTTCATTTTGCACAGAAATTGCAAGCTGTGCCAAAGAGGAGGTTAAAGGCACTGACTCTCCAAGCGGGGAGAGTGTTAGTAAAGCATCTGGAATGGTGAACCCGAGGACCAGGATACGAAAACTGAGATGCATTTTAAATCATTTCCCAATCACATGGTGGACGATACTCTTGGTTTCCCATGCATGTTTTAGCTGGAGGAAGAATCCCTTGAACCTGGAGAGTTGGGACCCATGGAATGGGTACCATGCAGTATGACTTCAAAGGGTCTGCATTTGCTCACCGAAACTCACCAATGCTATCAGCCTGAAGTGTCCAGCCTTATGTCTCAACCAGCTCTGGGTGTAGATGTGTTAAATCCCGGTTGCATCACATGCCCTGAGTGAATTATTTAAGAATTGCTCTCTATTTCACTGTCTTTATGATTTTTTTTTGAAATTTATTTTGATAATGGGATTTATCGGATTTTCACTGCTGCGTTTATGCCGCTGTACACACGCTTGATTCTCTTACGGAGACATATATATCCATGGGTTTTAAGATTCTTCCTAGTCAGGTATATTCCTAGGCGTTGAATATGTGGTGTTGGGTCCATTTCGTTGAGCAAGGAGTAGGTCTTGTCTATTACATATTTGGCTTATGGAAAGTTATCTGTGCTAATTTCAGTCTCTGGTTTTATGAAGCACCCCAACGCACCTTTCCCCATAAGCAAGCACTAGTTGGTTTTCTAAATTTGAGACCCTGTTCTGTTTTGTAATTCAGTTCATGTGTAGTCAAGTTTACATTCCGTGTATTAGTGATATCTTATGATGTTTCTTTTTCTGTGTGACGTAGTTCACGTAGAATCACCGTACCTGCATCCACTCACTATGCCGCTACGGGCCTGATGACACAGATTTCATTGCTGAGTGATATTGCATTGTACGTACGTGCCACAACTTCTTTATCCATATTTTGCTTTCTGGGATATTTACCTGTTACTGTAGACGAGCTTCTTGTGAACACAGCCGTCCCAAATATTGGGGTGGCTGTCTGTTTTTGATTTTAATTTCCGTAAGCTATAGGACCATAAGTGGAAGTGCCATAGACTGTGTTGCTTTGTTTCTTATGTGTTTCAGGAAACACCATACACTTCTCCAGGCTGGCTGCTGGCAATTTACATCCTGCCAATCAGCATAACAAGGCTCCCTGTTCTCCATATCCTGTCCTACCTTTCTGGATTTTACACTTTTTTCAGATGGCCCTCTTGCCCGGGGGGCAGTGAGACTTCATTGTAGTGCAGATTTCCTTTACAGGCTTGCTTGGTTGGCCAAAAAGGGCGTATGCGTTTTTTCCTGAATATATTCAGGAAAAAACGCATACGCCCTTTTTGGCCAAGTGCATCATTGTCGACGTTCTGCCTCTTTTCCTATGCTTTCAGGGCAATTCCAGTCTACCCCCTGCAATCGTTTTCCTGAAATTCTGCCCCGCTTTCAAGTCCCCTTCGCAGGCTTACTTCAATATATTTTTGGAGGATAGCTGTCATTTATAACTCTGCAGGTTTGTGAATTACAGTGCCCCTGAGCTCCTTTCTTCAACTCGCTTTCTTGTGAACTGGGCACAAAACCGCAGGATTGCTTCAGGCCCTAATCTGTTTCGGGCAGGGCATGCTGAGCCTTTGGTAAATTCCTCTTCCTGGTGGGAAATGAGCGTTACATTTGCCCGTGCAGACACCTACAGCTAGTCTCTCATTGGTTCTCCCTATTCCTGTTCATCTTGCACAGAAATTGCAAGCTGTGCCAAACAGGAGGTTAAAGGCACTGACTCTCCAAGCAGGGAGACTGTTAGTAAATCATCTGGAATGGTGAACCCGAGGACCAGGATACGAAAACTGAGATGCATTTTAAATCATTTCCCCATAACACGGTGGACCATACTGTGGGTTTCACATGCATGTTTTAGCTGGAGGAAGAATCCCTTGAACCTGAAGAGTTGGGACCCATGGAATAGGTACCATACAGTATGACTTCAAAGGGTGTGCATTTGCTCACCTAAACTCACCAATGCTATCAGCCTGAAGTGTCCAGCCTTATGTCTCAACCAGCTCTGGGTGTAGATGTGGTCAATCCCGGTTGCATCACATGCCCTGAGTGAATTATTTAAGAATTGCTCTCTAATTCACTGTCTTTGTGATTTGTTTTCGAAATTTATTTTGATAATGGGATTTATCGGATTTTCACTGCTGCCTTTCGGCCGCTGTACACACCCTTGATTCTCTTACGGAGACATATATATCCATGGGTTTTAAGATTCTTCCTAGTCAGGTATATTCCTAGGCGTTGAATATGTGGTGTTGGGTCCATTTCGTTGAGCAAGGAGTAGGTCTTGTCTATTACATATTGGGCTTATGGAAAGTTATCTGTGCTAATTTCAGTCTCTGGTTTTATGCAGCACCCCAAGGCACCTTTCCCCATAAGCAAGCACTAGTTGGTTTTCTAAATTTGAGACCCTTTTCTATTTTGTAATTCAGTTCATGTGTAGTCAAGTTTACATTCCGTGTATTCGTGATATCTTATGATGTTTCTTTTTCTGTGTGACGTAGTTCACATAGAATCACCGTACCTGCATCCACTCACTATGCCGCTATGGGCCTGATGACACAGATTTCATTGCTGAGTGATATTGCATTGTACGTACGTGCCACAAGTTCTTTATCCATTTTTTGCTTTCTGGGATATTTACCTGATACTGTAGACGAGCTTCTTGTGAACACAGCCGTCTCAAATATTGGGGTGGCTGTCTGTTTTTGATTTTAATTTCCGTAAGCTATAGGACCATAAGTGGAAGTGCCATAGGCTGTGTTGCTTTGTTTCTTTCGTGTTTCAGGAAACACCATACACTTCTCCAGGGTGGCTGCTGGCAATTTACATCCTGCCAATCAGCATAACAAGGCTCCCTGTTCTCCATATCCTGTCCTACCTTTCTGGATTTTACACTTTTTTCAGATGGCCCTTTTGCCAGGGGGGCAGTGAGACTTCATTGTAGTGCAGATTTCATTTACAGGCTTGCTTGGTTGGCCAAAAAGGGCGTATGCGTTTTTTCCTGAACATATTCAGGAAAAAACGCATACGCCCTTTTTGGCCAAGTGCATCATTGTCGACGTTCTGCCTCTTTTCCTATGCTTTCAGGGCAATTCCAGTCTACCCCCTGCAATCGTTTTCCTGAAATTCTGCCCCGCTTTCAAGTCCCCTTCGCAGGCTTACTTCAATATATTTTTGGAGGAAAGCTGTCATTTATAACTCTGCAGGTTTGTGAATTACAGTGCCCCTGAGCTCCTTTCTTCAACTCGCTTTCTTGTGAGCTGGGCACAAAACCGCAGGATTGCTTCAGGCCCTAATCTGTTTCCAGCAGGGCACACTGAGCCTTTGTTTAATTCCTCTTCCTGGTGGGCAATGAGCGTTACATTTGCCCGTGCAGACACCTACAGCTAGTCTCTCATTGGTTCTCCCTATTCCTGTTCATTTTGCACAGAAATTGCAAGCTGTGCCAAAGAGGAGTTTAAAGGCACTGACTCTCCAAGCGGGGAGAGTGTTAGTAAAGCATCTGGAATGGTGAACCCGAGGACCAGGATACGAAAACTGAGATGCATTTTAAATCATTTCCCAATCACATGGTGGACGATACTCTTGGTTTCCCATGCATGTTTTAGCTGGAGGAAGAATCCCTTGAACCTGAAGAGTTGGGACCCATGGAATAGGTACCATACAGTATGACTTCAAAGGGTGTGCATTTGCTCACCTAAACTCACCAATGCTATCAGCCTGAAGTGTCCAGCCTTATGTCTCAACCAGCTCTGGGTGTAGATGTGTTAAATCCCGGTTGCATCACATGCCCTGAGTGAATTATTTAAGAATTGCTCTCTATTTCACTGTCTTTGTGTTTTGTTTTCGAAATTTATTTTGATAATGGGATTTATCGGATTTTCACTGCTGCCTTTCGGCCGCTGTACACACCCTTGATTCTCTTACGGAGACATATATATCCATGGGTTTTAAGATTCTTCCTAGTCAGGTATATTCCTAGGCGTTGAATATGTGGTGTTGGGTCCATTTCGTTGAGCAAGGAGTAGGTCTTGTCTATTACATATTTGGCTTATGGAAAGTTATCTGTGCTAATTTCAGTCTCTGGTTTTATGAAGCACCCCAACGCACCTTTCCCCATAAGCAAGCACTAGTTGGTTTTCTAAATTTGAGACCCTGTTCTGTTTTGTAATTCAGTTCATGTGTAGTCAAGTTTACATTCCGTGTATTAGTGATATCTTATGATGTTTCTTTTTCTGTGTGACGTAGTTCACGTAGAATCACCGTACCTGCATCCACTCACTATGCCGCTACGGGCCTGATGACACAGATTTCATTGCTGAGTGATATTGCATTGTACGTACGTGCCACAACTTCTTTATCCATATTTTGCTTTCTGGGATATTTACCTGTTACTGTAGACGAGCTTCTTGTGAACACAGCCGTCCCAAATATTGGGGTGGCTGTCTGTTTTTGATTTTAATTTCCGTAAGCTATAGGACCATAAGTGGAAGTGCCATAGACTGTGTTGCTTTGTTTCTTATGTGTTTCAGGAAACACCATACACTTCTCCAGGGTGGCTGCTGGCAATTTACATCCTGCCAATCAGCATAACAAGGCTCCCTGTTCTCCATATCCTGTCCTACCTTTCTGGATTTTACACTTTTTTCAGATGGCCCTCTTGCCCGGGGGGCAGTGAGACTTCATTGTAGTGCAGATTTCATTTACAGGCTTGCTTGGTTGGCCAAAAAGGGCGTATGCGTTTTTTCCTGAATATATTCAGGAAAAAACGCATACGCCCTTTTTGGCCAAGTGCATCATTGTCGACGTTCTGCCTCTTTTCCTATGCTTTCAGGGCAATTCCAGTCTACCCCCTGCAATCGTTTTCCTGAAATTCTGCCCCGCTTTCAAGTCCCCTTCGCAGGCTTACTTCAATATATTTTTGGAGGATAGCTGTCATTTATAACTCTGCAGGTTTGTGAATTACAGTGCCCCTGAGCTCCTTTCTTCAACTCGCTTTCTTGTGAACTGGGCACAAAACCACAGGATTGCTTCAGGCCCTAATCTGTTTCGGGCAGGGCATGCTGAGCCTTTGGTAAATTCCTCTTCCTGGTGGGAAATGAGCGTTACATTTGCCCGTGCAGACACCTACAGCTAGTCTCTCATTGGTTCTCCCTATTCCTGTTCATCTTGCACAGAAATTGCAAGCTGTGCCAAACAGGAGGTTACAGGCACTGACTCTCCAAGCAGGGAGACTGTTAGTAAATCATCTGGAATGGTGAACCCGAGGACCAGGATACGAAAACTGAGATGCATTTTAAATCATTTCCCCATAACACGGTGGACCATACTGTGGGTTTCACATGCATGTTTTTGCTGGAGGAAGAATCCCTTGAACCTGAAGAGTTGGGACCCATGGAATAGGTACCATACAGTATGACTTCAAAGGGTGTGCATTTGCTCACCTAAACTCACCAATGCTATCAGCCTGAAGTGTCCAGCCTTATGTCTCAACCAGCTCTGGGTGTAGATGTGGTCAATCCCGGTTGCATCACATGCCCTGAGTGAATTATTTAAGAATTGCTCTCTATTTCACTGTCTTTGTGTTTTGTTTTCGAAATTTATTTTGATAATGGGATTTATCGGATTTTCACTGCTGCCTTTCGGCCGCTGTACACACCCTTGATTCTCTTACGGAGACATATATATCCATGGGTTTTAAGATTCTTCCTAGTCAGGTATATTCCTAGGCGTTGAATATGTGGTGTTGGGTCCATTTCGTTGAGCAAGGAGTAGGTCTTGTCTATTACATATTGGGCTTATAGAAAGTTATCTGTGCTAATTTCAGTCTCTGGTTTTATGAAGCACCCCAAGGCACCTTTCCCCATAAGCAAGCACTAGTTGGTTTTCTAAATTTGAGACCCTGTTCTGTTTTGTAATTCAGTTCATGTGTAGTCAAGTTTACATTCCGTGTATTAGTGATATCTTATGATGTTTCTTTTTCTGTGTGACGTAGTTCACGTAGAATCACCGTACCTGCATCCACTCACTATGCCGCTATGGGCCTGATGACACAGATTTCATTGCTGAGTGATATTGCATTGTACGTACGTGCCACAAGTTCTTTATCCATTTTTTGCTTTCTGGGATATTTACCTGATACTGTAGACGAGCTTCTTGTGAACACAGCCGTCTCAAATATTGGGGTGGCTGTCTGTTTTTGATTTTAATTTCCGTAAGCTATAGGACCATAAGTGGAAGTGCCATAGGCTGTGTTGCTTTGTTTCTTTCGTGTTTCAGGAAACACCATACACTTCTCCAGGGTGGCTGCTGGCAATTTACATCCTGCCAATCAGCATAACAAGGCTCCCTGTTCTCCATATCCTGTCCTACCTTTCTGGATTTTACACTTTTTTCAGATGGCCCTTTTGCCAGGGGGGCAGTGAGACTTCATTGTAGTGCAGATTTCATTTACAGGCTTGCTTGGTTGGCCAAAAAGGGCGTATGCGTTTTTTCCTGAATATATTCAGGAAAAAACGCATACGCCCTTTTTGGCCAAGTGCATCATTGTTGACGTTCTGCCTCTTTTCCTATGCTTTCAGGGCAATTCCAGTCTACCCCCTGCAATCGTTTTCCTGAAATTCTGCCCCGCTTTCAAGTCCCCTTCGCAGGCTTACTTCAATATATTTTTGGAGGAAAGCTGTCATTTATAACTCTGCAGGTTTGTGAATTACAGTGCCCCTGAGCTCCTTTCTTCAACTCGCTTTCTTGTGAGCTGGGCACAAAACCGCAGGATTGCTTCAGGCCCTAATCTGTTTCCAGCAGGGCACACTGAGCCTTTGTTTAATTCCTCTTCCTGGTGGGCAATGAGCGTTACATTTGCCCGTGCAGACACCTACAGCTAGTCTCTCATTGGTTCTCCCTATTCCTGTTCATTTTGCACAGAAATTGCAAGCTGTGCCAAAGAGGAGGTTAAAGGCACTGACTCTCCAAGCGGGGAGAGTGTTAGTAAAGCATCTGGAATGGTGAACCCGAGGACCAGGATACGAAAACTGAGATGCATTTTAAATCATTTCCCAATCACATGGTGGACGATACTCTTGGTTTCCCATGCATGTTTTAGCTGGAGGAAGAATCCCTTGAACCTGGAGAGTTGGGACCCATGGAATGGGTACCATGCAGTATGACTTCAAAGGGTCTGCATTTGCTCACCGAAACTCACCAATGCTATCAGCCTGAAGTGTCCAGCCTTATGTCTCAACCAGCTCTGGGTGTAGATGTGTTAAATCCCGGTTGCATCACATGCCCTGAGTGAATTATTTAAGAATTGCTCTCTATTTCACGGTCTTTATGATTTTTTTTTGAAATTTATTTTGATAATGGGATTTATCGGATTTTCACTGCTGCGTTTATGCCGCTGTACACACGCTTGATTCTCTTACGGAGACATATATATCCATGGGTTTTAAGATTCTTCCTAGTCAGGTATATTCCTAGGCGTTGAATATGTGGTGTTGGGTCCATTTCGTTGAGCAAGGAGTAGGTCTTGTCTATTACATATTTGGCTTATGGAAAGTTATCTGTGCTAATTTCAGTCTCTGGTTTTATGAAGCACCCCAACGCACCTTTCCCCATAAGCAAGCACTAGTTGGTTTTCTAAATTTGAGACCCTGTTCTGTTTTGTAATTCAGTTCATGTGTAGTCAAGTTTACATTCCGTGTATTAGTGATATCTTATGATGTTTCTTTTTCTGTGTGACGTAGTTCACATAGAATCACCGTACCTGCATCCACTCACTATGCCGCTACGGGCCTGATGACACAGATTTCATTGCTGAGTGATATTGCATTGTACGTACGTGCCACAACTTCTTTATCCATATTTTGCTTTCTGGGATATTTACCTGTTACTGTAGACGAGCTTCTTGTGAACACAGCCGTCCCAAATATTGGGGTGGCTGTCTGTTTTTGATTTTAATTTCCGTAAGCTATAGGACCATAAGTGGAAGTGCCATAGACTGTGTTGCTTTGTTTCTTATGTGTTTCAGGAAACACCATACACTTCTCCAGGCTGGCTGCTGGCAATTTACATCCTGCCAATCAGCATAACAAGGCTCCCTGTTCTCCATATCCTGTCCTACCTTTCTGGATTTTACACTTTTTTCAGATGGCCCTCTTGCCCGGGGGGCAGTGAGACTTCATTGTAGTGCAGATTTCATTTACAGGCTTGCTTGGTTGGCCAAAAAGGGCGTATGCGTTTTTTCCTGAATATATTCAGGAAAAAACGCATACGCCCTTTTTGGCCAAGTGCATCATTGTCGACGTTCTGCCTCTTTTCCTATGCTTTCAGGGCAATTCCAGTCTACCCCCTGCAATCGTTTTCCTGAAATTCTGCCCCGCTTTCAAGTCCCCTTCGCAGGCTTACTTCAATATATTTTTGGAGGATAGCTGTCATTTATAACTCTGCAGGTTTGTGAATTACAGTGCCCCTGAGCTCCTTTCTTCAACTCGCTTTCTTGTGAACTGGGCACAAAACCACAGGATTGCTTCAGGCCCTAATCTGTTTCGGGCAGGGCATGCTGAGCCTTTGGTAAATTCCTCTTCCTGGTGGGAAATGAGCGTTACATTTGCCCGTGCAGACACCTACAGCTAGTCTCTCATTGGTTCTCCCTATTCCTGTTCATCTTGCACAGAAATTGCAAGCTGTGCCAAACAGGAGGTTACAGGCACTGACTCTCCAAGCAGGGAGACTGTTAGTAAATCATCTGGAATGGTGAACCCGAGGACCAGGATACGAAAACTGAGATGCATTTTAAATCATTTCCCCATAACACGGTGGACCATACTGTGGGTTTCACATGCATGTTTTAGCTGGAGGAAGAATCCCTTGAACCTGAAGAGTTGGGACCCATGGAATAGGTACCATACAGTATGACTTCAAAGGGTGTGCATTTGCTCACCTAAACTCACCAATGCTATCAGCCTGAAGTGTCCAGCCTTATGTCTCAACCAGCTCTGGGTGTAGATGTGGTCAATCCCGGTTGCATCACATGCCCTGAGTGAATTATTTAAGAATTGCTCTCTATTTCACTGTCTTTGTGTTTTGTTTTCGAAATTTATTTTGATAATGGGATTTATCGGATTTTCACTGCTGCCTTTCGGCCGCTGTACACACCCTTGATTCTCTTACGGAGACATATATATCCATGGGTTTTAAGATTCTTCCTAGTCAGGTATATTCCTAGGCGTTGAATATGTGGTGTTGGGTCCATTTCGTTGAGCAAGGAGTAGGTCTTGTCTATTACATATTGGGCTTATGGAAAGTTATCTGTGCTAATTTCAGTCTCTGGTTTTATGCAGCACCCCAAGGCACCTTTCCCCATAAGCAAGCACTAGTTGGTTTTCTAAATTTGAGACCCTTTTCTATTTTGTAATTCAGTTCATGTGTAGTCAAGTTTACATTCCGTGTATTCGTGATATCTTATGATGTTTCTTTTTCTGTGTGACGTAGTTCACGTAGAATCACCGTACCTGCATCCACTCACTATGCCGCTACGGGCCTGATGACACAGATTTCATTGCTGAGTGATATTGCATTGTACGTACGTGCCACAACTTCTTTATCCATATTTTGCTTTCTGGGATATTTACCTGTTACTGTAGACGAGCTTCTTGTGAACACAGCCGTCTCAAATATTGGGGTGGCTGTCTGTTTTTGATTTTAATTTCCGTAAGCTATAGGACCATAAGTGGAAGTGCCATAGGCTGTGTTGCTTTGTTTCTTTCGTGTTTCAGGAAACACCATACACTTCTCCAGGGTGGCTGCTGGCAATTTACATCCTGCCAATCAGCATAACAAGGCTCCCTGTTCTCCATATCCTGTCCTACCTTTCTGGATTTTACACTTTTTTCAGATGGCCCTTTTGCCAGGGGGGCAGTGAGACTTCATTGTAGTGCAGATTTCATTTACAGGCTTGCTTGGTTGGCCAAAAAGGGCGTATGCGTTTTTTCCTGAATATATTCAGGAAAAAACGCATACGCCCTTTTTGGCCAAGTGCATCATTGTCGACGTTCTGCCTCTTTTCCTATGCTTTCAGGGCAATTCCAGTCTACCCCCTGCAATCGTTTTCCTGAAATTCTGCCCCGCTTTCAAGTCCCCTTCGCAGGCTTACTTCAATATATTTTTGGAGGATAGCTGTCATTTATAACTCTGCAGGTTTGTGAATTACAGTGCCCCTGAGCTCCTTTCTTCAACTCGCTTTCTTGTGAGCTGGGCACAAAACCGCAGGATTGCTTCAGGCCCTAATCTGTTTCCAGCAGGGCACACTGAGCCTTTGTTTAATTCCTCTTCCTGGTGGGCAATGAGCGTTACATTTGCCCGTGCAGACACCTACAGCTAGTCTCTCATTGGTTCTCCCTATTCCTGTTCATTTTGCACAGAAATTGCAAGCTGTGCCAAAGAGGAGGTTAAAGGCACTGACTCTCCAAGCGGGGAGAGTGTTAGTAAAGCATCTGGAATGGTGATCCCGAGGACCAGGATACGAAAACTGAGATGCATTTTAAATCATTTCCCAATCACATGGTGGACGATACTCTTGGTTTCCCATGCATGTTTTAGCTGGAGGAAGAATCCCTTGAACCTGGAGAGTTGGGACCCATGGAATGGGTACCATGCAGTATGACTTCAAAGGGTCTGCATTTGCTCACCGAAACTCACCAATGCTATCAGCCTGAAGTGTCCAGCCTTATGTCTCAACCAGCTCTGGGTGTAGATGTGTTAAATCCCGGTTGCATCACATGCCCTGAGTGAATTATTTAAGAATTGCTCTCTATTTCACGGTCTTTATGATTTTTTTTTGAAATTTATTTTGATAATGGGATTTATCGGATTTTCACTGCTGCGTTTATGCCGCTGTACACACGCTTGATTCTCTTACGGAGACATATATATCCATGGGTTTTAAGATTCTTCCTAGTCAGGTATATTCCTAGGCGTTGAATATGTGGTGTTGGGTCCATTTCGTTGAGCAAGGAGTAGGTCTTGTCTATTACATATTTGGCTTATGGAAAGTTATCTGTGCTAATTTCAGTCTCTGGTTTTATGAAGCACCCCAACGCACCTTTCCCCATAAGCAAGCACTAGTTGGTTTTCTAAATTTGAGACCCTGTTCTGTTTTGTAATTCAGTTCATGTGTAGTCAAGTTTACATTCCGTGTATTAGTGATATCTTATGATGTTTCTTTTTCTGTGTGACGTAGTTCACATAGAATCACCGTACCTGCATCCACTCACTATCCCGCTACGGGCCTGATGACACAGATTTCATTGCTGAGTGATATTGCATTGTACGTACGTGCCACAACTTCTTTATCCATATTTTGCTTTCTGGGATATTTACCTGTTACTGTAGACGAGCTTCTTGTGAACACAGCCGTCCCAAATATTGGGGTGGCTGTCTGTTTTTGATTTTAATTTCCGTAAGCTATAGGACCATAAGTGGAAGTGCCATAGACTGTGTTGCTTTGTTTCTTATGTGTTTCAGGAAACACCATACACTTCTCCAGGCTGGCTGCTGGCAATTTACATCCTGCCAATCAGCATAACAAGGCTCCCTGTTCTCCATATCCTGTCCTACCTTTCTGGATTTTACACTTTTTTCAGATGGCCCTCTTGCCCGGGGGGCAGTGAGACTTCATTGTAGTGCAGATTTCCTTTACAGGCTTGCTTGGTTGGCCAAAAAGGGCGTATGCGTTTTTTCCTGAATATATTCAGGAAAAAACGCATACACCCTTTTTGGCCAAGTGCATCATTGTCGACGTTCTGCCTCTTTTCCTATGCTTTCAGGGCAATTCCAGTCTACCCCCTGCAATCGTTTTCCTGAAATTCTGCCCCTCTTTCAAGTCCCCTTCGCAGGCTTACTTCAATATATTTTTGGAGGATAGCTGTCATTTATAACTCTGCAGGTTTGTGAATTACAGTGCCCCTGAGCTCCTTTCTTCAACTCGCTTTCTTGTGAACTGGGCACAAAACCGCAGGATTGCTTCAGGCCCTAATCTGTTTCGGGCAGGGCATGCTGAGCCTTTGGTAAATTCCTCTTCCTGGTGGGAAATGAGCGTTACATTTGCCCGTGCAGACACCTACAGCTAGTCTCTCATTGGTTCTCCCTATTCCTGTTCATCTTGCACAGAAATTGCAAGCTGTGCCAAACAGGAGGTTAAAGGCACTGACTCTCCAAGCAGGGAGACTGTTAGTAAATCATCTGGAATGGTGAACCCGAGGACCAGGATACGAAAACTGAGATGCATTTTAAATCATTTCCCCATAACACGGTGGACCATACTGTGGGTTTCACATGCATGTTTTAGCTGGAGGAAGAATCCCTTGAACCTGAAGAGTTGGGACCCATGGAATAGGTACCATACAGTATGACTTCAAAGGGTGTGCATTTGCTCACCTAAACTCACCAATGCTATCAGCCTGAAGTGTCCAGCCTTATGTCTCAACCAGCTCTGGGTGTAGATGTGGTCAATCCCGGTTGCATCACATGCCCTGAGTGAATTATTTAAGAATTGCTCTCTATTTCACTGTCTTTGTGTTTTGTTTTCGAAATTTATTTTGATAATGGGATTTATCGGATTTTCACTGCTGCCTTTCGGCCGCTGTACACACCCTTGATTCTCTTACGGAGACATATATATCCATGGGTTTTAAGATTCTTCCTAGTCAGGTATATTCCTAGGCGTTGAATATGTGGTGTTGGGTCCATTTCGTTGAGCAAGGAGTAGGTCTTGTCTATTACATATTGGGCTTATGGAAAGTTATCTGTGCTAATTTCAGTCTCTGGTTTTATGCAGCACCCCAAGGCACCTTTCCCCATAAGCAAGCACTAGTTGGTTTTCTAAATTTGAGACCCTTTTCTATTTTGTAATTCAGTTCATGTGTAGTCAAGTTTACATTCCGTGTATTCGTGATATCTTATGATGTTTCTTTTTCTGTGTGACGTAGTTCACGTAGAATCACCGTACCTGCATCCACTCACTATGCCGCTATGGGCCTGATGACACAGATTTCATTGCTGAGTGATATTGCATTGTACGTACGTGCCACAAGTTCTTTATCCATTTTTTGCTTTCTGGGATATTTACCTGATACTGTAGACGAGCTTCTTGTGAACACAGCCATCTCAAATATTGGGGTGGCTGTCTGTTTTTGATTTTAATTTCCGTAAGCTATAGGACCATAAGTGGAAGTGCCATAGGCTGTGTTGCTTTGTTTCTTATGTGTTTCAGGAAACACCATACACTTCTCCAGGCTGGCTGCTGGCAATTTACATCCTGCCAATCAGCATAACAAGGCTCCCTGTTCTCCATATCCTGTCCTACCTTTCTGGATTTTACACTTTTTTCAGATGGCCCTCTTGCCCGGGGGGCAGTGAGACTTCATTGTAGTGCAGATTTCCTTTACAGGCTTGCTTGGTTGGCCAAAAAGGGCGTATGCGTTTTTTCCTGAATATATTCAGGAAAAAACGCATACGCCCTTTTTGGCCAAGTGCATCATTGTCGACGTTCTGCCTCTTTTCCTATGCTTTCAGGGCAATTCCAGTCTACCCCCTGCAATCGTTTTCCTGAAATTCTGCCCCGCTTTCAAGTCCCCTTCGCAGGCTTACTTCAATATATTTTTGGAGGATAGCTGTCATTTATAACTCTGCAGGTTTGTGAATTACAGTGCCCCTGAGCTCCTTTCTTCAACTCGCTTTCTTGTGAACTGGGCACAAAACCGCAGGATTGCTTCAGGCCCTAATCTGTTTCGGGCAGGGCATGCTGAGCCTTTGGTAAATTCCTCTTCCTGGTGGGAAATGAGCGTTACATTTGCCCGTGCAGACACCTACAGCTAGTCTCTCATTGGTTCTCCCTATTCCTGTTCATCTTGCACAGAAATTGCAAGCTGTGCCAAACAGGAGGTTAAAGGCACTGACTCTCCAAGCAGGGAGACTGTTAGTAAATCATCTGGAATGGTGAACCCGAGGACCAGGATACGAAAACTGAGATGCATTTTAAATCATTTCCCCATAACACGGTGGACCATACTGTGGGTTTCACATGCATGTTTTAGCTGGAGGAAGAATCCCTTGAACCTGAAGAGTTGGGACCCATGGAATAGGTACCATACAGTATGACTTCAAAGGGTGTGCATTTGCTCACCGAAACTCACCAATGCTATCAGCCTGAAGTGTCCAGCCTTATGTCTCAACCAGCTCTGGGTGTAGATGTGGTCAATCCCGGTTGCATCACATGCCCTGAGTGAATTATTTAAGAATTGCTCTCTATTTCACTGTCTTTGTGTTTTGTTTTCGAAATTTATTTTGATAATGGGATTTATCGGATTTTCACTGCTGCCTTTCGGCCGCTGTACACACCCTTGATTCTCTTACGGAGACATATATATCCATGGGTTTTAAGATTCTTCCTAGTCAGGTATATTCCTAGGCGTTGAATATGTGGTGTTGGGTCCATTTCGTTGAGCAAGGAATAGGTCTTGTCTATTACATATTGGGCTTATGGAAAGTTATCTGTGCTAATTTCAGTCTCTGGTTTTATGCAGCACCCCAAGGCACCTTTCCCCATAAGCAAGCACTAGTTGGTTTTCTAAATTTGAGACCCTTTTCTATTTTGTAATTCAGTTCATGTGTAGTCAAGTTTACATTCCGTGTATTCGTGATATCTTATGATGTTTCTTTTTCTGTGTGACGTAGTTCACGTAGAATCACCGTACCTGCATCCACTCACTATGCCGCTATGGGCCTGATGACACAGATTTCATTGCTGAGTGATATTGCATTGTACGTACGTGCCACAAGTTCTTTATCCATTTTTTGCTTTCTGGGATATTTACCTGATACTGTAGACGAGCTTCTTGTGAACACAGCCGTCTCAAATATTGGGGTGGCTGTCTGTTTTTGATTTTAATTTCCGTAAGCTATAGGACCATAAGTGGAAGTGCCATAGGCTGTGTTGCTTTGTTTCTTTCGTGTTTCAGGAAACACCATACACTTCTCCAGGCTGGCTGCTGGCAATTTACATCCTGCCAATCAGCATAACAAGGCTCCCTGTTCTCCATATCCTGTCCTACCTTTCTGGATTTTACACTTTTTTCAGATGGCCCTCTTGCCCGGGGGGCAGTGAGACTTCATTGTAGTGCAGATTTCATTTACAGGCTTGCTTGGTTGGCCAAAAAGGGCGTATGCGTTTTTTCCTGAATATATTCAGGAAAAAACGCATACGCCCTTTTTGGCCAAGTGCATCATTGTCGACGTTCTGCCTCTTTTCCTATGCTTTCAGGGCAATTCCAGTCTACCCCCTGCAATCGTTTTCCTGAAATTCTGCCCCGCTTTCAAGTCCCCTTCGCAGGCTTACTTCAATATATTTTTGGAGGAAAGCTGTCATTTATAACTCTGCAGGTTTGTGAATTACAGTGCCCCTGAGCTCCTTTCTTCAACTCGCTTTCTTGTGAGCTGGGCACAAAACCGCAGGATTGCTTCAGGCCCTAATCTGTTTCCAGCAGGGCACACTGAGCCTTTGTTTAATTCCTCTTCCTGGTGGGCAATGAGCGTTACATTTGCCCGTGCAGACACCTACAGCTAGTCTCTCATTGGTTCTCCCTATTCCTGTTCATTTTGCACAGAAATTGCAAGCTGTGCCAAAGAGGAGGTTAAAGGCACTGACTCTCCAAGCGGGGAGAGTGTTAGTAAAGCATCTGGAATGGTGAACCCGAGGGCCAGGATACGAAAACTGAGATGCATTTTAAATCATTTCCCAATCACATGGTGGACGATACTCTTGGTTTCCCATGCATGTTTTAGCTGGAGGAAGAATCCCTTGAACCTGGAGAGTTGGGACCCATGGAATGGGTACCATGCAGTATGACTTCAAAGGGTCTGCATTTGCTCACCGAAACTCACCAATGCTATCAGCCTGAAGTGTCCAGCCTTATGTCTCAACCAGCTCTGGGTGTAGATGTGTTAAATCCCGGTTGCATCACATGCCCTGAGTGAATTATTTAAGAATTGCTCTCTATTTCACGGTCTTTATGATTTTTTTTTGAAATTTATTTTGATAATGGGATTTATCGGATTTTCACTGCTGCGTTTATGCCGCTGTACACACGCTTGATTCTCTTACGGAGACATATATATCCATGGGTTTTAAGATTCTTCCTAGTCAGGTATATTCCTAGGCGTTGAATATGTGGTGTTGGGTCCATTTCGTTGAGCAAGGAGTAGGTCTTGTCTATTACATATTTGGCTTATGGAAAGTTATCTGTGCTAATTTCAGTCTCTGGTTTTATGAAGCACCCCAACGCACCTTTCCCCATAAGCAAGCACTAGTTGGTTTTCTAAATTTGAGACCCTGTTCTGTTTTGTAATTCAGTTCATGTGTAGTCAAGTTTACATTCCGTGTATTAGTGATATCTTATGATGTTTCTTTTTCTGTGTGACGTAGTTCACATAGAATCACCGTACCTGCATCCACTCACTATGCCGCTACGGGCCTGATGACACAGATTTCATTGCTGAGTGATATTGCATTGTACGTACGTGCCACAACTTCTTTATCCATATTTTGATTGCTGGGATATTTACCTGTTACTGTAGACGAGCTTCTTGTGAACACAGCCGTCCCAAATATTGGGGTGGCTGTCTGTTTTTGATTTTAATTTCCGTAAGCTATAGGACCATAAGTGGAAGTGCCATAGACTGTGTTGCTTTGTTTCTTATGTGTTTCAGGAAACACCATACACTTCTCCAGGCTGGCTGCTGGCAATTTACATCCTGCCAATCAGCATAACAAGGCTCCCTGTTCTCCATATCCTGTCCTACCTTTCTGGATTTTACACTTTTTTCAGATGGCCCTCTTGCCCGGGGGGCAGTGAGACTTCATTGTAGTGCAGATTTCCTTTACAGGCCTGCTTGGTTGGCCAAAAAGGGCGTATGCGTTTTTTCCTGAATATATTCAGGAAAAAACGCATACGCCCTTTTTGGCCAAGTGCATCATTGTCGACGTTCTGCCTCTTTTCCTATGCTTTCAGGGCAATTCCAGTCTACCCCCTGCAATCGTTTTCCTGAAATTCTGCCCCGCTTTCAAGTCCCCTTCGCAGGCTTACTTCAATATATTTTTGGAGGATAGCTGTCATTTATAACTCTGCAGGTTTGTGAATTACAGTGCCCCTGAGCTCCTTTCTTCAACTCGCTTTCTTGTGAACTGGGCACAAAACCGCAGGATTGCTTCAGGCCCTAATCTGTTTCGGGCAGGGCATGCTGAGCCTTTGGTAAATTCCTCTTCCTGGTGGGAAATGAGCGTTACATTTGCCCGTGCAGACACCTACAGCTAGTCTCTCATTGGTTCTCCCTATTCCTGTTCATCTTGCACAGAAATTGCAAGCTGTGCCAAACAGGAGGTTAAAGGCACTGACTCTCCAAGCAGGGAGACTGTTAGTAAATCATCTGGAATGGTGAACCCGAGGACCAGGATACGAAAACTGAGATGCATTTTAAATCATTTCCCCATAACACGGTGGACCATACTGTGGGTTTCACATGCATGTTTTAGCTGGAGGAAGAATCCCTTGAACCTGAAGAGTTGGGACCCATGGAATAGGTACCATACAGTATGACTTCAAAGGGTGTGCATTTGCTCACCGAAACTCACCAATGCTATCAGCCTGAAGTGTCCAGCCTTATGTCTCAACCAGCTCTGGGTGTAGATGTGGTCAATCCCGGTTGCATCACATGCCCTGAGTGAATTATTTAAGAATTGCTCTCTATTTCACTGTCTTTGTGTTTTGTTTTCGAAATTTATTTTGATAATGGGATTTATCGGATTTTCACTGCTGCCTTTCGGCCGCTGTACACACCCTTGATTCTCTTACGGAGACATATATATCCATGGGTTTTAAGATTCTTCCTAGTCAGGTATATTCCTAGGCGTTGAATATGTGGTGTTGGGTCCATTTCGTTGAGCAAGGAATAGGTCTTGTCTATTACATATTGGGCTTATGGAAAGTTATCTGTGCTAATTTCAGTCTCTGGTTTTATGCAGCACCCCAAGGCACCTTTCCCCATAAGCAAGCACTAGTTGGTTTTCTAAATTTGAGACCCTTTTCTATTTTGTAATTCAGTTCATGTGTAGTCAAGTTTACATTCCGTGTATTCGTGATATCTTATGATGTTTCTTTTTCTGTGTGACGTAGTTCACGTAGAATCACCGTACCTGCATCCACTCACTATGCCGCTATGGGCCTGATGACACAGATTTCATTGCTGAGTGATATTGCATTGTACGTACGTGCCACAAGTTCTTTATCCATTTTTTGCTTTCTGGGATATTTACCTGATACTGTAGACGAGCTTCTTGTGAACACAGCCGTCTCAAATATTGGGGTGGCTGTCTGTTTTTGATTTTAATTTCCGTAAGCTATAGGACCATAAGTGGAAGTGCCATAGGCTGTGTTGCTTTGTTTCTTTCGTGTTTCAGGAAACACCATACACTTCTCCAGGCTGGCTGCTGGCAATTTACATCCTGCCAATCAGCATAACAAGGCTCCCTGTTCTCCATATCCTGTCCTACCTTTCTGGATTTTACACTTTTTTCAGATGGCCCTCTTGCCCGGGGGGCAGTGAGACTTCATTGTAGTGCAGATTTCATTTACAGGCTTGCTTGGTTGGCCAAAAAGGGCGTATGCGTTTTTTCCTGAATATATTCAGGAAAAAACGCATACGCCCTTTTTGGCCAAGTGCATCATTGTCGACGTTCTGCCTCTTTTCCTATGCTTTCAGGGCAATTCCAGTCTACCCCCTGCAATCGTTTTCCTGAAATTCTGCCCCGCTTTCAAGTCCCCTTCGCAGGCTTACTTCAATATATTTTTGGAGGAAAGCTGTCATTTATAACTCTGCAGGTTTGTGAATTACAGTGCCCCTGAGCTCCTTTCTTCAACTCGCTTTCTTGTGAGCTGGGCACAAAACCGCAGGATTGCTTCAGGCCCTAATCTGTTTCCAGCAGGGCACACTGAGCCTTTGTTTAATTCCTCTTCCTGGTGGGCAATGAGCGTTACATTTGCCCGTGCAGACACCTACAGCTAGTCTCTCATTGGTTCTCCCTATTCCTGTTCATTTTGCACAGAAATTGCAAGCTGTGCCAAAGAGGAGGTTAAAGGCACTGACTCTCCAAGCGGGGAGAGTGTTAGTAAAGCATCTGGAATGGTGAACCCGAGGGCCAGGATACGAAAACTGAGATGCATTTTAAATCATTTCCCAATCACATGGTGGACGATACTCTTGGTTTCCCATGCATGTTTTAGCTGGAGGAAGAATCCCTTGAACCTGGAGAGTTGGGACCCATGGAATGGGTACCATGCAGTATGACTTCAAAGGGTCTGCATTTGCTCACCGAAACTCACCAATGCTATCAGCCTGAAGTGTCCAGCCTTATGTCTCAACCAGCTCTGGGTGTAGATGTGTTAAATCCCGGTTGCATCACATGCCCTGAGTGAATTATTTAAGAATTGCTCTCTATTTCACGGTCTTTATGATTTTTTTTTGAAATTTATTTTGATAATGGGATTTATCGGATTTTCACTGCTGCGTTTATGCCGCTGTACACACGCTTGATTCTCTTACGGAGACATATATATCCATGGGTTTTAAGATTCTTCCTAGTCAGGTATATTCCTAGGCGTTGAATATGTGGTGTTGGGTCCATTTCGTTGAGCAAGGAGTAGGTCTTGTCTATTACATATTTGGCTTATGGAAAGTTATCTGTGCTAATTTCAGTCTCTGGTTTTATGAAGCACCCCAACGCACCTTTCCCCATAAGCAAGCACTAGTTGGTTTTCTAAATTTGAGACCCTGTTCTGTTTTGTAATTCAGTTCATGTGTAGTCAAGTTTACATTCCGTGTATTAGTGATATCTTATGATGTTTCTTTTTCTGTGTGACGTAGTTCACATAGAATCACCGTACCTGCATCCACTCACTATGCCGCTACGGGCCTGATGACACAGATTTCATTGCTGAGTGATATTGCATTGTACGTACGTGCCACAACTTCTTTATCCATATTTTGATTGCTGGGATATTTACCTGTTACTGTAGACGAGCTTCTTGTGAACACAGCCGTCCCAAATATTGGGGTGGCTGTCTGTTTTTGATTTTAATTTCCGTAAGCTATAGGACCATAAGTGGAAGTGCCATAGACTGTGTTGCTTTGTTTCTTATGTGTTTCAGGAAACACCATACACTTCTCCAGGCTGGCTGCTGGCAATTTACATCCTGCCAATCAGCATAACAAGGCTCCCTGTTCTCCATATCCTGTCCTACCTTTCTGGATTTTACACTTTTTTCAGATGGCCCTCTTGCCCGGGGGGCAGTGAGACTTCATTGTAGTGCAGATTTCCTTTACAGGCTTGCTTGGTTGGCCAAAAAGGGCGTATGCGTTTTTTCCTGAATATATTCAGGAAAAAACGCATACGCCCTTTTTGGCCAAGTGCATCATTGTCCACGTTCTGCCTCTTTTCCTATGCTTTCAGGGCAATTCCAGTCTACCCCCTGCAATCGTTTTCCTGAAATTCTGCCCCGCTTTCAAGTCCCCTTCGCAGGCTTACTTCAATATATTTTTGGAGGATAGCTGTCATTTATAACTCTGCAGGTTTGTGAATTACAGTGCCCCTGAGCTCCTTTCTTCAACTCGCTTTCTTGTGAACTGGGCACAAAACCGCAGGATTGCTTCAGGCCCTAATCTGTTTCGGGCAGGGCATGCTGAGCCTTTGGTAAATTCCTCTTCCTGGTGGGAAATGAGCGTTACATTTGCCCGTGCAGACACCTACAGCTAGTCTCTCATTGGTTCTCCCTATTCCTGTTCATCTTGCACAGAAATTGCAAGCTGTGCCAAACAGGAGGTTAAAGGCACTGACTCTCCAAGCAGGGAGACTGTTAGTAAATCATCTGGAATGGTGAACCCGAGGACCAGGATACGAAAACTGAGATGCATTTTAAATCATTTCCCCATAACACGGTGGACCATACTGTGGGTTTCACATGCATGTTTTAGCTGGAGGAAGAATCCCTTGAACCTGAAGAGTTGGGACCCATGGAATAGGTACCATACAGTATGACTTCAAAGGGTGTGCATTTGCTCACCGAAACTCACCAATGCTATCAGCCTGAAGTGTCCAGCCTTATGTCTCAACCAGCTCTGGGTGTAGATGTGGTCAATCCCGGTTGCATCACATGCCCTGAGTGAATTATTTAAGAATTGCTCTCTATTTCACTGTCTTTGTGTTTTGTTTTCGAAATTTATTTTGATAATGGGATTTATCGGATTTTCACTGCTGCCTTTCGGCCGCTGTACACACGTTTGATTCTCTTACAGAGACATATATATCCATGGGTTTTAAGATTCTTCCTAGTCAGGTATATTCCTAGGCGTTGAATATGTGGTGTTGGGTCCATTTCGTTGAGCAAGGAGTAGGTCTTGTCTATTACATATTGGGCTTATGGAAAGTTATCTGTGCTAATTTCAGTCTCTGGTTTTATGCAGCACCCCAAGGCACCTTTCCCCATAAGCAAGCACTAGTTGGTTTTCTAAATTTGAGACCCTTTTCTATTTTGTAATTCAGTTCATGTGTAGTCAAGTTTACATTCCGTGTATTCGTGATATCTTATGATGTTTCTTTTTCTGTGTGACGTAGTTCACGTAGAATCACCGTACCTGCATCCACTCACTATGCCGCTATGGGCCTGATGACACAGATTTCATTGCTGAGTGATATTGCATTGTACGTACGTGCCACAAGTTCTTTATCCATTTTTTGCTTTCTGGGATATTTACCTGATACTGTAGACGAGCTTCTTGTGAACACAGCCGTCTCAAATATTGGGGTGGCTGTCTGTTTTTGATTTTAATTTCCGTAAGCTATAGGACCATAAGTGGAAGTGCCATAGGCTGTGTTGCTTTGTTTCTTTCGTGTTTCAGGAAACACCATACACTTCTCCAGGGTGGCTGCTGGCAATTTACATCCTGCCAATCAGCATAACAAGGCTCCCTGTTCTCCATATCCTGTCCTACCTTTCTGGATTTTACACTTTTTTCAGATGGCCCTTTTGCCAGGGGGGCAGTGAGACTTCATTGTAGTGCAGATTTCATTTACAGGCTTGCTTGGTTGGCCAAAAAGGGCGTATGCGTTTTTTCCTGAATATATTCAGGAAAAAACGCATACGCCCTTTTTGGCCAAGTGCATCATTGTCGACGTTCTGCCTCTTTTCCTATGCTTTCAGGGCAATTCCAGTTTACCCCCTGCAATCGTTTTCCTGAAATTCTGCCCCGCTTTCAACTCCCCTTCGCAGGCTTACTTCAATATATTTTTGGAGGATAGCTGTCATTTATAACTCTGCAGGTTTGTGAATTACAGTGCCCCTGAGCTCCTTTCTTCAACTCGCTTTCTTGTGAGCTGGGCACAAAACCGCAGGATTGCTTCAGGCCCTAATCTGTTTCCGGCAGGGCACGCTGAGCCTTTGGTTAATTCCTCTTCCTGGTGGGCAATGAGCGTTACATTTGCCCGTGCAGACACCTACAGCTAGTCTCTCATTGGTTCTCCCTATTCCTGTTCATTTTGCACAGAAATTGCAAGCTGTGCCAAAGAGGAGGTTAAAGGCACTGACTCTCCAAGCGGGGAGAGTGTTAGTAAAGCATCTGGAATGGTGAACCCGAGGACCAGGATACGAAAACTGAGATGCATTTTAAATCATTTCCCAATCACATGGTGGACAATACTCTTGGTTTCCCATGCATGTTTTAGCTGGAGGAAGAATCCCTTGAACCTGGAGAGTTGGGACCCATGGAATGGGTACCATGCAGTATGACTTCAAAGGGTCTGCATTTGCTCACCAAAACTCACCAATGCTATCAGCCTGAAGTGTCCAGCCTTATGTCTCAACCAGCTCTGGGTGTAGATGTGTTAAATCCCGGTTGCATCACATGCCCTGAGTGAATTATTTAAGAATTGCTCTCTATTTCACTGTCTTTATGATTTTTTTTTGAAATTTATTTTGATAATGGGATTTATCGGATTTTCACTGCTGCGTTTATGCCGCTGTACACACGCTTGATTCTCTTACGGAGACATATATATCCATGGGTTTTAAGATTCTTCCTAGTCAGGTATATTCCTAGGCGTTGAATATGTGGTGTTGGGTCCATTTCGTTGAGCAAGGAGTAGGTCTTGTCTATTACATATTTGGCTTATGGAAAGTTATCTGTGCTAATTTCAGTCTCTGGTTTTATGAAGCACCCCAACGCACCTTTCCCCATAAGCAAGCACTAGTTGGTTTTCTAAATTTGAGACCCTGTTCTGTTTTGTAATTCAGTTCATGTGTAGTCAAGTTTACATTCCGTGTATTAGTGATATCTTATGATGTTTCTTTTTCTGTGTGACGTAGTTCACGTAGAATCACCGTACCTGCATCCACTCACTATGCCGCTACGTGCCTGATGACACAGATTTCATTGCTGAGTGATACTGCATTGCACGTACGTGCCACAACTTCTTTATCCATTTTTTGCTTTCTGGGATATTTACCTGATACTGTAGACGAGCTTCTTGTGAACACAGCCGTCCCAAATATTGGGGTGGCTGTCTGTTTTTGATTTTAATTTCCGTAAGCTATAGGACCATAAGTGGAAGTGCCATAGACTGTGTTGCTTTGTTTCTTATGTGTTTCAGGAAACACCATACACTTCTCCAGGCTGGCTGCTGGCAATTTACATCCTGCCAATCAGCATAACAAGGCTCCCTGTTCTCCATATCCTGGCCTACCTTTCTGGATTTTACACTTTTTTCAGATGGCCCTCTTGCCCGGGGGGCAGTGAGACTTCATTGTAGTGCAGATTTCCTTTACAGGCTTGCTTGGTTGGCCAAAAAGGGCGTATGCGTTTTTTCCTGAATATATTCAGGAAAAAACGCATACGCCCTTTTTGGCCAAGTGCATCATTGTCGACGTTCTGCCTCTTTTCCTATGCTTTCAGGGCAATTCCAGTCTACGCCCTGCAATCGTTTTCCTGAAATTCTGCCCCGCTTTCAAGTCCCCTTCGCAGGCTTACTTCAATATATTTTTGGAGGATAGCTGTCATTTATAACTCTGCAGGTTTGTGAATTACAGTGCCCCTGAGCTCCTTTCTTCAACTCGCTTTCTTGTGAACTGGGCACAAAACCGCAGGATTGCTTCAGGCCCTAATCTGTTTCGGGCAGGGCATGCTGAGCCTTTGGTAAATTCCTCTTCCTGGTGGGAAATGAGCGTTACATTTGCCCGTGCAGACACCTACAGCTAGTCTCTCATTGGTTCTCCCTATTCCTGTTCATCTTGCACAGAAATTGCAAGCTGTGCCAAACAGGAGGTTAAAGGCACTGACTCTCCAAGCAGGGAGACTGTTAGTAAATCATCTGGAATGGTGAACCCGAGGACCAGGATACGAAAACTGAGATGCATTTTAAATCATTTCCCCATAACACGGTGGACCATACTGTGGGTTTCACATGCATGTTTTAGCTGGAGGAAGAATCCCTTGAACCTGAAGAGTTGGGACCCATGGAATAGGTACCATACAGTATGACTTCAAAGGGTGTGCATTTGCTCACCGAAACTCACCAATGCTATCAGCCTGAAGTGTCCAGCCTTATGTCTCAACCAGCTCTGGGTGTAGATGTGGTCAATCCCGGTTGCATCACATGCCCTGAGTGAATTATTTAAGAATTGCTCTCTATTTCACTGTCTTTGTGTTTTGTTTTCGAAATTTATTTTGATAATGGGATTTATCGGATTTTCACTGCTGCCTTTCGGCCGCTGTACACACCCTTGATTCTCTTACGGAGACATATATATCCATGGGTTTTAAGATTCTTCCTAGTCAGGTATATTCCTAGGCGTTGAATATGTGGTGTTGGGTCCATTTCGTTGAGCAAGGAATAGGTCTTGTCTATTACATATTGGGCTTATGGAAAGTTATCTGTGCTAATTTCAGTCTCTGGTTTTATGCAGCACCCCAAGGCACCTTTCCCCATAAGCAAGCACTAGTTGGTTTTCTAAATTTGAGACCCTTTTCTATTTTGTAATTCAGTTCATGTGTAGTCAAGTTTACATTCCGTGTATTCGTGATATCTTATGATGTTTCTTTTTCTGTGTGACGTAGTTCACGTAGAATCACCGTACCTGCATCCACTCACTATGCCGCTATGGGCCTGATGACACAGATTTCATTGCTGAGTGATATTGCATTGTACGTACGTGCCACAAGTTCTTTATCCATTTTTTGCTTTCTGGGATATTTACCTGATACTGTAGACGAGCTTCTTGTGAACACAGCCGTCTCAAATATTGGGGTGGCTGTCTGTTTTTGATTTTAATTTCCGTAAGCTATAGGACCATAAGTGGAAGTGCCATAGGCTGTGTTGCTTTGTTTCTTTCGTGTTTCAGGAAACACCATACACTTCTCCAGGGTGGCTGCTGGCAATTTACATACTGCCAATCAGCATAACAAGGCTCCCTGTTCTCCATATCCTGTCCTACCTTTCTGGATTTTACACTTTTTTCAGATGGCCCTTTTGCCAGGGGGGCAGTGAGACTTCATTGTAGTGCAGATTTCATTTACAGGCTTGCTTGGTTGGCCAAAAAGGGCGTATGCGTTTTTTCCTGAATATATTCAGGAAAAAACGCATACGCCCTTTTTGGCCAAGTGCATCATTGTCGACGTTCTGCCTCTTTTCCTATGCTTTCAGGGCAATTCCAGTCTACCCCCTGCAATCGTTTTCCTGAAATTCTGCCCCGCTTTCAAGTCCCCTTCGCAGGCTTACTTCAATATATTTTTGGAGGAAAGCTGTCATTTATAACTCTGCAGGTTTGTGAATTACAGTGCCCCTGAGCTCCTTTCTTCAACTCGCTTTCTTGTGAGCTGGGCACAAAACCGCAGGATTGCTTCAGGCCCTAATCTGTTTCCAGCAGGGCACACTGAGCCTTTGTTTAATTCCTCTTCCTGGTGGGCAATGAGCGTTACATTTGCCCGTGCAGACACCTACAGCTAGTCTCTCATTGGTTCTCCCTATTCCTGTTCATTTTGCACAGAAATTGCAAGCTGTGCCAAAGAGGAGGTTAAAGGCACTGACTCTCCAAGCGGGGAGAGTGTTAGTAAAGCATCTGGAATGGTGAACCCGAGGACCAGGATACGAAAACTGAGATGCATTTTAAATCATTTCCCAATCACATGGTGGACGATACTCTTGGTTTCCCATGCATGTTTTAGCTGGAGGAAGAATCCCTTGAACCTGGAGAGTTGGGACCCATGGAATGGGTACCATGCAGTATGACTTCAAAGGGTCTGCATTTGCTCACCGAAACTCACCAATGCTATCAGCCTGAAGTGTCCAGCCTTATGTCTCAACCAGCTCTGGGTGTAGATGTGTTAAATCCCGGTTGCATCACATGCCCTGAGTGAATTATTTAAGAATTGCTCTCTATTTCACGGTCTTTATGATTTTTTTTTGAAATTTATTTTGATAATGGGATTTATCGGATTTTCACTGCTGCGTTTATGCCGCTGTACACACGCTTGATTCTCTTACGGAGACATATATATCCATGGGTTTTAAGATTCTTCCTAGTCAGGTATATTCCTAGGCGTTGAATATGTGGTGTTGGGTCCATTTCGTTGAGCAAGGAGTAGGTCTTGTCTATTACATATTTGGCTTATGGAAAGTTATCTGTGCTAATTTCAGTCTCTGGTTTTATGAAGCACCCCAACGCACCTTTCCCCATAAGCAAGCACTAGTTGGTTTTCTAAATTTGAGACCCTGTTCTGTTTTGTAATTCAGTTCATGTGTAGTCAAGTTTACATTCCGTGTATTAGTGATATCTTATGATGTTTCTTTTTCTGTGTGACGTAGTTCACATAGAATCACCGTACCTGCATCCACTCACTATGCCGCTACGGGCCTGATGACACAGATTTCATTGCTGAGTGATATTGCATTGTACGTACGTGCCACAACTTCTTTATCCATATTTTGCTTTCTGGGATATTTACCTGTTACTGTAGACGAGCTTCTTGTGAACACAGCCGTCCCAAATATTGGGGTGGCTGTCTGTTTTTGATTTTAATTTCCGTAAGCTATAGGACCATAAGTGGAAGTGCCATAGACTGTGTTGCTTTGTTTCTTATGTGTTTCAGGAAACACCATACACTTCTCCAGGCTGGCTGCTGGCAATTTACATCCTGCCAATCAGCATAACAAGGCTCCCTGTTCTCCATATCCTGTCCTACCTTTCTGGATTTTACACTTTTTTCAGATGGCCCTCTTGCCCGGGGGGCAGTGTGACTTCATTGTAGTGCAGATTTCCTTTACAGGCTTGCTTGGTTGGCCAAAAAGGGCGTATGCGTTTTTTCCTGAATATATTCAGGAAAAAACGCATACGCCCTTTTTGGCCAAGTGCATCATTGTCGACGTTCTGCCTCTTTTCCTATGCTTTCAGGGCAATTCCAGTCTACCCCCTGCAATCGTTTTCCTGAAATTCTGCCCCGCTTTCAAGTCCCCTTCGCAGGCTTACTTCAATATATTTTTGGAGGATAGCTGTCATTTATAACTCTGCAGGTTTGTGAATTACAGTGCCCCTGAGCTCCTTTCTTCAACTCGCTTTCTTGTGAACTGGGCACAAAACCGCAGGATTGCTTCAGGCCCTAATCTGTTTCGGGCAGGGCATGCTGAGCCTTTGGTAAATTCCTCTTCCTGGTGAGAAATGAGCGTTACATTTGCCCGTGCAGACACCTACAGCTAGTCTCTCATTGGTTCTCCCTATTCCTGTTCATCTTGCACAGAAATTGCAAGCTGTGCCAAACAGGAGGTTAAAGGCACTGACTCTCCAAGCAGGGAGACTGTTAGTAAATCATCTGGAATGGTGAACCCGAGGACCAGGATACGAAAACTGAGATGCATTTTAAATCATTTCCCCATAACACGGTGGACCATACTGTGGGTTTCACATGCATGTTTTAGCTGGAGGAAGAATCCCTTGAACCTGAAGAGTTGGGACCCATGGAATAGGTACCATACAGTATGACTTCAAAGGGTGTGAATTTGCTCACCTAAACTCACCAATGCTATCAGCCTGAAGTGTCCAGCCTTATGTCTCAACCAGCTCTGGGTGTAGATGTGGTCAATCCCGGTTGCATCACATGCCCTGAGTGAATTATTTAAGAATTGCTCTCTATTTCACTGTCTTTGTGTTTTGTTTTCGAAATTTATTTTGATAATGGGATTTATCGGATTTTCACTGCTGCCTTTCGGCCGCTGTACACACCCTTGATTCTCTTACGGAGACATATATATCCATGAGTTTTAAGATTCTTCCTAGTCAGGTATATTCCTAGGCGTTGAATATGTGGTGTTGGGTCCATTTCGTTGAGCAAGGAGTAGGTCTTGTCTATTACATATTGGGCTTATGGAAAGTTATCTGTGCTAATTTCAGTCTCTGGTTTTATGCAGCACCCCAAGGCACCTTTCCCCATAAGCAAGCACTAGTTGGTTTTCTAAATTTGAGACCCTTTTCTATTTTGTAATTCAGTTCATGTGTAGTCAAGTTTACATTCCGTGTATTCGTGATATCTTATGATGTTTCTTTTTCTGTGTGACGTAGTTCACGTAGAATCACCGTACCTGCATCCACTCACTATGCCGCTATGGGCCTGATGACACAGATTTCATTGCTGAGTGATATTGCATTGTACGTACGTGCCACAAGTTCTTTATCCATTTTTTGCTTTCTGGGATATTTACCTGATACTGTAGACGAGCTTCTTGTGAACACAGCCGTCTCAAATATTGGGGTGGCTGTCTGTTTTTGATTTTAATTTCCGTAAGCTATAGGACCATAAGTGGAAGTGCCATAGGCTGTGTTGCTTTGTTTCTTTCGTGTTTCAGGAAACACCATACACTTCTCCAGGGTGGCTGCTGGCAATTTACATCCTGCCAATCAGCATAACAAGGCTCCCTGTTCTCCATATCCTGTCCTACCTTTCTGGATTTTACACTTTTTTCAGATGGCCCTTTTGCCAGGGGGGCAGTGAGACTTCATTGTAGTGCAGATTTCATTTACAGGCTTGCTTGGTTGGCCAAAAAGGGCGTATGCGTTTTTTCCTGAATATATTCAGGAAAAAACGCATACGCCCTTTTTGGCCAAGTGCATCATTGTCGACGTTCTGCCTCTTTTCCTATGCTTTCAGGGCAATTCCAGTCTACCCCCTGCAATCGTTTTCCTGAAATTCTGCCCCTCTTTCAAGTCCCCTTCGCAGGCTTACTTCAATATATTTTTGGAGGAAAGCTGTCATTTATAACTCTGCAGGTTTGTGAATTACAGTGCCCCTGAGCTCCTTTCTTCAACTCGCTTTCTTGTGAGCTGGGCACAAAACCGCCTGATTGCTTCAGGCCCTAATCTGTTTCCAGCAGGGCACACTGAGCCTTTGTTTAATTCCTCTTCCTGGTGGGCAATGAGCGTTACATTTGCCCGTGCAGACACCTACAGCTAGTCTCTCATTGGTTCTCCCTATTCCTGTTCATTTTGCACAGAAATTGCAAGCTGTGCCAAAGAGGAGGTTAAAGGCACTGACTCTCCAAGCGGGGAGAGTGTTAGTAAAGCATCTGGAATGGTGAACCCGAGGACCAGGATACGAAAACTGAGATGCATTTTAAATCATTTCCCAATCACATGGTGGACGATACTCTTGGTTTCCCATGCATGTTTTAGCTGGAGGAAGAATCCCTTGAACCTGGAGAGTTGGGACCCATGGAATGGGTACCATGCAGTATGACTTCAAAGGGTCTGCATTTGCTCACCGAAACTCACCAATGCTATCAGCCTGAAGTGTCCAGCCTTATGTCTCAACCAGCTCTGGGTGTAGATGTGTTAAATCCCGGTTGCATCACATGCCCTGAGTGAATTATTTAAGAATTGCTCTCTATTTCACTGTCTTTATGATTTTTTTTTGAAATTTATTTTGATAATGGGATTTATCGGATTTTCACTGCTGCGTTTATGCCGCTGTACACACGCTTGATTCTCTTACGGAGACATATATATCCATGGGTTTTAAGATTCTTCCTAGTCAGGTATATTCCTAGGCGTTGAATATGTGGTGTTGGGTCCATTTCGTTGAGCAAGGAGTAGGTCTTGTCTATTACATATTTGGCTTATGGAAAGTTATCTGTGCTAATTTCAGTCTCTGGTTTTATGAAGCACCCCAACGCACCTTTCCCCATAAGCAAGCACTAGTTGGTTTTCTAAATTTGAGACCCTGTTCTGTTTTGTAATTCAGTTCATGTGTAGTCAAGTTTACATTCGGTGTATTAGTGATATCTTATGATGTTTCTTTTTCTGTGTGACGTAGTTCACGTAGAATCACCGTACCTGCATCCACTCACTATGCCGCTACGGGCCTGATGACACAGATTTCATTGCTGAGTGATATTGCATTGTACGTACGTGCCACAACTTCTTTATCCATATTTTGCTTTCTGGGATATTTACCTGTTACTGTAGACGAGCTTCTTGTGAACACAGCCGTCCCAAATATTGGGGTGGCTGTCTGTTTTTGATTTTAATTTCCGTAAGCTATAGGACCATAAGTGGAAGTGCCATAGACTGTGTTGCTTTGTTTCTTATGTGTTTCAGGAAACACCATACACTTCTCCAGGCTGGCTGCTGGCAATTTACATCCTGCCAATCAGCATAACAAGGCTCCCTGTTCTCCATATCCTGTCCTACCTTTCTGGATTTTACACTTTTTTCAGATGGCCCTCTTGCCCGGGGGGCAGTGAGACTTCATTGTAGTGCAGATTTCCTTTACAGGCTTACTTGGTTGGCCAAAAAGGGCGTATGCGTTTTTTCCTGAATATATTCAGGAAAAAACGCATACGCCCTTTTTGGCCAAGTGCATCATTGTCGACGTTCTGCCTCTTTTCCTATGCTTTCAGGGCAATTCCAGTCTACCCCCTGCAATCGTTTTCCTGAAATTCTGCCCCGCTTTCAAGTCCCCTTCGCAGGCTTACTTCAATATATTTTTGGAGGATAGCTGTCATTTATAACTCTGCAGGTTTGTGAATTACAGTGCCCCTGAGCTCCTTTCTTCAACTCGCTTTCTTGTGAACTGGGCACAAAACCGCAGGATTGCTTCAGGCCCTAATCTGTTTCGGGCAGGGCATGCTGAGCCTTTGGTAAATTCCTCTTCCTGGTGGGAAATGAGCGTTACATTTGCCCGTGCAGACACCTACAGCTAGTCTCTCATTGGTTCTCCCTATTCCTGTTCATCTTGCACAGAAATTGCAAGCTGTGCCAAACAGGAGGTTAAAGGCACTGACTCTCCAAGCAGGGAGACTGTTAGTAAATCATCTGGAATGGTGAACCCGAGGACCAGGATACGAAAACTGAGATGCATTTTAAATCATTTCCCCATAACACGGTGGACCATACTGTGGGTTTCACATGCATGTTTTAGCTGGAGGAAGAATCCCTTGAACCTGAAGAGTTGGGACCCATGGAATAGGTACCATACAGTATGACTTCAAAGGGTGTGCATTTGCTCACCGAAACTCACCAATGCTATCAGCCTGAAGTGTCCAGCCTTATGTCTCAACCAGCTCTGGGTGTAGATGTGGTCAATCCCGGTTGCATCACATGCCCTGAGTGAATTATTTAAGAATTGCTCTCTATTTCACTGTCTTTGTGTTTTGTTTTCGAAATTTATTTTGATAATGGGATTTATCGGATTTTCACTGCTGCCTTTCGGCCGCTGTACACACCCTTGATTCTCTTACGGAGACATATATATCCATGGGTTTTAAGATTCTTCCTAGTCAGGTATATTCCTAGGCGTTGAATATGTGGTGTTGGGTCCATTTCGTTGAGCAAGGAATAGGTCTTGTCTATTACATATTGGGCTTATGGAAAGTTATCTGTGCTAATTTCAGTCTCTGGTTTTATGCAGCACCCCAAGGCACCTTTCCCCATAAGCAAGCACTAGTTGGTTTTCTAAATTTGAGACCCTTTTCTATTTTATAATTCAGTTCATGTGTAGTCAAGTTTACATTCCGTGTATTCGTGATATCTTATGATGTTTCTTTTTCTGTGTGACGTAGTTCACGTAGAATCACCGTACCTGCATCCACTCACTATGCCGCTATGGGCCTGATGACACAGATTTCATTGCTGAGTGATATTGCATTGTACGTACGTGCCACAAGTTCTTTATCCATTTTTTGCTTTCTGGGATATTTACCTGATACTGTAGACGAGCTTCTTGTGAACACAGCCGTCTCAAATATTGGGGTGGCTGTCTGTTTTTGATTTTAATTTCCGTAAGCTATAGGACCATAAGTGGAAGTGCCATAGGCTGTGTTGCTTTGTTTCTTTCGTGTTTCAGGAAACACCATACACTTCTCCAGGGTGGCTGCTGGCAATTTACATCCTGCCAATCAGCATAACAAGGCTCCCTGTTCTCCATATCCTGTCCTACCTTTCTGGATTTTACACTTTTTTCAGATGGCCCTTTTGCCAGGGGGGCAGTGAGACTTCATTGTAGTGCAGATTTCATTTACAGGCTTGCTTGGTTGGCCAAAAAGGGCGTATGCGTTTTTTCCTGAATATATTCAGGAAAAAACGCATACGCCCTTTTTGGCCAAGTGCATCATTGTCGACGTTCTGCCTCTTTTCCTATGCTTTCAGGGCAATTCCAGTCTACCCCCTGCAATCGTTTTCCTGAAATTCTGCCCCGCTTTCAAGTCCCCTTCGCAGGCTTACTTCAATATATTTTTGGAGGAAAGCTGTCATTTATAACTCTGCAGGTTTGTGAATTACAGTGCCCCTGAGCTCCTTTCTTCAACTCGCTTTCTTGTGAGCTGGGCACAAAACCGCAGGATTGCTTCAGGCCCTAATCTCTTTCCAGCAGGGCACACTGAGCCTTTGTTTAATTCCTCTTCCTGGTGGGCAATGAGCGTTACATTTGCCCGTGCAGACACCTACAGCTAGTCTCTCATTGGTTCTCCCTATTCCTGTTCATTTTGCACAGAAATTGCAAGCTGTGCCAAAGAGGAGGTTAAAGGCACTGACTCTCCAAGCGGGGAGAGTGTTAGTAAAGCATCTGGAATGGTGAACCCGAGGACCAGGATACGAAAACTGAGATGCATTTTAAATCATTTCCCAATCACATGGTGGACGATACTCTTGGTTTCCCATGCATGTTTTAGCTGGAGGAAGAATCCCTTGAACCTGGAGAGTTGGGACCCATGGAATGGGTACCATGCAGTATGACTTCAAAGGGTCTGCATTTGCTCACCGAAACTCACCAATGCTATCAGCCTGAAGTGTCCAGCCTTATGTCTCAACCAGCTCTGGGTGTAGATGTGTTAAATCCCGGTTGCATCACATGCCCTGAGTGAATTATTTAAGAATTGCTCTCTATTTCACGGTCTTTATGATTTTTTTTTGAAATTTATTTTGATAATGGGATTTATCGGATTTTCACTGCTGCGTTTATGCCGCTGTACACACGCTTGATTCTCTTACGGAGACATATATATCCATGGGTTTTAAGATTCTTCCTAGTCAGGTATATTCCTAGGCGTTGAATATGTGGTGTTGGGTCCATTTCGTTGAGCAAGGAGTAGGTCTTGTCTATTACATATTTGGCTTATGGAAAGTTATCTGTGCTAATTTCAGTCTCTGGTTTTATGAAGCACCCCAACGCACCTTTCCCCATAAGCAAGCACTAGTTGGTTTTCTAAATTTGAGACCCTGTTCTGTTTTGTAATTCAGTTCATGTGTAGTCAAGTTTACATTCCGTGTATTAGTGATATCTTATGATGTTTCTTTTTCTGTGTGACGTAGTTCACATAGAATCACCGTACCTGCATCCACTCACTATGCCGCTACGGGCCTGATGACACAGATTTCATTGCTGAGTGATATTGCATTGTACGTACGTGCCACAACTTCTTTATCCATATTTTGCTTTCTGGGATATTTACCTGATACTGTAGACGAGCTTCTTGTGAACACAGCCGTCCCAAATATTGGGGTGGCTGTCTGTTTTTGATTTTAATTTCCGTAAGCTATAGGACCATAAGTGGAAGTGCCATAGACTGTGTTGCTTTGTTTCTTATGTGTTTCAGGAAACACCATACACTTCTCCAGGCTGGCTGCTGGCAATTTACATCCTGCCAATCAGCATAACAAGGCTCCCTGTTCTCCATATCCTGTCCTACCTTTCTGGATTTTACACTTTTTTCAGATGGCCCTCTTGCCCGGGGGGCAGTGAGACTTCATTGTAGTGCAGATTTCCTTTACAGGCTTGCTTGGTTGGCCAAAAAGGGCGTATGCGTTTTTTCCTGAATATATTCAGGAAAAAACGCATACGCCCTTTTTGGCCAAGTGCATCATTGTCGACGTTCTGCCTCTTTTCCTATGCTTTCAGGGCAATTCCAGTCTACCCCCTGCAATCGTTTTCCTGAAATTCTGCCCCGCTTTCAAGTCCCCTTCGCAGGCTTACTTCAATATATTTTTGGAGGATAGCTGTCATTTATAACTCTGCAGGTTTGTGAATTACAGTGCCCCTGAGCTCCTTTCTTCAACTCGCTTTCTTGTGAACTGGGCACAAAACCGCAGGATTGCTTCAGGCCCTAATCTGTTTCGGGCAGGGCATGCTGAGCCTTTGGTAAATTCCTCTTCCTGGTGGGAAATGAGCGTTACATTTGCCCGTGCAGACACCTACAGCTAGTCTCTCATTGGTTCTCCCTATTCCTGTTCATCTTGCACAGAAATTGCAAGCTGTGCCAAACAGGAGGTTAAAGGCACTGACTCTCCAAGCAGGGAGACTGTTAGTAAATCATCTGGAATGGTGAACCCGAGGACCAGGATACGAAAACTGAGATGCATTTTAAATCATTTCCCCATAACACGGTGGACCATACTGTGGGTTTCACATGCATGTTTTAGCTGGAGGAAGAATCCCTTGAACCTGAAGAGTTGGGACCCATGGAATAGGTACCATACAGTATGACTTCAAAGGGTGTGCATTTGCTCACCGAAACTCACCAATGCTATCAGCCTGAAGTGTCCAGCCTTATGTCTCAACCAGCTCTGGGTGTAGATGTGGTCAATCCCGGTTGCATCACATGCCCTGAGTGAATTATTTAAGAATTGCTCTCTATTTCACTGTCTTTGTGTTTTGTTTTCGAAATTTATTTTGATAATGGGATTTATCGGATTTTCACTGCTGCCTTTCGGCCGCTGTACACACGTTTGATTCTCTTACAGAGACATATATATCCATGGGTTTTAAGATTCTTCCTAGTCAGGTATATTCCTAGGCGTTGAATATGTGGTGTTGGGTCCATTTCGTTGAGCAAGGAGTAGGTCTTGTCTATTACATATTGGGCTTATGGAAAGTTATCTGTGCTAATTTCAGTCTCTGGTTTTATGCAGCACCCCAAGGCACCTTTCCCCATAAGCAAGCACTAGTTGGTTTTCTAAATTTGAGACCCTTTTCTATTTTGTAATTCAGTTCATGTGTAGTCAAGTTTACATTCCGTGTATTCGTGATATCTTATGATGTTTCTTTTTCTGTGTGACGTAGTTCACGTAGAATCACCGTACCTGCATCCACTCACTATGCCGCTACGGGCCTGATGACACAGATTTCATTGCTGAGTGATATTGCATTGTACGTACGTGCCACAAGTTCTTTATCCATTTTTTGCTTTCTGGGATATTTACCTGATACTGTAGACGAGCTTCTTGTGAACACAGCCGTCTCAAATATTGGGGTGGCTGTCTGTTTTTGATTTTAATTTCCGTAAGCTATAGGACCATAAGTGGAAGTGCCATAGGCTGTGTTGCTTTGTTTCTTTCGTGTTTCAGGAAACACCATACACTTCTCCAGGGTGGCTGCTGGCAATTTACATCCTGCCAATCAGCATAACAAGGCTCCCTGTTCTCCATATCCTGTCCTACCTTTCTGGATTTTACACTTTTTTCAGATGGCCCTTTTGCCAGGGGGGCAGTGAGACTTCTTTGTAGTGCAGATTTCCTTTACAGGCTTGCTTGGTTGGCCAAAAAGGGCGTATGCGTTTTTTCCTGAATATATTCAGGAAAAAACACATACGCCCTTTTTGGCCAAGTGCATCATTGTCGACGTTCTGCCTCTTTTCCTATGCTTTCAGGGCAATTCCAGTTTACCCCCTGCAATCGTTTTCCTGAAATTCTGCCCCGCATTCAACTCCCCTTCGCAGGCTTACTTCAATATATTTTTGGAGGATAGCTGTCATTTATAACTCTGCAGGTTTGTGAATTACAGTGCCCCTGAGCTCCTTTCTTCAACTCGCTTTCTTGTGAGCTGGGCACAAAACCGCAGGATTGCTTCAGGCCCTAATTTGTTTCCGGCAGGGCACGCTGAGCCTTTGGTTAATTCCTCTTCCTGGTGGGCAATGAGCGTTACATTTGCCCGTGCAGACACCTACAGCTAGTCTCTCATTGGTTCTCCCTATTCCTGTTCATTTTGCACAGAAATTGCAAGCTGTGCCAAAGAGGAGGTTAAAGGCACTGACTCTCCAAGCGGGGAGAGTGTTAGTAAAGCATCTGGAATGGTGAACCCGAGGACCAGGATACGAAAACTGAGATGCATTTTAAATCATTTCCCAATCACATGGTGGACGATACTCTTGGTTTCCCATGCATGTTTTAGCTGGAGGAAGAATCCCTTGAACCTGGAGAGTTGGGACCCATGGAATGGGTACCATGCAGTATGACTTCAAAGGGTCTGCATTTGCTCACCGAAACTCACCAATGCTATCAGCCTGAAGTGTCCAGCCTTATGTCTCAACCAGCTCTGGGTGTAGATGTGTTAAATCCCGGTTGCATCACATGCCCTGAGTGAATTATTTAAGAATTGCTCTCTATTTCACTGTCTTTATGATTTTTTTTTGAAATTTATTTTGATAATGGGATTTATCAGATTTTCACTGCTGCGTTTATGCCGCTGTACACACGCTTGATTCTCTTACGGAGACATATATATCCATGGGTTTTAAGATTCTTCCTAGTCAGGTATATTCCTAGGCGTTGAATATGTGGTGTTGGGTCCATTTCGTTGAGCAAGGAGTAGGTCTTGTCTATTACATATTTGGCTTATGGAAAGTTATCTGTGCTAATTTCAGTCTCTGGTTTTATGAAGCACCCCAACGCACCTTTCCCCATAAGCAAGCACTAGTTGGTTTTCTAAATTTGAGACCCTGTTCTGTTTTGTAATTCAGTTCATGTGTAGTCAAGTTTACATTCCGTGTATTAGTGATATCTTATGATGTTTCTTTTTCTGTGTGACGTAGTTCACGTAGAATCACCGTACCTGCATCCACTCACTATGCCGCTACGTGCCTGATGACACAGATTTCATTGCTGAGTGATACTGCATTGCACGTACGTGCCACAACTTCTTTATCCATTTTTTGCTTTCTGGGATATTTACCTGATACTGTAGACGAGCTTCTTGTGAACACAGCCGTCCCAAATATTGGGGTGGCTGTCTGTTTTTGATTTTAATTTCCGTAAGCTATAGGACCATAAGTGGAAGTGCCATAGACTGTGTTGCTTTGTTTCTTATGTGTTTCAGGAAACACCATACACTTCTCCAGGCTGGCTGCTGGCAATTTACATCCTGCCAATCAGCATAACAAGGCTCCCTGTTCTCCATATCCTGTCCTACCTTTCTGGATTTTACACTTTTTTCAGATGGCCCTCTTGCCCGGGGGGCAGTGAGACTTCATTGTAGTGCAGATTTCCTTTACAGGCTTGCTTGGTTGGCCAAAAAGGGCGTATGCGTTTTTTCCTGAATATATTCAGGAAAAAACGCATACGCCCTTTTTGGCCAAGTGCATCATTGTCGACGTTCTGCCTCTTTTCCTATGCTTTCAGGGCAATTCCAGTCTACCCCCTGCAATCGTTTTCCTGAAATTCTGCCCCGCTTTCAAGTCCCCTTCGCAGGCTTACTTCAATATATTTTTGGAGGATAGCTGTCATTTATAACTCTGCAGGTTTGTGAATTACAGTGCCCCTGAGCTCCTTTCTTCAACTCGCTTTCTTGTGAACTGGGCACAAAACCGCAGGATTGCTTCAGGCCCTAATCTGTTTCGGGCAGGGCATGTTGAGCCTTTGGTAAATTCCTCTTCCTGGTGGGAAATGAGCGTTACATTTGCCCGTGCAGACACCTACAGCTAGTCTCTCATTGGTTCTCCCTATTCCTGTTCATCTTGCACAGAAATTGCAAGCTGTGCCAAACAGGAGGTTAAAGGCACTGACTCTCCAAGCAGGGAGACTGTTAGTAAATCATCTGGAATGGTGAACCCGAGGACCAGGATACGAAAACTGAGATGCATTTTAAATCATTTCCCCATAACACGGTGGACCATACTGTGGGTTTCACATGCATGTTTTAGCTGGAGGAAGAATCCCTTGAACCTGAAGAGTTGGGACCCATGGAATAGGTACCATACAGTATGACTTCAAAGGGTGTGCATTTGCTCACCGAAACTCACCAATGCTATCAGCCTGAAGTGTCCAGCCTTATGTCTCAACCAGCTCTGGGTGTAGATGTGGTCAATCCCGGTTGCATCACATGCCCTGAGTGAATTATTTAAGAATTGCTCTCTATTTCACTGTCTTTGTGTTTTGTTTTCGAAATTTATTTTGATAATGGGATTTATCGGATTTTCACTGCTGCCTTTTGGCCGCTGTACACACCCTTGATTCTCTTACGGAGACATATATATCCATGGGTTTTAAGATTCTTCCTAGTCAGGTATATTCCTAGGCGTTGAATATGTGGTGTTGGGTCCATTTCGTTGAGCAAGGAGTAGGTCTTGTCTATTACATATTGGGCTTATGGAAAGTTATCTGTGCTAATTTCAGTCTCTGGTTTTATGCAGCACCCCAAGGCACCTTTCCCCATAAGCAAGCACTAGTTGGTTTTCTAAATTTGAGACCCTTTTCTATTTTGTAATTCAGTTCATGTGTAGTCAAGTTTACATTCCGTGTATTCGTGATATCTTATGATGTTTCTTTTTCTGTGTGACGTAGTTCACGTAGAATCACCGTACCTGCATCCACTCACTATGCCACTATGGGCCTGATGACACAGATTTCATTGCTGAGTGATATTGCATTGTACGTACGTGCCACAAGTTCTTTATCCATTTTTTGCTTTCTGGGATATTTACCTGATACTGTAGACGAGCTTCTTGTGAACACAGCCGTCTCAAATATTGGGGTGGCTGTCTGTTTTTGATTTTAATTTCCGTAAGCTATAGGACCATAAGTGGAGGTGCCATAGGCTGTGTTGCTTTGTTTCTTTCGTGTTTCAGGAAACACCATACACTTCTCCAGGGTGGCTGCTGGCAATTTACATCCTGCCAATCAGCATAACAAGGCTCCCTGTTCTCCATATCCTGTCCTACCTTTCTGGATTTTACACTTTTTTCAGATGGCCCTTTTGCCAGGGGGGCAGTGAGACTTCATTGTAGTGCAGATTTCATTTACAGGCTTGCTTGGTTGGCCAAAAAGGGCGTATGCGTTTTTTCCTGAATATATTCAGGAAAAAACGCATACGCCCTTTTTGGCCAAGTGCATCATTGTCGACGTTCTGCCTCTTTTCCTATGCTTTCAGGGCAATTCCAGTCTACCCCCTGCAATCGTTTTCCTGAAATTCTGCCCCGCTTTCAAGTCCCCTTCGCAGGCTTACTTCAATATATTTTTGGAGGAAAGCTGTCATTTATAACTCTGCAGGTTTGTGAATTACAGTGCCCCTGAGCTCCTTTCTTCAACTCGCTTTCTTGTGAGCTGGGCACAAAACCGCAGGATTGCTTCAGGCCCTAATCTGTTTCCAGCAGGGCACACTGAGCCTTTGTTTAATTCCTCTTCCTGGTGGGCAATGAGCGTTACATTTGCCCGTGCAGACACCTACAGCTAGTCTCTCATTGGTTCTCCCTATTCCTGTTCATTTTGCACAGAAATTGCAAGCTGTGCCAAAGAGGAGGTTAAAGGCACTGACTCTCCAAGCGGGGAGAGTGTTAGTAAAGCATCTGGAATGGTGAACCCGAGGACCAGGATACGAAAACTGAGATGCATTTTAAATCATTTCCCAATCACATGGTGGACGATACTCTTGGTTTCCCATGCATGTTTTAGCTGGAGGAAGAATCCCTTGAACCTGGAGAGTTGGGACCCATGGAATGGGTACCATGCAGTATGACTTCAAAGGGTCTGCATTTGCTCACCGAAACTCACCAATGCTATCAGCCTGAAGTGTCCAGCCTTATGTCTCAACCAGCTCTGGGTGTAGATGGGTTAAATCCCGGTTGCATCACATGCCCTGAGTGAATTATTTAAGAATTGCTCTCTATTTCACGGTCTTTATGATTTTTTTTTGAAATTTATTTTGATAATGGGATTTATCGGATTTTCACTGCTGCGTTTATGCCGCTGTACACACGCTTGATTCTCTTACGGAGACATATATATCCATGGGTTTTAAGATTCTTCCTAGTCAGGTATATTCCTAGGCGTTGAATATGTGGTGTTGGGTCCATTTCGTTGAGCAAGGAGTAGGTCTTGTCTATTACATATTTGGCTTATGGAAAGTTATCTGTGCTAATTTCAGTCTCTGGTTTTATGAAGCACCCCAACGCACCTTTCCCCATAAGCAAGCACTAGTTGGTTTTCTAAATTTGAGACCCTGTTCTGTTTTGTAATTCAGTTCATGTGTAGTCAAGTTTACATTCCGTGTATTAGTGATATCTTATGATGTTTCTTTTTCTGTGTGACGTAGTTCACATAGAATCACCGTACCTGCATCCACTCACTATGCCGCTACGGGCCTGATGACACAGATTTCATTGCTGAGTGATATTGCATTGTACGTACGTGCCACAACTTCTTTATCCATATTTTGCTTTCTGGGATATTTACCTGTTACTGTAGACGAGCTTCTTGTGAACACAGCCGTCCCAAATATTGGGGTGGCTGTCTGTTTTTGATTTTAATTTCCGTAAGCTATAGGACCATAAGTGGAAGTGCCATAGACTGTGTTGCTTTGTTTCTTATGTGTTTCAGGAAACACCATACACTTCTCCAGGCTGGCTGCTGGCAATTTACATCCTGCCAATCAGCATAACAAGGCTCCCTGTTCTCCATATCCTGTCCTACCTTTCTGGATTTTACACTTTTTTCAGATGGCCCTCTTGCCCGGGGGGCAGTGAGACTTCATTGTAGTGCAGATTTCATTTACAGGCTTGCTTGGTTGGCCAAAAAGGGCGTATGCGTTTTTTCCTGAATATATTCAGGAAAAAACGCATACGCCCTTTTTGGCCAAGTGCATCATTGTCGACGTTCTGCCTCTTTTCCTATGCTTTCAGGGCAATTCCAGTCTACCCCCTGCAATCGTTTTCCTGAAATTCTGCCCCGCTTTCAAGTCCCCTTCGCAGGCTTACTTCAATATATTTTTGGAGGATAGCTGTCATTTATAACTCTGCAGGTTTGTGAATTACAGTGCCCCTGAGCTCCTTTCTTCAACTCGCTTTCTTGTGAACTGGGCACAAAACCGCAGGATTGCTTCAGGCCCTAATCTGTTTCGGGCAGGGCATGCTGAGCCTTTGGTAAATTCCTCTTCCTGGTGGGAAATGAGCGTTACATTTGCCCGTGCAGACACCTACAGCTAGTCTCTCATTGGTTCTCCCTATTCCTGTTCATCTTGCACAGAAATTGCAAGCTGTGCCAAACAGGAGGTTAAAGGCACTGACTCTCCAAGCAGGGAGACTGTTAGTAAATCATCTGGAATGGTGAACCCGAGGACCAGGATACGAAAACTGAGATGCATTTTAAATCATTTCCCCATAACACGGTGGACCATACTGTGGGTTTCACATGCATGTTTTAGCTGGAGGAAGAATCCCTTGAACCTGAAGAGTTGGGACCCATGGAATAGGTACCATACAGTATGACTTCAAAGGGTGTGCATTTGCTCACCTAAACTCACCAATGCTATCAGCCTGAAGTGTCCAGCCTTATGTCTCAACCAGCTCTGGGTGTAGATGTGGTCAATCCCGGTTGCATCACATGCCCTGAGTGAATTATTTAAGAATTGCTCTCTATTTCACTGTCTTTGTGTTTTGTTTTCGAAATTTATTTTGATAATGGGATTTATCGGATTTTCACTGCTGCCTTTCGGCCGCTGTACACACCCTTGATTCTCTTACGGAGACATATATATCCATGGGTTTTAAGATTCTTCCTAGTCAGGTATATTCCTAGGCGTTGAATATGTGGTGTTGGGTCCATTTCGTTGAGCAAGGAGTAGGTCTTGTCTATTACATATTGGGCTTATGGAAAGTTATCTGTGCTAATTTCAGTCTCTGGTTTTATGCAGCACCCCAAGGCACCTTTCCCCATAAGCAAGCACTAGTTGGTTTTCTAAATTTGAGACCCTTTTCTATTTTGTAATTCAGTTCATGTGTAGTCAAGTTTACATTCCGTGTATTCGTGATATCTTATGATGTTTCTTTTTCTGTGTGACGTAGTTCACGTAGAATCACCGTACCTGCATCCACTCACTATGCCGCTATGGGCCTGATGACACAGATTTCATTGCTGAGTGATATTGCATTGTACGTACGTGCCACAAGTTCTTTATCCATTTTTTGCTTTCTGGGATATTTACCTGATACTGTAGACGAGCTTCTTGTGAACACAGCCGTCTCAAATATTGGGGTGGCTGTCTGTTTTTGATTTTAATTTCCGTAAGCTATAGGACCATAAGTGGAAGTGCCATAGGCTGTGTTGCTTTGTTTCTTTCGTGTTTCAGGAAACACCATACACTTCTCCAGGGTGGCTGCTGGCAATTTACATCCTGCCAATCAGCATAACAAGGCTCCCTGTTCTCCATATCCTGTCCTACCTTTCTGGATTTTACACTTTTTTCAGATGGCCCTTTTGCCAGGGGGGCAGTGAGACTTCATTGTAGTGCAGATTTCATTTACAGGCTTGCTTGGTTGGCCAAAAAGGGCGTATGCGTTTTTTCCTGAATATATTCAGGAAAAAACGCATACGCCCTTTTTGGCCAAGTGCATCATTGTCGACGTTCTGCCTCTTTTCCTATGCTTTCAGGGCAATTCCAGTCTACCCCCTGCAATCGTTTTCCTGAAATTCTGCCCCTCTTTCAAGTCCCCTTCGCAGGCTTACTTCAATATATTTTTGGAGGAAAGCTGTCATTTATAACTCTGCAGGTTTGTGAATTACAGTGCCCCTGAGCTCCTTTCTTCAACTCGCTTTCTTGTGAGCTGGGCACAAAACCGCCTGATTGCTTCAGGCCCTAATCTGTTTCCAGCAGGGCACACTGAGCCTTTGTTTAATTCCTCTTCCTGGTGGGCAATGAGCGTTACATTTGCCCGTGCAGACACCTACAGCTAGTCTCTCATTGGTTCTCCCTATTCCTGTTCATTTTGCACAGAAATTGCAAGCTGTGCCAAAGAGGAGGTTAAAGGCACTGACTCTCCAAGCGGGGAGAGTGTTAGTAAAGCATCTGGAATGGTGAACCCGAGGACCAGGATACGAAAACTGAGATGCATTTTAAATCATTTCCCAATCACATGGTGGACGATACTCTTGGTTTCCCATGCATGTTTTAGCTGGAGGAAGAATCCCTTGAACCTGGAGAGTTGGGACCCATGGAATGGGTACCATGCAGTATGACTTCAAAGGGTCTGCATTTGCTCACCGAAACTCACCAATGCTATCAGCCTGAAGTGTCCAGCCTTATGTCTCAACCAGCTCTGGGTGTAGATGTGTTAAATCCCGGTTGCATCACATGCCCTGAGTGAATTATTTAAGAATTGCTCTCTATTTCACGGTCTTTATGATTTTTTTTTGAAATTTATTTTGATAATGGGATTTATCGGATTTTCACTGCTGCGTTTATGCCGCTGTACACACGCTTGATTCTCTTACGGAGACATATATATCCATGGGTTTTAAGATTCTTCCTAGTCAGGTATATTCCTAGGCGTTGAATATGTGGTGTTGGGTCCATTTCGTTGAGCAAGGAGTAGGTCTTGTCTATTACATATTTGGCTTATGGAAAGTTATCTGTGCTAATTTCAGTCTCTGGTTTTATGAAGCACCCCAACGCACCTTTCCCCATAAGCAAGCACTAGTTGGTTTTCTAAATTTGAGACCCTGTTCTGTTTTGTAATTCAGTTCATGTGTAGTCAAGTTTACATTCCGTGTATTAGTGATATCTTATGATGTTTCTTTTTCTGTGTGACGTAGTTCACATAGAATCACCGTACCTGCATCCACTCACTATGCCGCTACGGGCCTGATGACACAGATTTCATTGCTGAGTGATATTGCATTGTACGTACGTGCCACAACTTCTTTATCCATATTTTGCTTTCTGGGATATTTACCTGTTACTGTAGACGAGCTTCTTGTGAACACAGCCGTCCCAAATATTGGGGTGGCTGTCTGTTTTTGATTTTAATTTCCGTAAGCTATAGGACCATAAGTGGAAGTGCCATAGACTGTGTTGCTTTGTTTCTTATGTGTTTCAGGAAACACCATACACTTCTCCAGGCTGGCTGCTGGCAATTTACATCCTGCCAATCAGCATAACAAGGCTCCCTGTTCTCCATATCCTGTCCTACCTTTCTGGATTTTACACTTTTTTCAGATGGCCCTCTTGCCCGGGGGGCAGTGAGACTTCATTGTAGTGCAGATTTCCTTTACAGGCTTGCTTGGTTGGCCAAAAAGGGCGTATGCGTTTTTTCCTGAATATATTCAGGAAAAAACGCATACGCCCTTTTTGGCCAAGTGCATCATTGTCGACGTTCTGCCTCTTTTCCTATGCTTTCAGGGCAATTCCAGTCTACCCCCTGCAATCGTTTTCCTGAAATTCTGCCCCGCTTTCAAGTCCCCTTCGCAGGCTTACTTCAATATATTTTTGGAGGATAGCTGTCATTTATAACTCTGCAGGTTTGTGAATTACAGTGCCCCTGAGCTCCTTTCTTCAACTCGCTTTCTTGTGAACTGGGCACAAAACCGCAGGATTGCTTCAGGCCCTAATCTGTTTCGGGCAGGGCATGCTGAGCCTTTGGTAAATTCCTCTTCCTGGTGGGAAATGAGCGTTACATTTGCCCGTGCAGACACCTACAGCTAGTCTCTCATTGGTTCTCCCTATTCCTGTTCATCTTGCACAGAAATTGCAAGCTGTGCCAAACAGGAGGTTAAAGGCACTGACTCTCCAAGCAGGGAGACTGTTAGTAAATCATCTGGAATGGTGAACCCGAGGACCAGGATACGAAAACTGAGATGCATTTTAAATCATTTCCCCATAACACGGTGGACCATACTGTGGGTTTCACATGCATGTTTTAGCTGGAGGAAGAATCCCTTGAACCTGAAGAGTTGGGACCCATGGAATAGGTACCATACAGTATGACTTCAAAGGGTGTGCATTTGCTCACCTAAACTCACCAATGCTATCAGCCTGAAGTGTCCAGCCTTATGTCTCAACCAGCTCTGGGTGTAGATGTGGTCAATCCCGGTTGCATCACATGCCCTGAGTGAATTATTTAAGAATTGCTCTCTATTTCACTGTCTTTGTGTTTTGTTTTCGAAATTTATTTTGATAATGGGATTTATCGGATTTTCACTGCTGCCTTTCGGCCGCTGTACACACCCTTGATTCTCTTATGGAGACATATATATCCATGGGTTTTAAGATTCTTCCTAGTCAGGTATATTCCTAGGCGTTGAATATGTGGTGTTGGGTCCATTTCGTTGAGCAAGGAGTAGGTCTTGTCTATTACATATTGGGCTTATGGAAAGTTATCTGTGCTAATTTCAGTCTCTGGTTTTATGCAGCACCCCAAGGCACCTTTCCCCATAAGCAAGCACTAGTTGGTTTTCTAAATTTGAGACCCTTTTCTATTTTGTAATTCAGTTCATGTGTAGTCAAGTTTACATTCCGTGTATTCGTGATATCTTATGATGTTTCTTTTTCTGTGTGACGTAGTTCACGTAGAATCACCGTACCTGCATCCACTCACTATGCCGCTATGGGCCTGATGACACAGATTTCATTGCTGAGTGATATTGCATTGTACGTACGTGCCACAAGTTCTTTATCCATTTTTTGCTTTCTGGGATATTTACCTGATACTGTAGACGAGCTTCTTGTGAACACAGCCGTCTCAAATATTGGGGTGGCTGTCTGTTTTTGATTTTAATTTCCGTAAGCTCTAGGACCATAAGTGGAAGTGCCATAGGCTGTGTTGCTTTGTTTCTTTCGTGTTTCAGGAAACACCATACACTTCTCCAGGGTGGCTGCTGGCAATTTACATCCTGCCAATCAGCATAACAAGGCTCCCTGTTCTCCATATCCTGTCCTACCTTTCTGGATTTTACACTTTTTTCAGATGGCCCTTTTACCAGGGGGGCAGTGAGACTTCATTGTAGTGCAGATTTCATTTACAGGCTTGCTTGGTTGGCCAAAAAGGGCGTATGCGTTTTTTCCTGAATATATTCAGGAAAAAACGCATACGCCCTTTTTGGCCAAGTGCATCATTGTCGACGTTCTGCCTCTTTTCCTATGCTTTCAGGGCAATTCCAGTCTACCCCCTGCAATCGTTTTCCTGAAATTCTGCCCCGCTTTCAAGTCCCCTTCGCAGGCTTACTTCAATATATTTTTGGAGGAAAGCTGTCATTTATAACTCTGCAGGTTTGTGAATTACAGTGCCCCTGAGCTCCTTTCTTCAACTCGCTTTCTTGTGAGCTGGGCACAAAACCGCAGGATTGCTTCAGGCCCTAATCTCTTTCCAGCAGGGCACACTGAGCCTTTGTTTAATTCCTCTTCCTGGTGGGCAATGAGCGTTACATTTGCCCGTGCAGACACCTACAGCTAGTCTCTCATTGGTTCTCCCTATTCCTGTTCATTTTGCACAGAAATTGCAAGCTGTGCCAAAGAGGAGGTTAAAGGCACTGACTCTCCAAGCGGGGAGAGTGTTAGTAAAGCATCTGGAATGGTGAACCCGAGGACCAGGATACGAAAACTGAGATGCATTTTAAATCATTTCCCAATCACATGGTGGATGATACTCTTGGTTTCCCATGCATGTTTTAGCTGGAGGAAGAATCCCTTGAACCTGGAGAGTTGGGACCCATGGAATGGGTACCATGCAGTATGACTTCAAAGGGTCTGCATTTGCTCACCGAAACTCACCAATGCTATCAGCCTGAAGTGTCCAGCCTTATGTCTCAACCAGCTCTGGGTGTAGATGTGTTAAATCCCTGTTGCATCACATGCCCTGAGTGAATTATTTAAGAATTGCTCTCTATTTCACTGTCTTTATGATTTTTTTTTGAAATTTATTTTGATAATGGGATTTATCGGATTTTCACTGCTGCGTTTATGCCGCTGTACACACGCTTGATTCTCTTACGGAGACATATATATCCATGGGTTTTAAGATTCTTCCTAGTCAGGTATATTCCTAGGCGTTGAATATGTGGTGTTGGGTCCATTTCGTTGAGCAAGGAGTAGGTCTTGTCTATTACATATTTGGCTTATGGAAAGTTATCTGTGCTAATTTCAGTCTCTGGTTTTATGAAGCACCCCAACGCACCTTTCCCCATAAGCAAGCACTAGTTGGTTTTCTAAATTTGAGACCCTGTTCTGTTTTGTAATTCAGTTCATGTGTAGTCAAGTTTACATTCCGTGTATTAGTGATATCTTATGATGTTTCTTTTTCTGTGTGACGTAGTTCACGTAGAATCACCGTACCTGCATCCACTCACTATGCCGCTACGGGCCTGATGACACAGATTTCATTGCTGAGTGATATTGCATTGAACGTACGTGCCACAACTTCTTTATCCATATTTTGCTTTCTGGGATATTTACCTGTTACTGTAGACGAGCTTCTTGTGAAAACAGCCGTCCCAAATATTGGGGTGGCTGTCTGTTTTTGATTTTAATTTCCGTAAGCTATAGGACCATAAGTGGAAGTGCCATAGACTGTGTTGCTTTGTTTCTTATGTGTTTCAGGAAACACCATACACTTCTCCAGGCTGGCTGCTGGCAATTTACATCCTGCCAATCAGCATAACAAGGCTCCCTGTTCTCCATATCCTGTCCTACCTTTCTGGATTTTACACTTTTTTCAGATGGCCCTCTTGCCCGGGGGGCAGTGAGACTTCATTGTAGTGCAGATTTCCTTTACAGGCTTGCTTGGTTGGCCAAAAAGGGCGTATGCGTTTTTTCCTGAATATATTCAGGAAAAAACGCATACGCCCTTTTTGGCCAAGTGCATCATTGTCGACGTTCTGCCTCTTTTCCTATGCTTTCAGGGCAATTCCAGTCTACCCCCTGCAATCGTTTTCCTGAAATTCTGCCCCGCTTTCAAGTCCCCTTCGCAGGCTTACTTCAATATATTTTTGGAGGATAGCTGTCATTTATAACTCTGCAGGTTTGTGAATTACAGTGCCCCTGAGCTCCTTTCTTCAACTCGCTTTCTTGTGAACTGGGCACAAAACCGCAGGATTGCTTCAGGCCCTAATCTGTTTCGGGCAGGGCATGCTGAGCCTTTGGTAAATTCCTCTTCCTGGTGGGAAATGAGCGTTACATTTGCCCGTGCAGACACCTACAGCTAGTCTCTCATTGGTTCTCCCTATTCCTGTTCATCTTGCACAGAAATTGCAAGCTGTGCCAAACAGGAGGTTAAAGGCACTGACTCTCCAAGCAGGGAGACTGTTAGTAAATCATCTGGAATGGTGAACCCGAGGACCAGGATACGAAAACTGAGATGCATTTTAAATCATTTCCCCATAACACGGTGGACCATACTGTGGGTTTCACATGCATGTTTTAGCTGGAGGAAGAATCCCTTGAACCTGAAGAGTTGGGACCCATGGAATAGGTACCATACAGTATGACTTCAAAGGGTGTGCATTTGCTCACCTAAACTCACCAATGCTATCAGCCTGAAGTGTCCAGCCTTATGTCTCAACCAGCTCTGGGTGTAGATGTGGTCAATCCCGGTTGCATCACATGCCCTGAGTGAATTATTTAAGAATTGCTCTCTATTTCACTGTCTTTGTGTTTTGTTTTCGAAATTTATTTTGATAATGGGATTTATCGGATTTTCACTGCTGCCTTTCGGCCGCTGTACACACCCTTGATTCTCTTACGGAGACATATATATCCATGGGTTTTAAGATTCTTCCTAGTCAGGTATATTCCTAGGCGTTGAATATGTGGTGTTGGGTCCATTTCGTTGAGCAAGGAGTAGGTCTTGTCTATTACATATTGGGCTTATGGAAAGTTATCTGTGCTAATTTCAGTCTCTGGTTTTATGCAGCACCCCAAGGCACCTTTCCCCATAAGCAAGCACTAGTTGGTTTTCTAAATTTGAGACCCTTTTCTATTTTGTAATTCAGTTCATGTGTAGTCAAGTTTACATTCCGTGTATTCGTGATATCTTATGATGTTTCTTTTTCTGTGTGACGTAGTTCACGTAGAATCACCGTACCTGCATCCACTCACTATGCCGCTATGGGCCTGATGACACAGATTTCATTGCTGAGTGATATTGCATTGTACGTACGTGCCACAAGTTCTTTATCCATTTTTTGCTTTCTGGGATATTTACCTGATACTGTAGACGAGCTTCTTGTGCACACAGCCATCTCAAATATTGGGGTGGCTGTCTGTTTTTGATTTTAATTTCCGTAAGCTATAGGACCATAAGTGGAAGTGCCATAGGCTGTGTTGCTTTGTTTCTTTCGTGTTTCAGGAAACACCATACACTTCTCCAGGCTGGCTGCTGGCAATTTACATCCTGCCAATCAGCATAACAAGGCTCCCTGTTCTCCATATCCTGTCCTACCTTTCTGGATTTTACACTTTTTTCAGATGGCCCTCTTGCCCGGGGGGCAGTGAGACTTCATTGTAGTGCAGATTTCCTTTACAGGCTTGCTTGGTTGGCCTAAAAGGGCGTATGCGTTTTTTCCTGAATATATTCAGGAAAAAACGCATACGCCCTTTTTGGCCAAGTGCATCATTGTCGACGTTCTGCCTCTTTTCCTATGCTTTCAGGGCAATTCCAGTCTACCCCCTGCAATCGTTTTCCTGAAATTCTGCCCCGCTTTCAAGTCCCCTTCGCAGGCTTACTTCAATATATTTTTGGAGGATAGCTGTCATTTATAACTCTGCAGGTTTGTGAATTACAGTGCCCCTGAGCTCCTTTCTTCAACTCGCTTTCTTGTGAACTGGGCACAAAACCGCAGAATTGCTTCAGGCCCTAATCTGTTTCGGGCAGGGCATGCTGAGCCTTTGGTAAATTCCTCTTCCTGGTGGGAAATGAGCGTTACATTTGCCCGTGCAGACACCTACAGCTAGTCTCTCATTGGTTCTCCCTATTCCTGTTCATCTTGCACAGAAATTGCAAGCTGTGCCAAACAGGAGGTTATAGGCACTGACTCTCCAAGCAGGGAGACTGTTAGTAAATCATCTGGAATGGTGAACCCGAGGACCAGGATACGAAAACTGAGATGCATTTTAAATCATTTCCCCATAACACGGTGGACCATACTGTGGGTTTCACATGCATGTTTTAGCTGGAGGAAGAATCCCTTGAACCTGAAGAGTTGGGACCCATGGAATAGGTACCATACAGTATGACTTCAAAGGGTGTGCATTTGCTCACCGAAACTCACCAATGCTATCAGCCTGAAGTGTCCAGCCTTATGTCTCAACCAGCTCTGGGTGTAGATGTGGTCAATCCCGGTTGCATCACATGCCCTGAGTGAATTATTTAAGAATTGCTCTCTATTTCACTGTCTTTGTGTTTTGTTTTCGAAATTTATTTTGATAATGGGATTTATCGGATTTTCACTGCTGCCTTTTGGCCGCTGTACACACCCTTGATTCTCTTACGGAGACATATATATCCATGGGTTTTAAGATTCTTCCTAGTCAGGTATATTCCTAGGCGTTGAATATGTGGTGTTGGGTCCATTTCGTTGAGCAAGGAATAGGTCTTGTCTATTACATATTGGGCTTATGGAAAGTTATCTGTGCTAATTTCAGTCTCTGGTTTTATGAAGCACCCCAACGCACCTTTCCCCATAAGCAAGCACTAGTTGGTTTTTTAAATTTGAGACCCTGTTCTGTTTTTTAATTCAGTTCATGTGTAGTCAAGTTTACATTCCGTGTATTAGTGATATCTTATGATGTTTCTTTTTCTGTGTGACGTAGTTCACGTAGAATCACCGTACCTGCATCCACTCACTATGCCGCTACGGGCCTGATGACACAGATTTCATTGCTGAGTGATATTGCATTGTACGTACGTGCCACAACTTCTTTATCCATATTTTGCTTTCTGGGATATTTACCTGTTACTGTACACGAGCTTCTTGTGAACAGAGCCGTCCCAAATATTGGGGTGGCTGTCTGTTTTTGATTTTAATTTCCGTAAGCTATAGGACCATAAGTGGAAGTGCCATAGACTGTGTTGCTTTGTTTCTTATGTGTTTCAGGAAACACCATACACTTCTCCAGGCTGGCTGCTGGCAATTTACATCCTGCCAATCAGCATAACAAGGCTCCCTGTTCTCCATATCCTGTCCTACCTTTCTGGATTTTACACTTTTTTCAGATGGCCCTCTTGCCCGGGGGGCAGTGAGACTTCATTGTAGTGCAGATTTCATTTACAGGCTTGCTTGGTTGGCCAAAAAGGGCGTATGCGTTTTTTCCTGAATATATTCAGGAAAAAACGCATACGCCCTTTTTGGCCAAGTGCATCATTGTCGACGTTCTGCCTCTTTTCCTATGCTTTCAGGGCAATTCCAGTCTACCCCCTGCAATCGTTTTCCTGAAATTCTGCCCCGCTTTCAAGTCCCCTTCGCAGGCTTACTTCAATATATTTTTGGAGGATAGCTGTCATTTATAACTCTGCAGGTTTGTGAATTACAGTGCCCCTGAGCTCCTTTCTTCAACTCGCTTTCTTGTGAACTGGGCACAAAACCGCAGGATTGCTTCAGGCCCTAATCTGTTTCGGGCAGGGCATGCTGAGCCTTTGGTAAATTCCTCTTCCTGGTGGGAAATGAGCGTTACATTTGCCCGTGCAGACACCTACAGCTAGTCTCTCATTGGTTCTCCCTATTCCTGTTCATCTTGCACAGAAATTGCAAGCTGTGCCAAACAGGAGGTTAAAGGCACTGACTCTCCAAGCAGGGAGACTGTTAGTAAATCATCTGGAATGGTGAACCCGAGGACCAGGATACGAAAACTGAGATGCATTTTAAATCATTTCCCCATAACACGGTGGACCATACTGTGGGTTTCACATGCATGTTTTAGCTGGAGGAAGAATCCCTTGAACCTGAAGAGTTGGGACCCATGGAATAGGTACCATACAGTATGACTTCAAAGGGTGTGCATTTGCTCACCTAAACTCACCAATGCTATCAGCCTGAAGTGTCCAGCCTTATGTCTCAACCAGCTCTGGGTGTAGATGTGGTCAATCCCGGTTGCATCACATGCCCTGAGTGAATTATTTAAGAATTGCTCTCTATTTCACTGTCTTTGTGTTTTGTTTTCGAAATTTATTTTGATAATGGGATTTATCGGATTTTCACTGCTGCCTTTCGGCCGCTGTACACACCCTTGATTCTCTTACGGAGACATATATATCCATGGGTTTTAAGATTCTTCCTAGTCAGGTATATTCCTAGGCGTTGAATATGTGGTGTTGGGTCCATTTCGTTGAGCAAGGAGTAGGTCTTGTCTATTACATATTGGGCTTATGGAAAGTTATCTGTGCTAATTTCAGTCTCTGGTTTTATGCAGCACCCCAAGGCACCTTTCCCCATAAGCAAGCACTAGTTGGTTTTCTAAATTTGAGACCCTTTTCTATTTTGTAATTCAGTTCATGTGTAGTCAAGTTTACATTCCGTGTATTCGTGATATCTTATGATGTTTCTTTTTCTGTGTGACGTAGTTCACGTAGAATCACCGTACCTGCATCCACTCACTATGCCGCTATGGGCCTGATGACACAGATTTCATTGCTGAGTGATATTGCATTGTACGTACGTGCCACAAGTTCTTTATCCATTTTTTGCTTTCTGGGATATTTACCTGATACTGTAGACGAGCTTCTTGTGAACACAGCCATCTCAAATATTGGGGTGGCTGTCTGTTTTTGATTTTAATTTCCGTAAGCTATAGGACCATAAGTGGAAGTGCCATAGGCTGTGTTGCTTTGTTTCTTTCGTGTTTCAGGAAACACCATACACTTCTCCAGGCTGGCTGCTCGCAATTTACATCCTGCCAATCAGCATAACAAGGCTCCCTGTTCTCCATATCCTGTCCTACCTTTCTGGATTTTACACTTTTTTCAGATGGCCCTCTTGCCCGGGGGGCAGTGAGACTTCATTGTAGTGCAGATTTCCTTTACAGGCTTGCTTGGTTGGCCTAAAAGGGCGTATGCGTTTTTTCCTGAATATATTCAGGAAAAAACGCATACGCCCTTTTTGGCCAAGTGCATCATTGTCGACGTTCTGCCTCTTTTCCTATGCTTTCAGGGCAATTCCAGTCTACCCCCTGCAATCGTTTTCCTGAAATTCTGCCCCGCTTTCAAGTCCCCTTCGCAGGCTTACTTCAATATATTTTTGGAGGATAGCTGTCATTTATAACTCTGCAGGTTTGTGAATTACAGTGCCCCTGAGCTCCTTTCTTCAACTCGCTTTCTTGTGAACTGGGCACAAAACCGCAGGATTGCTTCAGGCCCTAATCTGTTTCGGGCAGGGCATGCTGAGCCTTTGGTAAATTCCTCTTCCTGGTGGGAAATGAGCGTTACATTTGCCCGTGCAGACACCTACAGCTAGTCTCTCATTGGTTCTCCCTATTCCTGTTCATCTTGCACAGAAATTGCAAGCTGTGCCAAACAGGAGGTTAAAGGCACTGACTCTCCAAGCAGGGAGACTGTTAGTAAATCATCTGGAATGGTGAACCCGAGGACCAGGATACGAAAACTGAGATGCATTTTAAATCATTTCCCCATAACACGGTGGACCATACTGTGGGTTTCACATGCATGTTTTAGCTGGAGGAAGAATCCCTTGAACCTGAAGAGTTGGGACCCATGGAATAGGTACCATACAGTATGACTTCAAAGGGTGTGCATTTGCTCACCGAAACTCACCAATGCTATCAGCCTGAAGTGTCCAGCCTTATGTCTCAACCAGCTCTGGGTGTAGATGTGGTCAATCCCGGTTGCATCACATGCCCTGAGTGAATTATTTAAGAATTGCTCTCTATTTCACTGTCTTTGTGTTTTGTTTTCGAAATTTATTTTGATAATGGGATTTATCGGATTTTCACTGCTGCCTTTTGGCCGCTGTACACACCCTTGATTCTCTTACGGAGACATATATATCCATGGGTTTTAAGATTCTTCCTAGTCAGGTATATTCCTAGGCGTTGAATATGTGGTGTTGGGTCCATTTCGTTGAGCAAGGAATAGGTCTTGTCTATTACATATTGGGCTTATGGAAAGTTATCTGTGCTAATTTCAGTCTCTGGTTTTATGCAGCACCCCAAGGCACCTTTCCCCATAAGCAAGCACTAGTTGGTTTTCTAAATTTGAGACCCTTTTCTATTTTGTAATTCAGTTCATGTGTAGTCAAGTTTACATTCCGTGTATTCGTGATATCTTATGATGTTTCTTTTTCTGTGTGACGTAGTTCACGTAGAATCACCGTACCTGCATCCACTCACTATGCCGCTATGGGCCTGATGACACAGATTTCATTGCTGAGTGATATTGCATTGTACGTACGTGCCACAAGTTCTTTATCCATTTTTTGCTTTCTGGGATATTTACCTGATACTGTAGACGAGCTTCTTGTGAACACAGCCGTCTCAAATATTGGGGTGGCTGTCTGTTTTTGATTTTAATTTCCGTAAGCTATAGGACCATAAGTGGAAGTGCCATAGGCTGTGTTGCTTTGTTTCTTTCGTGTTTCAGGAAACACCATACACTTCTCCAGGGTGGCTGCTGGCAATTTACATCCTGCCAATCAGCATAACAAGGCTCCCTGTTCTCCATATCCTGTCCTACCTTTCTGGATTTTACACTTTTTTCAGATGGCCCTTTTGCCAGGGGGGCAGTGAGACTTCATTGTAGTGCAGATTTCCTTTACAGGCTTGCTTGGTTGGCCAAAAAGGGCGTATGCGTTTTTTCCTGAATATATTCAGGAAAAAACGCATACGCCCTTTTTGGCCAAGTGCATCATTGTCGACGTTCTGCCTCTTTTCCTATGCTTTCAGGGCAATTCCAGTCTACCCCCTGCAATCGTTTTCCTGAAATTCTGCCCCGCTTTCAAGTCCCCTTCGCAGGCTTACTTCAATATATTTTTGGAGGAAAGCTGTCATTTATAACTCTGCAGGTTTGTGAATTACAGTGCCCCTGAGCTCCTTTCTTCAACTCGCTTTCTTGTGAGCTGGGCACAAAACCGCAGGATTGCTTCAGGCCCTAATCTGTTTCCAGCAGGGCACACTGAGCCTTTGTTTAATTCCTCTTCCTGGTGGGCAATGAGCGTTACATTTGCCCGTGCAGACACCTACAGCTAGTCTCTCATTGGTTCTCCCTATTCCTGTTCATTTTGCACAGAAATTGCAAGCTGTGCCAAAGAGGAGGTTAAAGGCACTGACTCTCCAAGCGGGGAGAGTGTTAGTAAAGCATCTGGAATGGTGAACCCGAGGACCAGGATACGAAAACTGAGATGCATTTTAAATCATTTCCCAATCACATGGTGGACGATACTCTTGGTTTCCCATGCATGTTTTAGCTGGAGGAAGAATCCCTTGAACCTGGAGAGTTGGGACCCATGGAATGGGTACCATGCAGTATGACTTCAAAGGGTCTGCATTTGCTCACCGAAACTCACCAATGCTATCAGCCTGAAGTGTCCAGCCTTATGTCTCAACCAGCTCTGGGTGTAGATGTGTTAAATCCCGGTTGCATCACATGCCCTGAGTGAATTATTTAAGAATTGCTCTCTATTTCACGGTCTTTATGATTTTTTTTTGAAATTTATTTTGATAATGGGATTTATCGGATTTTCACTGCTGCGTTTATGCCGCTGTACACACGCTTGATTCTCTTACGGAGACATATATATCCATGGGTTTTAAGATTCTTCCTAGTCAGGTATATTCCTAGGCGTTGAATATGTGGTGTTGGGTCCATTTCGTTGAGCAAGGAGTAGGTCTTGTCTATTACATATTTGGCTTATGGAAAGTTATCTGTGCTAATTTCAGTCTCTGGTTTTATGAAGCACCCCAACGCACCTTTCCCCATAAGCAAGCACTAGTTGGTTTTCTAAATTTGAGACCCTGTTCTGTTTTGTAATTCAGTTCATGTGTAGTCAAGTTTACATTCCGTGTATTAGTGATATCTTATGATGTTTCTTTTTCTGTGTGACGTAGTTCACATAGAATCACCGTACCTGCATCCACTCACTATGCCGCTACGGGCCTGATGACACAGATTTCATTGCTGAGTGATATTGCATTGTACGTACGTGCCACAACTTCTTTATCCATATTTTGCTTTCTGGGATATTTACCTGTTACTGTAGACGAGCTTCTTGTGAACACAGCCGTCCCAAATATTGGGGTGGCTGTCTGTTTTTGATTTTAATTTCCGTAAGCTATAGGACCATAAGTGGAAGTGCCATAGACTGTGTTGCTTTGTTTCTTATGTGTTTCAGGAAACACCATACACTTCTCCAGGCTGGCTGCTGGCAATTTACATCCTGCCAATCAGCATAACAAGGCTCCCTGTTCTCCATATCCTGTCCTACCTTTCTGGATTTTACACTTTTTTCAGATGGCCCTCTTGCCCGGGGGGCAGTGAGACTTCATTGTAGTGCAGAATTCCTTTGCAGGCTTGCTTGGTTGGCCAAAAAGGGCGTATGCGTTTTTTCCTGAATATATTCAGGAAAAAACGCATACGCCCTTTTTGGCCAAGTGCATCATTGTCGACGTTCTGCCTCTTTTCCTATGCTTTCAGGGCAATTCCAGTCTACCCCCTGCAATCGTTTTCCTGAAATTCTGCCCCGCTTTCAAGTCCCCTTCGCAGGCTTACTTCAATATATTTTTGGAGGATAGCTGTCATTTATAACTCTGCAGGTTTGTGAATTACAGTGCCCCTGAGCTCCTTTCTTCAACTCGCTTTCTTGTGAACTGGGCACAAAACCGCAGGATTGCTTCAGGCCCTAATCTGTTTCGGGCAGGGCATGCTGAGCCTTTGGTAAATTCCTCTTCCTGGTGGGAAATGAGCGTTACATTTGCCCGTGCAGACACCTACAGCTAGTCTCTCATTGGTTCTCCCTATTCCTGTTCATCTTGCACAGAAATTGCAAGCTGTGCCAAACAGGAGGTTAAAGGCACTGACTCTCCAAGCAGGGAGACTGTTAGTAAATCATCTGGAATGGTGAACCCGAGGACCAGGATACGAAAACTGAGATGCATTTTAAATCATTTCCCCATAACACGGTGGACCATACTGTGGGTTTCACATGCATGTTTTAGCTGGAGGAAGAATCCCTTGAACCTGAAGAGTTGGGACCCATGGAATAGGTACCATACAGTATGACTTCAAAGGGTGTGCATTTGCTCACCTAAACTCACCAATGCTATCAGCCTGAAGTGTCCAGCCTTATGTCTCAACCAGCTCTGGGTGTAGATGTGGTCAATCCCGGTTGCATCACATGCCCTGAGTGAATTATTTAAGAATTGCTCTCTATTTCACTGTCTTTGTGTTTTGTTTTCGAAATTTATTTTGATAATGGGATTTATCGGATTTTCACTGCTGCCTTTCGGCCGCTGTACACACCCTTGATTCTCTTACGGAGACATATATATCCATGGGTTTTAAGATTCTTCCTAGTCAGGTATATTCCTAGGCGTTGAATATGTGGTGTTGGGTCCATTTCGTTGAGCAAGGAGTAGGTCTTGTCTATTACATATTGGGCTTATGGAAAGTTATCTGTGCTAATTTCAGTCTCTGGTTTTATGCAGCACCCCAAGGCACCTTTCCCCATAAGCAAGCACTAGTTGGTTTTCTAAATTTGAGACCCTTTTCTATTTTGTAATTCAGTTCATGTGTAGTCAAGTTTACATTCCGTGTATTCGTGATATCTTATGATGTTTCTTTTTCTGTGTGACGTAGTTCACGTAGAATCACCGTACCTGCATCCACTCACTATGCCGCTATGGGCCTGATGACACAGATTTCATTGCTGAGTGATATTGCATTGTACGTACGTGCCACAAGTTCTTTATCCATTTTTTGCTTTCTGGGATATTTACCTGATACTGTAGACGAGCTTCTTGTGAACACAGCCGTCTCAAATATTGGGGTGGCTGTCTGTTTTTGATTTTAATTTCCGTAAGCTATAGGACCATAAGTGGAAGTGCCATAGGCTGTGTTGCTTTGTTTCTTTCGTGTTTCAGGAAACACCATACACTTCTCCAGGGTGGCTGCTGGCAATTTACATCCTGCCAATCAGCATAACAAGGCTCCCTGTTCTCCATATCCTGTCCTACCTTTCTGGATTTTACACTTTTTTCAGATGGCCCTTTTGCCAGGGGGGCAGTGAGACTTCATTGTAGTGCAGATTTCATTTACAGGCTTGCTTGGTTGGCCAAAAAGGGCGTATGCGTTTTTTCCTGAATATATTCAGGAAAAAACGCATACGCCCTTTTTGGCCAAGTGCATCATTGTCGACGTTCTGCCTCTTTTCCTATGCTTTCAGGGCAATTCCAGTCTACCCCCTGCAATCGTTTTCCTGAAATTCTGCCCCGCTTTCAAGTCCCCTTCGCAGGCTTACTTCAATATATTTTTGGAGGAAAGCTGTCATTTATAACTCTGCAGGTTTGTGAATTACAGTGCCCCTGAGCTCCTTTCTTCAACTCGCTTTCTTGTGAGCTGGGCACAAAACCGCAGGATTGCTTCAGGCCCTAATCTGTTTCCAGCAGGGCACACTGAGCCTTTGTTTAATTCCTCTTCCTGGTGGGCAATGAGCGTTACATTTGCCCGTGCAGACACCTACAGCTAGTCTCTCATTGGTTCTCCCTATTCCTGTTCATTTTGCACAGAAATTGCAAGCTGTGCCAAAGAGGAGGTTAAAGGCACTGACTCTCCAAGCGGGGAGAGTGTTAGTAAAGCATCTGGAATGGTGAACCCGAGGACCAGGATACGAAAACTGAGATGCATTTTAAATCATTTCCCAATCACATGGTGGACGATACTCTTGGTTTCCCATGCATGTTTTAGCTGGAGGAAGAATCCCTTGAACCTGGAGAGTTGGGACCCATGGAATGGGTACCATGCAGTATGACTTCAAAGGGTCTGCATTTGCTCACCGAAACTCACCAATGCTATCAGCCTGAAGTGTCCAGCCTTATGTCTCAACCAGCTCTGGGTGTAGATGTGTTAAATCCCGGTTGCATCACATGCCCTGAGTGAATTATTTAAGAATTGCTCTCTATTTCACTGTCTTTATGATTTTTTTTTGAAATTTATTTTGATAATGGGATTTATCGGATTTTCACTGCTGCGTTTATGCCGCTGTACACACGCTTGATTCTCTTACGGAGACATATATATCCATGGGTTTTAAGATTCTTCCTAGTCAGGTATATTCCTAGGCGTTGAATATGTGGTGTTGGGTCCATTTCGTTGAGCAAGGAGTAGGTCTTGTCTATTACATATTGGGCTTATGGAAAGTTATCTGTGCTAATTTCAGTCTCTGGTTTTATGAAGCACCCCAACGCACCTTTCCCCATAAGCAAGCACTAGTTGGTTTTCTAAATTTGAGACCCTGTTCTGTTTTGTAATTCAGTTCATGTGTAGTCAAGTTTACATTCCGTGTATTAGTGATATCTTATGATGTTTCTTTTTCTGTGTGACGTAGTTCACGTAGAATCACCGTACCTGCATCCACTCACTATGCCGCTACGGGCCTGATGACACAGATTTCATTGCTGAGTGATATTGCATTGTACGTACGTGCCACAACTTCTTTATCCATATTTTGCTTTCTGGGATATTTACCTGTTACTGTAGACGAGCTTCTTGTGAACACAGCCGTCCCAAATATTGGGGTGGCTGTCTGTTTTTGATTTTAATTTCCGTAAGCTATAGGACCATAAGTGGAAGTGCCATAGACTGTGTTGCTTTGTTTCTTATGTGTTTCAGGAAACACCATACACTTCTCCAGGCTGGCTGCTGGCAATTTACATCCTGCCAATCAGCATAACAAGGCTCCCTGTTCTCCATATCCTGTCCTACCTTTCTGGATTTTACACTTTTTTCAGATGGCCCTCTTGCCCGGGGGGCAGTGAGACTTCATTGTAGTGCAGATTTCCTTTACAGGCTTGCTTGGTTGGCCAAAAAGGGCGTATGCGTTTTTTCCTGAATATATTCAGGAAAAAACGCATACGCCCTTTTTGGCCAAGTGCATCATTGTCGACGTTCTGCCTCTTTTCCTATGCTTTCAGGGCAATTCCAGTCTACCCCCTGCAATCGTTTTCCTGAAATTCTGCCCCGCTTTCAAGTCCCCTTCGCAGGCTTACTTCAATATATTTTTGGAGGATAGCTGTCATTTATAACTCTGCAGGTTTGTGAATTACAGTGCCCCTGAGCTCCTTTCTTCAACTCGCTTTCTTGTGAGCTGGGCACAAAACCGCAGGATTGCTTCAGGCCCTAATCTGTTTCGGGCAGGGCATGCTGAGCCTTTGGTAAATTCCTCTTCCTGGTGGGAAATGAGCGTTACATTTGCCCGTGCAGACACCTACAGCTAGTCTCTCATTGGTTCTCCCTATTCCTGTTCATCTTGCACAGAAATTGCAAGCTGTGCCAAACAGGAGGTTAAAGGCACTGACTCTCCAAGCAGGGAGACTGTTAGTAAATCATCTGGAATGGTGAACCCGAGGACCAGGATACGAAAACTGAGATGCATTTTAAATCATTTCCCCATAACACGGTGGACCATACTGTGGGTTTCACATGCATGTTTTAGCTGGAGGAAGAATCCCTTGAACCTGAAGAGTTGGGACCCATGGAATAGGTACCATACAGTATGACTTCAAAGGGTGTGCATTTGCTCACCTAAACTCACCAATGCTATCAGCCTGAAGTGTCCAGCCTTATGTCTCAACCAGCTCTGGGTGTAGATGTGGTCAATCCCGGTTGCATCACATGCCCTGAGTGAATTATTTAAGAATTGCTCTCTATTTCACTGTCTTTGTGTTTTGTTTTCGAAATTTATTTTGATAATGGGATTTATCGGATTTTCACTGCTGCCTTTCGGCCGCTGTACACACCCTTGATTCTCTTACGGAGACATATATATCCATGGGTTTTAAGATTCTTCCTAGTCAGGTATATTCCTAGGCTTTGAATATGTGGTGTTGGGTCCATTTCGTTGAGCAAGGAGTAGGTCTTGTCTATTACATATTGGGCTTATGGAAAGTTATCTGTGCTAATTTCAGTCTCTGGTTTTATGCAGCACCCCAAGGCACCTTTCCCCATAAGCAAGCACTAGTTGGTTTTCTAAATTTGAGACCCTTTTCTATTTTGTAATTCAGTTCATGTGTAGTCAAGTTTACATTCCGTGTATTCGTGATATCTTATGATGTTTCTTTTTCTGTGTGACGTAGTTCATGTAGAATCACCGTACCTGCATCCACTCACTATGCCGCTATGGGCCTGATGACACAGATTTCATTGCTGAGTGATATTGCATTGTACGTACGTGCCACAAGTTCTTTATCCATTTTTTGCTTTCTGGGATATTTACCTGATACTGTAGACGAGCTTCTTGTGAACACAGCCGTCTCAAATATTGGGGTGGCTGTCTGTTTTTGATTTTAATTTCCGTAAGCTATAGGACCATAAGTGGAAGTGCCATAGGCTGTGTTGCTTTGTTTCTTTCGTGTTTCAGGAAACACCATACACTTCTCCAGGGTGGCTGCTGGCAATTTACATCCTGCCAATCAGCATAACAAGGCTCCCTGTTCTCCATATCCTGTCCTACCTTTCTGGATTTTACACTTTTTTCAGATGGCCCTTTTGCCAGGGGGGCAGTGAGACTTCATTGTAGTGCAGATTTCATTTACAGGCTTGCTTGGTTGGCCAAAAAGGGCGTATGCGTTTTTTCCTGAATATATTCAGGAAAAGGGCATTTTTCCTGAATATATTCAGGAAAAAACGCATACGCCCTTTTTGGCCAAGTGCATCATTGTCGACGTTCTGCCTCTTTTCCTATGCTTTCAGGGCAATTCCAGTCTACCCCCTGCAATCGTTTTCCTGAAATTCTGCCCCGCTTTCAAGTCCCCTTCGCAGGCTTACTTCAATATATTTTTGGAGGAAAGCTGTCATTTATAACTCTGCAGGTTTGTGAATTACAGTGCCCCTGAGCTCCTTTCTTCAACTCGCTTTCTTGTGAGCTGGGCACAAAACCGCAGGATTGCTTCAGGCCCTAATCTCTTTCCGGCAGGGCACGCTGAGCCTTTGTTTAATTCCTCTTCCTGGTGGGCAATGAGCGTTACATTTGCCCGTGCAGACACCTACAGCTAGTCTCTCATTGGTTCTCCCTATTCCTGTTCATTTTGCACAGAAATTGCAAGCTGTGCCAAAGAGGAGGTTAAAGGCACTGACTCTCCAAGCGGGGAGAGTGTTAGTAAAGCATCTGGAATGGTGAACCCGAGGACCAGGATACGAAAACTGAGATGCATTTTAAATCATTTCCCAATCACATGGTGGACGATACTCTTGGTTTCCCATGCATGTTTTAGCTGGAGGAAGAATCCCTTGAACCTGGAGAGTTGGGACCCATGGAATGGGTACCATGCAGTATGACTTCAAAGGGTCTGCATTTGCTCACCGAAACTCACCAATGCTATCAGCCTGAAGTGTCCAGCCTTATGTCTCAACCAGCTCTGGGTGTAGATGTGTTAAATCCCGGTTGCATCACATGCCCTGAGTGAATTATTTAAGAATTGCTCTCTATTTCACTGTCTTTATGATTTTTTTTTGAAATTTATTTTGATAATGGGATTTATCGGATTTTCACTGCTGCGTTTATGCTGCTGTACACACGCTTGATTCTCTTACGGAGACATATATATCCATGGGTTTTAAGATTCTTCCTAGTCAGGTATATTCCTAGGCGTTGAATATGTGGTGTTGGGTCCATTTCGTTGAGCAAGGAGTAGGTCTTGTCTATTACATATTTGGCTTATGGAAAGTTATCTGTGCTAATTTCAGTCTCTGGTTTTATGAAGCACCCCAACGCACCTTTCCCCATAAGCAAGCACTAGTTGGTTTTCTAAATTTGAGACCCTGTTCTGTTTTGTAATTCAGTTCATGTGTAGTCAAGTTTACATTCCGTGTATTAGTGATATCTTATGATGTTTCTTTTTCTGTGTGACGTAGTTCACGTAGAATCACCGTACCTGCATCCACTCACTATGCCGCTACGGGCCTGATGACACAGATTTCATTGCTGAGTGATATTGCATTGTACGTACGTGCCACAACTTCTTTATCCATATTTTGCTTTCTGGGATATTTACCTGTTACTGTAGACGAGCTTCTTGTGAACACAGCCGTCCCAAATATTGGGGTGGCTGTCTGTTTTTGATTTTAATTTCCGTAAGCTATAGGACCATAAGTGGAAGTGCCATAGACTGTGTTGCTTTGTTTCTTATGTGTTTCAGGAAACACCATACACTTCTCCAGGCTGGCTGCTGGCAATTTACATCCTGCCAATCAGCATAACAAGGCTCCCTGTTCTCCATATCCTGTCCTACCTTTCTGGATTTTACACTTTTTTCAGATGGCCCTCTTGCCCGGGGGGCAGTGAGACTTCATTGTAGTGCAGATTTCCTTTACAGGCTTGCTTGGTTGGCCAAAAAGTGCGTATGCGTTTTTTCCTGAATATATTCAGGAAAAAACGCATACGCCCTTTTTGGCCAAGTGCATCATTGTCGATGTTCTGCCTCTTTTCCTATGCTTTCAGGGCAATTCCAGTCTACCCCCTGCAATCGTTTTCCTGAAATTCTGCCCCGCTTTCAAGTCCCCTTCGCAGGCTTACTTCAATATATTTTTGGAGGATAGCTGTCATTTATAACTCTGCAGGTTTGTGAATTACAGTGCCCCTGAGCTCCTTTCTTCAACTCGCTTTCTTGTGAACTGGGCACAAAACCGCAGGATTGCTTCAGGCCCTAATCTGTTTCGGGCAGGGCATGCTGAGCCTTTGGTAAATTCCTCTTCCTGGTGGGAAATGAGCGTTACATTTGCCCGTGCAGACACCTACAGCTAGTCTCTCATTGGTTCTCCCTATTCCTGTTCATCTTGCACAGAAATTGCAAGCTGTGCCAAACAGGAGGTTAAAGGCACTGACTCTCCAAGCAGGGAGACTGTTAGTAAATCATCTGGAATGGTGAACCCGAGGACCAGGATACGAAAACTGAGATGCATTTTAAATCATTTCCCCATAACACGGTGGACCATACTGTGGGTTTCACATGCATGTTTTAGCTGGAGGAAGAATCCCTTGAACCTGAAGAGTTGGGACCCATGGAATAGGTACCATACAGTATGACTTCAAAGGGTGTGCATTTGCTCACCTAAACTCACCAATGCTATCAGCCTGAAGTGTCCAGCCTTATGTCTCAACCAGCTCTGGGTGTAGATGTGGTCAATCCCGGTTGCATCACATGCCCTGAGTGAATTATTTAAGAATTGCTCTCTATTTCACTGTCTTTGTGTTTTGTTTTCGAAATTTATTTTGATAATGGGATTTATCGGATTTTCACTGCTGCCTTTCGGCCGCTGTACACACCCTTGATTCTCTTACGGAGACATATATATCCATGGGTTTTAAGATTCTTCCTAGTCAGGTATATTCCTAGGCGTTGAATATGTGGTGTTGGGTCCATTTCGTTGAGCAAGGAGTAGGTCTTGTCTATTACATATTGGGCTTATGGAAAGTTATCTGTGCTAATTTCAGTCTCTGGTTTTATGCAGCACCCCAAGGCACCTTTCCCCATAAGCAAGCACTAGTTGGTTTTCTAAATTTGAGGCCCTGTTCTGTTTTGTAATTCAGTTCATGTGTAGTCAAGTTTACATTCCGTGTATTAGTGATATCTTATGATGTTTCTTTTTCTGTGTGACGTAGTTCACGTAGAATCACCGTACCTGCATCCACTCACTATGCCGCTATGGGCCTGATGACACATATTTCATTGCTGAGTGATATTGCATTGTACGTACGTGCCACAAGTTCTTTATCCATTTTTTGCTTTCTGGGATATTTACCTGATACTGTAGACGAGCTTCTTGTGAACACAGCCGTCTCAAATATTGGGGTGGCTGTCTGTTTTTGATTTTAATTTCCGTAAGCTATAGGACCATAAGTGGAAGTGCCATAGGCTGTGTTGCTTTGTTTCTTTCGTGTTTCAGGAAACACCATACACTTCTCCAGGGTGGCTGCTGGCAATTTACATCCTGCCAATCAGCATAACAAGGCTCCCTGTTCTCCATATCCTGTCCTACCTTTCTGGATTTTACACTTTTTTCAGATGGCCCTTTTGCCAGGGGGGCAGTGAGACTTCATTGTAGTGCAGATTTCATTTACAGGCTTGCTTGGTTGGCCAAAAAGGGCGTATGCGTTTTTTCCTGAATATATTCAGGAAAAGGGCATTTTTCCTGAATATATTCAGGAAAAAACGCATACGCCCTTTTTGGCCAAGTGCATCATTGTCGACGTTCTGCCTCTTTTCCTATGCTTTCAGGGCAATTCCAGTCTACCCCCTGCAATCGTTTTCCTGAAATTCTGCCCCGCTTTCAAGTCCCCTTCGCAGGCTTACTTCAATATATTTTTGGAGGAAAGCTGTCATTTATAACTCTGCAGGTTTGTGAATTACAGTGCCCCTGAGCTCCTTTCTTCAACTCGCTTTCTTGTGAGCTGGGCACAAAACCGCAGGATTGCTTCAGGCCCTAATCTCTTTCCGGCAGGGCACGCTGAGCCTTTGTTTAATTCCTCTTCCTGGTGGGCAATGAGCGTTACATTTGCCCGTGCAGACACCTACAGCTAGTCTCTCATTGGTTCTCCCTATTCCTGTTCATTTTGCACAGAAATTGCAAGCTGTGCCAAAGAGGAGGTTAAGGGCACTGACTCTCCAAGCGGGGAGAGTGTTAGTAAAGCATCTGGAATGGTGAACCCGAGGACCAGGATACGAAAACTGAGATGCATTTTAAATCATTTCCCAATCACATGGTGGACGATACTCTTGGTTTCCCATGCATGTTTTAGCTGGAGGAAGAATCCCTTGAACCTGGAGAGTTGGGACCCATGGAATGGGTACCATGCAGTATGACTTCAAAGGGTCTGCATTTGCTCACCGAAACTCACCAATGCTATCAGCCTGAAGTGTCCAGCCTTATGTCTCAACCAGCTCTGGGTGTAGATGTGTTAAATCCCGGTTGCATCACATGCCCTGAGTGAATTATTTAAGAATTGCTCTCTATTTCACTGTCTTTATGATTTTTTTTTGAAATTTATTTTGATAATGGGATTTATCGGATTTTCACTGCTGCGTTTATGCTGCTGTACACACGCTTGATTCTCTTACGGAGACATATATATCCATGGGTTTTAAGATTCTTCCTAGTCAGGTATATTCCTAGGCGTTGAATATGTGGTGTTGGGTCCATTTCGTTGAGCAAGGAGTAGGTCTTGTCTATTACATATTTGGCTTATGGAAAGTTATCTGTGCTAATTTCAGTCTCTGGTTTTATGAAGCACCCCAACGCACCTTTCCCCATAAGCAAGCACTAGTTGGTTTTCTAAATTTGAGACCCTGTTCTGTTTTGTAATTCAGTTCATGTGTAGTCAAGTTTACATTCCGTGTATTAGTGATATCTTATGATGTTTCTTTTTCTGTGTGACGTAGTTCACGTAGAATCACCGTACCTGCATCCACTCACTATGCCGCTACGGGCCTGATGACACAGATTTCATTGCTGAGTGATATTGCATTGTACGTACGTGCCACAACTTCTTTATCCATATTTTGCTTTCTGGGATATTTACCTGTTACTGTAGACGAGCTTCTTGTGAACACAGCCGTCCCAAATATTGGGGTGGCTGTCTGTTTTTGATTTTAATTTCCGTAAGCTATAGGACCATAAGTGGAAGTGCCATAGACTGTGTTGCTTTGTTTCTTATGTGTTTCAGGAAACACCATACACTTCTCCAGGCTGGCTGCTGGCAATTTACATCCTGCCAATCAGCATAACAAGGCTCCCTGTTCTCCATATCCTGTCCTACCTTTCTGGATTTTACACTTTTTTCAGATGGCCCTCTTGCCCGGGGGGCAGTGAGACTTCATTGTAGTGCAGATTTCCTTTACAGGCTTGCTTGGTTGGCCAAAAAGTGCGTATGCGTTTTTTCCTGAATATATTCAGGAAAAAACGCATACGCCCTTTTTGGCCAAGTGCATCATTGTCGATGTTCTGCCTCTTTTCCTATGCTTTCAGGGCAATTCCAGTCTACCCCCTGCAATCGTTTTCCTGAAATTCTGCCCCGCTTTCAAGTCCCCTTCGCAGGCTTACTTCAATATATTTTTGGAGGATAGCTGTCATTTATAACTCTGCAGGTTTGTGAATTACAGTGCCCCTGAGCTCCTTTCTTCAACTCGCTTTCTTGTGAACTGGGCACAAAACCGCAGGATTGCTTCAGGCCCTAATCTGTTTCGGGCAGGGCATGCTGAGCCTTTGGTAAATTCCTCTTCCTGGTGGGAAATGAGCGTTACATTTGCCCGTGCAGACACCTACAGCTAGTCTCTCATTGGTTCTCCCTATTCCTGTTCATCTTGCACAGAAATTGCAAGCTGTGCCAAACAGGAGGTTAAAGGCACTGACTCTCCAAGCAGGGAGACTGTTAGTAAATCATCTGGAATGGTGAACCCGAGGACCAGGATACGAAAACTGAGATGCATTTTAAATCATTTCCCCATAACACGGTGGACCATACTGTGGGTTTCACATGCATGTTTTAGCTGGAGGAAGAATCCCTTGAACCTGAAGAGTTGGGACCCATGGAATAGGTACCATACAGTATGACTTCAAAGGGTGTGCATTTGCTCACCTAAACTCACCAATGCTATCAGCCTGAAGTGTCCAGCCTTATGTCTCAACCAGCTCTGGGTGTAGATGTGGTCAATCCCGGTTGCATCACATGCCCTGAGTGAATTATTTAAGAATTGCTCTCTATTTCACTGTCTTTGTGTTTTGTTTTCGAAATTTATTTTGATAATGGGATTTATCGGATTTTCACTGCTGCCTTTCGGCCGCTGTACACACCCTTGATTCTCTTACGGAGACATATATATCCATGGGTTTTAAGATTCTTCCTAGTCAGGTATATTCCTAGGCGTTGAATATGTGGTGTTGGGTCCATTTCGTTGAGCAAGGAGTAGGTCTTGTCTATTACATATTGGGCTTATGGAAAGTTATCTGTGCTAATTTCAGTCTCTGGTTTTATGCAGCACCCCAAGGCACCTTTCCCCATAAGCAAGCACTAGTTGGTTTTCTAAATTTGAGGCCCTGTTCTGTTTTGTAATTCAGTTCATGTGTAGTCAAGTTTACATTCCGTGTATTAGTGATATCTTATGATGTTTCTTTTTCTGTGTGACGTAGTTCACGTAGAATCACCGTACCTGCATCCACTCACTATGCCGCTATGGGCCTGATGACACATATTTCATTGCTGAGTGATATTGCATTGTACGTACGTGCCACAAGTTCTTTATCCATTTTTTGCTTTCTGGGATATTTACCTGATACTGTAGACGAGCTTCTTGTGAACACAGCCGTCTCAAATATTGGGGTGGCTGTCTGTTTTTGATTTTAATTTCCGTAAGCTATAGGACCATAAGTGGAAGTGCCATAGGCTGTGTTGCTTTGTTTCTTTCGTGTTTCAGGAAACACCATACACTTCTCCAGGCTGGCTGCTGGCAATTTACATCCTGCCAATCAGCATAACAAGGCTCCCTGTTCTCCATATCCTGTCCTACCTTTCTGGATTTTACACTTTTTTCAGATGGCCCTTTTGCCAGGGGGGCAGTGAGACTTCATTGTAGTGCAGATTTCATTTACAGGCTTGCTTGGTTGGCCAAAAAGGGCGTATGCGTTTTTTCCTGAATATATTCAGGAAAAAACGCATACGCCCTTTTTGGCCAAGTGCATCATTGTCGACGTTCTGCCTCTTTTCCTATGCTTTCAGGGCAATTCCAGTCTACCCCCTGCAATCGTTTTCCTGAAATTCTGCCCCGCTTTCAAGTCCCCTTCGCAGGCTTACTTCAATATATTTTTGGAGGAAAGCTGTCATTTATAACTCTGCAGGTTTGTGAATTACAGTGCCCCTGAGCTCCTTTCTTCAACTCGCTTTCTTGTGAGCTGGGCACAAAACCGCAGGATTGCTTCAGGCCCTAATCTGTTTCCAGCAGGGCACACTGAGCCTTTGTTTAATTCCTCTTCCTGGTGGGCAATGAGCGTTACATTTGCCCGTGCAGACACCTACAGCTAGTCTCTCATTGGTTCTCCCTATTCCTGTTCATTTTGCACAGAAATTGCAAGCTGTGCCAAAGAGGAGGTTAAAGGCACTGACTCTCCAAGCGGGGAGAGTGTTAGTAAAGCATCTGGAATGGTGAACCCGAGGACCAGGATACGAAAACTGAGATGCATTTTAAATCATTTCCCAATCACATGGTGGACGATACTCTTGGTTTCCCATGCATGTTTTAGCTGGAGGAAGAATCCCTTGAACCTGGAGAGTTGGGACCCATGGAATGGGTACCATGCAGTATGACTTCAAAGGGTCTGCATTTGCTCACCGAAACTCACCAATGCTATCAGCCTGAAGTGTCCAGCCTTATGTCTCAACCAGCTCTGGGTGTAGATGTGGTCAATCCCGGTTACATCACATGCCCTGAGTGAATTATTTAAGAATTGCTCTCTATTTCACTGTCTTTATGATTTTTTTTTGAAATTTATTTTGATAATGGGATTTATCGGATTTTCACTGCTGCGTTTATGCCGCTGTACACACGCTTGATTCTCTTACGGAGACATATATATCCATGGGTTTTAAGATTCTTCCTAGTCAGGTATATTCCTAGGCGTTGAATATGTGGTGTTGGGTCCATTTCGTTGAGCAAGGAGTAGGTCTTGTCTATTACATATTTGGCTTATGGAAAGTTATCTGTGCTAATTTCAGTCTCTGGTTTTATGAAGCACCCCAACGCACCTTTCCCCATAAGCAAGCACTAGTTGGTTTTCTAAATTTGAGACCCTGTTCTGTTTTGTATTTCAGTTCATGTGTAGTCAAGTTTACATTCCGTGTATTAGTGATATCTTATGATGTTTCTTTTTCTGTGTGACGTAGTTCACGTAGAATCACCGTACCTGCATCCACTCACTATGCCGCTACGGGCCTGATGACACAGATTTCATTGCTGAGTGATATTGCATTGTACGTACGTGCCACAACTTCTTTATCCATATTTTGCTTTCTGGGATATTTACCTGTTACTGTAGACGAGCTTCTTGTGAACACAGCCGTCCCAAATATTGGGGTGGCTGTCTGTTTTTGATTTTAATTTCCGTAAGCTATAGGACCATAAATGGAAGTGCCATAGACTGTGTTGCTTTGTTTCTTATGTGTTTCAGGAAACACCATACACTTCTCCAGGCTGGCTGCTGGCAATTTACATCCTGCCAATCAGCATAACAAGGCTCCCTGTTCTCCATATCCTGTCCTACCTTTCTGGATTTTACACTTTTTTCAGATGGCCCTCTTGCCCGGGGGGCAGTGAGACTTCATTGTAGTGCAGATTTCCTTTACAGGCTTGCTTGGTTGGCCAAAAAGGGCGTATGCGTTTTTTCCTGAATATATTCAGGAAAAAACGCATACGCCCTTTTTGGCCAAGTGCATCATTGTCGACGTTCTGCCTCTTTTCCTATGCTTTCAGGGCAATTCCAGTCTACCCCCTGCAATCGTTTTCCTGAAATTCTGCCCCGCTTTCAAGTCCCCTTCGCAGGCTTACTTCAATATATTTTTGGAGGATAGCTGTCATTTATAACTCTGCAGGTTTGTGAATTACAGTGCCCCTGAGCTCCTTTCTTCAACTCGCTTTCTTGTGAACTGGGCACAAAACCGCAGGATTGCTTCAGGCCCTAATCTGTTTCGGGCAGGGCATGCTGAGCCTTTGGTAAATTCCTCTTCCTGGTGGGAAATGAGCGTTACATTTGCCCGTGCAGACACCTACAGCTAGTCTCTCATTGGTTCTCCCTATTCCTGTTCATCTTGCACAGAAATTGCAAGCTGTGCCAAACAGGAGGTTAAAGGCACTGACTCTCCAAGCAGGGAGACTGTTAGTAAATCATCTGGAATGGTGAACCCGAGGACCAGGATACGAAAACTGAGATGCATTTTAAATCATTTCCCCATAACACGGTGGACCATACTGTGGGTTTCACATGCATGTTTTAGCTGGAGGAAGAATCCCTTGAACCTGAAGAGTTGGGACCCATGGAATAGGTACCATACAGTATGACTTCAAAGGGTGTGCATTTGCTCACCTAAACTCACCAATGCTATCAGCCTGAAGTGTCCAGCCTTATGTCTCAACCAGCTCTGGGTGTAGATGTGGTCAATCCCGGTTGCATCACATGCCCTGAGTGAATTATTTAAGAATGGCTCTCTATTTCACTGTCTTTGTGTTTTGTTTTCGAAATTTATTTTGATAATGGGATTTATCGGATTTTCACTGCTGCCTTTCGGCCGCTGTACACACCCTTGATTCTCTTACGGAGACATATATATCCATGGGTTTTAAGATTCTTCCTAGTCAGGTATATTCCTAGGCGTTGAATATGTGGTGTTGGGTCCATTTCGTTGAGCAAGGAGTAGGTCTTGTCTATTACATATTGGGCTTATGGAAAGTTATCTGTGCTAATTTCAGTCTCTGGTTTTATGCAGCACCCCAAGGCACCTTTCCCCATAAGCAAGCACTAGTTGGTTTTCTAAATTTGAGACCCTTTTCTATTTTGTAATTCAGTTCATGTGTAGTCAAGTTTACATTCCGTGTATTCGTGATATCTTATGATGTTTCTTTTTCTGTGTGACGTAGTTCACGTAGAATCACCGTACCTGCATCCACTCACTATGCCGCTATGGGCCTGATGACACAGATTTCATTGCTGAGTGATATTGCATTGTACGTACGTGCCACAAGTTCTTTATCCATTTTTTGCTTTCTGGGATATTTACCTGATACTGTAGACGAGCTTCTTGTGAACACAGCCGTCTCAAATATTGGGGTGGCTGTCTGTTTTTGATTTTAATTTCCGTAAGCTATAGGACCATAAGTGGAAGTGCCATAGGCTGTGTTGCTTTGTTTCTTTCGTGTTTCAGGAAACACCATACACTTCTCCAGGGTGGCTGCTGGCAATTTACATCCTGCCAATCAGCATAACAAGGCTCCCTGTTCTCCATATCCTGTCCTACCTTTCTGGATTTTACACTTTTTTCAGATGGCCCTCTTGCCCGGGGGGCAGTGAGACTTCATTGTAGTGCAGATTTCCTTTACAGGCTTGCTTGGTTGGCCAAAAAGGGCGTATGCGTTTTTTCCTGAATATATTCAGGAAAAAACGCATACGCCCTTTTTGGCCAAGTGCATCATTGTCGACGTTCTGCCTCTTTTCCTATGCTTTCAGGGCAATTCCAGTCTACCCCCTGCAATCGTTTTCCTGAAATTCTGCCCCGCTTTCAAGTCCCCTTCGCAGGCTTACTTCAATATATTTTTGGAGGATAGCTGTCATTTATAACTCTGCAGGTTTGTGAATTACAGTGCCCCTGAGCTCCTTTCTTCAACTCGCTTTCTTGTGAACTGGGCACAAAACCGCAGGATTGCTTCAGGCCCTAATCTGTTTCGGGCAGGGCATGCTGAGCCTTTGGTAAATTCCTCTTCCTGGTGGGAAATGAGCGTTACATTTGCCCGTGCAGACACCTACAGCTAGTCTCTCATTGGTTCTCCCTATTCCTGTTCATCTTGCACAGAAATTGCAAGCTGTGCCAAACAGGAGGTTAAAGGCACTGACTCTCCAAGCAGGGAGACTGTTAGTAAATCATCTGGAATGGTGAACCCGAGGACCAGGATACGAAAACTGAGATGCATTTTAAATCATTTCCCCATAACACGGTGGACCATACTGTGGGTTTCACATGCATGTTTTAGCTGGAGGAAGAATCCCTTGAACCTGAAGAGTTGGGACCCATGGAATAGGTACCATACAGTATGACTTCAAAGGGTGTGCATTTGCTCACCTAAACTCACCAATGCTATCAGCCTGAAGTGTCCAGCCTTATGTCTCAACCAGCTCTGGGTGTAGATGTGGTCAATCCCGGTTGCATCACATGCCCTGAGTGAATTATTTAAGAATGGCTCTCTATTTCACTGTCTTTGTGTTTTGTTTTCGAAATTTATTTTGATAATGGGATTTATCGGATTTTCACTGCTGCCTTTCGGCCGCTGTACACACCCTTGATTCTCTTACGGAGACATATATATCCATGGGTTTTAAGATTCTTCCTAGTCAGGTATATTCCTAGGCGTTGAATATGTGGTGTTGGGTCCATTTCGTTGAGCAAGGAGTAGGTCTTGTCTATTACATATTGGGCTTATGGAAAGTTATCTGTGCTAATTTCAGTCTCTGGTTTTATGCAGCACCCCAAGGCACCTTTCCCCATAAGCAAGCACTAGTTGGTTTTCTAAATTTGAGACCCTTTTCTATTTTGTAATTCAGTTCATGTGTAGTCAAGTTTACATTCCGTGTATTCGTGATATCTTATGATGTTTCTTTTTCTGTGTGACGTAGTTCACGTAGAATCACCGTACCTGCATCCACTCACTATGCCGCTATGGGCCTGATGACACAGATTTCATTGCTGAGTGATATTGCATTGTACGTACGTGCCACAAGTTCTTTATCCATTTTTTGCTTTCTGGGATATTTACCTGATACTGTAGACGAGCTTCTTGTGAACACAGCCGTCTCAAATATTGGGGTGGCTGTCTGTTTTTGATTTTAATTTCCGTAAGCTATAGGACCATAAGTGGAAGTGCCATAGGCTGTGTTGCTTTGTTTCTTTCGTGTTTCAGGAAACACCATACACTTCTACAGGGTGGCTGCTGGCAATTTACATCCTGCCAATCAGCATAACAAGGCTCCCTGTTCTCCATATCCTGTCCTACCTTTCTGGATTTTACACTTTTTTCAGATGGCCCTTTTGCCAGGGGGGCAGTGAGACTTCATTGTAGTGCAGATTTCATTTACAGGCTTGCTTGGTTGGCCAAAAAGGGCGTATGCGTTTTTTCCTGAATATATTCAGGAAAAAACGCATACGCCCTTTTTGGCCAAGTGCATCATTGTCGACGTTCTGCCTCTTTTCCTATGCTTTCAGGGCAATTCCAGTCTACCCCCTGCAATCGTTTTCCTGAAATTCTGCCCCGCTTTCAAGTCCCCTTCGCAGGCTTACTTCAATATATTTTTGGAGGAAAGCTGTCATTTATAACTCTGCAGGTTTGTGAATTACAGTGCCCCTGAGCTCCTTTCTTCAACTCGCTTTCTTGTGAGCTGGGCACAAAACCGCAGGTTTGCTTCAGGCCCTAATCTGTTTCCAGCAGGGCACACTGAGCCTTTGTTTAATTCCTCTTCCTGGTGGGCAATGAGCGTTACATTTGCCCGTGCAGACACCTACAGCTAGTCTCTCATTGGTTCTCCCTATTCCTGTTCATTTTGCACAGAAATTGCAAGCTGTGCCAAAGAGGAGGTTAAAGGCAGTGACTCTCCAAGCGGGGAGAGTGTTAGTAAAGCATCTGGAATGGTGAACCCGAGGACCAGGATACGAAAACTGAGATGCATTTTAAATCATTTCCCAATCACATGGTGGACGATACTCTTGGTTTCCCATGCATGTTTTAGCTGGAGGAAGAATCCCTTGAACCTGGAGAGTTGGGACCCATGGAATGGGTACCATGCAGTATGACTTCAAAGGGTCTGCATTTGCTCAACGAAACTCACCAATGCTATCAGCCTGAAGTGTCCAGCCTTATGTCTCAACCAGCTCTGGGTGTAGATGTGTTAAATCCCGGTTGCATCACATGCCCTGAGTGAATTATTTAAGAATTGCTCTCTATTTCACTGTCTTTATGATTTTTTTTTGAAATTTATTTTGATAATGGGATTTATCGGATTTTCACTGCTGCGTTTATGCCGCTGTACACACGCTTGATTCTCTTACGGAGACATATATATCCATGGGTTTTAAGATTCTTCCTAGTCAGGTATATTCCTAGGCGTTGAATATGTGGTGTTGGGTCCATTTCGTTGAGCAAGGAGTAGGTCTTGTCTATTACATATTTGGCTTATGGAAAGTTATCTGTGCTAATTTCAGTCTCTGGTTTTATGAAGCACCCCAACGCACCTTTCCCCATAAGCAAGCACTAGTTGGTTTTCTAAATTTGAGACCCTGTTCTGTTTTGTAATTCAGTTCATGTGTAGTCAAGTTTACATTCCGTGTATTAGTGATATCTTATGATGTTTCTTTTTCTGTGTGACGTAGTTCACGTAGAATCACCGTACCTGCATCCACTCACTATGCCGCTACGGGCCTGATGACACAGATTTCATTGCTGAGTGATATTGCATTGTACGTACGTGCCACAACTTCTTTATCCATATTTTGCTTTCTGGGATATTTACCTGTTACTGTAGACGAGCTTCTTGTGAACACAGCCGTCCCAAATATTGGGGTGGCTGTCTGTTTTTGATTTTAATTTCCGTAAGCTATAGGACCATAAGTGGAAGTGCCATAGACTGTGTTGCTTTGTTTCTTATGTGTTTCAGGAAACACCATACACTTCTCCAGGCTGGCTGCTGGCAATTTACATCCTGCCAATCAGCATAACAAGGCTCCCTGTTCTCCATATCCTGTCCTACCTTTCTGGATTTTACACTTTTTTCAGATGGCCCTCTTGCCCGGGGGGCAGTGAGACTTCATTGTAGTGCAGATTTCCTTTACAGGCTTGCTTGGTTGGCCAAAAAGGGCGTATGCGTTTTTTCCTGAATATATTCAGGAAAAAACGCATACGCCCTTTTTGGCCAAGTGCATCATTGTCGACGTTCTGCCTCTTTTCCTATGCTTTCAGGGCAATTCCAGTCTACCCCCTGCAATCGTTTTCCTGAAATTCTGCCCCGCTTTCAAGTCCCCTTCGCAGGCTTACTTCAATATATTTTTGGAGGATAGCTGTCATTTATAACTCTGCAGGTTTGTGAATTACAGTGCCCCTGAGCTCCTTTCTTCAACTCGCTTTCTTGTGAACTGGGCACAAAACCGCAGGATTGCTTCAGGCCCTAATCTGTTTCGGGCAGGGCATGCTGAGCCTTTGGTAAATTCCTCTTCCTGGTGGGAAATGAGCGTTACATTTGCCCGTGCAGACACCTACAGCTAGTCTCTCATTGGTTCTCCCTATTCCTGTTCATCTTGCACAGAAATTGCAAGCTGTGCCAAACAGGAGGTTAAAGGCACTGACTCTCCAAGCAGGGAGACTGTTAGTAAATCATCTGGAATGGTGAACCCGAGGACCAGGATACGAAAACTGAGATGCATTTTAAATCATTTCCCCATAACACGGTGGACCATACTGTGGGTTTCACATGCATGTTTTAGCTGGAGGAAGAATCCCTTGAACCTGAAGAGTTGGGACCCATGGAATAGGTACCATACAGTATGACTTCAAAGGGTGTGCATTTGCTCACCTAAACTCACCAATGCTATCAGCCTGAAGTGTCCAGCCTTATGTCTCAACCAGCTCTGGGTGTAGATGTGGTCAATCCCGGTTGCATCACATGCCCTGAGTGAATTATTTAAGAATTGCTCTCTATTTCACTGTCTTTGTGTTTTGTTTTCGAAATTTATTTTGATAATGGGATTTATCGGATTTTCACTGCTGCCTTTCGGCCGCTGTACACACCCTTGATTCTCTTACGGAGACATATATATCCATGGGTTTTAAGATTCTTCCTAGTCAGGTATATTCCTAGGCGTTGAATATGTGGTGTTGGGTCCATTTCGTTGAGCAAGGAGTAGGTCTTGTCTATTACATATTGGGCTTATGGAAAGTTATCTGTGCTAATTTCAGTCTCTGGTTTTATGCAGCACCCCAAGGCACCTTTCCCCATAAGCAAGCACTAGTTGGTTTTCTAAATTTGAGACCCTTTTCTATTTTGTAATTCAGTTCATGTGTAGTCAAGTTTACATTCCGTGTATTCGTGATATCTTATGATGTTTCTTTTTCTGTGTGACGTAGTTCACGTAGAATCACCGTACCTGCATCCACTCACTATGCCGCTATGGGCCTGATGACACAGATTTCATTGCTGAGTGATATTGCATTGTACGTACGTGCCACAAGTTCTTTATCCATTTTTTGCTTTCTGGGATATTTACCTGATACTGTAGACGAGCTTCTTGTGAACACAGCCGTCTCAAATATTGGGGTGGCTGTCTGTTTTTGATTTTAATTTCCGTAAGCTATAGGACCATAAGTGGAAGTGCCATAGGCTGTGTTGCTTTGTTTCTTTCGTGTTTCAGGAAACACCATACACTTCTCCAGGGTGGCTGCTGGCAATTTACATCCTGCCAATCAGCATAACAAGGCTCCCTGTTCTCCATATCCTGTCCTACCTTTCTGGATTTTACACTTTTTTCAGATGGCCCTTTTGCCAGGGGGGCAGTGAGACTTCATTGTAGTGCAGATTTCATTTACAGGCTTGCTTGGTTGGCCAAAAAGTGCGTATGCGTTTTTTCCTGAATATATTCAGGAAAAAACGCATACGCCCTTTTTGGCCAAGTGCATCATTGTCGACGTTCTGCCTCTTTTCCTATGCTTTCAGGGCAATTCCAGTCTACCCCCTGCAATCGTTTTCCTGAAATTCTGCCCCGCTTTCAAGTCCCCTTCGCAGGCTTACTTCAATATATTTTTGGAGGAAAGCTGTCATTTATAACTCTGCAGGTTTGTGAATTACAGTGCCCCTGAGCTCCTTTCTTCAACTCGCTTTCTTGTGAGCTGGGCACAAAACCGCAGGATTGCTTCAGGCCCTAATCTGTTTCCAGCAGGGCACACTGAGCCTTTGTTTAATTCCTCTTCCTGGTGGGCAATGAGCGTTACATTTGCCCGTGCAGACACCTACAGCTAGTCTCTCATTGGTTCTCCCTATTCCTGTTCATTTTGCACAGAAATTGCAAGCTGTGCCAAAGAGGAGGTTAAAGGCACTGACTCTCCAAGCGGGGAGAGTGTTAGTAAAGCATCTGGAATGGTGAACCCGAGGACCAGGATACGAAAACTGAGATGCATTTTAAATCATTTCCCAATCACATGGTGGACGATACTCTTGGTTTCCCATGCATGTTTTAGCTGGAGGAAGAATCCCTTGAACCTGGAGAGTTGGGACCCATGGAATGGGTACCATGCAGTATGACTTCAAAGGGTCTGCATTTGCTCACCGAAACTCACCAATGCTATCAGCCTGAAGTGTCCAGCCTTATGTCTCAACCAGCTCTGGGTGTAGATGTGTTAAATCCCGGTTGCATCACATGCCCTGAGTGAATTATTTAAGAATTGCTCTCTATTTCACTGTCTTTATGATTTTTTTTTTAAATTTATTTTGATAATGGGATTTATCGGATTTTCACTGCTGCGTTTATGCCGCTGTACACACGCTTGATTCTCTTACGGAGACATATATATCCATGGGTTTTAAGATTCTTCCTAGTCAGGTATATTCCTAGGCGTTGAATATGTGGTGTTGGGTCCATTTCGTTGAGCAAGGAGTAGGTCTTGTCTATTACATATTTGGCTTATGGAAAGTTATCTGTGCTAATTTCAGTCTCTGGTTTTATGAAGCACCCCAACGCACCTTTCCCCATAAGCAAGCACTAGTTGGTTTTCTAAATTTGAGACCCTGTTCTGTTTTGTAATTCAGTTCATGTGTAGTCAAGTTTACATTCCGTGTATTAGTGATATCTTATGATGTTTCTTTTTCTGTGTGACGTAGTTCACGTAGAATCACCGTACCTGCATCCACTCACTATGCCGCTACGGGCCTGATGACACAGATTTCATTGCTGAGTGATATTGCATTGTACGTACGTGCCACAACGTCTTTATCCATATTTTGCTTTCTGGGATATTTACCTGTTACTGTAGACGAGCTTCTTGTGAACACAGCCGTCCCAAATATTGGGGTGGCTGTCTGTTTTTGATTTTAATTTCCGTAAGCTATAGGACCATAAGTGGAAGTGCCATAGACTGTGTTGCTTTGTTTCTTATGTGTTTCAGGAAACACCATACACTTCTCCAGGCTGGCTGCTGGCAATTTACATCCTGCCAATCAGCATAACAAGGCTCCCTGTTCTCCATATCCTGTCCTACCTTTCTGGATTTTACACTTTTTTCAGATGGCCCTCTTGCCCGGGGGGCAGTGAGACTTCATTGTAGTGCAGATTTCCTTTACAGGCTTGCTTGGTTGGCCAAAAAGGGCGTATGCGTTTTTTCCTGAATATATTCAGGAAAAAACGCATACGCCCTTTTTGGCCAAGTGCATCATTGTCGACGTTCTGCCTCTTTTCCTATGCTTTCAGGGCAATTCCAGTCTACCCCCTGCAATCGTTTTCCTGAAATTCTGCCCCGCTTTCAAGTCCCCTTCGCAGGCTTACTTCAATATATTTTTGGAGGATAGCTGTCATTTATAACTCTGCAGGTTTGTGAATTACAGTGCCCCTGAGCTCCTTTCTTCAACTCGCTTTCTTGTGAACTGGGCACAAAACCGCAGGATTGCTTCAGGGCCTAATCTGTTTCGGGCAGGGCATGCTGAGCCTTTGGTAAATTCCTCTTCCTGGTGGGAAATGAGCGTTACATTTGCCCGTGCAGACACCTACAGCTAGTCTCTCATTGGTTCTCCCTATTCCTGTTCATCTTGCACAGAAATTGCAAGCTGTGCCAAACAGGAGGTTAAAGGCACTGACTCTCCAAGCAGGGAGACTGTTAGTAAATCATCTGGAATGGTGAACCCGAGGACCAGGATACGAAAACTGAGATGCATTTTAAATCATTTCCCCATAACACGGTGGACCATACTGTGGGTTTCACATGCATGTTTTAGCTGGAGGAAGAATCCCTTGAACCTGAAGAGTTGGGACCCATGGAATAGGTACCATACAGTATGACTTCAAAGGGTGTGCATTTGCTCACCGAAACTCACCAATGCTATCAGCCTGAAGTGTCCAGCCTTATGTCTCAACCAGCTCTGGGTGTAGATGTGGTCAATCCCGGTTGCATCACATGCCCTGAGTGAATTATTTAAGAATTGCTCTCTATTTCACTGTCTTTGTGTTTTGTTTTCGAAATTTATTTTGATAATGGGATTTATCGGATTTTCACTGCTGCCTTTTGGCCGCTGTACACACCCTTGATTCTCTTACGGAGACATATATATCCATGGGTATTAAGATTCTTCCTAGTCAGGTATATTCCTAGGCGTTGAATATGTGGTGTTGGGTCCATTTCGTTGAGCAAGGAGTAGGTCTTGTCTATTACATATTGGGCTTATGGAAAGTTATCTGTGCTAATTTCAGTCTCTGGTTTTATGCAGCACCCCAAGGCACCTTTCCCCATAAGCAAGCACTAGTTGGTTTTCTAAATTTGAGACCCTTTTCTGTTTTGTAATTCAGTTCATGTGTAGTCAAGTTTACATTCCGTGTATTCGTGATATCTTATGATGTTTCTTTTTCTGTGTGACGTAGTTCACGTAGAATCACCGTACCTGCATCCACTCACTATGCCGCTATGGGCCTGATGACACAGATTTCATTGCTGAGTGATATTGCATTGTACGTACGTGCCACAAGTTCTTTATCCATTTTTTGCTTTCTGGGATATTTACCTGATACTGTAGACGAGCTTCTTGTGAACACAGCCGTCTCAAATATTGGGGTGGCTGTCTGTTTTTGATTTTAATTTCCGTAAGCTATAGGACCATAAGTGGAAGTGCCATAGGCTGTGTTGCTTTGTTTCTTTCGTGTTTCAGGAAACACCATACACTTCTCCAGGGTGGCTGCTGGCAATTTACATCCTGCCAATCAGCATAACAAGGCTCCCTGTTCTCCATATCCTGTCCTACCTTTCTGGATTTTACACTTTTTTCAGATGGCCCTTTTGCCAGGGGGGCAGTGAGACTTCATTGTAGTGCAGATTTCATTTACAGGCTTGCTTGGTTGGCCAAAAAGGGCGTATGCGTTTTTTCCTGAATATATTCAGGAAAAAACGCATACGCCCTTTTTGGCCAAGTGCATCATTGTCGACGTTCTGCCTCTTTTCCTATGCTTTCAGGGAAATTCCAGTCTACCCCCTGCAATCGTTTTCCTGAAATTCTGCCCCGCTTTCAAGTCCCCTTCGCAGGCTTACTTCAATATATTTTTGGAGGAAAGCTGTCATTTATAACTCTGCAGGTTTGTGAATTACAGTGCCCCTGAGCTCCTTTCTTCAACTCGCTTTCTTGTGAGCTGGGCACAAAACCGCAGGATTGCTTCAGGCCCTAATCTGTTTCCAGCAGGGCACACTGAGCCTTTGTTTAATTCCTCTTCCTGGTGGGCAATGAGCGTTACATTTGCCCGTGCAGACACCTACAGCTAGTCTCTCATTGGTTCTCCCTATTCCTGTTCATTTTGCACAGAAATTGCAAGCTGTGCCAAAGAGGAGGTTAAAGGCACTGACTCTCCAAGCGGGGAGAGTGTTAGTAAAGCATCTGGAATGGTGAACCCGAGGACCAGGATACGAAAACTGAGATGCATTTTAAATCATTTCCCAATCACATGGTGGACGATACTCTTGGTTTCCCATGCATGTTTTAGCTGGAGGAAGAATCCCTTGAACCTGGAGAGTTGGGACCCATGGAATGGGTACCATGCAGTATGACTTCAAAGGGTCTGCATTTGCTCACCGAAACTCACCAATGATATCAGCCTGAAGTGTCCAGCCTTATGTCTCAACCAGCTCTGGGTGTAGATGTGTTAAATCCCGGTTGCATCACATGCCCTGAGTGAATTATTTAAGAATTGCTCTCTATTTCACTGTCTTTATGATTTTTTTTTGAAATTTATTTTGATAATGGGATTTATCGGATTTTCACTGCTGCGTTTATGCCGCTGTACACACGCTTGATTCTCTTACGGAGACATATATATCCATGGGTTTTAAGATTCTTCCTAGTCAGGTATATTCCTAGGCGTTGAATATGTGGTGTTGGGTCCATTTCGTTGAGCAAGGAGTAGGTCTTGTCTATTACATATTTGGCTTATGGAAAGTTATCTGTGCTAATTTCAGTCTCTGGTTTTATGAAGCACCCCAACGCACCTTTCCCCATAAGCAAGCACTAGTTGGTTTTCTAAATTTGAGACCCTGTTCTGTTTTGTAATTCAGTTCATGTGTAGTCAAGTTTACATTCCGTGTATTAGTGATATCTTATGATGTTTCTTTTTCTGTGTGACGTAGTTCACGTAGAATCACCGTACCTGCATCCACTCACTATGCCGCTACGGGCCTGATGACACAGATTTCATTGCTGAGTGATATTGCATTGTACGTACGTGCCACAACTTCTTTATCCATATTTTGCTTTCTGGGATATTTACCTGTTACTGTAGACGAGCTTCTTGTGAACACAGCCGTCCCAAATATTGGGGTGGCTGTCTGTTTTTGATTTTAATTTCCGTAAGCTATAGGACCATAAGTGGAAGTGCCATAGACTGTGTTGCTTTGTTTCTTATGTGTTTCAGGAAACACCATACACTTCTCCAGGCTGGCTGCTGGCAATTTACATCCTGCCAATCAGCATAACAAGGCTCCCTGTTCTCCATATCCTGTCCTACCTTTCTGGATTTTACACTTTTTTCAGATGGCCCTCTTGCCCGGGGGGCAGTGAGACTTCATTGTAGTGCAGATTTCCTTTACAGGCTTGCTTGGTTGGCCAAAAAGGGCGTATGCGTTTTTTCCTGAATATATTCAGGAAAAAACGCATACGCCCTTTTTGGCCAAGTGCATCATTGTCGACGTTCTGCCTCTTTTCCTATGCTTTCAGGGCAATTCCAGTCTACCCCCTGCAATCGTTTTCCTGAAATTCTGCCCCGCTTTCAAGTCCCCTTCGCAGGCTTACTTCAATATATTTTTGGAGGATAGCTGTCATTTATAACTCTGCAGGTTTGTGAATTACAGTGCCCCTGAGCTCCTTTCTTCAACTCGCTTTCTTGTGAACTGGGCACAAAACCGCAGGATTGCTTCAGGCCCTAATCTGTTTCGGGCAGGGCATGCTGAGCCTTTGGTAAATTCCTCTTCCTGGTGGGAAATGAGCGTTACATTTGCCCGTGCAGACACCTACAGCTAGTCTCTCATTGGTTCTCCCTATTCCTGTTCATCTTGCACAGAAATTGCAAGCTGTGCCAAACAGGAGGTTAAAGGCACTGACTCTCCAAGCAGGGAGACTGTTAGTAAATCATCTGGAATGGTGAACCCGAGGACCAGGATACGAAAACTGAGATGCATTTTAAATCATTTCCCCATAACACGGTGGACCATACTGTGGGTTTCACATGCATGTTTTAGCTGGAGGAAGAATCCCTTGAACCTGAAGAGTTGGGACCCATGGAATAGGTACCATACAGTATGACTTCAAAGGGTGTGCATTTGCTCACCGAAACTCACCAATGCTATCAGCCTGAAGTGTCCAGCCTTATGTCTCAACCAGCTCTGGGTGTAGATGTGGTCAATCCCGGTTGCATCACATGCCCTGAGTGAATTATTTAAGAATTGCTCTCTATTTCACTGTCTTTGTGTTTTGTTTTCGAAATTTATTTTGATAATGGGATTTATCGGATTTTCACTGCTGCCTTTTGGCCGCTGTACACACCCTTGATTCTCTTACGGAGACATATATATCCATGGGTATTAAGATTCTTCCTAGTCAGGTATATTCCTAGGCGTTGAATATGTGGTGTTGGGTCCATTTCGTTGAGCAAGGAGTAGGTCTTGTCTATTACATATTGGGCTTATGGAAAGTTATCTGTGCTAATTTCAGTCTCTGGTTTTATGCAGCACCCCAAGGCACCTTTCCCCATAAGCAAGCACTAGTTGGTTTTCTAAATTTGAGACCCTTTTCTGTTTTGTAATTCAGTTCATGTGTAGTCAAGTTTACATTCCGTGTATTCGTGATATCTTATGATGTTTCTTTTTCTGTGTGACGTAGTTCACGTAGAATCACCGTACCTGCATCCACTCACTATGCCGCTATGGGCCTGATGACACAGATTTCATTGCTGAGTGATATTGCATTGTACGTACGTGCCACAAGTTCTTTATCCATTTTTTGCTTTCTGGGATATTTACCTGATACTGTAGACGAGCTTCTTGTGAACACAGCCGTCTCAAATATTGGGGTGGCTGTCTGTTTTTGATTTTAATTTCCGTAAGCTATAGGACCATAAGTGGAAGTGCCATAGGCTGTGTTGCTTTGTTTCTTTCGTGTTTCAGGAAACACCATACACTTCTCCAGGGTGGCTGCTGGCAATTTACATCCTGCCAATCAGCATAACAAGGCTCCCTGTTCTCCATATCCTGTCCTACCTTTCTGGATTTTACACTTTTTTCAGATGGCCCTTTTGCCAGGGGGGCAGTGAGACTTCATTGTAGTGCAGATTTCATTTACAGGCTTGCTTGGTTGGCCAAAAAGGGCGTATGCGTTTTTTCCTGAATATATTCAGGAAAAAACGCATACGCCCTTTTTGGCCAAGTGCATCATTGTCGACGTTCTGCCTCTTTTCCTATGCTTTCAGGGCAATTCCAGTCTACCCCCTGCAATCGTTTTCCTGAAATTCTGCCCCGCTTTCAAGTCCCCTTCGCAGGCTTACTTCAATATATTTTTGGAGGAAAGCTGTCATTTATAACTCTGCAGGTTTGTGAATTACAGTGCCCCTGAGCTCCTTTCTTCAACTCGCTTTCTTGTGAGCTGGGCACAAAACCGCAGGATTGCTTCAGGCCCTAATCTGTTTCCAGCAGGGCACACTGAGCCTTTGTTTAATTCCTCTTCCTGGTGGGCAATGAGCGTTACATTTGCCCGTGCAGACACCTACAGCTAGTCTCTCATTGGTTCTCCCTATTCCTGTTCATTTTGCACAGAAATTGCAAGCTGTGCCAAAGAGGAGGTTAAAGGCACTGACTCTCCAAGCGGGGAGAGTGTTAGTAAAGCATCTGGAATGGTGAACCCGAGGACCAGGATACGAAAACTGAGATGCATTTTAAATCATTTCCCAATCACATGGTGGACGATACTCTTGGTTTCCCATGCATGTTTTAGCTGGAGGAAGAATCCCTTGAACCTGGAGAGTTGGGACCCATGGAATGGGTACCATGCAGTATGACTTCAAAGGGTCTGCATTTGCTCACCGAAACTCACCAATGCTATCAGCCTGAAGTGTCCAGCCTTATGTCTCAACCAGCTCTGGGTGTAGATGTGTTAAATCCCGGTTGCATCACATGCCCTGAGTGAATTATTTAAGAATTGCTCTCTATTTCACTGTCTTTATGATTTTTTTTTTAAATTTATTTTGATAATGGGATTTATCGGATTTTCACTGCTGCGTTTATGCCGCTGTACACACGCTTGATTCTCTTACGGAGACATATATATCCATGGGTTTTAAGATTCTTCCTAGTCAGGTATATTCCTAGGCGTTGAATATGTGGTGTTGGGTCCATTTCGTTGAGCAAGGAGTAGGTCTTGTCTATTACATATTTGGCTTATGGAAAGTTATCTGTGCTAATTTCAGTCTCTGGTTTTATGAAGCACCCCAACGCACCTTTCCCCATAAGCAAGCACTAGTTGGTTTTCTAAATTTGAGACCCTGTTCTGTTTTGTAATTCAGTTCATGTGTAGTCAAGTTTACATTCCGTGTATTAGTGATATCTTATGATGTTTCTTTTTCTGTGTGACGTAGTTCACGTAGAATCACCGTACCTGCATCCACTCACTATGCCGCTACGGGCCTGATGACACAGATTTCATTGCTGAGTGATATTGCATTGTACGTACGTGCCACAACTTCTTTATCCATATTTTGCTTTCTGGGATATTTACCTGTTACTGTAGACGAGCTTCTTGTGAACACAGCCGTCCCAAATATTGGGGTGGCTGTCTGTTTTTGATTTTAATTTCCGTAAGCTACAGGACCATAAGTGGAAGTGCCATAGACTGTGTTGCTTTGTTTCTTATGTGTTTCAGGAAACACCATACACTTCTCCAGGCTGGCTGCTGGCAATTTACATCCTGCCAATCAGCATAACAAGGCTCCCTGTTCTCCATATCCTGTCCTACCTTTCTGGATTTTACACTTTTTTCAGATGGCCCTCTTGCCCGGGGGGCAGTGAGACTTCATTGTAGTGCAGATTTCCTTTACAGGCTTGCTTGGTTGGCCAAAAAGGGCGTATGCGTTTTTTCCTGAATATATTCAGGAAAAAACGCATACGCCCTTTTTGGCCAAGTGCATCATTGTCGACGTTCTGCCTCTTTTCCTATGCTTTCAGGGCAATTCCAGTCTACCCCCTGCAATCGTTTTCCTGAAATTCTGCCCCGCTTTCAAGTCCCCTTCGCAGGCTTACTTCAATATATTTTTGGAGGATAGCTGTCATTTATAACTCTGCAGGTTTGTGAATTACAGTGCCCCTGAGCTCCTTTCTTCAACTCGCTTTCTTGTGAACTGGGCACAAAACCGCAGGATTGCTTCAGGCCCTAATCTGTTTCGGGCAGGGCATGCTGAGCCTTTGGTAAATTCCTCTTCCTGGTGGGAAATGAGCGTTACATTTGCCCGTGCAGACACCTACAGCTAGTCTCTCATTGGTTCTCCCTATTCCTGTTCATCTTGCACAGAAATTGCAAGCTGTGCCAAACAGGAGGTTAAAGGCACTGACTCTCCAAGCAGGGAGACTGTTAGTAAATCATCTGGAATGGTGAACCCGAGGACCAGGATACGAAAACTGAGATGCATTTTAAATCATTTCCCCATAACACGGTGGACCATACTGTGGGTTTCACATGCATGTTTTAGCTGGAGGAAGAATCCCTTGAACCTGAAGAGTTGGGACCCATGGAATAGGTACCATACAGTATGACTTCAAAGGGTGTGCATTTGCTCACCTAAACTCACCAATGCTATCAGCCTGAAGTGTCCAGCCTTATGTCTCAACCAGCTCTGGGTGTAGATGTGGTCAATCCCGGTTGCATCACATGCCCTGAGTGAATTATTTAAGAATTGCTCTCTATTTCACTGTCTTTGTGTTTTGTTTTCGAAATTTATTTTGATAATGGGATTTATCGGATTTTCACTGCTGCCTTTCGGCCGCTGTACACACCCTTGATTCTCTTACGGAGACATATATATCCATGGGTTTTAAGATTCTTCCTAGTCAGGTATATTCCTAGGCGTTGAATATGTGGTGTTGGGTCCATTTCGTTGAGCAAGGAGTAGGTCTTGTCTATTACATATTGGGCTTATGGAAAGTTATCTGTGCTAATTTCAGTCTCTGGTTTTATGCAGCACCCCAAGGCACCTTTCCCCATAAGCAAGCACTAGTTGGTTTTCTAAATTTGAGACCCTTTTCTATTTTGTAATTCAGTTCATGTGTAGTCAAGTTTACATTCCGTGTATTCGTGATATCTTATGATGTTTCTTTTTCTGTGTGACGTAGTTCACGTAGAATCACCGTACCTGCATCCACTCACTATGCCGCTATGGGCCTGATGACACAGATTTCATTGCTGAGTGATATTGCATTGTACGTACGTGCCACAAGTTCTTTATCCATTTTTTGCTTTCTGGGATATTTACCTGATACTGTAGACGAGCTTCTTGTGAACAGAGCCGTCTCAAATATTGGGGTGGCTGTCTGTTTTTGATTTTAATTTCCGTAAGCTATAGGACCATAAGTGGAAGTGCCATAGGCTGTGTTGCTTTGTTTCTTTCGTGTTTCAGGAAACACCATACACTTCTCCAGGCTGGCTGCTGGCAATTTACATCCTGCCAATCAGCATAACAAGGCTCCCTGTTCTCCATATCCTGTCCTACCTTTCTGGATTTTACACTTTTTTCAGATGGCCCTTTTGCCAGGGGGGCAGTGAGACTTCATTGTAGTGCAGATTTCATTTACAGGCTTGCTTGGTTGGCCAAAAAGGGCGTATGCGTTTTTTCCTGAATATATTCTGGAAAAAACGCATACGCCCTTTTTGGCCAAGTGCATCATTGTCGACGTTCTGCCTCTTTTCCTATGCTTTCAGGGCAATTCCAGTCTACCCCCTGCAATCGTTTTCCTGAAATTCTGCCCCGCTTTCAAGTCCCCTTCGCAGGCTTACTTCAATATATTTTTGGAGGTAAGCTGTCATTTATAACTCTGCAGGTTTGTGAATTACAGTGCCCCTGAGCTCCTTTCTTCAACTCGCTTTCTTGTGAGCTGGGCACAAAACCGCAGGATTGCTTCAGGCCCTAATCTGTTTCCAGCAGGGCACACTGAGCCTTTGTTTAATTCCTCTTCCTGGTGGGCAATGAGTGTTACATTTGCCCGTGCAGACACCTACAGCTAGTCTCTCATTGGTTCTCCCTATTCCTGTTCATTTTGCACAGAAATTGCAAGCTGTGCCAAAGAGGAGGTTAAAGGCACTGACTCTCCAAGCGGGGAGAGTGTTAGTAAAGCATCTGGAATGGTGAACCCGAGGACCAGGATACGAAAACTGAGATGCATTTTAAATCATTTCCCAATCACATGGTGGACGATACTCTTGGTTTCCCATGCATGTTTTAGCTGGAGGAAGAATCCCTTGAACCTGGAGAGTTGGGACCCATGGAATGGGTACCATGCAGTATGACTTCAAAGGGTCTGCATTTGCTCACCGAAACTCACCAATGCTATCAGCCTGAAGTGTCCAGCCTTATGTCTCAACCAGCTCTGGGTGTAGATGTGTTAAATCCCGGTTGCATCACATGCCCTGAGTGAATTATTTAAGAATTGCTCTCTATTTCACTGTCTTTATGATTTTTTTTTGAAATTTATTTTGATAATGGGATTTATCGGATTTTCACTGCTGCGTTTATGCCGCTGTACACACGCTTGATTCTCTTACGGAGACATATATATCCATGGGTTTTAAGATTCTTCCTAGTCAGGTATATTCCTAGGCGTTGAATATGTGGTGTTGGGTCCATTTCGTTGAGCAAGGAGTAGGTCTTGTCTATTACATATTTGGCTTATGGAAAGTTATCTGTGCTAATTTCAGTCTCTGGTTTTATGAAGCACCCCAACGCACCTTTCCCCATAAGCAAGCACTAGTTGGTTTTCTAAATTTGAGACCCTGTTCTGTTTTGTAATTCAGTTCATGTGTAGTCAAGTTTACATTCCGTGTATTAGTGATATCTTATGATGTTTCTTTTTCTGTGTGACGTAGTTCACGTAGAATCACCGTACCTGCATCCACTCACTATGCCGCTACGGGCCTGATGACACAGATTTCATTGCTGAGTGATATTGCATTGTACGTACGTGCCACAACTTCTTTATCCATATTTTGCTTTCTGGGATATTTACCTGTTACTGTAGACGAGCTTCTTGTGAACACAGCCGTCCCAAATATTGGGGTGGCTGTCTGTTTTTGATTTTAATTTCCGTAAGCTATAGGACCATAAGTGGAAGTGCCATAGACTGTGTTGCTTTGTTTCTTATGTGTTTCAGGAAACACCATACACTTCTCCAGGCTGGCTGCTGGCAATTTACATCCTGCCAATCAGCATAACAAGGCTCCCTGTTCTCCATATACTGTCCTACCTTTCTGGATTTTACACTTTTTTCAGATGGCCCTCTTGCCCGGGGGGCAGTGAGACTTCATTGTAGTGCAGATTTCCTTTACAGGCTTTCTTGGTTGGCCAAAAAGGGCGTATGCGTTTTTTCCTGAATATATTCAGGAAAAAACGCATACGCCCTTTTTGGCCAAGTGCATCATTGTCGACGTTCTGCCTCTTTTCCTATGCTTTCAGGGCAATTCCAGTCTACCCCCTGCAATCGTTTTCCTGAAATTCTGCCCCGCTTTCAAGTCCCCTTCGCAGGCTTACTTCAATATATTTTTGGAGGATAGCTGTCATTTATAACTCTGCAGGTTTGTGAATTACAGTGCCCCTGAGCTCCTTTCTTCAACTCGCTTTCTTGTGAACTGGGCACAAAACCGCAGGATTGCTTCAGGCCCTAATCTGTTTCGGGCAGGGCATGCTGAGCCTTTGGTAAATTCCTCTTCCTGGTGGGAAATGAGCGTTACATTTGCCCGTGCAGACACCTACAGCTAGTCTCTCATTGGTTCTCCCTATTCCTGTTCATCTTGCACAGAAATTGCAAGCTGTGCCAAACAGGAGGTTAAAGGCACTGACTCTCCAAGCAGGGAGACTGTTAGTAAATCATCTGGAATGGTGATCCCGAGGACCAGGATACGAAAACTGAGATGCATTTTAAATCATTTCCCCATAACACGGTGGACCATACTGTGGGTTTCACATGCATGTTTTAGCTGGAGGAAGAATCCCTTGAACCTGAAGAGTTGGGACCCATGGAATAGGTACCATACAGTATGACTTCAAAGGGTGTGCATTTGCTCACCTAAACTCACCAATGCTATCAGCCTGAAGTGTCCAGCCTTATGTCTCAACCAGCTCTGGGTGTAGATGTGGTCAATCCCGGTTGCATCACATGCCCTGAGTGAATTATTTAAGAATTGCTCTCTATTTCACTGTCTTTGTGCTTTGTTTTCGAAATTTATTTTGATAATGGGATTTATCGGATTTTCACTGCTGCCTTTCGGCCGCTGTACACACCCTTGATTCTCTTACGGAGACATATATATCCATGGGTTTTAAGATTCTTCCTAGTCAGGTATATTCCTAGGCGTTGAATATGTGGTGTTGGGTCCATTTCGTTGAGCAAGGAGTAGGTCTTGTCTATTACATATTGGGCTTATGGAAAGTTATCTGTGCTAATTTCAGTCTCTGGTTTTATGCAGCACCCCAAGGCACCTTTCCCCATAAGCAAGCACTAGTTGGTTTTCTAAATTTGAGACCCTTTTCTATTTTGTAATTCAGTTCATGTGTAGTCAAGTTTACATTCCGTGTATTCGTGATATCTTATGATGTTTCTTTTTCTGTGTGACGTAGTTCACGTAGAATCACCGTACCTGCATCCACTCACTATGCCGCTATGGGCCTGATGACACAGATTTCATTGCTGAGTGATATTGCATTGTACGTACGTGCCACAAGTTCTTTATCCATTTTTTGCTTTCTGGGATATTTACCTGATACTGTAGACGAGCTTCTTGTGAACACAGCCGTCTCAAATATTGGGGTGGCTGTCTGTTTTTGATTTTAATTTCCGTAAGCTATAGGACCAAAAGTGGAAGTGCCATAGGCTGTGTTGCTTTGTTTCTTTCGTGTTTCAGGAAACACCATACACTTCTCCAGGGTGGCTGCTGGCAATTTACATCCTGCCAATCAGCATAACAAGGCTCCCTGTTCTCCATATCCTGTCCTACCTTTCTGGATTTTACACTTTTTTCAGATGGCCCTTTTGCCAGGGGGGCAGTGAGACTTCATTGTAGTGCAGATTTCCTTTACAGGCTTGCTTGGTTGGCCAAAAAGGGCGTATGCGTTTTTTCCTGAATATATTCAGGAAAAAACGCATACGCCCTTTTTGGCCAAGTGCATCATTGTCGACGTTCTGCCTCTTTTCCTATGCTTTCAGGGCAATTCCAGTCTACCCCCTGCAATCGTTTTCCTGAAATTCTGCCCCGCTTTCAAGTCCCCTTCGCAGGCTTACTTCAATATATTTTTGGAGGATAGCTGTCATTTATAACTCTGCAGGTTTGTGAATTACAGTGCCCCTGAGCTCCTTTCTTCAACTCGCTTTCTTGTGAACTGGGCACAAAACCGCAGGATTGCTTCAGGCCCTAATCTGTTTCGGGCAGGGCATGCTGAGCCTTTGGTAAATTCCTCTTCCTGGTGGGAAATGAGCGTTACATTTGCCCGTGCAGACACCTACAGCTAGTCTCTCATTGGTTCTCCCTATTCCTGTTCATCTTGCACAGAAATTGCAAGCTGTGCCAAACAGGAGGTTAAAGGCACTGACTCTCCAAGCAGGGAGACTGTTAGTAAATCATCTGGAATGGTGAACCCGAGGACCAGGATACGAAAACTGAGATGCATTTTAAATCATTTCCCCATAACACGGTGGACCATACTGTGGGTTTCACATGCATGTTTTAGCTGGAGGAAGAATCCCTTGAACCTGAAGAGTTGGGACCCATGGAATAGGTACCATACAGTATGACTTCAAAGGGTGTGCATTTGCTCACCTAAACTCACCAATGCTATCAGCCTGAAGTGTCCAGCCTTATGTCTCAACCAGCTCTGGGTGTAGATGTGGTCAATCCCGGTTGCATCACATGCCCTGAGTGAATTATTTAAGAATTGCTCTCTAATTCACTGTCTTTGTGTTTTGTTTTCGAAATTTATTTTGATAATGGGATTTATCGGATTTTCACTGCTGCCTTTCGGCCGCTGTACACACCCTTGATTCTCTTACGGAGACATATATATCCATGGGTTTTAAGATTCTTCCTAGTCAGGTATATTCCTAGGCGTTGAATATGTGGTGTTGGGTCCATTTCGTTGAGCAAGGAGTAGGTCTTGTCTATTACATATTGGGCTTATGGAAAGTTATCTGTGCTAATTTCAGTCTCTGGTTTTATGCAGCACCCCAAGGCACCTTTCCCCATAAGCAAGCACTAGTTGGTTTTCTAAATTTGAGACCCTGTTCTGTTTTGTAATTCAGTTCATGTGTAGTCAAGTTTACATTCCGTGTATTCGTGATATCTTATGATGTTTCTTTTTCTGTGTGACGTAGTTCACGTAGAATCACCGTACCTGCATCCACTCACTATGCCGCTATGGGCCTGATGACACAGATTTCATTGCTGAGTGATATTGCATTGTACGTACGTGCCACAAGTTCTTTATCCATTTTTTGCTTTCTGGGATATTTACCTGATACTGTAGACGAGCTTCTTGTGAACACAGCCGTCTCAAATATTGGGGTGGCTGTCTGTTTTTGATTTTAATTTCCGTAAGCTATAGGACCATAAGTGGAAGTGCCATAGGCTGTGTTGCTTTGTTTCTTTCGTGTTTCAGGAAACACCATACACTTCTCCAGGGTGGCTGCTGGCAATTTACATCCTGCCAATCAGCATAACAAGGCTCCCTGTTCTCCATATCCTGTCCTACCTTTCTGGATTTTACACTTTTTTCAGATGGCCCTTTTGCCAGGGGGGCAGTGAGACTTCATTGTAGTGCAGATTTCATTTACAGGCTTGCTTGGTTGGCCAAAAAGGGCGTATGCGTTTTTTCCTGAACATATTCAGGAAAAAACGCATACGCCCTTTTTGGCCAAGTGCATCATTGTCGACGTTCTGCCTCTTTTCCTATGCTTTCAGGGCAATTCCAGTCTACCCCCTGCAATCGTTTTCCTGAAATTCTGCCCCGCTTTCAAGTCCCCTTCGCAGGCTTACTTCAATATATTTTTGGAGGAAAGCTGTCATTTATAACTCTGCAGGTTTGTGAATTACAGTGCCCCTGAGCTCCTTTCTTCAACTCGCTTTCTTGTGAGCTGGGCACAAAACCGCAGGATTGCTTCAGGCCCTAATCTCTTTCCAGCAGGGCACACTGAGCCTTTGTTTAATTCCTCTTCCTGGTGGGCAATGAGCGTTACATTTGCCCGTGCAGACACCTACAGCTAGTCTCTCATTGGTTCTCCCTATTCCTGTTCATTTTGCACAGAAATTGCAAGCTGTGCCAAAGAGGAGGTTAAAGGCACTGACTCTCCAAGCGGGGAGAGTGTTAGTAAAGCATCTGGAATGGTGAACCCGAGGACCAGGATACGAAAACTGAGATGCATTTTAAATCATTTCCCAATCACATGGTGGACGATACTCTTGGTTTCCCATGCATGTTTTAGCTGGAGGAAGAATCCCTTGAACCTGGAGAGTTGGGACCCATGGAATGGGTACCATGCAGTATGACTTCAAAGGGTCTGCATTTGCTCACCGAAACTCACCAATGCTATCAGCCTGAAGTGTCCAGCCTTATGTCTCAACCAGCTCTGGGTGTAGATGTGGTCAATCCCGGTTGCATCACATGCCCTGAGTGAATTATTTAAGAATTGCTCTCTATTTCACTGTCTTTATGATTTTTTTTTGAAATTTATTTTGATAATGGGATTTATCGGATTTTCACTGCTGCGTTTATGCCGCTGTACACACCCTTGATTCTCTTACGGAGACATATATATCCATGGGTTTTAAGATTCTTCCTAGTCAGGTATATTCCTAGGCGTTGAATATGTGGTGTTGGGTCCATTTCGTTGAGCAAGGAGTAGGTCTTGTCTATTACATATTGGGCTTATGGAAAGTTATCTGTGCTAATTTCAGTCTCTGGTTTTATGAAGCACCCCAACGCACCTTTCCCCATAAGCAAGCACTAGTTGGTTTTCTAAATTTGAGACCCTGTTCTGTTTTGTAATTCAGTTCATGTGTAGTCAAGTTTACATTCCGTGTATTAGTGATATCTTATGATGTTTCTTTTTCTGTGTGACGTAGTTCACGTAGAATCACCGTACCTGCATCCACTCACTATGCCGCTACGGGCCTGATGACACAGATTTCATTGCTGAGTGATATTGCATTGTACGTACGTGCCACAACTTCTTTATCCATATTTTGCTTTCTGGGATATTTACCTGTTACTGTAGACGAGCTTCTTGTGAACACAGCCGTCCCAAATATTGGGGTGGCTGTCTGTTTTTGATTTTAATTTCCGTAAGCTATAGGACCATAAGTGGAAGTGCCATAGACTGTGTTGCTTTGTTTCTTATGTGTTTCAGGAAACACCATACACTTCTCCAGGCTGGCTGCTGGCAATTTACATCCTGCCAATCAGCATAACAAGGCTCCCTGTTCTCCATATACTGTCCTACCTTTCTGGATTTTACACTTTTTTCAGATGGCCCTCTTGCCCGGGGGGCAGTGAGACTTCATTGTAGTGCAGATTTCCTTTACAGGCTTTCTTGGTTGGCCAAAAAGGGCGTATGCGTTTTTTCCTGAATATATTCAGGAAAAAACGCATACGCCCTTTTTGGCCAAGTGCATCATTGTCGACGTTCTGCCTCTTTTCCTATGCTTTCAGGGCAATTCCAGTCTACCCCCTGCAATCGTTTTCCTGAAATTCTGCCCCGCTTTCAAGTCCCCTTCGCAGGCTTACTTCAATATATTTTTGGAGGATAGCTGTCATTTATAACTCTGCAGGTTTGTGAATTACAGTGCCCCTGAGCTCCTTTCTTCAACTCGCTTTCTTGTGAACTGGGCACAAAACCGCAGGATTGCTTCAGGCCCTAATCTGTTTCGGGCAGGGCATGCTGAGCCTTTGGTAAATTCCTCTTCCTGGTGGGAAATGAGCGTTACATTTGCCCGTGCAGACACCTACAGCTAGTCTCTCATTGGTTCTCCCTATTCCTGTTCATCTTGCACAGAAATTGCAAGCTGTGCCAAACAGGAGGTTAAAGGCACTGACTCTCCAAGCAGGGAGACTGTTAGTAAATCATCTGGAATGGTGATCCCGAGGACCAGGATACGAAAACTGAGATGCATTTTAAATCATTTCCCCATAACACGGTGGACCATACTGTGGGTTTCACATGCATGTTTTAGCTGGAGGAAGAATCCCTTGAACCTGAAGAGTTGGGACCCATGGAATAGGTACCATACAGTATGACTTCAAAGGGTGTGCATTTGCTCACCTAAACTCACCAATGCTATCAGCCTGAAGTGTCCAGCCTTATGTCTCAACCAGCTCTGGGTGTAGATGTGGTCAATCCCGGTTGCATCACATGCCCTGAGTGAATTATTTAAGAATTGCTCTCTATTTCACTGTCTTTGTGCTTTGTTTTCGAAATTTATTTTGATAATGGGATTTATCGGATTTTCACTGCTGCCTTTCGGCCGCTGTACACACCCTTGATTCTCTTACGGAGACATATATATCCATGGGTTTTAAGATTCTTCCTAGTCAGGTATATTCCTAGGCGTTGAATATGTGGTGTTGGGTCCATTTCGTTGAGCAAGGAGTAGGTCTTGTCTATTACATATTGGGCTTATGGAAAGTTATCTGTGCTAATTTCAGTCTCTGGTTTTATGCAGCAACCCAAGGCACCTTTCCCCATAAGCAAGCACTAGTTGGTTTTCTAAATTTGAGACCCTTTTCTATTTTGTAATTCAGTTCATGTGTAGTCAAGTTTACATTCCGTGTATTCGTGATATCTTATGATGTTTCTTTTTCTGTGTGACGTAGTTCACGTAGAATCACCGTACCTGCATCCACTCACTATGCCGCTATGGGCCTGATGACACAGATTTCATTGCTGAGTGATATTGCATTGTACGTACGTGCCACAAGTTCTTTATCCATTTTTTGCTTTCTGGGATATTTACCTGATACTGTAGACGAGCTTCTTGTGAACACAGCCGTCTCAAATATTGGGGTGGCTGTCTGTTTTTGATTTTAATTTCCGTAAGCTATAGGACCAAAAGTGGAAGTGCCATAGGCTGTGTTGCTTTGTTTCTTTCGTGTTTCAGGAAACACCATACACTTCTCCAGGGTGGCTGCTGGCAATTTACATCCTGCCAATCAGCATAACAAGGCTCCCTGTTCTCCATATCCTGTCCTACCTTTCTGGATTTTACACTTTTTTCAGATGGCCCTTTTGCCAGGGGGGCAGTGAGACTTCATTGTAGTGCAGATTTCCTTTACAGGCTTGCTTGGTTGGCCAAAAAGGGCGTATGCGTTTTTTCCTGAATATATTCAGGAAAAAACGCATACGCCCTTTTTGGCCAAGTGCATCATTGTCGACGTTCTGCCTCTTTTCCTATGCTTTCAGGGCAATTCCAGTCTACCCCCTGCAATCGTTTTCCTGAAATTCTGCCCCGCTTTCAAGTCCCCTTCGCAGGCTTACTTCAATATATTTTTGGAGGATAGCTGTCATTTATAACTCTGCAGGTTTGTGAATTACAGTGCCCCTGAGCTCCTTTCTTCAACTCGCTTTCTTGTGAACTGGGCACAAAACCGCAGGATTGCTTCAGGCCCTAATCTGTTTCGGGCAGGGCATGCTGAGCCTTTGGTAAATTCCTCTTCCTGGTGGGAAATGAGCGTTACATTTGCCCGTGCAGACACCTACAGCTAGTCTCTCATTGGTTCTCCCTATTCCTGTTCATCTTGCACAGAAATTGCAAGCTGTGCCAAACAGGAGGTTAAAGGCACTGACTCTCCAAGCAGGGAGACTGTTAGTAAATCATCTGGAATGGTGAACCCGAGGACCAGGATACGAAAACTGAGATGCATTTTAAATCATTTCCCCATAACACGGTGGACCATACTGTGGGTTTCACATGCATGTTTTAGCTGGAGGAAGAATCCCTTGAACCTGAAGAGTTGGGACCCATGGAATAGGTACCATACAGTATGACTTCAAAGGGTGTGCATTTGCTCACCTAAACTCACCAATGCTATCAGCCTGAAGTGTCCAGCCTTATGTCTCAACCAGCTCTGGGTGTAGATGTGGTCAATCCCGGTTGCATCACATGCCCTGAGTGAATTATTTAAGAATTGCTCTCTAATTCACTGTCTTTGTGTTTTGTTTTCGAAATTTATTTTGATAATGGGATTTATCGGATTTTCACTGCTGCCTTTCGGCCGCTGTACACACCCTTGATTCTCTTACGGAGACATATATATCCATGGGTTTTAAGATTCTTCCTAGTCAGGTATATTCCTAGGCGTTGAATATGTGGTGTTGGGTCCATTTCGTTGAGCAAGGAGTAGGTCTTGTCTATTACATATTGGGCTTATGGAAAGTTATCTGTGCTAATTTCAGTCTCTGGTTTTATGCAGCACCCCAAGGCACCTTTCCCCATAAGCAAGCACTAGTTGGTTTTCTAAATTTGAGACCCTGTTCTGTTTTGTAATTCAGTTCATGTGTAGTCAAGTTTACATTCCGTGTATTCGTGATATCTTATGATGTTTCTTTTTCTGTGTGACGTAGTTCACGTAGAATCACCGTACCTGCATCCACTCACTATGCCGCTATGGGCCTGATGACACAGATTTCATTGCTGAGTGATATTGCATTGTACGTACGTGCCACAAGTTCTTTATCCATTTTTTGCTTTCTGGGATATTTACCTGATACTGTAGACGAGCTTCTTGTGAACACAGCCGTCTCAAATATTGGGGTGGCTGTCTGTTTTTGATTTTAATTTCCGTAAGCTATAGGACCATAAGTGGAAGTGCCATAGGCTGTGTTGCTTTGTTTCTTTCGTGTTTCAGGAAACACCATACACTTCTCCAGGGTGGCTGCTGGCAATTTACATCCTGCCAATCAGCATAACAAGGCTCCCTGTTCTCCATATCCTGTCCTACCTTTCTGGATTTTACACTTTTTTCAGATGGCCCTTTTGCCAGGGGGGCAGTGAGACTTCATTGTAGTGCAGATTTCATTTACAGGCTTGCTTGGTTGGCCAAAAAGGGCGTATGCGTTTTTTCCTGAACATATTCAGGAAAAAACGCATACGCCCTTTTTGGCCAAGTGCATCATTGTCGACGTTCTGCCTCTTTTCCTATGCTTTCAGGGCAATTCCAGTCTACCCCCTGCAATCGTTTTCCTGAAATTCTGCCCCGCTTTCAAGTCCCCTTCGCAGGCTTACTTCAATATATTTTTGGAGGAAAGCTGTCATTTATAACTCTGCAGGTTTGTGAATTACAGTGCCCCTGAGCTCCTTTCTTCAACTCGCTTTCTTGTGAGCTGGGCACAAAACCGCAGGATTGCTTCAGGCCCTAATCTCTTTCCAGCAGGGCACACTGAGCCTTTGTTTAATTCCTCTTCCTGGTGGGCAATGAGCGTTACATTTGCCCGTGCAGACACCTACAGCTAGTCTCTCATTGGTTCTCCCTATTCCTGTTCATTTTGCACAGAAATTGCAAGCTGTGCCAAAGAGGAGGTTAAAGGCACTGACTCTCCAAGCGGGGAGAGTGTTAGTAAAGCATCTGGAATGGTGAACCCGAGGACCAGGATACGAAAACTGAGATGCATTTTAAATCATTTCCCAATCACATGGTGGACGATACTCTTGGTTTCCCATGCATGTTTTAGCTGGAGGAAGAATCCCTTGAACCTGGAGAGTTGGGACCCATGGAATGGGTACCATGCAGTATGACTTCAAAGGGTCTGCATTTGCTCACCGAAACTCACCAATGCTATCAGCCTGAAGTGTCCAGCCTTATGTCTCAACCAGCTCTGGGTGTAGATGTGGTCAATCCCGGTTGCATCACATGCCCTGAGTGAATTATTTAAGAATTGCTCTCTAATTCACTGTCTTTGTGTTTTGTTTTCGAAATTTATTTTGATAATGGGATTTATCGGATTTTCACTGCTGCCTTTCGGCCGCTGTACACACCCTTGATTCTCTTACGGAGACATATATATCCATGGGTTTTAAGATTCTTCCTAGTCAGGTATATTCCTAGGCGTTGAATATGTGGTGTTGGGTCCATTTCGTTGAGCAAGGAGTAGGTCTTGTCTATTACATATTGGGCTTATGGAAAGTTATCTGTGCTAATTTCAGTCTCTGGTTTTATGCAGCACCCCAAGGCACCTTTCCCCATAAGCAAGCACTAGTTGGTTTTCTAAATTTGAGACCCTGTTCTGTTTTGTAATTCAGTTCATGTGTAGTCAAGTTTACATTCCGTGTATTCGTGATATCTTATGATGTTTCTTTTTCTGTGTGACGTAGTTCACGTAGAATCACCGTACCTGCATCCACTCACTATGCCGCTATGGGCCTGATGACACAGATTTCATTGCTGAGTGATATTGCATTGTACGTACGTGCCACAAGTTCTTTATCCATTTTTTGCTTTCTGGGATATTTACCTGATACTGTAGACGAGCTTCTTGTGAACACAGCCGTCTCAAATATTGGGGTGGCTGTCTGTTTTTGATTTTAATTTCCGTAAGCTATAGGACCATAAGTGGAAGTGCCATAGGCTGTGTTGCTTTGTTTCTTTCGTGTTTCAGGAAACACCATACACTTCTCCAGGGTGGCTGCTGGCAATTTACATCCTGCCAATCAGCATAACAAGGCTCCCTGTTCTCCATATCCTGTCCTACCTTTCTGGATTTTACACTTTTTTCAGATGGCCCTTTTGCCAGGGGGGCAGTGAGACTTCATTGTAGTGCAGATTTCATTTACAGGCTTGCTTGGTTGGCCAAAAAGGGCGTATGCGTTTTTTCCTGAACATATTCAGGAAAAAACGCATACGCCCTTTTTGGCCAAGTGCATCATTGTCGACGTTCTGCCTCTTTTCCTATGCTTTCAGGGCAATTCCAGTCTACCCCCTGCAATCGTTTTCCTGAAATTCTGCCCCGCTTTCAAGTCCCCTTCGCAGGCTTACTTCAATATATTTTTGGAGGAAAGCTGTCATTTATAACTCTGCAGGTTTGTGAATTACAGTGCCCCTGAGCTCCTTTCTTCAACTCACTTTCTTGTGAGCTGGGCACAAAACCGCAGGATTGCTTCAGGCCCTAATCTCTTTCCAGCAGGGCACACTGAGCCTTTGTTTAATTCCTCTTCCTGGTGGGCAATGAGCGTTACATTTGCCCGTGCAGACACCTACAGCTAGTCTCTCATTGGTTCTCCCTATTCCTGTTCATTTTGCACAGAAATTGCAAGCTGTGCCAAAGAGGAGGTTAAAGGCACTGACTCTCCAAGCGGGGAGAGTGTTAGTAAAGCATCTGGAATGGTGAACCCGAGGACCAGGATACGAAAACTGAGATGCATTTTAAATCATTTCCCAATCACATGGTGGACGATACTCTTGGTTTCCCATGCATGTTTTAGCTGGAGGAAGAATCCCTTGAACCTGGAGAGTTGGGACCCATGGAATGGGTACCATGCAGTATGACTTCAAAGGGTCTGCATTTGCTCACCGAAACTCACCAATGCTATCAGCCTGAAGTGTCCAGCCTTATGTCTCAACCAGCTCTGGGTGTAGATGTGGTCAATCCCGGTTGCATCACATGCCCTGAGTGAATTATTTAAGAATTGCTCTCTATTTCACTGTCTTTATGATTTTTTTTTGAAATTTATTTTGATAATGGGATTTATCGGATTTTCACTGCTGCGTTTATGCCGCTGTACACACGCTTGATTCTCTTACGGAGACATATATATCCATGGGTTTTAAGATTCTTCCTAGTCAGGTATATTCCTAGGCGTTGAATATGTGGTGTTGGGTCCATTTCGTTGAGCAAGGAGTAGGTCTTGTCTATTACATATTTGGCTTATGGAAAGTTATCTGTGCTAATTTCAGTCTCTGGTTTTATGAAGCACCCCAACGCACCTTTCCCCATAAGCAAGCACTAGTTGGTTTTCTAAATTTGAGACCCTGTTCTGTTTTGTAATTCAGTTCATGTGTAGTCAAGTTTACATTCCGTGTATTAGTGATATCTTATGATGTTTCTTTTTCTGTGTGACGTAGTTCACGTAGAATCACCGTACCTGCATCCACTCACTATGCCGCTACGGGCCTGATGACACAGATTTCATTGCTGAGTGATATTGCATTGTACGTACATGCCACAACTTCTTTATCCATATTTTGCTTTCTGGGATATTTACCTGTTACTGTAGACGAGCTTCTTGTGAACACAGCCGTCCCAAATATTGGGGTGGCTGTCTGTTTTTGATTTTAATTTCCGTAAGCTATAGGACCATAAGTGGAAGTGCCATAGACTGTGTTGCTTTGTTTCTTATGTGTTTCAGGAAACACCATACACTTCTCCAGGCTGGCTGCTGGCAATTTACATCCTGCCAATCAGCATAACAAGGCTCCCTGTTCTCCATATCCTGTCCTACCTTTCTGGATTTTACACTTTTTTCAGATGGCCCTCTTGCCCGGGGGGCAGTGAGACTTCATTGTAGTGCAGATTTCCTTTACAGGCTTGCTTGGTTGGCCAAAAAGGGCGTATGCGTTTTTTCCTGAATATATTCAGGAAAAAACGCATACGCCCTTTTTGGCCAAGTGCATCATTGTCGACGTTCTGCCTCTTTTCCTATGCTTTCAGGGCAATTCCAGTCTACTCCCTGCAATCGTTTTCCTGAAATTCTGCCCCGCTTTCAAGTCCCCTTCGCAGGCTTACTTCAATATATTTTTGGAGGATAGCTGTCATTTATAACTCTGCAGGTTTGTGAATTACAGTGCCCCTGAGCTCCTTTCTTCAACTCGCTTTCTTGTGAACTGGGCACAAAACCGCAGGATTGCTTCAGGCCCTAATCTGTTTCGGGCAGGGCATGCTGAGCCTTTGGTAAATTCCTCTTCCTGGTGGGAAATGAGCGTTACATTTGCCCGTGCAGACACCTACAGCTAGTCTCTCATTGGTTCTCCCTATTCCTGTTCATCTTGCACAGAAATTGCAAGCTGTGCCAAACAGGAGGTTAAAGGCACTGACTCTCCAAGCAGGGAGACTGTTAGTAAATCATCTGGAATGGTGAACCCGAGGACCAGGATACGAAAACTGAGATGCATTTTAAATCATTTCCCCATAACACGGTGGACCATACTGTGGGTTTCACATGCATGTTTTAGCTGGAGGAAGAATCCCTTGAACCTGAAGAGTTGGGACCCATGGAATAGGTACCATACAGTATGACTTCAAAGGGTGTGCATTTGCTCACCTAAACTCACCAATGCTATCAGCCTGAAGTGTCCAGCCTTATGTCTCAACCAGCTCTGGGTGTAGATGTGGTCAATCCCGGTTGCATCACATGCCCTGAGTGAATTATTTAAGAATTGCTCTCTAATTCACTGTCTTTGTGTTTTGTTTTCGAAATTTATTTTGATAATGGGATTTATCGGATTTTCACTGCTGCCTTTCGGCCGCTGTACACACCCTTGATTCTCTTACGGAGACATATATATCCATGGGTTTTAAGATTCTTCCTAGTCAGGTATATTCCTAGGCGTTGAATATGTGGTGTTGGGTCCATTTCGTTGAGCAAGGAGTAGGTCTTGTCTATTACATATTGGGCTTATGGAAAGTTATCTGTGCTAATTTCAGTCTCTGGTTTTATGCAGCACCCCAAGGCACCTTTCCCCATAAGCAAGCACTAGTTGGTTTTCTAAATTTGAGACCCTAATTCAGTTTCATGTGTAGTCAAGTTTACATTCCGTGTATTCGTGATATCTTATGATGTTTCTTTTTCTGTGTGACGTAGTTCACGTAGAATCACCGTACCTGCATCCACTCACTATGCCGCTATGGGCCTGATGACACAGATTTCATTGCTGAGTGATATTGCATTGTACGTACGTGCCACAAGTTCTTTATCCATTTTTTGCTTTCTGGGATATTTACCTGATACTGTAGACGAGCTTCTTGTGAACACAGCCGTCTCAAATATTGGGGTGGCTGTCTGTTTTTGATTTTAATTTCCGTAAGCTATAGGACCATAAGTGGAAGTGCCATAGGCTGTGTTGCTTTGTTTCTTTCGTGTTTCAGGAAACACCATACACTTCTCCAGGGTGGCTGCTGGCAATTTACATCCTGCCAATCAGCATAACAAGGCTCCCTGTTCTCCATTATCCTGTCCTACCTTTCTGGATTTTACACTTTTTTCAGATGGCCCTCTTGCCCGGGGGGGCAGTGAGACTTCATTGTAGTGCAGATTTCCTTTACAGGCTTGCTTGGTTGGCCAAAAAGGGCGTATGCGTTTTTTCCTGAATATATTCAGGAAAAAAACGCATACGCCCTTTTTGGCCAAGTGCATCATTGTCGACGTTCTGCCTCTTTTCCTATGCTTTCAGGGCAATTCAGTCTACCCCCTGCAATCGTTTTCCTGAAATTCTGCCCCGCTTTTCAAGTCCCCTTCGCAGGCCTTACTTCAATATATTTTTGGAGGATAGCTGTCATTTATAACTCTGCAGGTTTGTGAATTACAGTGCCCCTGAGCTCCTTCTTCAACTCGCTTTTCTTGTGAACTGGGCACAAAACCGCAGGATTGCTTCAGGCCCTAATCTGTTTCGGGCAGGGCATGCTGAGCCTTTGGTAAAATTCCTCTTCCTGGTGGGAAATGAGCGTTACATTTGCCCGTGCAGACACCTACAGCTAGTCTCTCATTGGTTCTCCCTATTCCTGTTCATCTTGCACAGAAATTGCAAGCTGTGCCAAACAGGAGGTTTAAAGGCACTGACTCTCAAGCAGGGAGACTGTTAGTAAATCATCTGGAATGGTGAACCGAGGACCAGGATACGAAAACTGAGATGCATTTTAAATCATTTCCCCATAACACGGTGGACCATACTGTGGGTTTCACATGCATGTTTTAGCTGGAGGAAGAATCCCTTGAACCTGAAGAGTTGGGACCCATGGAATAGGTACCATACAGTATGACTTCAAAGGGGTGTGCATTTGCTCACCTAAACTCACCAATGCTATCAGCCTGAAGTGTCCAGCCTTATGTCTCAACCAGCTCTGGGTGTAGATGTGGTCAATCCCGGTTGCATCACATGCCTGAGTGAATTATTTAAGAATTGCTCTCTAATTCACTGTCTTTGTGTTTTGTTTTCGAAATTTATTTTGATAATGGGATTTATCGGATTTTCACTGCTTGCCTTTCGGCCGCTGTACACACCCTTGATTCTCTTACGGAGACATATATATCCATGGGTTTTAGATTCTTCCTAGTCAGGTAAATTCCTAGGCGTTGAATATGTGGTGTCTGGGTCCATTTCGTTGAGCAAGGAGTAGGTCTTGTCTATCTACATATTGGGCTTATGGAAAGTTATCTGTGCTAATTTCAGTCTCTGGTTTTATGCAGCACCCCAAGGCACCTTTCCCCATAAGCAAAGCACTAGTTGGTTTTCTAAATTTGAGACCCTTTTCTATTTTGTAATTCAGTTCATGTGTAGTCAAGTTTACATTCCGTGTATTCGTGATATCTTATGATGTTTTCTTTTTCTGTGTGACGTAGTTCACGTAGAATCACCGTACCTGCATCCACTCACTATGCCGCTATGTGGCCTGATGACACAGATTTCATTGCTGAGTGATATTGCATTGTACGTACGTGCCACAAGTTCTTTATCCATTTTTTGCTTTCTGGGATATTTACCTGATACTGTAGACGAGCTTCTTGTGAACACAGCCGTCTCAAATATTGGGGTGGCTGTCTGTTTTTGATTTTAATTTCCGTAGCTATAGGACCATAAGTGGAAGTGCCATAGGCTGTGTTGCTTTGTTTCTTTCGTGTTTCAGGCACACACCATACACTTCTCCAGGGTGGCTGCTGGCAATTTACATCCTGCCAATCAGCATAACAAGGCTCCCTGTTCTCCATATCCTGTCCTACCTTTCTGGATTTTACACTTTTTTCAGATGGCCCTTTTTGCCAGGGGGGCAGTGAGACTTCATTGTAGTGCAGATTTCATTTACAGGCTTGCTTGGTTGGCCAAAAAGGGCGTATGCGTTTTTTCCTGAACATATTCAGGAAAAAACGCATACGCCCTTTTTGGCCAAGTGCATCATTGTCGACGTTCTGCCTCTTTTCCTATGCTTTCAGGGCAATTCCAGTCTACCCCCTGCAATCGTTTTCCTGAAATTCTGCCCCGCTTTCAAGTCCCCTTCGCAGGCTTACTTCAATATATTTTTGGAGGAAAGCTGTCATTTATAACTCTGCAGGTTTGTGAATTACAGTGCCCCTGAGCTCCTTTCTTCAACTCGCTTTCTTGTGAGCTGGGCACAAAACCGCAGGATTGCTTCAGGCCCTAATCTCTTTCCAGCAGGGCACACTGAGCCTTTGTTTAATTCCTCTTCCTGGTGGGCAATGAGCGTTACATTTGCCCGTGCAGACACCTACAGCTAGTCTCTCATTGGTTCTCCCTATTCCTGTTCATTTTGCACAGAAATTGCAAGCTGTGCCAAAGAGGAGGTTAAAGGCACTGACTCTCCAAGCGGGGAGAGTGTTAGTAAAGCATCTGGAATGGTGAACCCGAGGACCAGGATACGAAAACTGAGATGCATTTTAAATCATTTCCCAATCACATGGTGGACGATACTCTTGGTTTCCCATGCATGTTTTAGCTGGAGGAAGAATCCCTTGAACCTGGAGAGTTGGGACCCATGGAATGGGTACCATGCAGTATGACTTCAAAGGGTCTGCATTTGCTCACCGAAACTCACCAATGCTATCAGCCTGAAGTGTCCAGCCTTATGTCTCAACCAGCTCTGGGTGTAGATGTGGTCAATCCCGGTTGCATCACATGCCCTGAGTGAATTATTTAAGAATTGCTCTCTATTTCACTGTCTTTATGATTTTTTTTTGAAATTTATTTGATAATGGGATTTATCGGATTTTCACTGCTGCGTTTATGCCGCTGTACACACGCTTGATTCTCTTATGGAGACATATATATCCATGGGTTTTAAGATTCTTCCTAGTCAGGTATATTCCTAGGCGTTGAATATGTGGTGTTGGGTCCATTTCGTTGAGCAAGGAGTAGGTCTTGTCTATTACATATTTGGCTTATGGAAAGTTATCTGTGCTAATTTCAGTCTCTGGTTTTATGAAGCACCCCAACGCACCTTTCCCCATAAGCAAGCACTAGTTGGTTTTCTAAATTTGAGACCCTGTTCTGTTTTGTAATTCAGTTCATGTGTAGTCAAGTTTACATTCCGTGTATTAGTGATATCTTATGATGTTTCTTTTTCTGTGTGACGTAGTTCACGTAGAATCACCGTACCTGCATCCACTCACTATGCCGCTACGGGCCTGATGACACAGATTTCATTGCTGAGTGATATTGCATTGTACGTACGTGCCACAACTTCTTTATCCATATTTTGCTTTCTGGGATATTTACCTGTTACTGTAGACGAGCTTCTTGTGAACACAGCCGTCCCAAATATTGGGGTGGCTGTCTGTTTTTGATTTTAATTTCCGTAAGCTATAGGACCATAAGTGGAAGTGCCATAGACTGTGTTGCTTTGTTTCTTATGTGTTTCAGGAAACACCATACACTTCTCCAGGCTGGCTGCTGGCAATTTACATCCTGCCAATCAGCATAACAAGGCTCCCTGTTCTCCATATCCTGTCCTACCTTTCTGGATTTTACACTTTTTTCAGATGGCCCTCTTGCCCGGGGGGCAGTGAGACTTCATTGTAGTGCAGATTTCCTTTACAGGCTTGCTTGGTTGGCCAAAAAGGGCGTATGCGTTTTTTCCTGAATATATTCAGGAAAAAACGCATACGCCCTTTTTGGCCAAGTGCATCATTGTCGACGTTCTGCCTCTTTTCCTATGCTTTCAGGGCAATTCCAGTCTACCCCCTGCAATCGTTTTCCTGAAATTCTGCCCCGCTTTCAAGTCCCCTTCGCAGGCTTACTTCAATATATTTTTGGAGGATAGCTGTCATTTATAACTCTGCAGGTTTGTGAATTACAGTGCCCCTGAGCTCCTTTCTTCAACTCGCTTTCTTGTGAACTGGGCACAAAACCGCAGGATTGCTTCAGGCCCTAATCTGTTTCGGGCAGGGCATGCTGAGCCTTTGGTAAATTCCTCTTCCTGGTGGGAAATGAGCGTTACATTTGCCCGTGCAGACACCTACAGCTAGTCTCTCATTGGTTCTCCCTATTCCTGTTCATCTTGCACAGAAATTGCAAGCTGTGCCAAACAGGAGGTTAAAGGCACTGACTCTCCAAGCAGGGAGACTGTTAGTAAATCATCTGGAATGGTGAACCCGAGGACCAGGATACGAAAACTGAGATGCATTTTAAATCATTTCCCCATAACACGGTGGACCATACTGTGGGTTTCACATGCATGTTTTAGCTGGAGGAAGAATCCCTTGAACCTGAAGAGTTGGGACCCATGGAATAGGTACCATACAGTATGACTTCAAAGGGTGTGCATTTGCTCACCTAAACTCACCAATGCTATCAGCCTGAAGTGTCCAGCCTTATGTCTCAACCAGCTCTGGGTGTAGATGTGGTCAATCCCGGTTGCATCACATGCCCTGAGTGAATTATTTAAGAATTGCCCTCTAATTCACTGTCTTTGTGTTTTGTTTTCGAAATTTATTTTGATAATGGGATTTATCGGATTTTCACTGCTGCCTTTCGGCCGCTGTACACACCCTTGATTCTCTTACGGAGACATATATATCCATGGGTTTTAAGATTCTTCCTAGTCAGGTATATTCCTAGGCGTTGAATATGTGGTGTTGGGTCCATTTCGTTGAGCAAGGAGTAGGTCTTGTCTATTACATATTGGGCTTATGGAAAGTTATCTGTGCTAATTTCAGTCTCTGGTTTTATGCAGCACCCCAAGGCACCTTTCCCCATAAGCAAGCACTAGTTGGTTTTCTAAATTTGAGACCCTTTTCTATTTTGTAATTCAGTTCATGTGTAGTCAAGTTTACATTCCGTGTATTCGTGATATCTTATGATGTTTCTTTTTCTGTGTGACGTAGTTCACGTAGAATCACCGTACCTGCATCCACTCACTATGCCGCTATGGGCCTGATGACACAGATTTCATTGCTGAGTGATATTGCATTGTACGTACGTGCCACAAGTTCTTTATCCATTTTTTGCTTTCTGGGATATTTACCTGATACTGTAGACGAGCTTCTTGTGAACACAGCCGTCTCAAATATTGGGGTGGCTGTCTGTTTTTGATTTTAATTTCCGTAAGCTATAGGACCATAAGTGGAAGTGCCATAGGCTGTGTTGCTTTGTTTCTTTCGTGTTTCAGGAAACACCATACACTTCTCCAGGGTGGCTGCTGGCAATTTACATCCTGCCAATCAGCATAACAAGGCTCCCTGTTCTCCATATCCTGTCCTACCTTTCTGGATTTTACACTTTTTTCAGATGGCCCTTTTGCCAGGGGGGCAGTGAGACTTCATTGTAGTGCAGATTTCATTTACAGGCTTGCTTGGTTGGCCAAAAAGGGCGTATGCGTTTTTTCCTGAACATATTCAGGAAAAAACGCATACGCCCTTTTTGGCCAAGTGCATCATTGTCGACGTTCTGCCTCTTTTCCTATGCTTTCAGGGCAATTCCAGTCTACCCCCTGCAATCGTTTTCCTGAAATTCTGCCCCGCTTTCAAGTCCCCTTCGCAGGCTTACTTCAATATATTTTTGGAGGAAAGCTGTCATTTATAACTCTGCAGGTTTGTGAATTACAGTGCCCCTGAGCTCCTTTCTTCAACTCGCTTTCTTGTGAGCTGGGCACAAAACCGCAGGATTGCTTCAGGCCCTAATCTCTTTCCAGCAGGGCACACTGAGCCTTTGTTTAATTCCTCTTCCTGGTGGGCAATGAGCGTTACATTTGCCCGTGCAGACACCTACAGCTAGTCTCTCATTGGTTCTCCCTATTCCTGTTCATTTTGCACAGAAATTGCAAGCTGTGCCAAAGAGGAGGTTAAAGGCACTGACTCTCCAAGCGGGGAGAGTGTTAGTAAAGCATCTGGAATGGTGAACCCGAGGACCAGGATACGAAAACTGAGATGCATTTTAAATCATTTCCCAATCACATGGTGGACGATACTCTTGGTTTCCCATGCATGTTTTAGCTGGAGGAAGAATCCCTTGAACCTGGAGAGTTGGGACCCATGGAATGGGTACCATGCAGTATGACTTCAAATGGTCTGCATTTGCTCACCGAAACTCACCAATGCTATCAGCCTGAAGTGTCCAGCCTTATGTCTCAACCAGCTCTGGGTGTAGATGTGGTCAATCCCGGTTGCATCACATGCCCTGAGTGAATTATTTAAGAATTGCTCTCTATTTCACTGTCTTTATGATTTTTTTTTGAAATTTATTTTGATAATGGGATTTATCGGATTTTCACTGCTGGGTTTATGCCGCTGTACACACGCTTGATTCTCTTATGGAGACATATATATCCATGGGTTTTAAGATTCTTCCTAGTCAGGTATATTCCTAGGCGTTGAATATGTGGTGTTGGGTCCATTTCGTTGAGCAAGGAGTAGGTCTTGTCTATTACATATTTGGCTTATGGAAATTTATCTGTGCTAATTTCAGTCTCTGGTTTTATGAAGCACCCCAACGCACCTTTCCCCATAAGCAAGCACTAGTTGGTTTTCTAAATTTGAGACCCTGTTCTGTTTTGTAATTCAGTTCATGTGTAGTCAAGTTTACATTCCGTGTATTAGTGATATCTTATGATGTTTCTTTTTCTGTGTGACGTAGTTCACGTAGAATCACCGTACCTGCATCCACTCACTATGCCGCTACGGGCCTGATGACACAGATTTCATTGCTGAGTGATATTGCATTGTACGTACGTGCCACAACTTCTTTATCCATATTTTGCTTTCTGGGATATTTACCTGTTACTGTAGACGAGCTTCTTGTGAACACAGCCGTCCCAAATATTGGGGTGGCTGTCCGTTTTTGATTTTAATTTCCGTAAGCTATAGGACCATAAGTGGAAGTGCCATAGACTGTGTTGCTTTGTTTCTTATGTGTTTCAGGAAACACCATACACTTCTCCAGGCTGGCTGCTGGCAATTTACATCCTGCCAATCAGCATAACAAGGCTCCCTGTTCTCCATATCCTGTCCTACCTTTCTGGATTTTACACTTTTTTCAGATGGCCCTCTTGCCCGGGGGGCAGTGAGACTTCATTGTAGTGCAGATTTCCTTTACAGGCTTGCTTGGTTGGCCAAAAAGGGCGTATGCGTTTTTTCCTGAATATATTCAGGAAAAAACGCATACGCCCTTTTTGGCCAAGTGCATCATTGTCGACGTTCTGCCTCTTTTCCTATGCTTTCAGGGCAATTCCAGTCTACCCCCTGCAATCGTTTTCCTGAAATTCTGCCCCGCTTTCAAGGCCCCTTCGCAGGCTTACTTCAATATATTTTTGGAGGATAGCTGTCATTTATAACTCTGCAGGTTTGTGAATTACAGTGCCCCTGAGCTCCTTTCTTCAACTCGCTTTCTTGTGAACTGGGCACAAAACCACAGGATTGCTTCAGGCCCTAATCTGTTTCGGGCAGGGCATGCTGAGCCTTTGGTAAATTCCTCTTCCTGGTGGGAAATGAGCGTTACATTTGCCCGTGCAGACACCTACAGCTAGTCTCTCATTGGTTCTCCCTATTCCTGTTCATCTTGCACAGAAATTGCAAGCTGTGCCAAACAGGAGGTTACAGGCACTGACTCTCCAAGCAGGGAGACTGTTAGTAAATCATCTGGAATGGTGAACCCGAGGACCAGGATACGAAAACTGAGATGCATTTTAAATCATTTCCCCATAACACGGTGGACCATACTGTGGGTTTCACATGCATGTTTTAGCTGGAGGAAGAATCCCTTGAACCTGAAGAGTTGGGACCCATGGAATAGGTACCATACAGTATGACTTCAAAGGGTGTGCATTTGCTCACCTAAACTCACCAATGCTATCAGCCTGAAGTGTCCAGCCTTATGTCTCAACCAGCTCTGGGTGTAGATGTGGTCAATCCCGGTTGCATCACATGCCCTGAGTGAATTATTTAAGAATTGCTCTCTATTTCACTGTCTTTGTGTTTTGTTTTCGAAATTTATTTTGATAATGGGATTTATCGGATTTTCACTGCTGCCTTTCGGCCGCTGTACACACCCTTGATTCTCTTACGGAGACATATATATCCATGGGTTTTAAGATTCTTCCTAGTCAGGTATATTCCTAGGCGTTGAATATGTGGTGTTGGGTCCATTTCGTTGAGCAAGGAGTAGGTCTTGTCTATTACATATTGGGCTTATGGAAAGTTATCTGTGCTAATTTCAGTCTCTGGTTTTATGCAGCACCCCAAGGCACCTTTCCCCATAAGCAAGCACTAGTTGGTTTTCTAAATTTGAGACCCTTTTCTATTTTGTAATTCAGTTCATGTGTAGTCAAGTTTACATTCCGTGTATTCGTGATATCTTATGATGTTTCTTTTTCTGTGTGACGTAGTTCACGTAGAATCACCGTACCTGCATCCACTCACTATGCCGCTATGGGCCTGATGACACAGATTTCATTGCTGAGTGATATTGCATTGTACGTACGTGCCACAAGTTCTTTATCCATTTTTTGCTTTCTGGGATATTTACCTGATACTGTAGACGAGCTTCTTGTGAACACAGCCGTCTCAAATATTGGGGTGGCTGTCTGTTTTTGATTTTAATTTCCGTAAGCTATAGGACCATAAGTGGAAGTGCCATAGGCTGTGTTGCTTTGTTTCTTTCGTGTTTCAGGAAACACCATACACTTCTCCAGGGTGGCTGCTGGCAATTTACATCCTGCCAATCAGCATAACAAGGCTCCCTGTTCTCCATATCCTGTCCTACCTTTCTGGATTTTACACTTTTTTCAGATGGCCCTTTTGCCAGGGGGGCAGTGAGACTTCATTGTAGTGCAGATTTCCTTTACAGGCTTGCTTGGTTGGCCAAAAAGGGCGTATGCGTTTTTTCCTGAATATATTCAGGAAAAAACGCATACGCCCTTTTTGGCCAAGTGCATCATTGTCGACGTTCTGCCTCTTTTCCTATGCTTTCAGGGCAATTCCAGTCTACCCCCTGCAATCGTTTTCCTGAAATTCTGCCCCGCTTTCAAGTCCCCTTCGCAGGCTTACTTCAATATATTTTTGGAGGAAAGCTGTCATTTATAACTCTGCAGGTTTGTGAATTACAGTGCCCCTGAGCTCCTTTCTTCAACTCGCTTTCTTGTGAGCTGGGCACAAAACCGCAGGATTGCTTCAGGCCCTAATCTGTTTCCAGCAGGGCACACTGAGCCTTTGTTTAATTCCTCTTCCTGGTGGGCAATGAGCGTTACATTTGCCCGTGCAGACACCTACAGCTAGTCTCTCATTGGTTCTCCCTATTCCTGTTCATTTTGCACAGAAATTGCAAGCTGTGCCAAAGAGGAGGTTAAAGGCACTGACTCTCCAAGTGGGGAGAGTGTTAGTAAAGCATCTGGAATGGTGAACCCGAGGACCAGGATACGAAAACTGAGATGCATTTTAAATCATTTCCCAATCACATGGTGGACGATACTCTTGGTTTCCCATGCATGTTTTAGCTGGAGGAAGAATCCCTTGAACCTGGAGAGTTGGGACCCATGGAATGGGTACCATGCAGTATGACTTCAAAGGGTCTGCATTTGCTCACCGAAACTCACCAATGCTATCAGCCTGAAGTGTCCAGCCTTATGTCTCAACCAGCTCTGGGTGTAGATGTGTTAAATCCCGGTTGCATCACATGCCCTGAGTGAATTATTTAAGAATTGCTCTCTATTTCACTGTCTTTATGATTTTTTTTTGAAATTTATTTTGATAATGGGATTTATCGGATTTTCACTGCTGCGTTTATGCCGCTGTACACACGCTTGATTCTCTTACGGAGACATATATATCCATGGGTTTTAAGATTCTTCCTAGTCAGGTATATTCCTAGGCGTTGAATATGTGGTGTTGGGTCCATTTCGTTGAGCAAGGAGTAGGTCTTGTCTATTACATATTTGGCTTATGGAAAGTTATCTGTGCTAATTTCAGTCTCTGGTTTTATGAAGCACCCCAACGCACCTTTCCCCATAAGCAAGCACTAGTTGGTTTTCTAAATTTGAGACCCTGTTCTGTTTTGTAATTCAGTTCATGTGTAGTCAAGTTTACATTCCGTGTATTAGTGATATCTTATGATGTTTCTTTTTCTGTGTGACGTAGTTCACGTAGAATCACCGTACCTGCATCCACTCACTATGCCGCTACGGGCCTGATGACACAGATTTCATTGCTGAGTGATATTGCATTGTACGTACGTGCCACAACTTCTTTATCCATATTTTGCTTTCTGGGATATTTACCTGTTACTGTAGACGAGCTTCTTGTGAACACAGCCGTCCCAAATATTGGGGTGGCTGTCTGTTTTTGATTTTAATTTCCGTAAGCTATAGGACCATAAGTGGAAGTGCCATAGACTGTGTTGCTTTGTTTCTTATGTGTTTCAGGAAACACCATACACTTCTCCAGGCTGGCTGCTGGCAATTTACATCCTGCCAATCAGCATAACAAGGCTCCCTGTTCTCCATATCCTGTCCTACCTTTCTGGATTTTACACTTTTTTCAGATGGCCCTCTTGCCCGGGGGGCAGTGAGACTTCATTGTAGTGCAGATTTCCTTTACAGGCTTGCTTGGTTGGCCAAAAAGGGCGTATGCGTTTTTTCCTGAATATATTCAGGAAAAAACGCATACGCCCTTTTTGGCCAAGTGCATCATTGTCGACGTTCTGCCTCTTTTCCTATGCTTTCAGGGCAATTCCAGTCTACCCCCTGCAATCGTTTTCCTGAAATTCTGCCCCGCTTTCAAGTCCCCTTCGCAGGCTTACTTCAATATATTTTTGGAGGATAGCTGTCATTTATAACTCTGCAGGTTTGTGAATTACAGTGCCCCTGAGCTCCTTTCTTCAACTCGCTTTCTTGTGAACTGGGCACAAAACCACAGGATTGCTTCAGGCCCTAATCTGTTTCGGGCAGGGCATGCTGAGCCTTTGGTAAATTCCTCTTCCTGGTGGGAAATGAGCGTTACATTTGCCCGTGCAGACACCTACAGCTAGTCTCTCATTGGTTCTCCCTATTCCTGTTCATCTTGCACAGAAATTGCAAGCTGTGCCAAACAGGAGGTTACAGGCACTGACTCTCCAAGCAGGGAGACTGTTAGTAAATCATCTGGAATGGTGAACCCGAGGACCAGGATACGAAAACTGAGATGCATTTTAAATCATTTCCCCATAACACGGTGGACCATACTGTGGGTTTCACATGCATGTTTTAGCTGGAGGAAGAATCCCTTGAACCTGAAGAGTTGGGACCCATGGAATAGGTACCATACAGTATGACTTCAAAGGGTGTGCATTTGCTCACCTAAACTCACCAATGCTATCAGCCTGAAGTGTCCAGCCTTATGTCTCAACCAGCTCTGGGTGTAGATGTGGTCAATCCCAGTTGCATCACATGCCCTGAGTGAATTATTTAAGAATTGCTCTCTATTTCACTGTCTTTGTGTTTTGTTTTCGAAATTTATTTTGATAATGGGATTTATCGGATTTTCACTGCTGCCTTTCGGCCGCTGTACACACCCTTGATTCTCTTACGGAGACATATATATCCATGGGTTTTAAGATTCTTCCTAGTCAGGTATATTCCTAGGCGTTGAATATGTGGTGTTGGGTCCATTTCGTTGAGCAAGGAGTAGGTCTTGTCTATTACATATTGGGCTTATGGAAAGTTATCTGTGCTAATTTCAGTCTCTGGTTTTATGCAGCACCCCAAGGCACCTTTCCCCATAAGCAAGCACTAGTTGGTTTTCTAAATTTGAGACCCTTTTCTATTTTGTAATTCAGTTCATGTGTAGTCAAGTTTACATTCCGTGTATTCGTGATATCTTATGATGTTTCTTTTTCTGTGTGACGTAGTTCACGTAGAATCACCGTACCTGCATCCACTCACTATGCCGCTATGGGCCTGATGACACAGATTTCATTGCTGAGTGATATTGCATTGTACGTACGTGCCACAAGTTCTTTATCCATTTTTTGCTTTCTGGGATATTTACCTGATACTGTAGACGAGCTTCTTGTGAACACAGCCGTCTCAAATATTGGGGTGGCTGTCTGTTTTTGATTTTAATTTCCGTAAGCTATAGGACCATAAGTGGAAGTGCCATAGGCTGTGTTGCTTTGTTTCTTTCGTGTTTCAGGAAACACCATACACTTCTCCAGGGTGGCTGCTGGCAATTTACATCCTGCCAATCAGCATAACAAGGCTCCCTGTTCTCCATATCCTGTCCTACCTTTCTGGATTTTACACTTTTTTCAGATGGCCCTTTTGCCAGGGGGGCAGTGAGACTTCATTGTAGTGCAGATTTCATTTACAGGCTTGCTTGGTTGGCCAAAAAGGGCGTATGCGTTTTTTCCTGAACATATTCAGGAAAAAACGCATACGCCCTTTTTGGCCAAGTGCATCATTGTCGACGTTCTGCCTCTTTTCCTATGCTTTCAGGGCAATTCCAGTCTACCCCCTGCAATCGTTTTCCTGAAATTCTGCCCCGCTTTCAAGTCCCCTTCGCAGGCTTACTTCAATATATTTTTGGAGGAAAGCTGTCATTTATAACTCTGCAGGTTTGTGAATTACAGTGCCCCTGAGCTCCTTTCTTCAACTCGCTTTCTTGTGAGCTGGGCACAAAACCGCAGGATTGCTTCAGGCCCTAATCTCTTTCCAGCAGGGCACACTGAGCCTTTGTTTAATTCCTCTTCCTGGTGGGCAATGAGCGTTACATTTGCCCGTGCAGACACCTACAGCTAGTCTCTCATTGGTTCTCCCTATTCCTGTTCATTTTGCACAGAAATTGCAAGCTGTGCCAAAGAGGAGGTTAAAGGCACTGACTCTCCAAGCGGGGAGAGTGTTAGTAAAGCATCTGGAATGGTGAACCCGAGGACCAGGATACGAAAACTGAGATGCATTTTAAATCATTTCCCAATCACATGGTGGACGATACTCTTGGTTTCCCATGCATGTTTTAGCTGGAGGAAGAATCCCTTGAACCTGGAGAGTTGGGACCCATGGAATGGGTACCATGCAGTATGACTTCAAAGGGTCTGCATTTGCTCACCGAAACTCACCAATGCTATCAGCCTGAAGTGTCCAGCCTTATGTCTCAACCAGCTCTGGGTGTAGATGTGTTAAATCCCGGTTGCATCACATGCCCTGAGTGAATTATTTAAGAATTGCTCTCTATTTCACTGTCTTTATGATTTTTTTTTGAAATTTATTTTGATAATGGGATTTATCGGATTTTCACTGCTGCGTTTATGCTGCTGTACACACGCTTGATTCTCTTACGGAGACATATATATCCATGGGTTTTAAGATTCTTCCTAGTCAGGTATATTCCTAGGCGTTGAATATGTGGTGTTGGGTCCATTTCGTTGAGCAAGGAGTAGGTCTTGTCTATTACATATTTGGCTTATGGAAAGTTATCTGTGCTAATTTCAGTCTCTGGTTTTATGAAGCACCCCAACGCACCTTTCCCCATAAGCAAGCACTAGTTGGTTTTCTAAATTTGAGACCCTGTTCTGTTTTGTAATTCAGTTCATGTGTAGTCAAGTTTACATTCCGTGTATTAGTGATATCTTATGATGTTTCTTTTTCTGTGTGACGTAGTTCACGTAGAATCACCGTACCTGCATCCACTCACTATGCCGCTACGGGCCTGATGACACAGATTTCATTGCTGAGTGATATTGCATTGTACGTACGTGCCACAACTTCTTTATCCATATTTTGCTTTCTGGGATATTTACCTGTTACTGTAGACGAGCTTCTTGTGAACACAGCCGTCCCAAATATTGGGGTGGCTGTCTGTTTTTGATTTTAATTTCCGTAAGCTATAGGACCATAAGTGGAAGTGCCATAGACTGTGTTGCTTTGTTTCTTATGTGTTTCAGGAAGCACCATACACTTCTCCAGGGTGGCTGCTGGCAATTTACATCCTGCCAATCAGCATAACAAGGCTCCCTGTTCTCCATATCCTGTCCTACCTTTCTGGATTTTACACTTTTTTCAGATGGCCCTCTTGCCCGGGGGGCAGTGAGACTTCATTGTAGTGCAGATTTCCTTTACAGGCTTGCTTGGTTGGCCAAAAAGGGCGTATGCGTTTTTTCCTGAATATATTCAGGAAAAAACGCATACGCCCTTTTTGGCCAAGTGCATCATTGTCGACGTTCTGCCTCTTTTCCTATGCTTTCAGGGCAATTCCAGTCTACCCCCTGCAATCGTTTTCCTGAAATTCTGCCCCGCTTTCAAGTCCCCTTCGCAGGCTTACTTCAATATATTTTTGGAGGATAGCTGTCATTTATAACTCTGCAGGTTTGTGAATTACAGTGCCCCTGAGCTCCTTTCTTCAACTCGCTTTCTTGTGAACTGGGCACAAAACCGCAGGATTGCTTCAGGCCCTAATCTGTTTCGGGCAGGGCATGCTGAGCCTTTGGTAAATTCCTCTTCCTGGTGGGAAATGAGCGTTACATTTGCCCGTGCAGACACCTACAGCTAGTCTCTCATTGGTTCTCCCTATTCCTGTTCATCTTGCACAGAAATTGCAAGCTGTGCCAAACAGGAGGTTAAAGGCACTGACTCTCCAAGCAGGGAGACTGTTAGTAAATCATCTGGAATGGTGAACCCGAGGACCAGGATACGAAAACTGAGATGCATTTTAAATCATTTCCCCATAACACGGTGGACCATACTGTGGGTTTCACATGCATGTTTTAGCTGGAGGAAGAATCCCTTGAACCTGAAGAGTTGGGACCCATGGAATAGGTACCATACAGTATGACTTCAAAGGGTGTGCATTTGCTCACCTAAACTCACCAATGCTATCAGCCTGAAGTGTCCAGCCTTATGTCTCAACCAGCTCTGGGTGTAGATGTGGTCAATCCCGGTTGCATCACATGCCCTGAGTGAATTATTTAAGAATTGCTCTCTATTTCACTGTCTTTGTGTTTTGTTTTCGAAATTTATTTTGATAATGGGATTTATCGGATTTTCACTGCTGCCTTTCAGCCGCTGTACACACCCTTGATTCTCTTACGGAGACATATATATCCATGGGTTTTAAGATTCTTCCTAGTCAGGTATATTCCTAGGCGTTGAATATGTGGTGTTGGGTCCATTTCGTTGAGCAAGGAGTAGGTCTTGTCTATTACATATTGGGCTTATGGAAAGTTATCTGTGCTAATTTCAGTCTCTGGTTTTATGCAGCACCCCAAGGCACCTTTCCCCATAAGCAAGCACTAGTTGGTTTTCTAAATTTGAGACCCTTTTCTATTTTGTAATTCAGTTCATGTGTCGTCAAGTTTACATTCCGTGTATTCGTGATATCTTATGATGTTTCTTTTTCTGTGTGACGTAGTTCACGTAGAATCACCGTACCTGCATCCACTCACTATGCCGCTACGGGCCTGATGACACAGATTTCATTGCTGAGTGATATTGCATTGTACGTACGTGCCACAAGTTCTTTATCCATTTTTTGCTTTCTGGGATATTTACCTGATACTGTAGACGAGCTTCTTGTGAACACAGCCGTCTCAAATATTGGGGTGGCTGTCTGTTTTTGATTTTAATTTCCGTAAGCTATAGGACCATAAGTGGAAGTGCCATAGGCTGTGTTGCTTTGTTTCTTTCGTGTTTCAGGAAACACCATACACTTCTCCAGGGTGGCTGCTGGCAATTTACATCCTGCCAATCAGCATAACAAGGCTCCCTGTTCTCCATATCCTGTCCTACCTTTCTGGATTTTACACTTTTTTCAGATGGCCCTTTTGCCAGGGGGGCAGTGAGACTTCATTGTAGTGCAGATTTCATTTACAGGCTTGCTTGGTTGGCCAAAAAGGGCGTATGCGTTTTTTCCTGAACATATTCAGGAAAAAACGCATACGCCCTTTTTGGCCAAGTGCATCATTGTCGACGTTCTGCCTCTTTTCCTATGCTTTCAGGGCAATTCCAGTCTACCCCCTGCAATCGTTTTCCTGAAATTCTGCCCCGCTTTCAAGTCCCCTTCGCAGGCTTACTTCAATATATTTTTGGAGGAAAGCTGTCATTTATAACTCTGCAGGTTTGTGAATTACAGTGCCCCTGAGCTCCTTTCTTCAACTCGCTTTCTTGTGAGCTGGGCACAAAACCGCAGGATTGCTTCAGGCCCTAATCTCTTTCCAGCAGGGCACACTGAGCCTTTGTTTAATTCCTCTTCCTGGTGGGCAATGAGCGTTACATTTGCCCGTGCAGACACCTACAGCTAGTCTCTCATTGGTTCTCCCTATTCCTGTTCATTTTGCACAGAAATTGCAAGCTGTGCCAAAGAGGAGGTTAAAGGCACTGACTCTCCAAGCGGGGAGAGTGTTAGTAAAGCATCTGGAATGGTGAACCCGAGGACCAGGATACGAAAACTGAGATGCATTTTAAATCATTTCCCAATCACATGGTGGACGATACTCTTGGTTTCCCATGCATGTTTTAGCTGGAGGAAGAATCCCTTGAACCTGGAGAGTTGGGACCCATGGAATGGGTACCATGCAGTATGACTTCAAAGGGTCTGCATTTGCTCACCGAAACTCACCAATGCTATCAGCCTGAAGTGTCCAGCCTTATGTCTCAACCAGCTCTGGGTGTAGATGTGGTCAATCCCGGTTGCATCACATGCCCTGAGTGAATTATTTAAGAATTGCTCTCTATTTCACTGTCTTTATGATTTTTTTTTGAAATTTATTTTGATAATGGGATTTATCGGATTTTCACTGCTGCGTTTATGCCGCTGTACACACGCTTGATTCTCTTACGGAGACATATATATCCATGGGTTTTAAGATTCTTCCTAGTCAGGTATATTCCTAGGCGTTGAATATGTGGTGTTGGGTCCATTTCGTTGAGCAAGGAGTAGGTCTTGTCTATTACATATTTGGCTTATGGAAAGTTATCTGTGCTAATTTCAGTCTCTGGTTTTATGAAGCACCCCAACGCACCTTTCCCCATAAGCAAGCACTAGTTGGTTTTCTAAATTTGAGACCCTGTTCTGTTTTGTAATTCAGTTCATGTGTAGTCAAGTTTACATTCCGTGTATTAGTGATATCTTATGATGTTTCTTTTTCTGTGTGACGTAGTTCACGTAGAATCACCGTACCTGCATCCACTCACTATGCCGCTACGGGCCTGATGACACAGATTTCATTGCTGAGTGATATTGCATTGTACGTACGTGCCACAACTTCTTTATCCATATTTTGCTTTCTGGGATATTTACCTGTTACTGTAGACGAGCTTCTTGTGAACACAGCCGTCTCAAATATTGGGGTGGCTGTCTGTTTTTGATTTTAATTTCCGTAAGCTATAGGACCATAAGTGGAAGTGCCATAGACTGTGTTGCTTTGTTTCTTATGTGTTTCAGGAAACACCATACACTTCTCCAGGCTGGCTGCTGGCAATTTACATCCTGCCAATCAGCATAACAAGGCTCCCTGTTCTCCATATCCTGTCCTACCTTTCTGGATTTTACACTTTTTTCAGATGGCCCTCTTGCCCGGGGGGCAGTGAGACTTCATTGTAGTGCAGATTTCCTTTACAGGCTTGCTTGGTTGGCCAAAAAGGGCGTATGCGTTTTTTCCTGAATATATTCAGGAAAAAACGCATACGCCCTTTTTGGCCAAGTGCATCATTGTCGACGTTCTGCCTCTTTTCCTATGCTTTCAGGGCAATTCCAGTCTACCCCCTGCAATCGTTTTCCTGAAATTCTGCCCCGCTTTCAAGTCCCCTTCGCAGGCTTACTTCAATATATTTTTGGAGGATAGCTGTCATTTATAACTCTGCAGGTTTGTGAATTACAGTGCCCCTGAGCTCCTTTCTTCAACTCGCTTTCTTGTGAACTGGGCACAAAACCACAGGATTGTTTCAGGCCCTAATCTGTTTCGGGCAGGGCATGCTGAGCCTTTGGTAAATTCCTCTTCCTGGTGGGAAATGAGCGTTACATTTGCCCGTGCAGACACCTACAGCTAGTCTCTCATTGGTTCTCCCTATTCCTGTTCATCTTGCACAGAAATTGCAAGCTGTGCCAAACAGGAGGTTACAGGCACTGACTCTCCAAGCAGGGAGACTGTTAGTAAATCATCTGGAATGGTGAACCCGAGGACCAGGATATGAAAACTGAGATGCATTTTAAATCATTTCCCCATAACACGGTGGACCATACTGTGGGTTTCACATGCATGTTTTAGCTGGAGGAAGAATCCCTTGAACCTGAAGAGTTGGGACCCATGGAATAGGTACCATACAGTATGACTTCAAAGGGTGTGCATTTGCTCACCTAAACTCACCAATGCTATCAGCCTGAAGTGTCCAGCCTTATGTCTCAACCAGCTCTGGGTGTAGATGTGGTCAATCCCGGTTGCATCACATGCCCTGAGTGAATTATTTAAGAATTGCTCTCTATTTCACTGTCTTTGTGTTTTGTTTTCGAAATTTATTTTGATAATGGGATTTATCGGATTTTCACTGCTGCCTTTCGGCCGCTGTACACACCCTTGATTCTCTTACGGAGACATATATATCCATGGGTTTTAAGATTCTTCCTAGTCAGGTATATTCCTAGGCGTTGAATATGTGGTGTTGGGTCCATTTCGTTGAGCAAGGAGTAGGTCTTGTCTATTACATATTGGGCTTATGGAAAGTTATCTGTGCTAATTTCAGTCTCTGGTTTTATGCAGCACCCCAAGGCACCTTTCCCCATAAGCAAGCACTAGTTGGTTTTCTAAATTTGAGACCCTGTTCTGTTTTGTAATTCAGTTCATGTGTAGTCAAGTTTACATTCCGTGTATTCGTGATATCTTATGATGTTTCTTTTTCTGTGTGACGTAGTTCACGTAGAATCACCGTACCTGCATCCACTCACTATGCCGCTATGGGCCTGATGACACAGATTTCATTGCTGAGTGATATTGCATTGTACGTACGTGCCACAAGTTCTTTATCCATTTTTTGCTTTCTGGGATATTTACCTGATACTGTAGACGAGCTTCTTGTGAACACAGCCGTCTCAAATATTGGGGTGGCTGTCTGTTTTTGATTTTAATTTCCGTAAGCTATAGGACCATAAGTGGAAGTGCCATAGGCTGTGTTGCTTTGTTTCTTTCGTGTTTCAGGAAACACCATACACTTCTCCAGGGTGGCTGCTGGCAATTTACATCCTGCCAATCAGCATAACAAGGCTCCCTGTTCTCCATATCCTGTCCTACCTTTCTGGATTTTACACTTTTTTCAGATGGCCCTTTTGCCAGGGGGGCAGTGAGACTTCATTGTAGTGCAGATTTCATTTACAGGCTTGCTTGGTTGGCCAAAAAGGGCGTATGCGTTTTTTCCTGAATATATTCAGGAAAAAATGCATACGCCCTTTTTGGCCAAGTGCATCATTGTCGACGTTCTGCCTCTTTTCCTATGCTTTCAGGGCAATTCCAGTCTACCCCCTGCAATCGTTTTCCTGAAATTCTGCCCCGCTTTCAAGTCCCCTTCGCAGGCTTACTTCAATATATTTTTGGAGGAAAGCTGTCATTTATAACTCTGCAGGTTTGTGAATTACAGTGCCCCTGAGCTCCTTTCTTCAACTCGCTTTCTTGTGAGCTGGGCACAAAACCGCAGGATTGCTTCAGGCCCTAATCTGTTTCCAGCAGGGCACACTGAGCCTTTGTTTAATTCCTCTTCCTGGTGGGCAATGAGCGTTACATTTGCCCGTGCAGACACCTACAGCTAGTCTCTCATTGGTTCTCCCTATTCCTGTTCATTTTGCACAGAAATTGCAAGCTGTGCCAAAGAGGAGGTTAAAGGCACTGACTCTCCAAGCGGGGAGAGTGTTAGTAAAGCATCTGGAATGGTGAACCCGAGGACCAGGATACGAAAACTGAGATGCATTTTAAATCATTTCCCAATCACATGGTGGACGATACTCTTGGTTTCCCATGCATGTTTTAGCTGGAGGAAGAATCCCTTGAACCTGGAGAGTTGGGACCCATGGAATGGGTACCATGCAGTATGACTTCAAAGGGTCTGCATTTGCTCACCGAAACTCACCAATGCTATCAGCCTGAAGTGTCCAGCCTTATGTCTCAACCAGCTCTGGGTGTAGATGTGGTCAATCCCGGTTGCATCACATGCCCTGAGTGAATTATTTAAGAATTGCTCTCTATTTCACTGTCTTTGTGTTTTGTTTTCGAAATTTATTTTGATAATGGGATTTATCGGATTTTCACTGCTGCCTTTCGGCCGCTGTACACACCCTTGATTCTCTTACGGAGACATATATATCCATGGGTTTTAAGATTCTTCCTAGTCAGGTATATTCCTAGGCGTTGAATATGTGGTGTTGGGTCCATTTCGTTGAGCAAGGAGTAGGTCTTGTCTATTACATATTTGGCTTATGGAAAGTTATCTGTGCTAATTTCAGTCTCTGGTTTTATGAAGCACCCCAACGCACCTTTCCCCATAAGCAAGCACTAGTTGGTTTTCTAAATTTGAGACCCTTTTCTATTTTGTAATTCAGTTCATGTGTAGTCAAGTTTACATTCCGTGTATTCGTGATATCTTATGATGTTTCTTTTTCTGTGTGACGTAGTTCACGTAGAATCACCGTACCTGCATCCACTCACTATGCCGCTACGGGCCTGATGACACAGATTTCATTGCTGAGTGATATTGCATTGCCCGTACGTGCCACAACTTCTTTATCCATATTTTGCTTTCTGGGATATTTACCTGTTACTGTAGACGAGCTTCTTGTGAACACAGCCGTCCCAAATATTGGGGTGGCTGTCTGTTTTTGATTTTATTTTCCGTAAGCTATAGGACCATAAGTGGAAGTGCCATAGACTGTGTTGCTTTGTTTCTTATGTGTTTCAGGAAACACCATACACTTCTCCAGGCTGGCTGCTGGCAATTTACATCCTGCCAATCAGCATAACAAGGCTCCCTGTTCTCCATATCCTGTCCTACCTTTCTGGATTTTACACTTTTTTCAGATGGCCCTCTTGCCCGGGGGGCAGTGAGACTTCATTGTAGTGCAGATTTCCTTTACAGGCTTGCTTGGTTGGCCAAAAAGGGCGTATGCGTTTTTTCCTGAATATATTCAGGAAAAAACGCATACGCCCTTTTTGGCCAAGTGCATCATTGTCGACGTTCTGCCTCTTTTCCTATGCTTTCAGGGCAATTCCAGTCTACCCCCTGCAATCCTTTTCCTGAAATTCTGCCCCGCTTTCAAGTCCCCTTTGCAGGCTTACTTCAATATATTTTTGGAGGATAGCTGTCATTTATAACTCTGCAGGTTTGTGAATTACAGTGTCCCTGAGCTCCTTTCTTCAACTCGCTTTCTTGTGAACTGGGCACAAAACCGCAGGATTGCTTCAGGCCCTAATCTGTTTCGGGCAGGGCATGCTGAGCCTTTGGTAAATTCCTCTTCCTGGTGGGAAATGAGCGTTACATTTGCCCGTGCAGACACCTACAGCTAGTCTCTCATTGGTTCTCCCTATTCCTGTTCATCTTGCACAGAAATTGCAAGGTGTGCCAAACAGCAGGTTAAAGGCACTGACTCTCCAAGCAGGGAGACTGTTAGTAAATCATCTGGAATGGTGAACCCGAGGACCAGGATACGAAAACTGAGATGCATTTTAAATCATTTCCCCATAACACGGTGGACCATACTGTGGGTTTCACATGCATGTTTTAGCTGGAGGAAGAATCCCTTGAACCTGAAGAGTTGGGACCCATGGAATAGGTACCATACAGTATGACTTCAAAGGTTGTGCATTTGCTCACCTAAACTCACCAATGCTATCAGCCTGAAGTGTCCAGCCTTATGTCTCAACCAGCTCTGGGTGTAGATGTGGTCAATCCCGGTTGCATCACATGCCCTGAGTGAATTATTTAAGAATTGCTCTCTATTTCACTGTCTTTGTGTTTTGTTTTCGAAATTTATTTTGATAATGGGATTTATCGGATTTTCACTGCTGCCTTTCGGCCGCTGTACACACCCTTGATTCTCTTACGGAGACATATATATCCATGGGTTTTAAGATTCTTCCTAGTCAGGTATATTCCTAGGCGTTGAATATGTGGTGTTGGGTCCATTTCGTTGAGCAAGGAGTAGGTCTTGTCTATTACATATTGGGCTTATGGAAAGTTATCTGTGCTAATTTCAGTCTCTGGTTTTATGCAGCACCCCAAGGCACCTTTCCCCATAAGCAAGCACTAGTTGGTTTTCTAAATTTGAGACCCTTTTCTATTTTGTAATTCAGTTCATGTGTAGTCAAGTTTACATTCCGTGTATTCGTGATATCTTATGATGTTTCTTTTTCTGTGTGACGTAGTTCACGTAGAATCACCGTACCTGCATCCACTCACTATGCCGCTATGGGCCTGATGACACAGATTTCATTGCTGAGTGATATTGCATTGTACGTACGTGCCACAAGTTCTTTATCCATTTTTTGCTTTCTGGGATATTTACCTGATACTGTAGACGAGCTTCTTGTGAACACAGCCGTCTCAAATATTGGGGTGGCTGTCTGTTTTTGATTTTAATTTCCGTAAGCTATAGGACCATAAGTGGAAGTGCCATAGGCTGTGTTGCTTTGTTTCTTTCGTGTTTCAGGAAACACCATACACTTCTCCAGGGTGGCTGCTGGCAATTTACATCCTGCCAATCAGCATAACAAGGCTCCCTGTTCTCCATATCCTGTCCTACCTTTCTGGATTTTACACTTTTTTCAGATGGCCCTTTTGCCAGGGGGGCAGTGAGACTTCATTGTAGTGCAGATTTCATTTACAGGCTTGCTTGGTTGGCCAAAAAGGGCGTATGCGTTTTTTCCTGAATATATTCAGGAAAAAACGCATACGCCCTTTTTGGCCAAGTGCATCATTGTCGACGTTCTGCCTCTTTTCCTATGCTTTCAGGGCAATTCCAGTCTACCCCTGCAACCGTTTTCCTGAAATTCTGCCCCGCTTTCAAGTCCCCTTCGCAGGCTTACTTCAATATATTTTTGGAGGAAAGCTGTCATTTATAACTCTGCAGGTTTGTGAATTACAGTGCCCCTGAGCTCCTTTCTTCAACTCGCTTTCTTGTGAGCTGGGCACAAAACCACAGGATTGCTTCAGGCCCTAATCTGTTTCCAGCAGGGCACACTGAGCCTTTGTTTAATTCCTCTTCCTGGTGGGCAATGAGCGTTACATTTGCCCGTGCAGACACCTACAGCTAGTCTCTCATTGGTTCTCCCTATTCCTGTTCATTTTGCACAGAAATTGCAAGCTGTGCCAAAGAGGAGGTTAAAGGCACTGACTCTCCAAGCGGGGAGAGTGTTAGTAAAGCATCTGGAATGGTGAACCCGAGGACCAGGATACGAAAACTGAGATGCATTTTAAATCATTTCCCAATCACATGGTGGACGATACTCTTGGTTTCCCATGCATGTTTTAGCTGGAGGAAGAATCCCTTGAACCTGGAGAGTTGGGACCCATGGAATGGGTACCATGCAGTATGACTTCAAAGGGTCTGCATTTGCTCACCGAAACTCACCAATGCTATCAGCCTGAAGTGTCCAGCCTTATGTCTCAACCAGCTCTGGGTGTAGATGTGTTAAATCCCGGTTGCATCACATGCCCTGAGTGAATTATTTAAGAATTGCTCTCTATTTCACTGTCTTTATGATTTTTTTTTGAAATTTATTTTGATAATGGGATTTATCGGATTTTCACTGCTGCGTTTATGCCGCTGTACACACGCTTGATTCTCTTACGGAGACATATATATCCATGGGTTTTAAGATTCTTCCTAGTCAGGTATATTCCTAGGCGTTGAATATGTGGTGTTGGGTCCATTTCGTTGAGCAAGGAGTAGGTCTTGTCTATTACATATTTGGCTTATGGAAAGTTATCTGTGCTAATTTCAGTCTCTGGTTTTATGAAGCACCCCAACGCACCTTTCCCCATAAGCAAGCACTAGTTGGTTTTCTAAATTTGAGACCCTGTTCTGTTTTGTAATTCAGTTCATGTGTAGTCAAGTTTACATTCCGTGTATTAGTGATATCTTATGATGTTTCTTTTTCTGTGTGACGTAGTTCACGTAGAATCACCGTACCTGCATCCACTCACTATGCCGCTACGGGCCTGATGACACAGATTTCATTGCTGAGTGATATTGCATTGTACGTACGTGCCACAACTTCTTTATCCATATTTTGCTTTCTGGGATATTTACCTGTTACTGTAGACGAGCTTCTTGTGAACACAGCCGTCCCAAATATTGGGGTGGCTGTCTGTTTTTGATTTTAATTTCCGTAAGCAATAGGACCATAAGTGGAAGTGCCATAGACTGTGTTGCTTTGTTTCTTATGTGTTTCAGGAAACACCATACACTTCTCCAGGCTGGCTGCTGGCAATTTACATCCTGCCAATCAGCATAACAAGGCTCCCTGTTCTCCATATCCTGTCCTACCTTTCTGGATTTTACACTTTTTTCAGATGGCCCTCTTGCCCGGGGGGCAGTGAGACTTCATTGTAGTGCAGATTTCCTTTACAGGCTTGCTTGGTTGGCCAAAAAGGGCGTATGCGTTTTTTCCTGAATATATTCAGGAAAAAACGCATACGCCCTTTTTGGCCAAGTGCAACATTGTCGACGTTCTGCCTCTTTTCCTATGCTTTCAGGGCAATTCCAGTCTACCCCCTGCAATCGTTTTCCTGAAATTCTGCCCCGCTTTCAAGTCCCCTTCGCAGGCTTACTTCAATATATTTTTGGAGGATAGCTGTCATTTATAACTCTGCAGGTTTGTGAATTACAGTGCCCCTGAGCTCCTTTCTTCAACTCGCTTTCTTGTGAACTGGGCACAAAACCACAGGATTGCTTCAGGCCCTAATCTGTTTCGGGCAGGGCATGCTGAGCCTTTGGTAAATTCCTCTTCCTGGTGGGAAATGAGCGTTACATTTGCCCGTGCAGACACCTACAGCTAGTCTCTCATTGGTTCTCCCTATTCCTGTTCATCTTGCACAGAAATTGCAAGCTGTGACAAACAGGAGGTTACAGGCACTGACTCTCCAAGCAGGGAGACTGTTAGTAAATCATCTGGAATGGTGAACCCGAGGACCAGGATACGAAAACTGAGATGCATTTTAAATCATTTCCCCATAACACGGTGGACCATACTGTGGGTTTCACATGCATGTTTTAGCTGGAGGAAGAATCCCTTGAACCTGAAGAGTTGGGACCCATGGAATAGGTACCATACAGTATGACTTCAAAGGGTGTGCATTTGCTCACCTAAACTCACCAATGCTATCAGCCTGAAGTGTCCAGCCTTATGTCTCAACCAGCTCTGGGTGTAGATGTGGTCAATCCCGGTTGCATCACATGCCCTGAGTGAATTATTTAAGAATTGCTCTCTATTTCACTGTCTTTGTGTTTTGTTTTCGAAATTTATTTTGATAATGGGATTTATCGGATTTTCACTGCTGCCTTTCGGCCGCTGTACACACCCTTGATTCTCTTACGGAGACATATATATCCATGGGTTTTAAGATTCTTCCTAGTCAGGTATATTCCTAGGCGTTGAATATGTGGTGTTGGGTCCATTTCGTTGAGCAAGGAGTAGGTCTTGTCTATTACATATTGGGCTTATGGAAAGTTATCTGTGCTAATTTCAGTCTCTGGTTTTATGCAGCACCCCAAGGCACCTTTCCCCATAAGCAAGCACTAGTTGGTTTTCTAAATTTGAGACCCTTTTCTATTTTGTAATTCAGTTCATGTGTAGTCAAGTTTACATTCCGTGTATTCGTGATATCTTATGATGTTTCTTTTTCTGTGTGACGTAGTTCACGTAGAATCACCGTACCTGCATCCACTCACTATGCCGCTATGGGCCTGATGACACAGATTTCATTGCTGAGTGATATTGCATTGTACGTACGTGCCACAAGTTCTTTATCCATTTTTTGCTTTCTGGGATATTTACCTGATACTGTAGACGAGCTTCTTGTGAACACAGCCGTCTCAAATATTGGGGTGGCTGTCTGTTTTTGATTTTAATTTCCGTAAGCTATAGGACCATAAGTGGAAGTGCCATAGGCTGTGTTGCTTTGTTTCTTTCGTGTTTCAGGAAACACCATACACTTCTCCAGGGTGGCTGCTGGCAATTTACATCCTGCCAATCAGCATAACAAGGCTCCCTGTTCTCCATATCCTGTCCTACCTTTCTGGATTTTACACTTTTTTCAGATGGCCCTTTTGCCAGGGGGGCAGTGAGACTTCATTGTAGTGCAGATTTCATTTACAGGCTTGCTTGGTTGGCCAAAAAGGGCGTATGCGTTTTATCCTGAACATATTCAGGAAAAAACGCATACGCCCTTTTTGGCCAAGTGCATCATTGTCGACGTTCTGCCTCTTTTCCTATGCTTTCAGGGCAATTCCAGTCTACCCCCTGCAATCGTTTTCCTGAAATTCTGCCCCGCATTCAAGTCCCCTTCGCAGGCTTACTTCAATATATTTTTGGAGGAAAGCTGTCATTTATAACTCTGCAGGTTTGTGAATTACAGTGCCCCTGAGCTCCTTTCTTCAACTCGCTTTCTTGTGAGCTGGGCACAAAACCGCAGGATTGCTTCAGGCCCTAATCTGTTTCCAGCAGGGCACACTGAGCCTTTGTTTAATTCCTCTTCCTGGTGGGCAATGAGCGTTACATTTGCCCGTGCAGACACCTACAGCTAGTCTCTCATTGGTTCTCCCTATTCCTGTTCATTTTGCACAGAAATTGCAAGCTGTGCCAAAGAGGAGGTTAAAGGCACTGACTCTCCAAGCGGGGAGAGTGTTAGTAAAGCATCTGGAATGGTGAACCCGAGGACCAGGATACGAAAACTGAGATGCATTTTAAATCATTTCCCAATCACATGGTGGACGATACTCTTGGTTTCCCATGCATGTTTTAGCTGGAGGAAGAATCCCTTGAACCTGGAGAGTTGGGACCCATGGAATGGGTACCATGCAGTATGACTTCAAAGGGTCTGCATTTGCTCACCGAAACTCACCAATGCTATCAGCCTGAAGTGTCCAGCCTTATGTCTCAACCAGCTCTGGGTGTAGATGTGTTAAATCCCGGTTGCATCACATGCCCTGAGTGAATTATTTAAGAATTGCTCTCTATTTCACTGTCTTTATGATTTTTTTTTGAAATTTATTTTGATAATGGGATTTATCGGATTTTCACTGCTGCGTTTATGCTGCTGTACACACGCTTGATTCTCTTACGGAGACATATATATCCATGGGTTTTAAGATTCTTCCTAGTCAGGTATATTCCTAGGCGTTGAATATGTGGTGTTGGGTCCATTTCGTTGAGCAAGGAGTAGGTCTTGTCTATTACATATTTGGCTTATGGAAAGTTATCTGTGCTAATTTCAGTCTCTGGTTTTATGAAGCACCCCAACGCACCTTTACCCATAAGCAAGCACTAGTTGGTTTTCTAAATTTGAGACCCTTTTCTATTTTGTAATTCAGTTCATGTGTAGTCAAGTTTACATTCCGTGTATTCGTGATATCTTATGATGTTTCTTTTTCTGTGTGACGTAGTTCACGTAGAATCACCGTACCTGCATCCACTCACTATGCCGCTACGGGCCTGATGACACAGATTTCATTGCTGAGTGATATTGCATTGCCCGTACGTGCCACAACTTCTTTATCCATATTTTGCTTTCTGGGATATTTACCTGTTACTGTAGACGAGCTTCTTGTGAACACAGCCGTCCCAAATATTGGGGTGGCTGTCTGTTTTTGATTTTAATTTCCGTAAGCTATAGGACCATAAGTGGAAGTGCCATAGACTGTGTTGCTTTGTTTCTTATGTGTTTCAGGAAACACCATACACTTCTCCAGGCTGGCTGCTGGCAATTTACATCCTGCCAATCAGCATAACAAGGCTCCCTGTTCTCCATATCCTGTCCTACCTTTCTGGATTTTACACTTTTTTCAGATGGCCCTCTTGCCCGGGGGGCAGTGAGACTTCATTGTAGTGCAGATTTCCTTTACAGGCTTGCTTGGTTGGCCAAAAAGGGCGTATGCGTTTTTTCCTGAATATATTCAGGAAAAAACGCATACGCCCTTTTTGGCCAAGTGCATCATTGTCGACGTTCTGCCTCTTTTCCTATGCTTTCAGGGCAATTCCAGTCTACCCCCTGCAATCCTTTTCCTGAAATTCTGCCCCGCTTTCAAGTCCCCTTTGCAGGCTTACTTCAATATATTTTTGGAGGATAGCTGTCATTTATAACTCTGCAGGTTTGTGAATTACAGTGTCCCTGAGCTCCTTTCTTCAACTCGCTTTCTTGTGAACTGGGCACAAAACCGCAGGATTGCTTCAGGCCCTAATCTGTTTCGGGCAGGGCATGCTGAGCCTTTGGTAAATTCCTCTTCCTGGTGGGAAATGAGCGTTACATTTGCCCGTGCAGACACCTACAGCTAGTCTCTCATTGGTTCTCCCTATTCCTGTTCATCTTGCACAGAAATTGCAAGCTGTGCCAAACAGGAGGTTACAGGCACTGACTCTCCAAGCAGGGAGACTGTTAGTAAATCATCTGGAATGGTGAACCCGAGGACCAGGATACGAAAACTGAGATGCATTTTAAATCATTTCCCCATAACACGGTGGACCATACTGTGGGTTTCACATGCATGTTTTAGCTGGAGGAAGAATCCCTTGAACCTGAAGAGTTGGGACCCATGGAATAGGTACCATACAGTATGACTTCAAAGGGTGTGCATTTGCTCACCTAAACTCACCAATGCTATCAGCCTGAAGTGTCCAGCCTTATGTCTCAACCAGCTCTGGGTGTAGATGTGGTCAATCCCGGTTGCATCACATGCCCTGAGTGAATTATTTAAGAATTGCTCTCTATTTCACTGTCTTTGTGTTTTGTTTTCGAAATTTATTTTGATAATGGGATTTATCGGATTTTCACTGCTGCCTTTCGGCCACTGTACACACCCTTGATTCTCTTACAGAGACATATATATCCATGGGTTTTAAGATTCTTCCTAGTCAGGTATATTCCTAGGCGTTGAATATGTGGTGTTGGGTCCATTTCGTTGAGCAAGGAGTAGGTCTTGTCTATTACATATTGGGCTTATGGAAAGTTATCTGTGCTAATTTCAGTCTCTGGTTTTATGCAGCACCCCAAGGCACCTTTCCCCATAAGCAAGCACTAGTTGGTTTTCTAAATTTGAGACCCTTTTCTATTTTGTAATTCAGTTCATGTGTAGTCAAGTTTACATTCCGTGTATTCGTGATATCTTATGATGTTTCTTTTTCTGTGTGACGTAGTTCACGTAGAATCACCGTACCTGCATCCACTCACTATGCCGCTATGGGCCTGATGACACAGATTTCATTGCTGAGTGATATTGCATTGTACGTACGTGCCACAAGTTCTTTATCCATTTTTTGCTTTCTGGGATATTTACCTGATACTGTAGACGAGCTTCTTGTGAACACAGCCGTCTCAAATATTGGGGTGGCTGTCTGTTTTTGATTTTAATTTCCGTAAGCTATAGGACCATAAGTGGAAGTGCCATAGGCTGTGTTGCTTTGTTTCTTTCGTGTTTCAGGAAACACCATACACTTCTCCAGGGTGGCTGCTGGCAATTTACATCCTGCCAATCAGCATAACAAGGCTCCCTGTTCTCCATATCCTGTCCTACCTTTCTGGATTTTACACTTTTTTCAGATGGCCCTTTTGCCAGGGGGGCAGTGAGACTTCATTGTAGTGCAGATTTCATTTACAGGCTTGCTTGGTTGGCCAAAAAGGGCGTATGCGTTTTTTCCTGAATATATTCAGGAAAAAACGCATACGCCCTTTTTGGCCAAGTGCATCATTGTCGACGTTCTGCCTCTTTTCCTATGCTTTCAGGGCAATTCCAGTCTACCCCCTGCAATCGTTTTCCTGAAATTCTGCCCCGCTTTCAAGTCCCCTTCGCAGGCTTACTTCAATATATTTTTGGAGGAAAGCTGTCATTTATAACTCTGCAGGTTTGTGAATTACAGTGCCCCTGAGCTCCTTTCTTCAACTCGCTTTCTTGTGAGCTGGGCACAAAACCGCAGGATTGCTTCAGGCCCTAATCTGTTTCCAGCAGGGCACACTGAGCCTTTGTTTAATTCCTCTTCCTGGTGGGCAATGAGCGTTACATTTGCCCGTGCAGACACCTACAGCTAGTCTCTCATTGGTTCTCCCTATTCCTGTTCATTATGCACAGAAATTGCAAGCTGTGCCAAAGAGGAGGTTAAAGGCACTGACTCTCCAAGCGGGGAGAGTGTTAGTAAAGCATCTGGAATGGTGAACCCGAGGACCAGGATACGAAAACTGAGATGCATTTTAAATCATTTCCCAATCACATGGTGGACGATACTCTTGGTTTCCCATGCATGTTTTAGCTGGAGGAAGAATCCCTTGAACCTGGAGAGTTGGGACCCATGGAATGGGTACCATGCAGTATGACTTCAAAGGGTCTGCATTTGCTCACCGAAACTCACCAATGCTATCAGCCTGAAGTGTCCAGCCTTATGTCTCAACCAGCTCTGGGTGTAGATGTGTTAAATCCCGGTTGCATCACATGCCCTGAGTGAATTATTTAAGAATTGCTCTCTATTTCACTGTCTTTATGATTTTTTTTTGAAATTTATTTTGATAATGGGATTTATCGGATTTTCACTGCTGCGTTTATGCCGCTGTACACACGCTTGATTCTCTTACGGAGACATATATATCCATGGGTTTTAAGATTCTTCCTAGTCAGGTATATTCCTAGGCGTTGAATATGTGGTGTTGGGTCCATTTCGTTGAGCAAGGAGTAGGTCTTGTCTATTACATATTTGGCTTATGGAAAGTTATCTGTGCTAATTTCAGTCTCTGGTTTTATGAAGCACCCCAACGCACCTTTCCCCATAAGGAAGCACTAGTTGGTTTTCTAAATTTGAGACCCTTTTCTATTTTGTAATTCAGTTCATGTGTAGTCAAGTTTACATTCCGTGTATTCGTGATATCTTATGATGTTTCTTTTTCTGTGTGACGTAGTTCACGTAGAATCACCGTACCTGCATCCACTCACTATGCCGCTACGGGCCTGATGACACAGATTTCATTGCTGAGTGATATTGCATTGCCCGTACGTGCCACAACTTCTTTATCCATATTTTGCTTTCTGGGATATTTACCTGTTACTGTAGACGAGCTTCTTGTGAACACAGCCGTCTCAAATATTGGGGTGGCTGTCTGTTTTTGATTTTAATTTCCGTAAGCTATAGGACCATAAGTGGAAGTGCCATAGACTGTGTTGCTTTGTTTCTTATGTGTTTCAGGAAACACCATACACTTCTCCAGGCTGGCTGCTGGCAATTTACATCCTGTCAATCAGCATAACAAGGCTCCCTGTTCTCCATATCCTGTCCTACCTTTCTGGATTTTACACTTTTTTGAGATGGCCCTCTTGCCCGGGGGGCAGTGAGACTTCATTGTAGTGCAGATTTCCTTTACAGGCTTGCTTGGTTGGCCAAAAAGGGCGTATGCGTTTTTTCCTGAATATATTCAGGAAAAAACGCATACGCCCTTTTTGGCCAAGTGCATCATTGTCGACGTTCTGCCTCTTTTCCTATGCTTTCAGGGCAATTCCAGTCTACCCCCTGCAATCGTTTTCCTGAAATTCTGCCCCGCTTTCAAGTCCCCTTCGCAGGCTTACTTCAATATATTTTTGGAGGATAGCTGTCATTTATAACTCTGCAGGTTTGTGAATTACAGTGCCCCTGAGCTCCTTTCTTCAACTCGCTTTCTTGTGAACTGGGCACAAAACCGCAGGATTGCTTCAGGCCCTAATCTGTTTCGGGCAGGGCATGCTGAGCCTTTGGTAAATTCCTCTTCCTGGTGGGAAATGAGCGTTACATTTGCCCGTGCAGACACCTACAGCTAGTCTCTCATTGGTTCTCCCTATTCCTGTTCATCTTGCACAGAAATTGCAAGCTGTGCCAAACAGGAGGTTAAAGGCACTGACTCTCCAAGCAGGGAGACTGTTAGTAAATCATCTGGAATGGTGAACCCGAGGACCAGGATACGAAAACTGAGATGCATTTTAAATCATTTCCCCATAACACGGTGGACCATACTGTGGGTTTCACATGCATGTTTTAGCTGGAGGAAGAATCCCTTGAACCTGAAGAGTTGGGACCCATGGAATACGTACCATACAGTATGACTTCAAAGGGTGTGCATTTGCTCACCTAAACTCACCAATGCTATCAGCCTGAAGTGTCCAGCCTTATGTCTCAACCAGCTCTGGGTGTAGATGTGGTCAATCCCGGTTGCATCACATGCCCTGAGTGAATTATTTAAGAATTGCTCTCTATTTCACTGTCTTTGTGTTTTGTTTTCGAAATTTATTTTGATAATGGGATTTATCGGATTTTCACTGCTGCCTTTCGGCCGCTGTACACACCCTTGATTCTCTTACGGAGACATATATATCCATGGGTTTTAAGATTATTCCTAGTCAGGTATATTCCTAGGCGTTGAATATGTGGTGTTGGGTCCATTTCGTTGAGCAAGGAGTAGGTCTTGTCTATTACATATTGGGCTTATGGAAAGTTATCTGTGCTAATTTCAGTCTCTGGTTTTATGCAGCACCCCAACGCACCTTTCCCCATAAGCAAGCACTAGTTGGTTTTCTAAATTTGAGACCCTTTTCTATTTTGTAATTCAGTTCATGTGTCGTCAAGTTTACATTCCGTGTATTCGTGATATCTTATGATGTTTCTTTTTCTGTGTGACGTAGTTCACGTAGAATCACCGTACCTGCATCCACTCACTATGCCGCTACGGGCCTGATGACACAGATTTCATTGCTGAGTGATATTGCATTGTACGTACGTGCCACAAGTTCTTTATCCATTTTTTGCTTTCTGGGATATTTACCTGATACTGTAGACGAGCTTCTTGTGAACACAGCCGTCTCAAATATTGGGGTGGCTGTCTGTTTTTGATTTTAATTTCCGTAAGCTATAGGACCATAAGTGGAAGTGCCATAGGCTGTGTTGCTTTGTTTCTTTCGTGTTTCAGGAAACACCATACACTTCTCCAGGGTGGCTGCTGGCAATTTACATCCTGCCAATCAGCATAACAAGGCTCCCTGTTCTCCATATCCTGTCCTACCTTTCTGGATTTTACACTTTTTTCAGATGGCCCTTTTGCCAGGGGGGCAGTGAGACTTCATTGTAGTGCAGATTTCATTTACAGGCTTGCTTGGTTGGCCAAAAAGGGCGTATGCGTTTTTTCCTGAATATATTCAGGAAAAAACGCATACGCCCTTTTTGGCCAAGTGCATCATTGTCGACGTTCTGCCTCTTTTCCTATGCTTTCAGGGCAATTCCAGTCTACCCCCTGCAATCGTTTTCCTGAAATTCTGCCCCGCTTTCAAGTCCCCTTCGCAGGCTTACTTCAATATATTTTTGGAGGAAAGCTGTCATTTATAACTCTGCAGGTTTGTGAATTACAGTGCCCCTGAGCTCCTTTCTTCAACTCGCTTTCTTGTGAGCTGGGCACAAAACCGCAGGATTGCTTCAGGCCCTAATCTGTTTCCAGCAGGGCACACTGAGCCTTTGTTTAATTCCTCTTCCTGGTGGGCAATGAGCGTTACATTTGCCCGTGCAGACACCTACAGCTAGTCTCTCATTGGTTCTCCCTATTCCTGTTCATTTTGCACAGAAATTGCAAGCTGTGCCAAAGAGGAGGTTAAAGGCACTGACTCTCCAAGCGGGGAGAGTGTTAGTAAAGCATCTGGAATGGTGAACCCGAGGACCAGGATACGAAAACTGAGATGCATTTTAAATCATTTCCCAATCACATGGTGGACGATACTCTTGGTTTCCCATGCATGTTTTAGCTGGAGGAAGAATCCCTTGAACCTGGAGAGTTGGGACCCATGGAATGGGTACCATGCAGTATGACTTCAAAGGGTCTGCATTTGCTCACCGAAACTCACCAATGCTATCAGCCTGAAGTGTCCAGCCTTATGTCTCAACCAGCTCTGGGTGTAGATGTGTTAAATCCCGGTTGCATCACATGCCCTGAGTGAATTATTTAAGAATTGCTCTCTATTTCACTGTCTTTATGATTTTTTTTTGAAATTTATTTTGATAATGGGATTTATCGGATTTTCACTGCTGCGTTTATGCCGCTGTACACACGCTTGATTCTCTTACGGAGACATATATATCCATGGGTTTTAAGATTCTTCCTAGTCAGGTATATTCCTAGGCGTTGAATATGTGGTGTTGGGTCCATTTCGTTGAGCAAGGAGTAGGTCTTGTCTATTACATATTTGGCTTATGGAAAGTTATCTGTGCTAATTTCAGTCTCTGGTTTTATGAAGCACCCGAACGCACCTTTCCCCATAAGCAAGCACTAGTTGGTTTTCTAAATTTGAGACCCTGTTCTGTTTTGTAATTCAGTTCATGTGTAGTCAAGTTTACATTCCGTGTATTAGTGATATCTTATGATGTTTCTTTTTCTGTGTGACGTAGTTCACGTAGAATCACCGTACCTGCATCCACTCACTATGCCGCTACGGGCCTGATGACACAGATTTCATTGCTGAGTGATATTGCATTGTACGTACGTGCCACAACTTCTTTATCCATATTTTGCTTTCTGGGATATTTACCTGTTACTGTAGACGAGCTTCTTGTGAACACAGCCGTCCCAAATATTGGGGTGGCTGTCTGTTTTTGATTTTAATTTCCGTAAGCTATAGGACCATAAGTGGAAGTGCCATAGACTGTGTTGCTTTGTTTCTTATGTGTTTCAGGAAACACCATACACTTCTCCAGGCTGGCTGCTGGCAATTTACATCCTGCCAATCAGCATAACAAGGCTCCCTGTTCTCCATATCCTGTCCTACCTTTCTGGATTTTACACTTTTTTCAGATGGCCCTCTTGCCCGGGGGGCAGTGAGACTTCATTGTAGTGCAGATTTCCTTTACAGGCTTGCTTGGTTGGCCAAAAAGGGCGTATGCGTTTTTTCCTGAATATATTCAGGAAAAAACGCATACGCCCTTTTTGGCCAAGTGCATCATTGTCGACGTTCTGCCTCTTTTCCTATGCTTTCAGGGCAATTCCAGTCTACCCCCTGCAATCGTTTTCCTGAAATTCTGCCCCGCTTTCAAGTCCCCTTCGCAGGCTTACTTCAATATATTTTTGGAGGATAGCTGTCATTTATAACTCTGCAGGTTTGTGAATTACAGTGCCCCTGAGCTCCTTTCTTCAACTCGCTTTCTTGTGAACTGGGCACAAAACCGCAGGATTGCTTCAGGCCCTAATCTGTTTCGGGCAGGGCATGCTGAGCCTTTGGTAAATTCCTCTTCCTGGTGGGAAATGAGCATTACATTTGCCCGTGCAGACACCTACAGCTAGTCTCTCATTGGTTCTCCCTATTCCTGTTCATCTTGCACAGAAATTGCAAGCTGTGCCAAACAGGAGGTTAAAGGCACTGACTCTCCAAGCAGGGAGACTGTTAGTAAATCATCTGGAATGGTGAACCCGAGGACCAGGATACGAAAACTGAGATGCATTTTAAATCATTTCCCCATAACACGGTGGACCATACTGTGGGTTTCACATGCATGTTTTAGCTGGAGGAAGAATCCCTTGAACCTGAAGAGTTGGGACCCTTGGAATAGGTACCATACAGTATGACTTCAAAGGGTGTGCATTTGCTCACCTAAACTCACCAATGCTATCAGCCTGAAGTGTCCAGCCTTATGTCTCAACCAGCTCTGGGTGTAGATGTGGTCAATCCCGGTTGCATCACATGCCCTGAGTGAATTATTTAAGAATTGCTCTCTATTTCACTGTCTTTGTGTTTTGTTTTCGAAATTTATTTTGATAATGGGATTTATCGGATTTTCACTGCTGCCTTTCGGCCGCTGTACACACCCTTGATTCTCTTACGGAGACATATATATCCATGGGTTTTAAGATTCTTCCTAGTCAGGTATATTCCTAGGCGTTGAATATGTGGTGTTGGGTCCATTTCGTTGAGCAAGGAGTAGGTCTTGTCTATTACATATTGGGCTTATGGAAAGTTATCTGTGCTAATTTCAGTCTCTGGTTTTATGCAGCACCCCAAGGCACCTTTCCCCATAAGCAAGCACTAGTTGGTTTTCTAAATTTGAGACCCTTTTCTATTTTGTAATTCAGTTCATGTGTAGTCAAGTTTACATTCCGTGTATTCGTGATATCTTATGATGTTTCTTTTTCTGTGTGACGTAGTTCACGTAGAATCACCGTACCTGCATCCACTCACTATGCCGCTACGGGCCTGATGACACAGATTTCATTGCTGAGTGATATTGCATTGTACGTACGTGCCACAAGTTCTTTATCCATTTTTTGCTTTCTGGGATATTTACCTGATACTGTAGACGAGCTTCTTGTGAACACAGCCGTCTCAAATATTGGGGTGGCTGTCTGTTTTTGATTTTAATTTCCGTAAGCTATAGGACCATAAGTGGAAGTGCCATAGGCTGTGTTGCTTTGTTTCTTTCGTGTTTCAGGAAACACCATACACTTCTCCAGGGTGGCTGCTGGCAATTCACATCCTGCCAATCAGCATAACAAGGCTCCCTGTTCTCCATATCCTGTCCTACCTTTCTGGATTTTACACTTTTTTCAGATGGCCCTTTTGCCAGGGGGGCAGTGAGACTTCATTGTAGTGCAGATTTCATTTACAGGCTTGCTTGGTTGGCCAAAAAGGGCGTATGCGTTTTTTCCTGAATATATTCAGGAAAAAACGCATACGCCCTTTTTGGCCAAGTGCATCATTGTCGATGTTCTGCCTCTTTTCCTATGCTTTCAGGGCAATTCCAGTCTACCCCCTGCAATCGTTTTCCTGAAATTCTGCCCCGCTTTCAAGTCCCCTTCGCAGGCTTACTTCAATATATTTTTGGAGGAAAGCTGTCATTTATAACTCTGCAGGTTTGTGAATTACAGTGCCCCTGAGCTCCTTTCTTCAACTCGCTTTCTTGTGAGCTGGGCACAAAACCGCAGGATTGCTTCAGGCCCTAATCTCTTTCCAGCAGGGCACACTGAGCCTTTGTTTAATTCCTCTTCCTGGTGGGCAATGAGCGTTACATTTGCCCGTGCAGACACCTACAGCTAGTCTCTCATTGGTTCTCCCTATTCCTGTTCATTTTGCACAGAAATTGCAAGCTGTGCCAAAGAGGAGGTTAAAGGCACTGACTCTCCAAGCGGGGAGAGTGTTAGTAAAGCATCTGGAATGGTGAACCCGAGGACCAGGATACGAAAACTGAGATGCATTTTAAATCATTTCCCAATCACATGGTGGACGATACTCTTGGTTTCCCATGCATGTTTTAGCTGGAGGAAGAATCCCTTGAACCTGGAGAGTTGGGACCCATGGAATGGGTACCATGCAGTATGACTTCAAAGGGTCTGCATTTGCTCACCGAAACTCACCAATGCTATCAGCCTGAAGTGTCCAGCCTTATGTCTCAACCAGCTCTGGGTGTAGATGTGTTAAATCCCGGTTGCATCACATGCCCTGAGTGAATTATTTAAGAATTGCTCTCTATTTCACTGTCTTTATGATTTTTTTTTGAAATTTATTTTGATAATGGGATTTATCGGATTTTCACTGCTGCGTTTATGCCGCTGTACACACGCTTGATTCTCTTACGGAGACATATATATCCATGGGTTTTAAGATTCTTCCTAGTCAGGTATATTCCTAGGCGTTGAATATGTGGTGTTGGGTCCATTTCGTTGAGCAAGGAGTAGGTCTTGTCTATTGCATATTTGGCTTATGGAAAGTTATCTGTGCTAATTTCAGTCTCTGGTTTTATGAAGCACCCCAACGCACCTTTCCCCATAAGCAAGCACTAGTTGGTTTTCTAAATTTGAGACCCTGTTCTGTTTTGTAATTCAGTTCATGTGTAGTCAAGTTTACATTCCGTGTATTAGTGATATCTTATGATGTTTCTTTTTCTGTGTGACGTAGTTCACGTAGAATCACCGTACCTGCATCCACTCACTATGCCGCTACGGGCCTGATGACACAGATTTCATTGCTGAGTGATATTGCATTGTACGTACGTGCCACAACTTCTTTATCCATATTTTGCTTTCTGGGATATTTACCTGTTACTGTAGACGAGCTTCTTGTGAACACAGCCGTCCCAAATATTGGGGTGGCTGTCTGTTTTTGATTTTAATTTCCGTAAGCTATAGGACCATAAGTGGAAGTGCCATAGACTGTGTTGCTTTGTTTCTTATGTGTTTCAGGAAACACCATACACTTCTCCAGGCTGGCTGCTGGCAATTTACATCCTGCCAATCAGCATAACAAGGCTCCCTGTTCTCCATATCCTCTCCTACCTTTCTGGATTTTACACTTTTTTCAGATGGCCCTCTTGCCCGGGGGGCAGTGAGACTTCATTGTAGTGCAGATTTCCTTTACAGGCTTGCTTGGTTGGCCAAAAAGGGCGTATGCGTTTTTTCCTGAATATATTCAGGAAAAAACGCATACGCCCTTTTTGGCCAAGTGCATCATTGTCGACGTTCTGCCTCTTTTCCTATGCTTTCAGGGCAATTCCAGTCTACCCCCTGCAATCGTTTTCCTGAAATTCTGCCCCGCTTTCAAGTCCCCTTCGCAGGCTTACTTCAATATATTTTTGGAGGATAGCTGTCATTTATAACTCTGCAGGTTTGTGAATTACAGTGCCCCTGAGCTCCTTTCTTCAACTCGCTTTCTTGTGAACTGGGCACAAAACCGCAGGATTGCTTCAGGCCCTAATCTGTTTCGGGCAGGGCATGCTGAGCCTTTGGTAAATTCCTCTTCCTGGTGGGAAATGAGCGTTACATTTGCCCGTGCAGACACCTACAGCTAGTCTCTCATTGGTTCTCCCTATTCCTGTTCATCTTGCACAGAAATTGCAAGCTGTGCCAAACAGGAGGTTAAAGGCACTGACTCTCCAAGCAGGGAGACTGTTAGTAAATCATCTGGAATGGTGAACCCGAGGACCAGGATACGAAAACTGAGATGCATTTTAAATCATTTCCCCATAACACGGTGGACCATACTGTGGGTTTCACATGCATGTTTTAGCTGGAGGAAGAATCCCTTGAACCTGAAGAGTTGGGACCCATGGAATAGGTACCATACAGTATGACTTCAAAGGGTGTGCATTTGCTCACCTAAACTCACCAATGCTATCAGCCTGAAGTGTCCAGCCTTATGTCTCAACCAGCTCTGGGTGTAGATGTGGTCAATCCCGGTTGCATCACATGCCCTGAGTGAATTATTTAAGAATTGCTCTCTATTTCACTGTCTTTGTGTTTTGTTTTCGAAATTTATTTTGATAATGGGATTTATCGGATTTTCACTGCTGCCTTTCAGCCGCTGTACACACCCTTGATTCTCTTACAGAGACATATATATCCATGGGTTTTAAGATTCTTCCTAGTCAGGTATATTCCTAGGCGTTGAATATGTGGTGTTGGGTCCATTTCGTTGAGCAAGGAGTAGGTCTTGTCTATTACATATTTGGCTTATGGAAAGTTATCTGTGCTAATTTCAGTCTCTGGTTTTATGCAGCACCCCAAGGCACCTTTCCCCATAAGCAAGCACTAGTTGGTTTTCTAAATTTGAGACCCTTTTCTATTTTGTAATTCAGTTCATGTGTAGTCAAGTTTACATTCCGTGTATTCGTGATATCTTATGATGTTTCTTTTTCTGTGTGACGTAGTTCACGTAGAATCACCGTAACTGCATCCACTCACTATGCCGCTACGGGCCTGATGACACAGATTTCATTGCTGAGTGATATTGCATTGTACGTACGTGCCACAAGTTCTTTATCCATTTTTTGCTTTCTGGGATATTTACCTGATACTGTAGACGAGCTTCTTGTGAACACAGCCGTCTCAAATATTGGGGTGGCTGTCTGTTTTTGATTTTAATTTCCGTAAGCTATAGGACCATAAGTGGAAGTGCCATAGGCTGTGTTGCTTTGTTTCTTTCGTGTTTCAGGAAACACCATACACTTCTCCAGGCTGGCTGCTGGCAATTTACATCCTGCCAATCAGCATAACAAGGCTCCCTGTTCTCCATATCCTGTCCTACCTTTCTGGATTTTACACTTTTTTCAGATGGCCCTTTTGCCAGGGGGGCAGTGAGACTTCATTGTAGTGCAGATTTCATTTACAGGCTTGCTTGGTTGGCCAAAAAGGGCGTATGCGTTTTTTCCTGAATATATTCAGGAAAAAACGCATACGCCCTTTTTGGCCAAGTGCATCATTGTCGACGTTCTGCCTCTTTTCCTATGCTTTCAGGGCAATTCCAGTCTACCCCCTGCAATCGTTTTCCTGAAATTCTGCCCCGCTTTCAAGTCCCCTTCGCAGGCTTACTTCAATATATTTTTGGAGGAAAGCTGTCATTTATAACTCTGCAGGTTTGTGAATTACAGTGCCCCTGAGCTCCTTTCTTCAACTCGCTTTCTTGTGAGCTGGGCACAAAACCGCAGGATTGCTTCAGGCCCTAATCTGTTTCCAGCAGGGCACACTGAGCCTTTGTTTAATTCCTCTTCCTGGTGGGCAATGAGCGTTACATTTGCCCGTGCAGACACCTACAGCTAGTCTCTCATTGGTTCTCCCTATTCCTGTTCATTTTGCACAGAAATTGCAAGCTGTGCCAAAGAGGAGGTTAAAGGCACTGACTCTCCAAGCGGGGAGAGTGTTAGTAAAGCATCTGGAATGGTGAACCCGAGGACCAGGATACGAAAACTGAGATGCATTTTAAATCATTTCCCAATCACATGGTGGACGATACTCTTGGTTTCCCATGCATGTTTTAGCTGGAGGAAGAATCCCTTGAACCTGGAGAGTTGGGACCCATGGAATGGGTACCATGCAGTATGACTTCAAAGGGTCTGCATTTGCTCACCGAAACTCACCAATGCTATCAGCCTGAAGTGTCCAGCCTTATGTCTCAACCAGCTCTGGGTGTAGATGTGTTAAATCCCGGTTGCATCACATGCCCTGAGTGAATTATTTAAGAATTGCTCTCTATTTCACTGTCTTTATGATTTTTTTTTGAAATTTATTTTGATAATGGGATTTATCGGATTTTCACTGCTGCGTTTATGCCGCTGTACACACGCTTGATTCTCTTACGGAGACATATATATCCATGGGTTTTAAGATTCTTCCTAGTCAGGTATATTCCTAGGCGTTGAATATGTGGTGTTGGGTCCATTTCGTTGAGCAAGGAGTAGGTCTTGTCTATTACATATTTGGCTTATGGAAAGTTATCTGTGCTAATTTCAGTCTCTGGTTTTATGAAGCACCCCAACGCACCTTTCCCCATAAGCAAGCACTAGTTGGTTTTCTAAATTTGAGACCCTGTTCTGTTTTGTAATTCAGTTCATGTGTAGTCAAGTTTACATTCCGTGTATTAGTGATATCTTATGATGTTTCTTTTTCTGTGTGACGTAGTTCACGTAGAATCACCGTACCTGCATCCACTCACTATGCCGCTACGGGCCTGATGACACAGATTTCATTGCTGAGTGATATTGCATTGTACGTACGTGCCACAACTTCTTTATCCATATTTTGCTTTCTGGGATATTTACCTGTTACTGTAGACGAGCTTCTTGTGAACACAGCCGTCCCAAATATTGGGGTGGCTGTCTGTTTTTGATTTTAATTTCCGTAAGCTATAGGACCATAAGTGGAAATGCCATAGACTGTGTTGCTTTGTTTCTTTCGTGTTTCAGGAAACACCATACACTTCTCCAGGGTGGCTGCTGGCAATTTACATCCTGCCAATCAGCATAACAAGGCTCCCTGTTCTCCATATCCTGTCCTACCTTTCTGGATTTTACACTTTTTTCAGATGGTCCTTTTGCCAGGGGGGCAGTGAGACTTCATTGTAGTGCAGATTTCATTTACAGGCTTGCTTGGTTGGCCAAAAAGGGCGTATGCGTTTTTTCCTGAATATATTCAGGAAAAAACGCATACGCCCTTTTTGGCCAAGTGCATCATTGTCGACGTTCTGCCTCTTTTCCTATGCTTTCAGGGCAATTCCAGTCTATCCCCTGCAATCGTTTTCCTGAAATTCTGCCCCGCTTTCAAGTCCCCTTCGCAGGCTTACTTCAATATATTTTTGGAGGAAAGCTGTCATTTATAACTCTGCAGGTTTGTGAATTACAGTGCCCCTGAGCTCCTTTCTTCAACTCGCTTTCTTGTGAGCTGGGCACAAAACCGCAGGATTGCTTCAGGCCCTAATCTGTTTCCAGCAGGGCACACTGAGCCTTTGTTTAATTCCTCTTCCTGGTGGGCAATGAGCGTTACATTTGCCCGTGCAGACACCTACAGCTAGTCTCTCATTGGTTCTCCCTATTCCTGTTCATTTTGCACAGAAATTGCAAGCTGTGCCAAAGAGGAGGTTAAAGGCACTGACTCTCCAAGCGGGGAGAGTGTTAGTAAAGCATCTGGAATGGTGAACCCGAGGACCAGGATACGAAAACTGAGATGCATTTTAAATCATTTCCCAATCACATGGTGGACGATACTCTTGGTTTCCCATGCATGTTTTAGCTGGAGGAAGAATCCCTTGAACCTGGAGAGTTGGGACCCATGGAATGGGTACCATGCAGTATGACTTCAAAGGGTCTGCATTTGCTCACCGAAACTCACCAATGCTATCAGCCTGAAGTGTCCAGCCTTATGTCTCAACCAGCTCTGGGTGTAGATGTGTTAAATCCCGGTTGCATCACATGCCCTGAGTGAATTATTTAAGAATTGCTCTCTATTTCACTGTCTTTATGATTTTTTTTTGAAATTTATTTTGATAATGGGATTTATCGGATTTTCACTGCTGCGTTTATGCCGCTGTACACACGCTTGATTCTCTTACGGAGACATATATATCCATGGGTTTTAAGATTCTTCCTAGTCAGGTATATTCCTAGGCGTTGAATATGTGGTGTTGGGTCCATTTCGTTGAGCAAGGAGTAGGTCTTGTCTATTACATATTTGGCTTATGGAAAGTTATCTGTGCTAATTTCAGTCTCTGGTTTTATGAAGCACCCCAACGCACCTTTCCCCATAAGCAAGCACTAGTTGGTTTTCTAAATTTGAGACCCTGTTCTGTTTTGTAATTCAGTTCATGTGTAGTCAAGTTTACATTCCGTGTATTAGTGATATCTTATGATGTTTCTTTTTCTGTGTGACGTAGTTCACGTAGAATCACCGTACCTGCATCCACTCACTATGCCGCTACGGGCCTGATGACACAGATTTCATTGCTGAGTGATATTGCATTGTACGTACGTGCCACAACTTCTTTATCCATATTTTGCTTTCTGGGATATTTACCTGTTACTGTAGACGAGCTTCTTGTGAACACAGCCGTCCCAAATATTGGGGTGGCTGTCTGTTTTTGATTTTAATTTCCGTAAGCTATAGGACCATAAGTGGAAGTGCCATAGACTGTGTTGCTTTGTTTCTTATGTGTTTCAGGAAACACCATACACTTCTCCAGGCTGGCTGCTGGCAATTTACATCCTGCCAATCAGCATAACAAGGCTCCCTGTTCTCCATATCCTGTCCTACCTTTCTGGATTTTACACTTTTTTCAGATGGCCCTCTTGCCCGGGGGGCAGTGAGACTTCATTGTAGTGCAGATTTCCTTTACAGGCTTGCTTGGTTGGCCAAAAAGGGCGTATGCGTTTTTTCCTGAATATATTCAGGAAAAAACGCATACGCCCTTTTTGGCCAAGTGCATCATTGTCGACGTTCTGCCTCTTTTCCTATGCTTTCAGGGCAATTCCAGTCTACCCCCTGCAATCGTTTTCCTGAAATTCTGCCCCGCTTTCAAGTCCCCTTCGCAGGCTTCTTCAATATATTTTTGGAGGATAGCTGTCATTTATAACTCTGCAGGTTTGTGAATTACAGTGCCCCTGAGCTCCTTTCTTCAACTCGCTTTCTTGTGAACTGGGCACAAAACCGCAGGATTGCTTCAGGCCCTAATCTGTTTCGGGCAGGGCATGCTGAGCCTTTGGTAAATTCCTCTTCCTGGTGGGAAATGAGCGTTACATTTGCCCGTGCAGACACCTACAGCTAGTCTCTCATTGGTTCTCCCTATTCCTGTTCATCTTGCACAGAAATTGCAAGCTGTGCCAAACAGGAGGTTAAAGGCACTGACTCTCCAAGCAGGGAGACTGTTAGTAAATCATCTGGAATGGTGAACCCGAGGACCAGGATACGAAAACTGAGATGCATTTTAAATCATTTCCCCATAACACGGTGGACCATACTGTGGGTTTCACATGCATGTTTTAGCTGGAGGAAGAATCCCTTGAACCTGAAGAGTTGGGACCCATGGAATAGGTACCATACAGTATGACTTCAAAGGGTGTGCATTTGCTCACCTAAACTCACCAATGCTATCAGCCTGAAGTGTCCAGCCTTATGTCTCAACCAGCTCTGGGTGTAGATGTGGTCAATCCCGGTTGCATCACATGCCCTGAGTGAATTATTTAAGAATTGCTCTCTATTTCACTGTCTTTGTGTTTTGTTTTCGAAATTTATTTTGATAATGGGATTTATCGGATTTTCACTGCTGCCTTTCAGCCGCTGTACACACCCTTGATTCTCTTACGGAGACATATATATCCATGGGTTTTAAGATTCTTCCTAGTCAGGTATATTCCTAGGCGTTGAATATGTGGTGTTGGGTCCATTTCGTTGAGCAAGGAGTAGGTCTTGTCTATTACATATTGGGCTTATGGAAAGTTATCTGTGCTAATTTCAGTCTCTGGTTTTATGCAGCACCCCAAGGCACCTTTCCCCATAAGCAAGCACTAGTTGGTTTTCTAAATTTGAGACCCTTTTCTATTTTGTAATTCAGTTCATGTGTAGTCAAGTTTACATTCCGTGTATTCGTGATATCTTATGATGTTTCTTTTTCTGTGTGACGTAGTTCACGTAGAATCACCGTACCTGCATCCACTCACTATGCCGCTACGGGCCTGATGACACAGATTTCATTGCTGAGTGATATTGCATTGTACGTACGTGCCACAAGTTCTTTATCCATTTTTTGCTTTCTGGGATATTTACCTGATACTGTAGACGAGCTTATTGTGAACACAGCCGTCTCAAATATTGGGGTGGCTGTCTGTTTTTGATTTTAATTTCCGTAAGCTATAGGACCATAAGTGGAAGTGCCATAGGCTGTGTTGCTTTGTTTCTTTCGTGTTTCAGGAAACACCATACACTTCTCCAGGGTGGCTGCTGGCAATTTACATCCTGCCAATCAGCATAACAAGGCTCCCTGTTCTCCATATCCTGTCCTACCTTTCTGGATTTTACACTTTTTTCAGATGGCCCTTTTGCCAGGGGGGCAGTGAGACTTCATTGTAGTGCAGATTTCATTTACAGGCTTGCTTGGTTGGCCAAAAAGGGCGTATGCGTTTTTTCCTGAATATATTCAGGAAAAAACGCATACGCCCTTTTTGGCCAAGTGCATCATTGTCGACGTTCTGCCTCTTTTCCTATGCTTTCAGGGCAATTCCAGTCTACCCCCTGCAATCGTTTTCCTGAAATTCTGCCCCGCTTTCAAGTCCCCTTCGCAGGCTTACTTCAATATATTTTTGGAGGAAAGCTGTCATTTATAACTCTGCAGGTTTGTGAATTACAGTGCCCCTGAGCTCCTTTCTTCAACTCGCTTTCTTGTGAGCTGGGCACAAAACCGCAGGATTGCTTCAGGCCCTAATCTGTTTCCAGCAGGGCACACTGAGCCTTTGTTTAATTCCTCTTCCTGGTGGGCAATGAGCGTTACATTTGCCCGTGCAGACACCTACAGCTAGTCTCTCATTGGTTCTCCCTATTCCTGTTCATTTTGCACAGAAATTGCAAGCTGTGCCAAAGAGGAGGTTAAAGGCACTGACTCTCCAAGCGGGGAGAGTGTTAGTAAAGCATCTGGAATGGTGAACCCGAGGACCAGGATACGAAAACTGAGATGCATTTTAAATCATTTCCCAATCACATGGTGGACGATACTCTTGGTTTCCCATGCATGTTTTAGCTGGAGGAAGAATCCCTTGAACCTGGAGAGTTGGGACCCATGGAATGGGTACCATGCAGTATGACTTCAAAGGGTCTGCATTTGCTCACCGAAACTCACCAATGCTATCAGCCTGAAGTGTCCAGCCTTATGTCTCAACCAGCTCTGGGTGTAGATGTGTTAAATCCCGGTTGCATCACATGCCCTGAGTGAATTATTTAAGAATTGCTCTCTATTTCACTGTCTTTATGATTTTTTTTTGAAATTTATTTTGATAATGGGATTTATCGGATTTTCACTGCTGCGTTTATGCCGCTGTACACATGCTTGATTCTCTTACGGAGACATATATATCCATGGGTTTTAAGATTCTTCCTAGTCAGGTATATTCCTAGGCGTTGAATATGTGGTGTTGGGTCCATTTCCTTGAGCAAGGAGTAGGTCTTGTCTATTACATATTTGGCTTATGGAAAGTTATCTGTGCTAATTTCAGTCTCTGGTTTTATGAAGCACCCCAACGCACCTTTCCCCATAAGCAAGCACTAGTTGGTTTTCTAAATTTGAGACCCTGTTCTGTTTTGTAATTCAGTTCATGTGTAGTCAAGTTTACATTCCGTGTATTAGTGATATCTTATGATGTTTCTTTTTCTGTGTGACGTAGTTCACGTAGAATCACCGTACCTGCATCCACTCACTATGCCGCTACGGGCCTGATGACACAGATTTCATTGCTGACTGATACTGCATTGCACGTACGTGCCACAACTTCTTTATCCATTTTTTGCTTTCTGGGATATTTACCTGGTCCTGTAGACGAGCTGCTTGTGAACAGAGCCGTCCCAAACTTTGGGGTGGCTCTCTGTTTTTGATTTTAATTTCCCTAAGGAATAGGACAATAAGTGCAATTGCCATAGGCTGTGTTGCTTTATTTCTTACGTGTTTCAGGAAACACCATACACTTCTCCAGGGTGGCTATTCAAAATTTACATCCTGCCAATCAGCATAACAAGGCTGCCTGTTCTCCATATCCTGTCCTTCCTTTCTGGGTTTTACACTTTTTTCAGATGGCCCTTTTGCCCGGAGGGCAGTGAGATTTCATTGTAGTGCAGATTGCTTTACAGGCTTGCTTGGTTGGCCAAAAAGTGCGTATGCGTTTTTTCCTGAATATATTCAGGAAAAAACACATACGCACTTTTTGGCCAAGTGCATCATTGTCGACGTTGTGCCTCTTTTCCTATGCTTTCAGGGCAATTCCAGTCTACCCCCTGCAATCGTTTTCCTGAAATTCTGCCCCGCTTTCAAGTCCCCTTCGCAGGCTTACTTCAATATACTTTTGGAAGATAGCTGTCATTTATAACTCTGCAGGTTTGTGAATTACAGTGCCCCTGAGCTCCATTCTTCAACTCGCTTTCTTGTGAGCTGGGCACAAAACTACAGGATTGCTTAAGGCCCTACTCTGTTTCCAGCAGGGCACACTGAGCCTTTGTTTAATTCCTCTTCCTGGTGGGCAATGAGCGTTACATTTGCCCGTGCAGACACCTACAGCTAGTCTCTCATTGGTTCTCCCTATTCCTCTTCATCTTGCACAGAAATAGCAAGCTGTGCCAAAGACGAGGTTAAAGGCACTGACTCTCCAAGCGGGGAGAGTGTTAGTAAAGCATCTGGAATGGTGAACCCGAGGACCAGGATACGAAAACTGAGATGCATTTTAAATCGTTTCCCAATCACATGGTGGACGATACTCTGGGTTTCCCATGCATGTTTTAGCTGGAGGAAGAATGCCTTGAACCTGGAGAGTTGGGACCCATGGAATGGGTACCATGCAGTATGACATAAAAGGGTCTGCATTTGCTCACCGAAACTCACCAATGCTATCAGCCTGAAGTGTCCAGCCTTATGTCTCAAACAGCTCTGGGTGTAGATGTGGTCAATCCCGGTTGCATCACATGCCCTGAGTGAATTATTTAAGAATTGCTCTCTATTTCACTGTCTTTGTGTTTTGTTTTCGAAATTTATTTGGATAATGGGATTTATCGGATTTTCACTGCTGCGTTTCGGCCGCTGTACACACGCTTGATTCTCTTACGGAGACATATATATCCATGGGTTTTAAGATTCTTCCTAGTCAGGTATATTCCTAGGCGTTGAATATGTGGTCTTGGGTCCATTTCGTTGAGCAAGGAGTAGGACTTGTCTATTACATATTTGGCTTATGGAAAGTTAGCTGTGCTAATTTCAGTCTCTGGTTTTATGCAGCACCCCAAGGCACCTTTCTCCATAAGCAAGTACTAGTTGGTTTTCTAAATTTGAGACCCTGTTCTGTTTTGTAATTCAGTTCATGTGTAGTCAAGTTTACATTCCGTGTATTAGTGATATCTTATGATGTTTCTTTTTCTGTGTGACGTAGTTCACGTAGAGTCACCGTACCCGCATCCACTCACTATGCCCCTATGGGCCTGATGACACAGATTTCATTGCTGAGTGATATTGCATTGTACGTACGTGCCACAACTTCTTTATCCATTTTTTGCTTTCTTGGATATTTACCTGATAATGTAGACGCGCTTCTTCTGAACACAGCTGTCCCAAATATTGGGGTGGCGGTCTGTTTTTGATTTTAATTTCCGTAACCTATAGGACCATAAGTGGAAGTGCCATAGGCTGTGTTGCTTTGTTTCTTACGTGTTTCAGGAAACACCATACACTTCTCCAGGGTGGCTGCTGGCAATTTACATCCTGCCAATCAGCTTAACAAGGCTTCCTGTTCTCCATATCCTGTCCTACCTTTCTGGATTTTACACTTATTTTAGAGGGACCTTTTGCCTGTGGGGCAGTGAGACTTCATTGTAGTGCAGATTTCCTTTACAGGCTTGCTTGGTTGGCCAAAAAGGGCGTATGATTTTTTTCCTGAATATATTCAGGAAAAAACGCATACGCCCTTTTTGGCCAAGTGCATCATTGTTGACGTTGTGCCTCTTTTCCTATGCTTTCAGGGCAATTCCAGTCTACCCCCTGCAATCGTTTTCCTGAAATTCTGCCCCGCTTTCAAGTCCCCTTCGCAGGCTTACTTCAATATAATTTCGGAGGATAGCTGTCAATTATAACTCTGCAGGTTTGTGAATTACAGTGCCCCTGAGCTCCTTTCTTCAACTCGCTTTCTTGTGAGCTGGGCACAAAACCGCAGGATTGCTTCAGGCCCTAATCTGTTTCCAGCAGGGCACACTGAGCCTTTGTTTAATTCCTCTTCCTGGTGGGCAATGAGCATTACATATGCCCGTGCAGACACCTACAGCTAGTCTCTCATTGGTTCTCCCTATTCCTGTTCATCTTGCACAGAAATTGCAAGATGTGCCAAAGAGGAGGTTAAAGGCACTGACTCTCCAAGCCGGTAGAGTGTTAGTAAAGCATCTGGATTGGTGAAACCGAGGACCAGGATACGAAAACTGAGATGCATTTTAAATCGTTTCCCAATCACACGGTGGACGATACTCTGGGTTTCCCATGCATGTTTTAGCTGGAGGAAGAATCCCTTGAACCTGGAGAGTTGGGACCCATGGAATGGGTACCATGCAGTATGACTTCAAAGGGTCTGCATTTGCTCACCGAAACTCACCAATGCTATCAGCCTGAAGTGTCCAGCCTTATGTCTCAACCAGCTCTGGGTGTAGATGTGGTCAATCCCGGTTGCATCACATGCCCTGAGTGAATTATTTAAGAATTGCTCTCTATTTCACTGTCTTTGTGTTTTGTTTTCGAAATTTATTTTGATAATGGGATTTATCGGATTTTCACTGCTGCGTTTGTCCGCTGTACACACGCTTGATTCTCTTACGGAGACATATAAATCAATGGGTTTTAAGATTCTTCCTAGTCAGGTATATTCCTAGGCGTTGAATATGTGGTGTTGGGTCCATTTCGTTGAGCAAGGAGTAGGTCTTGTCTATTACATATTTGGCTTATGGAAAGTTATCTGTGCTAATTTCAGTCTCTGGTTTTATGCAGCACCCCAAGGCACCTTTCCCCATAAGCAAGCACTAGTTGGTTTTCTAAATTTGAGACCCTGTTCTGTTTTGTAATTCAGTTCATGTGTAGTCAAGTTTACATTCCGTGTATTAGTGATATCTTATGATGTTTCTTTTTCTGTGTGACGTAGTTCACGTAGAATCACCGTACCTGCATCCACTCACTATGCCGCTACGGGCCTGATGACACAGATTTCATTGCTGAGTGATATTGCATTGCACGTACGTGCCACAACTTCTTTATCCATTTTCTGCTTTCTGGGATATTTACCTGGTACTGTAGACGAGCTTCTTGGGAACACAGCCGTCCCAAACTTTGGGGTGGCTCTCAGTTTTTGATTTTAATTTCCCTAAGCAATAGGACCATAAGTGCAATTGCCATAGGCTGTGTTGCTTTATTTCTTACGTGTTTCAGGAAACACCATACACTTCTCCCGGGTGGCTGTTCACAATTTACATCCTGCCAATCAGCATAACAAGGCTCCCTGTTCTCCATATCCTGTCCTACCTTTCTGGATTTTACACTTTTTTCAGATGGCCCTTTTGCCCGGGGGGGCAGGGAGATTTCATTGTAGTGTAGATTTCCTTTACAGGCTTGCTTCGTTGGCCAAGAAGTGCGTATGCATTTTTTCCTGAATATATTCAGGAAAAAACGCATATGCCCTTTTTGGCCAAGTGCATCATTGTCGACGTTTTGCCTCTTTTCCTATGCTTTCAAGGCAATTCCAGTCTACCCCCTGCAATCGTTTTCCTAAAATTTTGGCCCGCCTTCCAGTCCCCTTCGCAGGCTTACTTCAATATGTTTTTGGAGGATAGCTGTCATTTATAACTCTGCAGGTTTGTGAATTACAGTGCCCCTGAGCTCCTTTCTTCAATTCGCTTTCTTGTGAGCTGGGCCCAAAACCGCAGGATTGCTTCAGGCCCTAATCTGTTTCCGGCAGGGCACGCTGAGCCTTTGGTTAATTCCTCTTCGTGGTGGTAAATGAGCGTTACATTTGCCCGTGCAGACACCTACATCTAGTCTCTCATTGCTTCTCCTTTTCCTGTTCATCTTGCACAGAAATTGCAAGCTGTGCCAAATACGAGGTTAAAGGCACTGACTCTCCAAGCGGGGAGATTGTTAGTAAAGCATCTGGAATGGTGAACCCGAGGACAAGGATACAAAAACTGAGATGCATTTTAAATTGTTTCCCAATCACACGGTGGACGATACTCTGGGTTTCTCATGCATGTTTTAGCCAGAGGAAGAATCCTTTGAACCTGGAGAGTTGGGACCCATGGAATGTGTACCATGCAGTATGACTTCAAAGGGTCTGCATTTGCTCACCGAAACTCACCAATGCTATCAGCCTGAAGTGTCCAGCCTTATGTCTCAACCAGCTCTGGGTGTAGTTGGTGTCAATCCCGGTTGCATCACATGCCCTGAGTGAATTATTTAAGAATTGCTCTCTATTTCACTGTCTTTGTGTTTTGTTTTTGAAATTTATTTTGATAATGGGATTTATCGGATTTTTACTGCTGCGTTTATGGCGCTGTACACACGCTTGGTTCTCTTACGGAGACATATAAATCCATGGGTTTTAAGATTCTTCCTAGTCAGGTATATTCCTAGGCGTTGAATATGTGGTGTTGGGTCCATTTCGTTGAGCAAGGAGTAGGTCTTGTCTATTACATATTTGGCTTATGGAAAGTTATCTGTGCTAATTTCAGTCTCTGGTTTTATGAAGCACCCCAACGCACCTTTCCCCATAAGCAAGCACTAGTTGGTTTTCTAAATTTGAGACCCTGTTCTGTTTTGTAATTCTGTTCATGTGTAGTCAAGTTTACATTCCGTGTATTAGTGATATCTTATGATGTTTCTTTTTCTGTGTGACGTAGTTCACGTAGAATCACCGTACCTGCATCCACTCACTATGCCGCTACGGGCCTGATGACACAGATTTCATTGCTGAGTGATATTGCATTGCACATACGTGCCACAAGTTCTTTATCCATTTTTTGCTTTCTGGGATATTTACCTGGTACTGCAGATGAGCTTCTTGTGAACACAGCCGTCCCAAACATTGTGGTGGCTGTCTGTTTTTGAATTTAATTTCCGTAATCTTTGGGACCATAAGTGGAAGTGCCATAGGCTGTGTTGCTTTGTTTCTTATGGATTTCAGGAAACACCATACACTTCTCCAGGATGGCTGTTGGCAATTTACATCCTGCCAATAAGCATAACCAAGCTCCCTGTTCTCCATATCCTTTCCTAACTTTCTGGATTTTACACTTTATTCAGATGGCCCTTTTGCCCAGGGGGCAGTTAGACTTCATTGTAGTGCAGATTTCCTTTACAGGCTTGCTTGGTTTGCGAAAAAGGGCGTATGCGTTTTTTCCTGAATATATTCAGGAAAAAATTCATACGCACTTTTTGGCCAAGTGCACCATTGTCGACGTTCTGCCTCTTTTCCTATGCTTTCTGGGCAAATCCAGTCTACCCCCTGCAATCGTTTTCCTGAAATTCTGCCCCGCTTTCACGTCCCCTTCGCAGGCTTACTTCAATATATTTTTGGAGGATAGCTGTCATTTATAACTCAGCAGGTTTGTGAATTACAGTGACCCTGAGCTCCTTTCTTCAACTCGCTTTCTTGTGAGCTGGGCACAAAACCGCAGGATTGCTTCAGGCCCTAATCTGTTTCCGGCAGGGCACGCTGAGCCTTTGGTTAATTCCTCTTCCTGGTGGGAAATGAGCCTTACATTTGACCGTGCAAATACCTATAGCTAGTCTCTCATTGGTTCTCCCTATTCCTGTTCATCTTGCGCAGAAATTGCAAGCTGTGCCAAACAGGAGGTCAAAGGCACTGACTCTCCAAGCGGGGAGAGTGTTAGTAAACCCTCTGGAATGGTGAACCCGAGGACCAGGATACGAAAACTGATATGCATTTTAAGTCGTTTCCCAATCACACGGTGGACCATACTCGGCGTTTCCCACGCATGTTTTAGCTGAAGAAAGAATCCCTTGAACCTGGAGAGTTGGGACCCTTGGAATGGGTACCATGCAGTATGACTTCAAAGGATCTGCATTTGTTTACTGAAACTCACCAATGCTATCAGCCTGAAGTGTCCAGCCTTATGTCTCAACCAGCTCTGGGTGTAGATGTGGTAAATCCAGGTTGCATCACATGCCCTGAGTGAATTATTTAAGAATTGCTCTCTATTTCACTGTCATTGTGTTTTGTTTTTGAAATTTATTTTAATAATGGGATTTATCGCATTTTCACTGCTTCGTTTATGCTGCTGTACACGCGCTTGTTTCTCTTACGGAGACATATAAGCCCATGGGTTTTAAGATTCTTACTAATCCGGTATATTCTTAGGCATTGAATATGGCGTGTTGAGTCCATTTCGTTGAGCAAGGAGTAGGTCTTGACTATTACATATTTGGCTTATGGAATGGTATCTGTGCTAATTTTAATCTCTGGTTTTATGTAGCACCCCAACTCACCTTTCCCCTTAAGGAAGCATAAGTTGGTTTTCTTAATTTGAAACCCTCTTCTCTTTTGTAATTCAGTTCATGTGTAGCCATGTTAACATTCCATGTATTAGTGATATCTTATGTCTTTTTCTTTTTGAATTATGTGACTTCGAATGATCACACGTAACTCCTCTGGAGTTGTTATAACTGGCCGTATTTCATTGATTTCCAGGCTGAGTAATATTCCACTCTACATAATCACCACATCTCTGTCCGTTTTTTCTCTGCAGATACATTTAAGTTATAACCTAGTCGAGGATCTTTTAAACAGAGAGGTGGTAAACATTGGGGTGCCTGTGTCCTCTCGATTTTTGTTTTTCCCAAGATATACGTCCATGAGTGCAAGTGCCCTGTGCTCGGTAGCTCATTTTTTAGATGCTTTAGTAAACACAATAGACTTATCCAGAGTGACCGTTTGCAATATACATTTCCACTATAAGACTCACAGGGCTCCCTTTTCTCCTTGCCCTGTCCTGCATTTCTGGTGTTTACACTTTATGAGGACGGCTCTTCTGACAGATGCAAAGTGATATGTTTTGTAGTATTGATTTCCACTGCCCACCTGTTTGGTTGGCTAAAAAAGTGTATGCCCTTTTCTTGAATATATACAGAAAAAGACACATACACCCTTTTTGGCCAACTGCAATGTTGGCAATGTTCAGCCCCTTTGCTTGTGCTTAATGGCGAGTCCTTTCTACCTCTTCCAATCCCTTTCCTGCCATTCTCCGTTGCTTACAAGTCCTTTTCTCTGACTTTCCTCAAGACATTTTTCAGTGATAGATATTTTCAACTCTGCAGTTTCGTGAATTTTAGTGCCCCTGAGTTCCATTTTCCAACTTGTGTTTATGGGAACTGGCCACAAAGCATCAGGATTCCTCAAGCCCTATTCTGTTTCCATGGGCAACCCTAGCCTTTGGTCAATTCGTCTTCCTGATTGGAAATTAGAGTGGCATGTGCCTGTCCGAACACCTAGGACTTGTCTCTCATTGTTCCTCCTCCTTCTGCTTCATCCTCTGGACAAATTCCAAACTGTATGCAACAGGATGTTGACAGTGCTGACATCTCCAAGTGGGGAGACTGTTAGTAAAGACGCTGGAGTGGTGAACCCTAGCACCAAGAGATGAGGAGATGAGATGCCTTTTCCAAACTTTTCCCGATCAGACGGTATACCATCCTCTGGGTGTGACAGGCATGTTTTAGGTGTAGGAAGGGTCCCATTCATGTGAGGAGAACACCAGGGGATTTTAAATATCAGTGTCTGTCCGCAACCCAAACTGGGGAATTTTTTAAGCTACGGCTACACATATGTTCATTAAGGGCCTTGGGAAGTAGGCAGAGTCCAAACTTTAGATGATTGAAGTCTTCAGGGTCAGAAGCACTCACCACTGTCTTCCCTTAGATTCCATTTTTACTGTCATTGATGGATGATGTCAATAAAAATATCTATTCTTTTTCAGATCATTTCCCCTTATAGGTTATTGCAAAATATTGAGTGTAGTTCCCTGTGCTATACAGTAGTTCCTTGCTGATGATTTCATACATAGCAGTGTGTATGTGTTAATCCCAAACTGTTAATTTATCCCTCCTCCTACCATTTCCCTTTGGTAATAATAAATTATAAGATTTTATGCTTCTCAGAAATGGGGGAGCTGAAAGAGAGGTATCATTTTCAATGCAAAAGCATTTAAAACAAGATTGAAGCTTTAACCAAGATTATTAGATGTACATCCTTGGAAAGAAATCACTTTGTTTCTCTAATATTGACCTGACAAAGAAGACAAACCTTTTCACTGAACTTGCTTATAAGAAAGTGATGGAAATATCAAATGGAAGTGTTAGAAACATCTTATTTTACCCGAGCCTTATACACTGTTCTATGTTAATTACAGTTTGGCTCACACATCTGTTCATTGAAGTTACAATGTTCTCAATTTCTGTTACTGATCCTCCAGAGTGGACGCCAACAAGTGTCCCCCTGCCCAGTGTCATTGGAGCCAATAGATCGAGACTGAGTTTGGTTCAAAAGCAAAGGAAACTTTATATTTTGATCAGAGAATGGAGAGGTGCTACCCTGTGGGCTGTGGGCTGGGCTGCTGTGTAGAGATCCTGTCAGAGTCACTGGGAGGGAGGGGGCTGAGCTCTCGAGGACCTGGTTGGCTGCAGCTCAGGCTCTATGTCACGGAGTCTGAACTGGGCCCCAGGAGCTGAAGTGTCATCGAGCCATTCTGCTCTAGGAAATCTGGTCTGAAGTGCCGGGTGTGGAACCTCTGTATGCGGGACACTAGGAGCACCTGAAATTAGACAAAGCACAAAGGATAAAAATGGTTAGACTTTATTTTATTGCCCAGATTCTATTTTTATCTCCCAGGCATTTTTAAGGGGCTTTGCCTGGGACAAACTTCTCTTCTGCCTTTTGTCCCTTTCCTCATTCTTGGAGTGCTGCGGGTGCAGACCCTTCTTCTGTAACTGCTGAGTGCTGAGTTAGGAGGCTTCATACCCGTGGGCGAGGGTCAGAACTTCTCCCCAGCAGCCTCCAGGTGACGTTGATTGTCCCCAGGCCTCCTGCCTCCCTGCTCGTCCACCTGAGCACCAGTATTGGAAGTGTTATAGATTCTAATGACCTTTAAGGGTCCAGAAAGGAGATGTGCAGTGGCGCTGTGAGGTCCAGTTTCACTCCGCCCCACATTTGTTCGGCCACCTTAGGCTGACCGTTTCTGCCAGCCTAGATGCTCTGACTGACCGTTTCTGCCAGCCTAGATGCTCTGACCAACAGTCTGCGCTTTCTTCCATTAGGCCCCTGAATTAACGTAAAAACAGCACCAGGTGTCAGGATCCTGCCCGCTCAGCTCCCAGACAGTCCAGGGTCAGTGGTGATGAAGGATCATGATGGTCACTGAGTCAAGAGCCTTTGGAAGTAAACAGGAGTCCAGCCGGTCTTATTGGCCACCATCATCAGGGTGTCTGTAGGCTTTTCTATGGTGACATCATGATATACGGTTCCCCCGCCAAGATTATTAGCTCCCCTCTGGGTACAGTAAGTACTGAAAGCAGTAGTCTACTCTTTTGGGACACACTCTTGTTGTTTTATGAGAGAAACTCCAGGTCAAGTGATGGTCACACGGGTCGTCATGGTGCCCCGTTGCCCCCGGTTATCTCTCTGGAGGTTGGAGTTGGAGGGCCTCCTCAATCGAGGTCAGTGTGCCCACGGAGCAAACCCTGCAACTTCAGGGCATGGTTGGGGGTTAGGATCACCACGTGGGGTCCGTTTCCCTTAGAAGGGAGGTGGCCTTTTGGGCTGCTGATTTCCAGGTTTTCAGATACCACCAGTATCTTGGCCAGATGTGGCGGTGGGCCAAGCCCCTTGGTGACCATAGTTTATCCTACCTGGATGGCATTCTTGCATTGTTCCATTTCAAGTGGTCCCAGTTTTTGCACTAATACTCCAATGGCGATTCACCTTTCACCAGGAATGTAAAGGTCAAAGGGTTTAGCTAAATTAGGGAGTCCCAGGGCAAGGGTCTGAATTGACTGCTCTTTCCATTCTTGAAAGGCCACTTCTGGATTCTATTCAAAAGGATCATCATCTTTTCCTTTCAGTGTTTCATATAGAGGCCCAGCTAGTAGACTGTAGTTAGGGATCCAGAGGCAGGAAACCCTGGCTTCCCCAGGAACCCCTAAGCTGTCTTCTAGTTTCAGAAAGGGGTAAGGCTGTAAATTGTTTCTTCCCTTTCCTGGGATGGGCTTCTCCGACCTTCTGTGAGAATGAAGCCCAGGCAGGTCACCGTAGTCTGTGATACTTGAGCTTTTTCGTGGACAACTTCTATCCTTTATTGGCTTGGTAGTTCTGAGGCCTCCTTAGTAGGGCTGGCGATCAGAATGTCGTCTGAATATTGAAGGAGTGTTTCCTTTTCCAGAGGTAGAACTTTTAGGTCTTTAGCTGAGCTTTCCCCAAAGATGGTGTGGGAATTTTTGAACCCTTGGGGCAAGACAGCCTGGAAGTATTGTTTTAGTTGTATGTTGAGTCCTGTCACTCACAAGCCAAAATTTCTTGTGACTCTGGGACTAATGGAATACAAAAGAAGGCATCAGTGAAGACTAATACAGAATACCAAGTCCTGGTGGTTGGTAGAATGACCAGCAGGGTGTAGGATTTAGGAACTACTGGAGGTATATCCTCAGTGGCTTCACTGACTGTCCTGACATCCTTTACCAGGACTCCAGCAGCCCATGGGGCTCTCGAGGTCAGGCCAATCCCAGGATATGGAGCTCACCTGGGCAGGTACCCTACCCCCACCCCAGCCCACGGGGCTCTCGTGTTCAGGCCCCTCCCAGGATATGGGATTCCCTGGGCAGGTCCTCTGCAGTCCATGGGGCTCCCGTGGTCAGGCCCCTCCCAGGATACAGAGCTACCCTTGCAGGTACCTTGGCAGGGCTGGGCACACAGGAACCGTGCACATAGCCCTCATTGCAGAGCACTCCCAGCTCACCTGTCGCTCAGATCTGACACAGAGCACCTCAGAGCAGGACTTGAACTAACAAACAGCAGCTCTGACAGGTCTGTGACCCTGGGCATCACTCTGTGCGGCCTCCTCCACCTGATCTTCCAGAGACTTCCACTGCACCCGGGGCACCAGGCCTCTGTCTCCAACCACCACCCACCCCTCCTCTCCCTGACTCCTGGGTTCCTCTCATTAGGAGAGGGTTTTCTTGAAGTTGTCTCCCACTCATGGGCCAGATAATATAATTAGAAAACAAGCCAGAGCTGCAGCCCCTTGTCTATCCTGACTCTCAGGAGCCCACACCTGTTCCTTGGACCTGGCCAATTCAGCAAGTTCCATTTTCAGCAACTGTGAGCCCCTGAGGGGTGATTATTGGCTGGCTTGGGAAGCCTGACCGTGCCGGCCAGCCCTCCCCAGGTGTGCCTGGGTTGAGATCAATATAAACACCGCTCCAGGCAGCAAGAGCCCCTGCAGCTGTGCCTGACGCCATTTTCTCTGCCCTGTCAGCAGTCTCGGGGCTGGGCTGGTGGGAGGGAGTGAGAAGCCACGGCTTTGTGGGTGTCCCAGTGTGAGTGGGGCTCTGCTGGACTTTCTGCAGCAGTTGCCAAGATGCTACCTGCTAAAGAAGAGGATGTGTCACCCACACCTGCCGCTGGAATTTCTCCCTGGGCACAGGTGAGGAAGGAAGAAAGCAGTGGGGGCCGGGACAGCAGGGGTATCTCAGGCAGGGAAATGGAGAGCTTCCAGAAGAGCACCCAGGGCCAGGACCATCCTGGCTGGCCTGCAGGCACCAAGTCGGCTGGCATGCTGTCCCTCATGTGGCTCCATGGCCCTTCCTCTAGGTTTTCAAGTCCTTGTACATATTCAGGTGTTTAGCCTTGGAAGGGTGGGAACATTTCAGCAGCAGCTGGCCTGGGGCTCGGCCCACGTTTACTCACAGATACCTCGGCACGGTCCCCCAGCTTTGCAGTGAGGACGCTTGTTGCGAGGAGCATGCTGGCTGAGTGGGAGATGATTCCCCACCACTGACCAACTTCAGAATTGTTTGCAATTGGAGCAAGTGCCCTGAAACGGTTTTCCTCTGTGTAACTGGTGGGTTCTGTTCTTTTTTATCTTTTTTTCGTTTTTGGTTCAAGGTAGATTTTATTCCTCTTTTGTGTATTTACAGATATAAGCATGGAAATAATTTATTCATATAAATACATGTATGTGAAGGGAAGAATATTTTTTCTGTTTTACTTTTTTTAATTTTATTTTTTTATTTTGAATTTAATTTTATATTTTTATACAGCAGGTTGTTTTTGGTTATCTACTTTATACATATAAATGTATACATACCAATCCCAATATCTCAACTCCTCCCACCACCATCCCCAACAGCTTTCCCCCCTTGTTGTCCATACGTTTGTTGTATACATGTGTTGCTCTATTTCTGCCTTGCAAAACGGTTCATCTGTACAATTTTTCTAGGTTCCACATATATGCATTAATATACAAGATTTGTTTTTCTCTTTCTGACTTACTTCACTCTGTATGACAGTCTCTAGATCCATCAACGTCTCTACAAATGTCCCAATTTCATTCCTTTTTATGGCTTAGTAATATTCCATTTTATATATGTACCACATCTTTATGCATTCGTCTGTCTGTGGGCATTTAGGTTGCTTCCATTTCCTGGATAGTGTAAATAGTGATGCAATGAACATTGTGGTGAATGTCTCTTTTTGATTTATGGTTTTGTCTGGGTATATGCCCAGTAGAGGGATTGCTGTATCATATGGTAATTCTATTCTTAGTTTTATAAGAAACTCCATAATGTTCTCCACAGTGACTGTATCAATTTACGTTCCCAACAATAGTGGAAGAGGATTCCTTATCTCCACACCGTTTCCAGCATTTGTTGTTTGTAGATTTTCTGATGATGCCCATTCTAATAGGTGTGAGGTGATACACCATGGATGAGTCTATTTCGTTGAGCAAAGAGTAGGTCTTGTTTATTACGTATTTGGCTTATGGAATGGTATGTGTGCTAATTTCAATCTGTTTTTATACAGCAGCCCAACTCAACTTTCCCCTTAAGCAAGCATAAGGTTTTTATCTAAATGTGAGACTCTGTTCGGTTTTGTAATTCAGTTTATGTGTAGCCAAGTTTACACTCCCTCTATTAGTGATATCTTATGATAATTATCTTTCTTTGTGTGACATATTTCTCTTAGAATCATCATAATTAAATCCACTCAATTTGCTGCTACAGGCCTGATGACATTGATTTCACTGCTGAGTGATATTCCGTTGTACGTAAGTAGCACAACTTCTTTATCCATTTTTTTCTTTCTGGGATATTTAATTTGTACTGGACTCGAGGTTCTTGTAAACACAGCAGCCCTAAATTTTGTGTTGGCTGTGTCTTGTTGATTTTAATTTTCCTAAGCTATAGGGCCAAAAGTGGAAGTGCCCTAGGCTCTGTAGCTTTGTTTTTTAGATGTTTCAGGATACACCATGAACATCTCCAGAGTGTCTGTTGGCAATTTACATCCCGCCCATCAGCATAACACGGCTCCCTGTTCTCCATGGCCTGTCCTGTGTTTCTGGTTTTTACACTTTATTCAGATGGCCTTTTTGACGAATGGGAAATGTGACTTCATTGTAGTGTGGATTTCCATTGCTGGAGTGCTTGGTTGGCCAAAATGTTCATATGCGTTTTTTCCTGAATATATTCAGGAAAAATGTATACGCACTTTTTGTCCATGTGCATCACTGTCAAAGATCTGCCGCTTTTCATATGCTTTAAATGCAATTCCAATCTACCTCTTGAAATATGATTCCTGCAATTCTGCCTCGTTTTCAAGGCCTCTTTGCAGACTTACTTCGATATATTTTTGCCAATAGCTGTCATTTATCTCTGCAGGTTTGTGAATTACAGTGCCCCTGAGCTCCTTTCTTAACTCGCTTCCTTGTAAGCTGGCCACAAAACTGCAGGTTTGCTTCAGGCCATAATCAGGGTCTGGCACGGCACTCTGAGCCTTTGGTTAATTCCTCTTCCTGGTGGGAAATTAGAGTTAAATGTGCCCCTCCAGATACCTGCCTCACTCCCAGCCACATGGTGATGTATGTCCTCAGGTTTGAGGCCATATGTGATGGGTTCCTCATCTTTTGATGATGTGGCCCCACTGGTGTGTGGACACTCCTGCCTGGTTCCCATCCCTTTGGTGATGTGGGTCCTCTGGTGAGACTCTGATCCTGGTTGGGTTCCTCACACATCCGTGAGGTGAGCCCTCTTCTCTGAGGTCACTCCTGCCTGGCTGGCACAACCCGCCTTGTTGACTTCGGCACCCTGGTGGCAGTTGGAGCCTGCTGGGAGCCTCCTTCCCGCGGTGATGAGGCCCTCTGGCGTCAGACCCTAATGGCGGGGTTCCCACATTTTCTGATACGTGCTAAGTGGTACGAGGGCACTCCTGCCAGGTTCCCATCCTCATGAGCGTGTGGGCCTTCTGTTCTGAGGTCCTAACGGCTGGGTTGCTCACACTTTCATGATGTGGGCTCTCTGCTGTGAGGTCAATCCTGCCTGGCTGGCGCACGTCGCCTTGGCGACGTGGACCCTCTGGTGGCAGTTGGAGCGTGCTGGGGCCTCCTCCCCTCAGTGATGAGGGCCTTCTGGTGTCAGGCCCTAAGTGCTGGGCTCCACACATTTTCTGATGTGTGCCCAGTGGTGCGAGTCACTCCTGCCAGGTTCCCATCCCCATGGGCATGTGGGACTTCTGTTCTGTGGTCCCAACTGCTGGGTTGCTCACAGTTTCATGATGTGGGCCCTTTGCTGTGTGTTCACTCTGGCCTGTATCCCATAGTGTCAGTGCTCTGGGCCTCCAGCTTGGAGTTTCCAACTTCTCGATTCCTCACCTTTTTTATTCTATGGGCCCTCGGTTGTGCGTCTCCTCCTGCATGCCTCACTCCCAGCCCCTTCGTGATGTGTGTCCCCTTGTTTGAGGCCACATGTGCTGTGTTCCTCACCTTTCTATAATGTGGCCACACTGGTGTGAGGACACTCTTGCCTGGTTCCCATTCCCTTGGTGATGTTGGCCCCACTGCTGTTAGGACAGTCTTGCCTGGTTCCCATCACCTTGGTGATGTTGGCCCTCTGGTGAGAGTCTGATCCTGGTTAGGTTCCTCACCCTTCTGTGAGGTGGGCCCTCTGCTCTGAGGTCACTCCTGCCTGGCTGGCACACCCCGCCTTGGCAACGTTGGCCATATGGTGGCAGTTGGAGCCTGCTGGGAGCCTCCTCCCCTCGGTGATGAGGTCCCTCTGGCCTCAGGCCCTAACTGCTGGGTTCCCACATTTTCTGATTCGTGCTAAGTGGTGCAAGGACACTCCTGCCAGGTTCCCATCCCCATGGGGATGTGAGCCTTCTGCTCTGAGGTCCCAACGGCTGTGTTGCTCACAGTTTCATGATGAGGGCCCTCTGGTGTGAGTTCACTCCTGCCTAGATCCCATAGCCTCGCTGCTCCTGGCTGCCTGCTGGAGGTTCCAACTGTGGGATTCCTCACCTTTTTTATTCTATGGTCCCTCTGTTTTGAGGATCCTCTGGCCTGCCTCACTCCCAGCCCCTTGGTGATGTGTGTCCTCAGGTTTGAGGCCACGTGTGCTGGGTCCCTCAAATTATGGTGATGTAGCCCCACTGGTGTGAGGACACTCCTGCCTGGTTCCCATTCCCTTGGTGATGTTGGCCCTCTGGTGACAGTCTGATCCTTGTTGGGTTCCTCACACTTCTGTGAGGTGGGCTTTCTGCTCTGAGGTCACTCCTGCCTGGTTGGCACACCCCTCCTTGGTGACATCGGCCTTATGGTGGCAGTTGGAGCCTGCTGGGAGCCTCCTCCCCTCGGTGATGAGGGTCCTCTGGCCTCAGGTCCTAACTGCTGGGTTCCCACATTTTCTGATTCGTGGAAGTGGGCCGAGGACACTCCTGTCAGGTTCCCATCCCCATAGGGATGTGGGCCTTCTGCTCTGAGGTCCCATCCGCTGGGTTGCTCACAGTTTCATGATGTGGGACCTCTGCTGTGAGTTTGCTGTGGCCTGGATCCCATAGACTCTGTGCTCTGGGCGGCCTACTGGCCGGTTCCAACTGCTGGATTCCTCACAACTTTTATTCTGTGGGCTCTGTTTTGTGAGGATACTCCTGCTTGCCTCACTCCTAGCCCCTTGGAGATGTGGGTCCCCTGTTTTAGGCCACATGTTCTGGGTTCCTCACCTTTCTATAATGTGGCCACACTTGTGTGAGGACCCTCCTGCCTGGTTCCGATCCCCTTGGTGATGTGGGCCCTCTGGTGAGAGTCTTATCCTGGCTGGTTTCCTCACCCTTCTGTGAGGTAGGCCCTCTGCGGTGAGGTCACTCCTGCCTGGCTGGCACACATCACCTTGGTGACGTGGGCCCTCAGTTGGGAGTTGGTGTCTGCTGCGAGTCTCTGTCCCTCGGTAATGAGGGCCCTCTTGCGTCAGACCCTAACTCCTGGGCTCCCAAAATTTGCAGATGTGCGACCTGTGGTGCGAGTACACTCCTGTCAGGTTCCCAACCACATGGGAATTTGGGCCTTCTGCTCTGAGGTCCCAACGGCTGGGGTGCTCACAGTTTCATGATGAGGGCCCTCTGATGTGCGTTCATTCCGGCCTAGATCCCATAGGCTTGCTGCTCCTGGGCGCCTGCTGGGAGGTTCCAACTGCGGGATTCCTCACCTTTTTTATTCTATGGGCCCTCTGTTTTGAGGCTCCTCCTGCCTGCCTCAATCCCAGCCCCGTTGTGATGTGTGTCCTCTGGTGTGAGGCCACGTGTGCTGGGTCCCTCACCTTTCGATGATGTGGCCCCAATGGTGTGAGGACACTCGTGCCTGTTTCCCAGCCCCTTGGTGATGTGGCCCCTCTGGTGAGAGTCTGATCCTGGCTGGGTTCCTTACCGTTCTGTGAGGTGGGCCCTGTGCTCTGAGGTAACTCCTGCCTGGCTTGCTCCCATTGCCTTGGTGACGTCGGCCCTCTGGTGGCAGTTGGATCCTTTTGGAGACTCCTGTCCTCGGTGATGAGGTCCCTCTGGCGTCAGGCTCTAACTGCTGGGCTCCCCAGGTTTTCTGATGTGAGCCCAGTGATGCCAGGACACTCGTGAAATGTTCCCATCCCCATGGCGATATGGGCCTTCTGCTCTGAGGTTCCAACGACTGGGTTGCTCACAGTTTCCTGATGTTAGCTCTCTGGTGTTAGTTCACTCATTCCTAGATCCCATAGCCTCTGTACTCTGGGCCGCCTGCTGGGAAGTTCCAACTGCTGGGTTCCTCACCTTTTTTATTCTTTGGGCCCTGTGTTGGGAGGCTCCTCCTGCCTGTGTCACTCCCAGCCCCTTGGTGATATAGGTCCTCTGGTTTGTGGCCACATGTGCCAGTTTCCTCATCTTTTAGTGATGTGGCCCCACTGGTGTGAGGACACTCGTGCCTGGTTCCCGTCCCCTTGGTGATATGGGCCCTCTGGTGAGAGTCTGATCCTGGTTGGGTTCCTCACACTTCTTTGAGGTGGGCCGTCTGCTGTGAGGTCACTCCTGCCTGGCTGGCACACCCCGCCTTGGCGACGTGGGCCCTCTTGTGGTAGTTGGAACATGCTGGGAGCCTCCTCCCCTCAGTGATGAGGGCCCTCTGGCGTCAGGCCCTAACTGCTGGGTACCCACATTTTCTGATATGTGCTAAGTGGTGCGAGGACACTCCTGCCATGCTCCCAACACCTTGGGGATGTGGACCTTCTGCTCTGAGGTCCAAATGGCTGGGTTGCTCGCATTTTCATGATGTGGACCCTCTGCTGTGAGTTTACTGCGGCCTGAATCGCATAGACTTGGTGCTCTTGGCCGCCTGCTGGGAGGTTCCCATTGCTGGATTCCTCAGCTTTTTTATTCTATGGGCCCTGTGTTGTGAGGCTACTCCTGCCTGCCTCATTCCGAGCCCCTTGGAGATGTGGGTCTTCTTGTTTAGGCCACATGTGCTGGGTTCCTCACCTTTCTATGATGTGGCCACACTGGTGTGAAGACTCTCCTGCCTGGTTCTGATCACCTTGGTGATGTGGGCCCTCTGGTGAGAGTCTTATCCTGGCTGTGTTCCTCACCCTTCTGTGAGGTAGGCCCTCTGCGGTGAGGTCACTCCTACCTGGCTGTCACACGTCACCTTGGCGACGTGGGACCTCAGTTGGGTGTTGGTGCCTGATTGGAGTCTCCTCCCCTTGGTAATGAGGGCCCTCTGGCATCAGGCCCTAACTCCTGGGTTCCCTAAATTCTCTGATGTGTGCCCTGTGGTGCGAGTACACTTCTGACAGGTTCCCAACCCCATGGGAATGTGGGCCTTCTGCTCTGAGATCCCAACGCCTAGGTTGCTCACAGTTTCATGATGACGGCCCTCTGGTGTGAGATCACTCCGGCCTGGATCCCATAGTCTCGCTGCTCCTGGCCGCCTGCTGGGAGGTTCCAACTGCGGGATTCTTCACCTCTTTAATTCTATGGTCCCTCTGTTTTGAGGCTCCTCCTGCCTGCCTCAATCCCAGCTCCCTTGTGATGTGTGTCCTCTGGTTTGAGGCCACGTGTGCTGGGTCCCTCACTTTTCGGTGATGTGGCCCCACTAGTGTGAGGACACTCCTGCCTGGTTCCCATTCCCTTGGTGATGTGGGCCCTCTGGTGAGAATCTGATCCTCTTTGGTTCTTCACACTTCTGTGAGGTTGACCCTCTGCTCTGAGGTCACTCCTGCCTGGTTGTCGCACTCCGCATTGGCGACGTCGCCCTGCTGGTAGCAGTCAGAGCTGGCTGGGAGCCACCGCCCCTCGGTGATGAGGGCCCTCTGGCATCAGGCACTAATTGCTGGGCTCCCCACATTTTTTCATGTGTGCCCACTCTTGCGATGACACTCCTGCTTGTTTCCCTTCCCCATGGGGATGTGGGCCTTCTGCTCTGAGGTCACAACGGCTGGGTTGCTTACAGAATCACAATGAGGGCCCTCTGTTGTGAGTTCATGCCGGCCTGGATCTCATAGCCTCAGTGCTCTGGGCCGCCTGCTAGGAAGATCCAACTGCTGGTTTCCACACCTTTTGTATACAATGGGACATGTGTTGTGAGGTTAATCCTGCCTGCCTCACTCCGAAACCCATGGTGATGTGGGTCCTCTGGTTTGAGGCCACATGTGCTGGGTACCTCAACTTTGGATGATGTGGCCCCACGGGTGTGAGGACACTCCTGCCTGGTTCCCATCACCTTGGTGATGTGGGCCCTCTGGGGAGAGTCTGATCCTGGCTGGGTTCCCTACCATTCTGTGAGGTGAGCCCTCTGATGTCAGGTCACTCCTGCCTGGCTAGCTCACATCGCCTTGGCGACGTGGGCCCTCTGTTGGCCACTGGAGCATGCTGGGAGCCTCCTACTCCCGTGAATGATGGCCCTGGAAAAAATGCATATGCCCTTTTTGGCCAAGTGCTTCATTGACGAGGTTCTGCCACTTCTCTTATGCTTTCAGAGCAATTCACGTCTACCTCCTGAAATCGGATTCCAGCAATTCTGCCCCACTTTCAAGTCCTCTTCGCAGCCTTAATTCAATATATTTTTGTACGATTTCTGTCATTTATAAGTCTGCAGGTATGTGAATGACAGTGCCCCTGAGCTCCTTTCCTCAACTCGCTTTCTTGTGAGCTGGCCACAAAACCGCAGGATTGCTTCAGGCCCTAATCTTGTTCCAGCACAGCATGCTGAGCCTTTGGTTAATTCCTTTTCCTGTTGGGAAATGAGTGTTAAAATTGCCCGTGCATACTGGGCATATACCCTGAGAAAACCAAAATTCAAAAAGAGTCATGTACCAAAATGTTCATTGCAGCTCTATTTACAATAGCCCGGAGATGGAAAGAACCTAAGCGCCCATCATCGGACGAATGGATAAAGAAGATGTGGCACATATACACAATGGAATATTACTCAGCCTTAAAAAGAAATGAAACTGAGTTATTTGTAATGAGATGGATAGACCTAGAGTCTGTCATACAGAGTGAAGTAAGTCAGAAAGAAAAAGACAAATAGCGTATGCTAACACATATATATGGAATTTAAAGGAAAAAAATGTCATGAAGAACCTAGGGATAAGACAGGAATAGAGGCGCAGACCTACTGGAGAACGGAATTGAGGATATGGGGAGGGGGAATGGTGAGTTCTGACAGGGCGAGAGAGAGTCATGGACATATACACACTAACAAATGTAGTAAGGTAGATAGCAAGGGGGAAGCAGCCGCAAGGCACAGGGATATTAGCTCGGGGCGTTGGGACAGCCTGGAGGGGTGGAAGGGGGAGAGAGGGAGGGAGGGAGACACAAGAGGGAAGACACAGGGAGCATATGTATATGTATGGCTGATTCACTTTGTTATAAAGCAAAAACTAACACACCATTGTAAAGCAATTATACCCCAATAAAGATGTTAAAAAAAATATTTGCCCGTGCACACACCTACAGATAGTCTCCCATTGGTTCTCCGTATTCCTGTTCATCTTGCGCAGAAATTGCAAACAGTGCCAAACAGGAGGTTAAAGACACTGACTCTCCAAATGGGGAGAGTGTAAGAAAAGGGTCTGGAATGGTGAACCTGAGTACCAGGGGACGAAAACAGACATGCATGTAAAAAGGTTTCCCAGTCACACGGTGGAGCATACTCTGGGTTTCCCATGCAAATTTTAGCAGAAGGAAGAATCCCTAGAACCTGGAGAGTTGGGAACCATGGAATGGGTACCAGGCAGTATGACATCAAAGGGTCTGCATTTGCTCACTGAACCTCACCAATGCTATCAGCCCAAAGGGTCCAGCCTTATCTCTCACCCAGCTCTGGGTGTAGATGTGGTAAACCAGGTTGCATCACATGCCATGTGTGAGTTATTTAACAATTGCTCTCTATTTCACTGTCATTGTGTTTTGTTTTTGAAATTTTTTTTTGACACTGGGATTTATCGGATTTTCACTGCTGCGTTAATGCCGCTGTACACACTCTTGATTCTCTTACGGAGACATAAATATCCACGGGTTTTAAGATTCTTCCTAGTCAGGTATAATCCTAGGCGTTGAATATGTGGTGTTGAGTCCATTTCGTTGAGCAAGGAGTAGGTCTTGTCTATTACATATTTGGCTTATGGAACGGTATCTGTGCTAATTTCAGTCTCTGGTTTTATGCAGCACGCCAACGCACCTTTCTCCATAAGAAAGCACAAGTTGGTTTTCTAAATTTGAGACTGTTCTGTTTTGTAATTCAGTTCATGTATAGTCAAGTTTACATACTGTGTATTAGTGATATTTTATGATGTTTCTTTTTATGTGTGACTTATTTCACGTAGAATCACCATACCTGAATCCACTCACTATGCCGTTATGGGCCTGATGACACAGATTTCATTGCTGAGTGATATTCCATTGTACGTACGTACCACAACTTCTTTATCCATTGTTTGCTCTCTGAGATATTTACCTTGTACTGTAAACGAGGTTCTTGTGAACAGAGAGGTCCCAAACTTTGAGGTGGCTGGGTGTTTTTGATTTTAATTTCCCTAAGCTGTAGGACCATAAGTGGAAGTGCCATAGGCTGTGTTGCTTTGTTTCTTACGTGTTACAGGAAACACATAACACTTCTCCAGAATGGCTGTCGGCAATTTACATCATATGCATCAGCATAATAAGGATCCCTGTTTTCCATTGCCTGTCCTCCGTTTCTGGATTTTACAATTTTTTTAAATGGCCCTTTTGCCCTGGGGGGCACTGAGACTTCATTGTAGTGCAGGTTTATTTACAAGCTTGCTTGGTTGGCCAAAAAGTGCGTATGCGTTTTTTCCTTAATATATTTAAGGAAAAAAGCATCCGCACTTTTTGGACAAGTGCATCATTATCGACGTTCTGCCTCTTTTCCTATTCTTTAAGTGCAATTCCAGTTTAACCCTTCAATCGTTTTCCTGAATTTCTGCCCCGCTTTCAAGTCCCCTTTGCAGGCTTACTTCAATATATTTTTGGAGGATAGCTGTCATTTATAACTCTGCAGGTTTGTGAATTACAGTGCCCCTGAGCTCCTTTCTTCAACTCGCTTTCTTGTGAGCTGGGCACAAAAACGCAGGATTGCTTCAGGCACTAATCTCTTTCCAGCAGGGCACGCTGAGCCTTTGGTTAATTCCTATTCCTGGTGGGAAATGAGCATTACATTTGCCCGTGCAGACAACTACAGCTAGTCTCTCATTGGTTCTCCCTATTCCTGTTCATCTTGCACAGAAATTGCAAGCTGTGCCAAAGAGGAGGTTAAAGGCACTGACTCTCCAAGCGGGGAGAGTGTTAGTAAAGCATCTGGAATGGTGAACCCGAGGACCAGGATACGAAAACTGAGATGCATTTTAAATCATTTCCCAATCACACGGTGGACGATACTCTGGGTTTCCCATGCATGTTTTAGCTGGAGGAAGAATCTCTTGAACCTGGAGAGTTGGGACCCATGGAATGGGTACCATGCAGTATGACTTCAAAGGGTCTGCATTTGCTCACCGAAACTCACCAATGCTATCAGCCTGAAGTGTCCAGCCTTATGTCTCAACCAGCTCTGGGTGTAGATGTGGTCAATCCCGGTTGCATCAGAGGCCCTGAGTGAATTGTTTAAGAATTGCTCTCTATTTCACTGTCTTTGTGTTTTGTTTTTGAAATTTATTTTGATAATAGGATTTATCAGATTTTCCCTGCTGCGTTTATGTTGCTGTACACACACTTGATTCTCTTACGGAGACATATAAATCCATGGGTTTTAAGATTCTTCCTAGTCAGGTATATTCCTAGGCGTTGAATATGTGGTGTTGAGTCCATTGCGTTGAGCAAGGAGTAGGTCTTGTCTATTACATATTTGGCTTATGGAAAGTTATCTGTGCTAATTTCAGTCTCTGGATTTATGCAGCATCCCAACGCACATTTCCCCATAAGCAAGCACTAGTTGGTTTTCAAAATTTGAGACCCTGTTCTGTTTTGTAATTCAGTTCATGTGTAGTTAAATTTACACTCCGTGTATTAGTGATATCTTATGATGTTTCTATTTCTGTGTGATGTAGTTCACGTAGAATCACCGTACCTGCATCCACTCACTATGCCGCTACGGGCCTGATGACACAGATTTCATTGCTGAGTGATATTGCATTGCACGTACGTGCCACAACTTCTTTATCCATTTTTTGCTTTCTGGGATATTTACCTGGTACTGTAGACGAGCTTCTTGGGAACACAGCCGTTCCAAATTTTGGGGTGGATCTCTGTTTTTGATTTTAATTTCCCTAAGCAAGAGGACCATAAGTGCAATTGCCATAAGCTGTGTTCCTTTATTTCTTACGTGTTTCAGGAAACACCATACACTTCTCCAGGGTGGCTGTTGGCAATTTACATCATCCCAATCAGCATAACAAGGCTCCCTGTTCTCCATATCCTGTCTTACCTTTCTGGATTTTACACTTTTTTCAGATGGCCCTTTTGCCAGGGTGGCAGTGAGACTACATTGTAGTGCAGATTTCCTTTACAGTCTTGCTTGGTTGGCCAAAAAGTGCATATGCGTTTTTTCCTGAATATATTCAGGAAAAAACGCATACGCCCTTTTTGGCCAAGTGCATCATTGTCCACTTTGTGCCTCTTTTCCTATGCTTTCAGGGCAATTCCAATCTACCACCTGCAATCGTTTTCCTGAAATTCTGCCCCGTTTTCAAGTCCCCTTCGCAGGCTTACTTCAATATACTTTTGGAAGATAGCTGTCATTTATAACTCTGCAGGTTTGTGAATTACAGAGCCACTGAGCTCCTTTCTTCAACTCGCTTTCTTGTGAGCTGGGCACAAAACCACAGGATTGTTTCAGGCACTAATCTGTTACCAGCAGGGCACGCTGAGCCTTTGGTTAATTCCTCTTCCTGGTGGGAAATGAGCATTACATTTGCCCGTGCAGACACCTACAGCTAGTCTCTCATTGGTTCTCCCTATTCCTGTTCATCTTGCACAGAAATTGCAAGCTGTGCCAAACAGGACGTTAAAGGCACTGACTCTCCAAGCGGGGAGAGTGTTAGTAAAGCATCTGGAATGGTGAACCCGAGGACCAGGATACGAAAACTGAGATGCATTTTAAATCGATTCCCAATCACTCGGTGGACCATACTGTGGGTTTCCCATGCATGTTTTAGCTGGAGGAAGAATCCCTTGAACCTGAAGTGTTGGGACCCATGGAATAGGTACCATGCAGTATGACTTCAAAGGGTCTGCATTTGCTCACCGATACTCACCAATGCTATCAGCCTGAAGTGTCCAGCCTTATGTCTCAACCAGCTGTGGGTGTAGATGTGGTCAATCCCGGTTGCATCACATGCCCTGAGTGAATTATTTAAGAATTGCTCTCTATTTCACTGTCTTTGTGTTTTGTTTTCGAAATTTATTTTGATAATGGGATTTATCGGATTTTCACTGCTGCGTTTCGGCCGCTGTACACACGCTTGATTCTCTTACAGAGACATATATATCCATGGGTTTTAAGATTCTTCCTAGTCAGGTATATTCTTAGGCGTTGAATATGTGGTGTTGAGTCCATTTCGTTGAGCAAGGAGTAGGTCTTGTCTATTACATATTTGGCTTATGGAATGTTATCTGTGCTAATTTCAGTCTCTGGTTTTATGCAGCACCCCAAGGCACCTTTCCCCATAAGCAAGCACTAGTTTGTTTTCTAAATTTGAGACCCTGTTCTGTTTTGTAATTCAGTTCATGTGTAGTCAAGTTTACATTCCGTGTATTAGTGATATCTTATGATGTTTCTTCTTCTGTGTGACGTAGTTCACGTAGAATCACCGTACCTGCATCCACTCACTATGCCGCTATGGGCCTGATGACACAGATTTCATTGCTGAGTGATACTGCATTGCACGTACGTGCCACAACTTCTTTATCCATTTTTTGCTTTCTGGGATATTTACCTGGTACTGTAGACGAGCTTCTTGGGAACACAGCCGTCCCAAACTGTGGGGTGGCTCTCTGTTTTTGATTTTAATTTCCCTAAGGAATAGGACCATAAGTGCAATTGCCATAGGCTGTGTTGCTTTATTTCTTACATTTTTCAGGAAACACCATACACTTCTCCAGGGTGGCTGTTGGCAATTTACATCCTGCCAATCAGCATAACAAGGCTCCCTGTTCTCCATATCCTGTCCTACCTTTCTGGATTTTACACTTTTTTCAGATGGCCCTCTTGCCCGGGGGGCAGTGAGACTTCATTGTAGTGCAGATTTCCTTTACAGGCTTGCTTGGTTGGCCAAAAAGGGCGTATGCGTTTTTTCCTGAATATATTCAGGAAAAAACGCATACGCCCTTTTTGGCCAAGTGCATCATTGTCGACGTTCTGCCTCTTTTCCTATGCTTTCAGGGCAATTCCAGTCTACCCCCTGCAATCGTTTTCCTGAAATTCTGCCCCGCTTTCAAGTCCCCTTCGCAGGCTTACTTCAATATATTTTTGGAGGAAAGCTGTCATTTATAACTCTGCAGGTTTGTGAATTACAGTGCCCCTGAGCTCGTTCTTCAACTCGCTTTCTTGTGAGCTGGGCACAAAACCGCAGGATTGCTTCAGGCCCTAATCTGTTTCCAGCAGGGCACACTGAGCCTTTGTTTAATTCCTCTTCCTGGTGGGCAATGAGCGTTACATTTGCCCGTGCAGACACCTACAGCTAGTCTCTCATTGGTTCTCCCTATTCCTGTTCATCTTGCACAGAAATTGCAAGCTGTGCCAAAGAGGAGGTTAAAGGCTCTGACTCTCCAAGCGGGGAGAGTGTTAGTAAAGCATCTGGAATGGTGAACCCGAGGACCAGGATACGAAAACTGAGATGCATTTTAAATCGTTTCCCAATCACACGGTGGACGATACTCTGGGTTTCCCATGCATGTTTTAGCTGCAGGAAGAATGCCTTGAACCTGGAGAGTTGGGACCCATGGAATGGGTACCATGCAGTATGACTTCAAAGGGTCTGCATTTGCTCACCGAAACTCACCAATGCTATCAGCCTGGAGTGTCCAGCCTTATGTCTCAATCAGCTCTGGGTGTAGATGTGGTCAATCCCGGTTGCATCACATGCCCTGAGTGAATTATTTAAGAATTGCTCTCTATTTCACTGTCTTTGTGTTTTGTTTTCGAAATTTATTTTGATAATGGGATTTATCGGATTTTCACTGCTGCGTTTCGGCCGCTGTACACACGCTTGATTCTCTTACGGAGACATATATATCCATGGGTTTTAAGATTCTTCCTAGTCAGGTATATTCCTAGGCGTTGAATATGTGGTGTTGGGTCCATTTCGTTGAGCAAGGAGTAGGACTTGTCTATTACATATTTGGCTTATGGAAAGTTATCTGTGCTAATTTCAGTCTCTGGTTTTATGCAGCACCCCAAGGCACCTTTTCCCATAAGCAAGCACTAGTTGGTTTTCTAAATTTGAGACCCTGTTCTGTTTTGTAATTCAGTTCATGTGTAGTCAAGTTTACATTCCGTGTATTAGTGATATCTTATGATGTTTCTTTTTCTGTGTGACGTAGTTCACGTAGAATCACCTTACCTGCATCCACTCACTATGCCGCTACGGGCCTGATGACACAGATTTCATTGCTGAGTGATATTGCATTGTACGTACGTGCCACAAGTTCTTTATCCATTTTTTGCTTTCTGGGATATTTACCTGATACTGTAGACGAGCTTCTTCTGAACACAGCCGTCCCAAATATTGGGGTGGCTGTCTGTTTTTGATTTTAATTTCCATAAGATATAGGACCATAAGTGGAAGTGCCATAGGCTGTGTTGCTTTGTTTCTTACGTGTTTCAGGAAACACCATACACTTCTCCAGGGTGGCTGCTGGCAATTTACATCCTGCCAATCAGCATAACAAGGCTCCCTGTTCTCCATATCCTGTCCTACCTTTCTGGATTTTACACTTTTTTCAGATGGCCCTTTTGCCCGGTGGGCAGTGAGACTTCATTGTAGTGCAGATTTCCTTTACAGGCTTGCTTGTTTGGCCAAAAAGTTCCTATGCGTTTTTTCCTGAATATATTCAGGAAAAAACGCATACGCCCTTTTTGGCCAAGTGCATCATTGTCGACGTTCTGCCTCATTTCCTATGCTTTCAGGGCAATTCCAGTCTACCCCCTGCAATCGTTTTCCTGAAATTCTGCCCCGCTTTCAAGTCCCCTTCGTAGGCTTACTTCAATATATTTTTGGAGGATAGCTGTCATTTATAACTCTGCAGGTTTGTGAATTACAGTGCCCCTGAGCTCCTTTCTTCAACTCGCTTTCTTGTGAGCTGGGCACAAAACCGCAGGATTGCTTCAGGCCCTAATCTGTTTCTAGCAGGGCACGATGAGCCTTTGTTTAATTCCTCTTCCTGGTGGGCAATGAGCGTTACATTTGCCCGTGCAGACACCTACAGCTAGTCTCTCATTGGTTCTCCCTATTCCTGTTCATCTTGCACAGAAATTGCAAGCTGTGCCAAAGAGGAGGTTAAAGGCACAGACTCTCCAAGCGGGGAGAGTGTTAGTAAAGCATCTGGAATGGTGAACCCGAGGACCAGGATACGAAAACGGAGATGCATTTTAAATCATTTCCCAATCATACGTTGGACGATACTCTGGGTTACCCATGCATGTTTTAGCTGGAGAAAGAATGCCTTGAACCTGGAGAGTTTTGACCCATGGAATGGGTACCATGCAGTATGACTTCAAAGGGCCTGCATTTGCTCACCGAAACTCACCAATGCTATCAGCCTGACGTGTCCAGCCTTATGTCTCAACCAGCTCTGGGTGTAGATGTGGTCAATCCCGGTTGCATCACATGCCCTGAGTGAATTATTTAAGAGTTGCTCTCTATTTCACTGTCTTTGTGTTTGATTTCGAAATTTATTTTGATAATGGGATTTATCGGATTTTCACTGCTGCGTTTCGGCCGCTGTACACACGCTTGATTCTCTTACGGAGACATATATATCCATGGGTTTTAAGATTCTTCCTAGTCAGGTATATTCCTAGGCGTTGAATATGTGGTGTTGGGTCCATTTCGTTGAGCAAGGAGTAGGTTTTGTCTATTACATATTTGGCTTATGGAATGTTATCTGTGCTAATTTCAGTCTATGGTTTTATGCAGCACCCCAAGGCACCTTTCCCCATAAGCAAGCACTAGTTGGTTTTCTAAATTTGAGACCCTGTTCTGTTTTGTAATTCAGTTCATGTGTAGTCAAGTTTACATTCCGTGTATTAGTGATATCTTATGATGTTTCTTTTTCTGTGTGACGTAGTTCACGTAGAAGCACCGTACCTGTATCCACTCACTATGCCACTACGGGCCTGATGACACAGATTTCATTGCTGAGTGATATTGCATTGCACGTACGTGCCACAACTTCTTTATCCATTTTTGCTTTCTGGGATATTTACCTGGTACTGTAGACGAGCTTCTTGGGAACACAGCCGTCCCAAATATTGGGGTGGCTGTCTGTTTTTGATTTTAATTTCCGTAAGCTATAGGACCATAAGTGGAAGTGCCATAGGCTGTGTTGCTTTGTTTCTTACGTGTTTCAGGAAACACCATACACTTCTCCAGGGTGGCTGCCGGCAATTTACATCCTGCCAATCAGCATAACAAGGCTCCCTGTTCTCCATATCCTGTCCTACCTTTCTGGATTTTACACTTTTTTCAGATGGCCCTTTTGACCGGGGGGCAGTGAGACTTCATTGTAGTGCAGATTTCCTTTTCAGGCTTGCTTGGTTGGCCAAAAAGGGCGTATGCGTTTTTTCCTGAATATATTCAGGAAAAAACGCATACGCCCTTTTTGGCCAAGTGCATCATTGTCGACGTTCTGCCTCTTTTCCTATGCTTTCTGGGCAATTCCAGTCTACCCCCTGCAATCGTTTTTCGGAAATTCTGCCCCGCTTTCCAGTCCCCTTCGCAGGCTTACTTCAATATATTTTTGGAGGATAGCTGTCATTTATAACTCTGCAAGTTTGTGAATTACAGTGCCCCTGGGCTCCTTTCTTCAACTCGCTTTCTGGTGAGCTGAGCCCAAAACCGCAGGATTGCTTCAGGCCCTAATCTGTTTCCGGCAGGGCATGCTGAGCCTTTGGTTAATTCCTCTTCCTGGTGGGAAATGAGCGTTACATTTGCCCGTGCAGACACCTACATCTAGTCTCACATTGCTTCTCCTATTCCTGTTCATCTTGCACAGAAATTGCAAGCTGTGCCAAATACGAGGTTAAAGGCACTGACTCTCCAAGCGGGGAGAGTGTTAGTAAAGCATCTGGAATGGTGAACCCGAGGACCAGGATACGAAACTGAGATGCATTTTTAAATCGTTTCCCAATCACACGGTGGACGATACTCTGGGTTTCCCAAGTATGTTTAGCTGCAGGAAGAATGCCTAGAACCTGGAGAGTTGGGACCCATGGAATGGGTACCATGCAGTATGACTTCAAAGGGTCTGCATTTGCTCACCGAAACTCACCAATGCTATCAGCCTGGAGTGTCCAGCCTTATGTCTCAATCAGCTCTGGGTGTAGATGTGGTCAATCCCGGTTGCATCACATGCCCTGAGTGAATTATTTAAGAATTGCTCTCTATTTCACTGTCTTTGTGTTTTGTTTTCGAAATTTATTTTGATAATGGGATTTATCGGATTTTCACTGCTGCGTTTCGGCCGCTGTACACACGCTTGATTCTCTTACGGAGACATATATATCCATGGGTTTTAAGATTCTTCCTAGTCAGGTATATTCCTAGGCGTTGAATATGTGGTGTTGGGTCCATTTCGTTGAGCAAGGAGTAGGACTTGTCTATTACATATTTGGCTTATGGAAAGTTATCTGTGCTAATTTCAGTCTCTGGTTTTATGCAGCACCCCAAGGCACCTTTTCCCATAAGCAAGCACTAGTTGGTTTTCTAAATTTGAGACCCTGTTCTGTTTTGTAATTCAGTTCATGTGTAGTCAAGTTTACATTCCGTGTATTAGTGATATCTTATGATGTTTCTTTTTCTGTGTGACGTAGTTCACGTAGAATCACCGTACCTGCATCCACTCACTATGCCGCTACCGGCCTGATGACACAGATTTCATTGCTGAGAGATATTGCTTTGCATGTACGTGCCACAACTTCTTTATCCATTTTTTGTTTCTGGGATATTTACCTGGTACTGTAGACGAGCTTCTTGGGAACACAGCCGTCCCAAACTTTGGGGTGGCTCTCTGTTTTTGATTTTAATTTCCCTAAGCAATAGGACCATAAGTGCAATTGCCATAGGCTGTGTTGCTTTATTTCTTACGTGTTTCAGGAAACACCATACACTTCTCCAGGATGGCTGTTCACAATTTACATCGTGCCAAGCAGCATAACAAGGCTCCCTGTTCTCCATATCCTGTCCTAACTTTCTGGATTTTACACTTTTTTCAGATGGCCCTTTTGCCCGGGGGGCAGTGAGACTTCATTGTAGTGCAGATTTCCTTTACAGGCTTGCTTGGTTGGCCAAAAAGGGCGTATGCGTTTTTTCCTGAATATATTCAGGAAAAAACGCATACGCCCTTTTTGGCCAAGTGCATCATTGTCGACGTTCTGCCTCTTTTCCTATGCTTTCAGGGCAATTCCAGTCTACCCCCTGCAATCGTTTTCCTGAAATTCTGCCCCGCTTTCAAGTCCCCTTCGCAGGCTTACTTCAATATATTTTTGGAGGATAGTTGTCATTTATAACTCTGCAGGTTTGTGAATTACAGTGCCCCTGAGCTCCTTTCTTCAACTCGCTTTCTTGTGAGCTGGGCACAAAACCGCAGGATTGCTTCAGGCACTAATCTGTTTCCAGCAGGGCACACTGAGCCTTTGTTTAATTCCTCTTCCTGGTGGGCAATGAGCGTTACATTTGCCCGTGCAGACACCTACAGCTAGTCTCTCATTGGTTCTCCCTATTCCTGTTCATCTTGCACAGAAATTGCAAGCTGTGCCAAAGAGGAGGTTAAAGGCACTGACTCTCCAAGCGGGGAGAGTGTTAGTAAAGCATCTGGAATGGTGAACCCGAGTACGAGGATACGAAAACTGAGATGTATTTTAAATCATTTCCCAATCACACGGTGGATGATACTCTGGGTTTCCCATGCATGTTTTAGCTGGAGGAAGAATGCCTTGAACCTGTAGAGTTGGGACCCATGGAATGGGTATCATGCAGTATGACTTCAAAGGGTCTGCATTTGCTCACCGAAACTCACCAATGCTATCAGCCTGAAGTGTCCAGCCTTATGTCTCAACCAGCTCTGGGTGTAGATGTGGTCAATCGCGGTTGCATCACATGCCCTGAGTGAATTATTTAAGAATTGCTCTCTATTTCACTGTCTTTGTGTTTTGTTTTCGAAATTTATTTGATAATGGGATTTATCGGATTTTCACTGCTGCGTTTCGGGCGCTGTACACACGCTTGATTCTCTTACGGAGACATATATATCCATGGGTTTTAAGATTCTTCCTAGTCAGGTATATTCCTAGGCGTTGAATATGTGGTGTTGGGTCCATTTCGTTGAGCAAGGAGTAGGTCTTGTCTATTACATATTTGGCTTATGGAAAGTTATCTGTGCTAATTTCAGACTCTGGTTTTATGCAGCACCCCAAGGCACCTTTCCCCATAAGCAAGCACTAGTTGGTTTTCTAAATTTGAGACCCTGTTCTGTTTTGTAATTCAGTTCATGTGTAGTCAAGTTTACATTCCGTGTATTAGTGATATCTTATGATGTTTCTATTTCTGTGTGACGTAGTTCACGTAGAATCACCGTACCTGCATCCACTTACTATGCCGCTACGGGCCTGATGACACAGATATCATTGCTGAGTGATATTGCATTGCACGTACGTGCCACCACTTCTTTATCCATTTTTTGCTTTCTGGGATATTTACCTGATACTGTAGACGAGCTTCTTGTGAACACAGCCGTCCCAAATATTGGGGTGGCTGTCTGTTTTTGATTTTAATTTCCGTAAGCTATAGGACAATAAGTGGAAGTGCCATAGGCTGTGTTGCTTTGTTTCTTACATGTTTCAGGAAACACCATACACTTCTCCAGGGTGGCTGCTGGCAATTTACATACTGCCAATCAGCATAACAAGGCTCCCTGTTCTCCATATCCTGTCCAACCTTTCTGGATTTTATACTTTTTTCAGATGGCCCTTTTGCCCGGGGGGCAGTGAGACTACATTGTAGTGCAGATTTCCTTTACAGGCTTGCTTGGTTGGCCAAAAAGGGCGTATGCGTTTTTTTCCTGAATATATTCAGGAAAAAACGCATACGCCCTTTTTGGCCAAGTGCATCATTGTCGACGTTCTGCCTCTTTTCCTATGCTTTCTGGGCAATTCCAGTCTACCCCCTGCAATCGTTTTCCTGAAATTCTGCCCCGCTTTCAAGTCCCCTACGCAGGCTTACTTCAATATATTTTTGGAGGATAGCTGTCATTTATAACTCTGCAGGTTTGTGAATTACAGTGCCCCTGAGCTCCTTTCTTCAACTCGCTTTCTTGTGAGCTGGGCACAAAACCGCAGGATTGCTTCAGGCCCTAATCTGTTTCCGGCAGGGCATGCTGAGCCTTTGTTTAATTCCTCTTCCTGGTGGGAAATGAGCGTTACATTTGCCCGTGCAGACACCTATAGCTAGTCTCTCATTGGTTCTCCCTATTCCTGTTCATCTTGCACAGAAATTGCAAGCTGTGCCAAACAGGAGGTTAAAGGCACTGACTCTCCAAGCAGGGAGAGTGTTAGTAAAGCGTCTGGAATGGTGAACCCGAGGACCAGGATACGAAAACGGAGATGCATTTTAAATCTTTCCCAATCACACGGTGGACCATACTGTGGGTTTCCCATGCATGTTTTAGCTGGAGGAAGAATCCCTTGAACCTGAGGAGTTGGGACCCATGGAATGGGTACCATGCAGTATGACTTCAAAGGGTCTGCATTTGCTCACCGAAATTCACCAATGCTATCAGCCTGAAGTGTCCAGCCTTATGTCTAAACCAGCTCTGGGTGTAGATGTGGTCAATCCCGGTTGCATCACATGTCCTGAGTGAATTATTTAAGAATTGCTCTCTATTTCACTGTCTTTGTGTTTTGTTTTCGAAATTTATTTTGATAATGGGATTTATCGGATTTTCACTGCTGCGTTTCGGCCGCTGTACACACGCTTGATTCTCTTACGGAGACATATATATCCATGGGTTTTAAGATTCTTCCTAGTCAGGTATATTCCTAGGCATTGAATATGTGGTGTTGGGTCAATTTCGTTGAACAAGGAGTAGGTCTTTTCCATTACATATTTGGCTTATGGAAAGTTATCTGTGCTAATTTCAGTCTCTGGTTTTATGCAGCACCCCAAGGCACCTTTCCCCATAAGCAAGCACTAGTTGGTTTTCTAAATTTGAGACCCTGTTCTGTTTTGTAATTCAGTTCATGTGTAGTCAAGTTTACATTCCGTGTATTAGTGATATCTTATGATGTTTCTTATTCTGTGTGACGTAGTTCACGTAGAATCACCGTACCAGCATCCACTCACTATGCCCCTACGGGCCTGATGACACAGATTTCATTGCTGAGTGATACTTCATTGCACGTACGTGCCACAACTTCTTTATCCATTTTTTGCTTTCTGGGATATTCACCTGGTACTGTAGACGAGCTTCTTGGGAACACAGCCGTCCCAAACTTTGGGGTGGCTCTCTATTTTTGATTTTAATTTCCCTAAGGAATAGGACCATAAGTGCAATTGCCATAGGCTGTGTTGCTTTATTTCTTACGTGTTTCAGGAAACACCATACACTTCTCCAGGGTGGCTGCTGGCAATTTACATCCTGCCAATCAGCATACCAAGGCTCCCTGTTCTCCATATCCTGTCCTACCTTTGTGGATTTTACACTTTTTTCAGATGGCCCTTTTGCCCGGTGGGGCAGTGAGACTTCATTGTAGTGCAGATTTCCTTTACAGGATTGCTTGCTTGGCCAAAAAGGGCGTATGCGTTTTTTCCTGAATATATATTTTTCCTGAATATATTCAGGAAAAAACGCATACGCCCTTTTTGGCCAAGTGCATCATTGTCGACGTTGTGCCTCTTTTCCTATGCTTTCAGTGCAATTCCAGTCAACCCCATTCAATCGTTTTCCTGAAATTCTGCCCCGCTTTCAAGTCCCCTTCGCAGGCTTACTTCAATATATTTTTGGAGAATAGCTGTCAATTATAACTCTGCAGGTTTGTGAATTACAGTGCCCCTGAGCTCCTTTCTTCAACTCGCTTTCTTGTGAGCTGGGCACAAAACCGCAGGATTGCTTCAGGCCCTAATCTGTTTCCAGCAGGGCACACTGAGCCTTTGTTTAATTCCTCTTCCTGGTGGGCAATGAGTGTTACATTTGACCGTGCAGACACCTACAGCTAGTCTCTCATTGGTTCTCCCTATTCCTGTTCATCTTGCACAGAAATTGCAAACTGTGCCAAACAGGAGGTTAAAGGCACTGACTCTCCAAGTGGGGAGAGTGTTAGTAAAGCATCTGGAATGGTGAACCCGAGGACCAGGATACGAAAACTGAGATGCATTTTAAATCGTTTCCCAATCACACGGTGGACGATACTCTGGGTTTCCCATGCATGTTTTAGCTGGAGGAAGAATGCCTTGAACCTGGAGAGTTGGCACCCATGGAATGGGTAGCATGCAGTATGACTTCAAAGGGTCTGCATTTACTCACCGAAACTCACCAATGCTATCAGCCTGAAGTGTCCAGCCTTATGTCTCAACCAGCTCTGGGTGTAGATGTGGACAATCCCGGTTGCATCACATGCCCTGAGTGAATTATTTAAGAATTGCTCTCTATTTCACTGTCTTTGTGTTTTGTTTTCGAAATTTATTTTGATAATGGGATTTATCGGATTTTCACTGCTGTGTTTCGGCCGCTGTACACACGCTTGATTCTCTTACGGAGACATATATATCCATGGGTTTTAAGATTCTTCCTAGTCAGGTATATTCCTAGGCGTTGAATATGTGGTGTTGGGTCCATTTCGTTGAGCAAGGAGTAGGTCTTGTCTATTACATATTTGGCTTATGGAAAGTTATCTGTGCTAATTTCAGTCTCTGGTTTTATGAAGCACCCCAACGCACCTTTCCCCATAAGCAAGCACTAGTTAGTTTTCTAAATTTGAGACCCTGTTCTGTTTTGTAATTCAGTTCATGTGTAGTCAAGTTTTCATTCCGTGTATTAGTGATATCTTACGATGTTTCTTTTTCTGTGTGACGTAGTTCACGTAGAATCACCGTACCTGCATCCACTCACTATGCCGCTACGGGCCTGATGACACAGATTTCATTGCTGAGTGATACTGCATTGCACGTACGTGCCACAACTTCTTTATCCATTTTTTGCTTTCTGGGGTATTTACCTGGTACTGTAGACGAGCTTCTTGGGAACACAGCCGTCCCAATCTTTGGGGTGGCTCTCTGTTTTTGATTTTAATTTCCCTAAGGAATAGGACCATAAGTGCAATTGCCATAGGCTGTGTTGCTTTATTTCTTACGTGTTTCAGGAAACACCATACACTTCTCCAGGGTGGCTGTTGGCAATTTACATCCTGCCAATCAGCATAACAAGGCTCCCTGTTCTCCATATCCTGTCCTACCTTTCTGGATTTTACACTTTTTTCAGATGGCCCTTTTGCCCGGGGGGCAGTGAGACTTCATTGTAGTGCAGATTTCCTTTACAGGCTTGCTTGGTTGGCCAAAAAGGGCGTATGCGTTTTTTCCTGAATATATTCAGGAAAAAACGCATACGCCCTTTTTGGACAAGTGCATCATTGTCGACGTTGTGCCTGTTTTCCTATACTTTCAGGGCAATTCCAGTGTACCCCTGCAATCGTTTTCCTGAAATTCTGCCTCGCTTTCAAGTCCCCTTCGCAGGCTTACTTCAATATACTTTTGGAAGATAGCTGTCATTTATAACTCTGCAGGTTTGTGAATTACAGTGCCCTTGAGCTCCTTTCTTCAACTCGCTTTCTTGTGAGCTGGGCACAAAACCGCAGGATTGCTTCAGGCCCTAATCTGTTTCCAGCAGGGCACACTGAGCCTTTGTTTAATTCCTCTTCCTGCTGGGCAATGAGCGTTACATTTGCCCGTGCAGACACCTACAGCTAGTCTCTCATTGGTTCTCCCTATTCCTGTACATCTTGCACAGAAATTGCAAGCTGTGCCAAATAGGAGGTTAAAGGCACTGACTCTCCAAGCGGGGAGAGTGTTAGTAAAGCATCTGGAATGGTGAACCCGAGGACCAGGATACGAAAACTGAGATGCATTTTAAATCGTTTCCCAATCACACGGTGGACGATACTCTGGGTTTCCCATGCATGTTTTACGTGGAGGAAGAATCCCTTGAACCTGGAGAGTTGGGACCCATGGAATGGGTACCATGCAGTATGACTTCAAAGGGTCTGCATTTGCTCACCAAAACTCACCAATGCTATCAGCCTGAACTGTCCAGCCTTATGTCTCAACCAGCTCTGGGTGTAGATGTGGTCAATCCCGGTTGCATCACATGCCCTGAGTGAATTATTTAAGAATTGCTCTCTATTTCACTGTCTTTGTGTTTTGTTTTTAAAATTTATTTTGATAATGGGATTTATCGGATTTTCACTGCTGCGTTTCGGCCGCTGTACACACGCTTGATTCTCTTACGGAGACATATATATCCATGGGTTTTAAGATTCTTCCTAGTCAGGTATATTCCTAGGCGTTGAATATGTGGTGTTGGGTCCATTTCGTTGAGCAAGGAGTAGGTCTTGTCTATTACATATTTGGCTTATGGAAAGTTATCTGTGCTAATTTCAGTCTCTGGTTTTATGCAGCACCCCAAGGCACCTTTTCCCATAAGCAAGCACTAGTTGGTTTTCTAAATTTGAGACCCTGTTCTGTTTTGTAATTCAGTTCATGTGTAGTCAAGTTTACATTCCGTGTATTAATGATATCTTATGATGTTTCTTTTTCTGTGTGACGTAGTTCACGTAGAATCACCGTACCTGCATCCACTCACTATGCTGCTACGGGCCTGAAGACACAGATTTCATTTCTGAGTGATATTGCATTGTACGTACATGCCACAACTTCTTTATCCATATTTTGCTTTCTGGGATATTTACCTGATACTGTAGACGAGCTTCTTGTGAACACAGCCGTCCCAAATATTGGGGTGGCTGTCTGTTTTTGATTTCAATTTCCGTAAGCTATAGGACCATAAGTGGAAGTGCCATAGGCTGTGTTGCTTTGTTTCTTACGTGTTGCAGGAAACACCATATACTTCTCCAGGGTGGCTGCTGGCAATTTACATCCTGCCAATCAGCATAACAAGGCTCCCTGTTCTCCATATCCTGTCCTACCTTTCTGGATTTTACACTTTTTTCAGATGGCCCTTTTGCCCAGGGGGCAGTGAGACTTCATTGTAGTGCAGATTTCATTTACAGGCTTGCTTGGTTGGCCAAAAAGGGCGTATGCGTTTTTTCCTGAATATATTCAGGAAAAAACGCATACGCCCTTTTTGGCCAAGTGCATCATTGTCGACGTTCTGCCTCTTTTCCTATGCTTTCAGGGCAATTCCAGTCTACCCCCTGCAATCGTTTTCCTGAAATTCTGACCAGCTTTCAAGTCCCCTTCGCAGGCTTACTTCAATATATTTTTGGAGGAGAGCTGTCATTTATAACTCTGCAGGTTTGTGAATTACAGTGACCCTGAGCCCCTTTCTTCAACTCGCTTTCTTGTGAGCTGGGCACAAAACCGCAGGATTGCTTCAGGCCCTAATCTTTTTTCAGCAGGGCACGCTGAGCCTTTGTTTAATTCCTCTTCCTGGTGGGAAATGAGCGTTACATTTGCCCGTGCAGACACCTATAGCTAGTCTCTCATTGGTTCTCCCTATTCCTGTTCATCTTGCACAGAAATTGCAAGCTGTGCCAAACAGGAGGTTAAAGGCACTGACTCTCCAAGCGGGGAGAGTTTTAGTGAAGCATCTGGAATGGTGAACCCGAGGACCAGGATACGAAAACTGAGATGCATTTTAAATCGTTTCCCAATCACACGGTGGACCATACTGTGGGTTTCCCATGCATGTTTTAGATGGAGGAAGAATCCCTTGAACCTGAAGAGTTGGGACCCATGGAATAGGTACCATGCAGTATGACTTCAAAGGGTCTGCATTTGCTCACCGAAACTCACCAATGCTATCAGCCTGAAGTGTCCAGCCTTATGTCTCAACCAGCTCTGGGTGTAGATGTGGTCAATCCCGGTTGCATCACATGCCCTGAGTGAATTATTTAAGAATTGCTCTCTATTTCACTGTCTTTGTGTTTTGTTTTCGAAATTTATTTTGATAATGGGATTTATCGGATTTTCACTGCTGTGTTTCGGCCGCTGTACACACGCTTGATTCTCTTACGGAGACATATATATCCATGGGTTTTAAGATTCTTCCTAGTCAGGTATATTCCTAGGCGTTGAATATGTGGTGTTGGGTCCATTTCGTTGAGCAAGGAGTAGGTCTTGTCTATTACATATTTGGCTTATGGAAAGTTATCTGTGCTAATTTCAGTCTCTGGTTTTATGAAGCACCCCAACGCACCTTTCCCCATAAGCAAGCACTAGTTAGTTTTCTAAATTTGAGACCCTGTTCTGTTTTGTAATTCAGTTCATGTGTAGTCAAGTTTTCATTCCGTGTATTAGTGATATCTTACGATGTTTCTTTTTCTGTGTGACGTAGTTCACGTAGAATCACCGTACCTGCATCCACTCACTATGCCGCTACGGGCCTGATGACACAGATTTCATTGCTGAGTGATACTGCATTGCACGTACGTGCCACAACTTCTTTATCCATTTTTTGCTTTCTGGGGTATTTACCTGGTACTGTAGACGAGCTTCTTGGGAACACAGCCGTCCCAATCTTTGGGGTGGCTCTCTGTTTTTGATTTTAATTTCCCTAAGGAATAGGACCATAAGTGCAATTGCCATAGGCTGTGTTGCTTTATTTCTTACGTGTTTCAGGAAACACCATACACTTCTCCAGGGTGGCTGTTGGCAATTTACATCCTGCCAATCAGCATAACAAGGCTCCCTGTTCTCCATATCCTGTCCTACCTTTCTGGATTTTACACTTTTTTCAGATGGCCCTTTTGCCCGGGGGGCAGTGAGACTTCATTGTAGTGCAGATTTCCTTTACAGGCTTGCTTGGTTGGCCAAAAAGGGCGTATGCGTTTTTTCCTGAATATATTCAGGAAAAAACGCATACGCCCTTTTTGGACAAGTGCATCATTGTCGACGTTGTGCCTGTTTTCCTATACTTTCAGGGCAATTCCAGTGTACCCCTGCAATCGTTTTCCTGAAATTCTGCCTCGCTTTCAAGTCCCCTTCGCAGGCTTACTTCAATATACTTTTGGAAGATAGCTGTCATTTATAACTCTGCAGGTTTGTGAATTACAGTGCCCTTGAGCTCCTTTCTTCAACTCGCTTTCTTGTGAGCTGGGCACAAAACCGCAGGATTGCTTCAGGCCCTAATCTGTTTCCAGCAGGGCACACTGAGCCTTTGTTTAATTCCTCTTCCTGCTGGGCAATGAGCGTTACATTTGCCCGTGCAGACACCTACAGCTAGTCTCTCATTGGTTCTCCCTATTCCTGTACATCTTGCACAGAAATTGCAAGCTGTGCCAAATAGGAGGTTAAAGGCACTGACTCTCCAAGCGGGGAGAGTGTTAGTAAAGCATCTGGAATGGTGAACCCGAGGACCAGGATACGAAAACTGAGATGCATTTTAAATCGTTTCCCAATCACACGGTGGACGATACTCTGGGTTTCCCATGCATGTTTTACGTGGAGGAAGAATCCCTTGAACCTGGAGAGTTGGGACCCATGGAATGGGTACCATGCAGTATGACTTCAAAGGGTCTGCATTTGCTCACCAAAACTCACCAATGCTATCAGCCTGAACTGTCCAGCCTTATGTCTCAACCAGCTCTGGGTGTAGATGTGGTCAATCCCGGTTGCATCACATGCCCTGAGTGAATTATTTAAGAATTGCTCTCTATTTCACTGTCTTTGTGTTTTGTTTTTAAAATTTATTTTGATAATGGGATTTATCGGATTTTCACTGCTGCGTTTCGGCCGCTGTACACACGCTTGATTCTCTTACGGAGACATATATATCCATGGGTTTTAAGATTCTTCCTAGTCAGGTATATTCCTAGGCGTTGAATATGTGGTGTTGGGTCCATTTCGTTGAGCAAGGAGTAGGTCTTGTCTATTACATATTTGGCTAATGGAAAGTTATCTGTGCTAATTTCAGTCTCTGGTTTTATGCAGCACCCCAAGGCACCTTTCCCCATAAGCAAGCACTAGTTGGTTTTCTAAATTTGAGAACCTGTTCTGTTTTGTAATTCAGTTCATGTGTAGTCAAGTTTACATTCCGTGTATTACTGATATCTTATGATGTTTCTGTTTCTGTGTGACGTAGTTCACGTAGAATCACCGTACCTGCATCCACTCACTAGGCCGCTACGGGCCTGATGACACAGATTTCATTGCTGAGTGATATTGCATTGTACGTACGTGCCACAACTTCTTTATCCATTTTTTGCTTTCTGGGATATTTACCTGATACTGTAGACGAGCTTCTTGTGAACACAGCCGTCCCAAATATTGGGGTGGCTGTCTGTTTTTGATTTTAATTTCCGTAAGCTATAGGACCATAAGTGGAAGTGCCATAGGCTGTGTTGCTTTGTTTCTTACGTGTTTCAGGAAACACCATACACTTCTCCAGGGTGGCTGCTGGCAATTTACATCCTGCCAATCAGCATAACAAGGCTCCCTGTGCTCCATATCCTGTCCTACCTTTCTGGATTTTACACTTTTTTCAGATGGCCCTTTTGCCCGGGGGGCAGTGAGACTTCATTGTAGTGCAGATTTCCTTTACAGGCTTGCTTGGTTGGCCAAAAAGTGCGTATGCGTTTTTTCCTGAATATATTCAGGAAAAAACGCATACGCCCTTTTTGGCCAAGTGCATCATTGTCGACGTTCTGCCTCTTTTCCTATGCTTTCAGGGCAATTCCAGTCTACCCCCTGCAATCGTTTTCCTGAAATTCTGCACCGCTTTCAAGTCCCCTTCGCAGGCTTACTTCAATATATTTTTGGAGGATAGCTGTCATTTATAACTCTGCAGGTTTGTGAATTACAATGCCCCTGAGCTCCTTTCTTCAACTCGCTTTCTTGTGAGCTGGGCACAAAACCGCAGGATTGCTTCAGGCCCTAATCTGTTTTCAGCAGGGCACGCTGAGCCTTTGTTTAATTCCTCTTCCTGGTCTGCAATGAGCGTTATATTTGCCCGTGCAGACACCTACAGCTAGTCTCTCATTGGTTCTCCCTATTCCTGTTCATCTTGCACAGAAATTGCAAGCTGTGCCAAACAGGAGGTTAAAGGCACTGACTCTCCAAGCGGGGACAGTGTTAGTAAAGCATCTGGAATGGTGAACCCGATGACCAGGATACGAAAACTGAGATGCATTTTAAATCGTTTCCCAATCACACGGTGGACGATACTCTGGGTTTCCCGTGCATGTTTTAGCTGGAGGAAGAATGCCTTGAACCTGGAGAGTTGGGACCCATGGAATGGGTACCATGCAGTATGACTTCAAAGGGTCTGCATTTGCTCACCGAAACTCACCAATGCTAGCAACCTGAAGTGTCCAGCCTTATGTCTCAACCAGCTCTGGGTGTAGATGTGTTAAATCCCGGTTGCATCACGTGCCCTGAGTGAATTATTTAAGAATTGCTCTCTATTTCACTGTCTTTGTGTTTTGTTTTCGAAATTTATTTTGATAATGGGATTTATCGGATTTTCACTGCTGCGTTTCGGACGCTGTACATACGCTTGATTCTCTTACGGAGACATATATATCCATGGGTTTTAAGATTCTTCCTAGTCAGGTATATTCCTAGGCGTTGAATATGTGGTGTTGGGTCCATTTCGTTGAGCAAGGAGTAGGTCTTGTCTATTACATATTTGGCTTATGGAAAGTTATCTGTGCTAATTTCAGTCTCTGGTTTTATGCAGCTCCCCAAGGCACCTTTTCCCATAAGCAAGCACGAGTTGGTTTTCTAAATTTGAGACCCTGTTCTGTTTTGTAATTCAGTTCATGTGTAGTCAAGTTTACATTCCATTTATTAGTGATATCTTATGATGTTTCTTTTTCTGTGTGACGTAGTTCACGTAGAATCACCGTAACTGCATCCACTCACTATGCCGCTACGGGCCTGATGACACAGATTTCATTGCTGAGTGATATTGCATTGTACGTACGTGCCACAACTTCTTTATCCATTTTTTGCTTTCTGGGATATTTACCTGATACTGTAGACGAGCTTCTTGGGAACACAGCCGTCCCTAATATTGGGGTGGCTGTCTGTTTTTGATTTTAATTTCCGTAAGCTATAGGACCATAAGTGGAAGTGCCATAGGCTGAGTTGCTTTGTTTCTTATGTGTTTCAGGAAACACCATACACTTCTCCATGGTGGCTGCTGGCAATTTACATCCTGACAATCAGCATAACAAGGCTCCCTGTTCTCCATATCCTGTCCTACCTTTCTGGATTTTACACTTTTTTCAGATGGCCCTCTTGCCAGGGGGGCAGTGAGACTTCATTATAGTGCAGATTTCCTTTACAGGCTTGCTTGGTTGGCCAAAAAGGGCGTATGCGTTTTTACCTGAATATATTCAGGAAAAAACGCATACGCCCTTTTTGGCCAAGTGCATCATTGTCGACGTTCTGCCTCTTTTCCTATGCTTTCAGGGCAATTCCAGTCTACCCCCTGCAATCGTTTTCCTGAAATTCTGCCCCGCTTTCAATTCCCCTTCGCAGGCTTACTTCAGTGTACTTTTGGAAGATAGCTGTCATTTATAACTCTGCAGGTTTGTGAATTACAGTGCCCCTGAGCTCCTTTCTTCAACTCGCTTTCTTGTGAGCTGGGCACAAAACCGCAGGATTGCTTCAGGCCCTAATCTGTTTCCGGCAGGGCACGCTGAGCCTTTGGTTAATTCCTCTTCCTGGTGGGAAATGAGCCTTACATTTGACCGTGCAAATACCTATAGCTAGTCTCTCATTGGTTCTCCCTATTCCTGTTCATCTTGCGCAGAAATTGCAAGCTGTGCCAAACAGGAGGTCAAAGGCACTGACTCTCCAAGCGGGGAGAGTGTTAGTAAACCCTCTGGAATGGTGAACCCGAGGACCAGGATACGAAAACTGAGATGCATTTTAAGTCGTTTCCCAATCACACGGTGGACCATACTCGGCGTTTCCCACGCATGTTTTAGCTGAAGAAAGAATCCCTTGAACCTGGAGAGTTGGGACCCTTGGAATGGGTACCATGCAGTATGACTTCAAAGGATCTGCATTTGTTTACTGAAACTCACCAATGCTATCAGCCTGAAGTGTCCAGCCTTATGTCTCAACCAGCTCTGGGTGTAGATGTGGTAAATCCAGGTTGCATCACATGCCCTGAGTGAATTATTTAAGAATTGCTCTCTATTTCACTGTCATTGTGTTTTGTTTTTGAAATTTATTTTAATAATGGGATTTATCGCATTTTCACTGCTTCGTTTATGCTGCTGTACACGCGCTTGTTTCTCTTACGGAGACATATAAGCCCATGGGTTTTAAGATTCTTACTAATCCGGTATATTCTTAGGCATTGAATATGGCGTGTTGAGTCCATTTCGTTGAGCAAGGAGTAGGTCTTGACTATTACATATTTGGCTTATGGAATGGTATCTGTGCTAATTTTAATCTCTGGTTTTATGTAGCACCCCAACTCACCTTTCCCCTTAAGGAAGCATAAGTTGGTTTTCTTAATTTGAAACCCTCTTCTCTTTTGTAATTCAGTTCATGTGTAGCCATGTTAACATTCCATGTATTAGTGATATCTTATGTCTTTTTCTTTTTGAATTATGTGACTTCGAATGATCACACGTAACTCCTCTGGAGTTGTTATAACTGGCCGTATTTCATTGATTTCCAGGCTGAGTAATATTCCACTCTACATAATCACCACATCTCTGTCCGTTTTTTCTCTGCAGATACATTTAAGTTATAACCTAGTCGAGGATCTTTTAAACAGAGAGGTGGTAAACATTGGGGTGCCTGTGTCCTCTCGATTTTTGTTTTTCCCAAGATATACGTCCATGAGTGCAAGTGCCCTGTGCTCGGTAGCTCATTTTTTAGATGCTTTAGTAAACACAATAGACTTATCCAGAGTGACCGTTTGCAATATACATTTCCACTATAAGACTCACAGGGCTCCCTTTTCTCCTTGCCCTGTCCTGCATTTCTGGTGTTTACACTTTATGAGGACGGCTCTTCTGACAGATGCAAAGTGATATGTTTTGTAGTATTGATTTCCACTGCCCACCTGTTTGGTTGGCTAAAAAAGTGTATGCCCTTTTCTTGAATATATACAGAAAAAGACACATACACCCTTTTTGGCCAACTGCAATGTTGGCAATGTTCAGCCCCTTTGCTTGTGCTTAATGGCGAGTCCTTTCTACCTCTTCCAATCCCTTTCCTGCCATTCTCCGTTGCTTACAAGTCCTTTTCTCTGACTTTCCTCAAGACATTTTTCAGTGATAGATATTTTCAACTCTGCAGTTTCGTGAATTTTAGTGCCCCTGAGTTCCATTTTCCAACTTGTGTTTATGGGAACTGGCCACAAAGCATCAGGATTCCTCAAGCCCTATTCTGTTTCCATGGGCAACCCTAGCCTTTGGTCAATTCGTCTTCCTGATTGGAAATTAGAGTGGCATGTGCCTGTCCGAACACCTAGGACTTGTCTCTCATTGTTCCTCCTCCTTCTGCTTCATCCTCTGGACAAATTCCAAACTGTATGCAACAGGATGTTGACAGTGCTGACATCTCCAAGTGGGGAGACTGTTAGTAAAGACGCTGGAGTGGTGAACCCTAGCACCAAGAGATGAGGAGATGAGATGCCTTTTCCAAACTTTTCCCGATCAGACGGTATACCATCCTCTGGGTGTGACAGGCATGTTTTAGGTGTAGGAAGGGTCCCATTCATGTGAGGAGAACACCAGGGGATTTTAAATATCAGTGTCTGTCCGCAACCCAAACTGGGGAATTTTTTAAGCTACGGCTACACATATGTTCATTAAGGGCCTTGGGAAGTAGGCAGAGTCCAAACTTTAGATGATTGAAGTCTTCAGGGTCAGAAGCACTCACCACTGTCTTCCCTTAGATTCCATTTTTACTGTCATTGATGGATGATGTCAATAAAAATATCTATTCTTTTTCAGATCATTTCCCCTTATAGGTTATTGCAAAATATTGAGTGTAGTTCCCTGTGCTATACAGTAGTTCCTTGCTGATGATTTCATACATAGCAGTGTGTATGTGTTAATCCCAAACTGTTAATTTATCCCTCCTCCTACCATTTCCCTTTGGTAATAATAAATTATAAGATTTTATGCTTCTCAGAAATGGGGGAGCTGAAAGAGAGGTATCATTTTCAATGCAAAAGCATTTAAAACAAGATTGAAGCTTTAACCAAGATTATTAGATGTACATCCTTGGAAAGAAATCACTTTGTTTCTCTAATATTGACCTGACAAAGAAGACAAACCTTTTCACTGAACTTGCTTATAAGAAAGTGATGGAAATATCAAATGGAAGTGTTAGAAACATCTTATTTTACCCGAGCCTTATACACTGTTCTATGTTAATTACAGTTTGGCTCACACATCTGTTCATTGAAGTTACAATGTTCTCAATTTCTGTTACTGATCCTCCAGAGTGGACGCCAACAAGTGTCCCCCTGCCCAGTGTCATTGGAGCCAATAGATCGAGACTGAGTTTGGTTCAAAAGCAAAGGAAACTTTATATTTTGATCAGAGAATGGAGAGGTGCTACCCTGTGGGCTGTGGGCTGGGCTGCTGTGTAGAGATCCTGTCAGAGTCACTGGGAGGGAGGGGGCTGAGCTCTCGAGGACCTGGTTGGCTGCAGCTCAGGCTCTATGTCACGGAGTCTGAACTGGGCCCCAGGAGCTGAAGTGTCATCGAGCCATTCTGCTCTAGGAAATCTGGTCTGAAGTGCCGGGTGTGGAACCTCTGTATGCGGGACACTAGGAGCACCTGAAATTAGACAAAGCACAAAGGATAAAAATGGTTAGACTTTATTTTATTGCCCAGATTCTATTTTTATCTCCCAGGCATTTTTAAGGGGCTTTGCCTGGGACAAACTTCTCTTCTGCCTTTTGTCCCTTTCCTCATTCTTGGAGTGCTGCGGGTGCAGACCCTTCTTCTGTAACTGCTGAGTGCTGAGTTAGGAGGCTTCATACCCGTGGGCGAGGGTCAGAACTTCTCCCCAGCAGCCTCCAGGTGACGTTGATTGTCCCCAGGCCTCCTGCCTCCCTGCTCGTCCACCTGAGCACCAGTATTGGAAGTGTTATAGATTCTAATGACCTTTAAGGGTCCAGAAAGGAGATGTGCAGTGGCGCTGTGAGGTCCAGTTTCACTCCGCCCCACATTTGTTCGGCCACCTTAGGCTGACCGTTTCTGCCAGCCTAGATGCTCTGACTGACCGTTTCTGCCAGCCTAGATGCTCTGACCAACAGTCTGCGCTTTCTTCCATTAGGCCCCTGAATTAACGTAAAAACAGCACCAGGTGTCAGGATCCTGCCCGCTCAGCTCCCAGACAGTCCAGGGTCAGTGGTGATGAAGGATCATGATGGTCACTGAGTCAAGAGCCTTTGGAAGTAAACAGGAGTCCAGCCGGTCTTATTGGCCACCATCATCAGGGTGTCTGTAGGCTTTTCTATGGTGACATCATGATATACGGTTCCCCCGCCAAGATTATTAGCTCCCCTCTGGGTACAGTAAGTACTGAAAGCAGTAGTCTACTCTTTTGGGACACACTCTTGTTGTTTTATGAGAGAAACTCCAGGTCAAGTGATGGTCACACGGGTCGTCATGGTGCCCCGTTGCCCCCGGTTATCTCTCTGGAGGTTGGAGTTGGAGGGCCTCCTCAATCGAGGTCAGTGTGCCCACGGAGCAAACCCTGCAACTTCAGGGCATGGTTGGGGGTTAGGATCACCACGTGGGGTCCGTTTCCCTTAGAAGGGAGGTGGCCTTTTGGGCTGCTGATTTCCAGGTTTTCAGATACCACCAGTATCTTGGCCAGATGTGGCGGTGGGCCAAGCCCCTTGGTGACCATAGTTTATCCTACCTGGATGGCATTCTTGCATTGTTCCATTTCAAGTGGTCCCAGTTTTTGCACTAATACTCCAATGGCGATTCACCTTTCACCAGGAATGTAAAGGTCAAAGGGTTTAGCTAAATTAGGGAGTCCCAGGGCAAGGGTCTGAATTGACTGCTCTTTCCATTCTTGAAAGGCCACTTCTGGATTCTATTCAAAAGGATCATCATCTTTTCCTTTCAGTGTTTCATATAGAGGCCCAGCTAGTAGACTGTAGTTAGGGATCCAGAGGCAGGAAACCCTGGCTTCCCCAGGAACCCCTAAGCTGTCTTCTAGTTTCAGAAAGGGGTAAGGCTGTAAATTGTTTCTTCCCTTTCCTGGGATGGGCTTCTCCGACCTTCTGTGAGAATGAAGCCCAGGCAGGTCACCGTAGTCTGTGATACTTGAGCTTTTTCGTGGACAACTTCTATCCTTTATTGGCTTGGTAGTTCTGAGGCCTCCTTAGTAGGGCTGGCGATCAGAATGTCGTCTGAATATTGAAGGAGTGTTTCCTTTTCCAGAGGTAGAACTTTTAGGTCTTTAGCTGAGCTTTCCCCAAAGATGGTGTGGGAATTTTTGAACCCTTGGGGCAAGACAGCCTGGAAGTATTGTTTTAGTTGTATGTTGAGTCCTGTCACTCACAAGCCAAAATTTCTTGTGACTCTGGGACTAATGGAATACAAAAGAAGGCATCAGTGAAGACTAATACAGAATACCAAGTCCTGGTGGTTGGTAGAATGACCAGCAGGGTGTAGGATTTAGGAACTACTGGAGGTATATCCTCAGTGGCTTCACTGACTGTCCTGACATCCTTTACCAGGACTCCAGCAGCCCATGGGGCTCTCGAGGTCAGGCCAATCCCAGGATATGGAGCTCACCTGGGCAGGTACCCTACCCCCACCCCAGCCCACGGGGCTCTCGTGTTCAGGCCCCTCCCAGGATATGGGATTCCCTGGGCAGGTCCTCTGCAGTCCATGGGGCTCCCGTGGTCAGGCCCCTCCCAGGATACAGAGCTACCCTTGCAGGTACCTTGGCAGGGCTGGGCACACAGGAACCGTGCACATAGCCCTCATTGCAGAGCACTCCCAGCTCACCTGTCGCTCAGATCTGACACAGAGCACCTCAGAGCAGGACTTGAACTAACAAACAGCAGCTCTGACAGGTCTGTGACCCTGGGCATCACTCTGTGCGGCCTCCTCCACCTGATCTTCCAGAGACTTCCACTGCACCCGGGGCACCAGGCCTCTGTCTCCAACCACCACCCACCCCTCCTCTCCCTGACTCCTGGGTTCCTCTCATTAGGAGAGGGTTTTCTTGAAGTTGTCTCCCACTCATGGGCCAGATAATATAATTAGAAAACAAGCCAGAGCTGCAGCCCCTTGTCTATCCTGACTCTCAGGAGCCCACACCTGTTCCTTGGACCTGGCCAATTCAGCAAGTTCCATTTTCAGCAACTGTGAGCCCCTGAGGGGTGATTATTGGCTGGCTTGGGAAGCCTGACCGTGCCGGCCAGCCCTCCCCAGGTGTGCCTGGGTTGAGATCAATATAAACACCGCTCCAGGCAGCAAGAGCCCCTGCAGCTGTGCCTGACGCCATTTTCTCTGCCCTGTCAGCAGTCTCGGGGCTGGGCTGGTGGGAGGGAGTGAGAAGCCACGGCTTTGTGGGTGTCCCAGTGTGAGTGGGGCTCTGCTGGACTTTCTGCAGCAGTTGCCAAGATGCTACCTGCTAAAGAAGAGGATGTGTCACCCACACCTGCCGCTGGAATTTCTCCCTGGGCACAGGTGAGGAAGGAAGAAAGCAGTGGGGGCCGGGACAGCAGGGGTATCTCAGGCAGGGAAATGGAGAGCTTCCAGAAGAGCACCCAGGGCCAGGACCATCCTGGCTGGCCTGCAGGCACCAAGTCGGCTGGCATGCTGTCCCTCATGTGGCTCCATGGCCCTTCCTCTAGGTTTTCAAGTCCTTGTACATATTCAGGTGTTTAGCCTTGGAAGGGTGGGAACATTTCAGCAGCAGCTGGCCTGGGGCTCGGCCCACGTTTACTCACAGATACCTCGGCACGGTCCCCCAGCTTTGCAGTGAGGACGCTTGTTGCGAGGAGCATGCTGGCTGAGTGGGAGATGATTCCCCACCACTGACCAACTTCAGAATTGTTTGCAATTGGAGCAAGTGCCCTGAAACGGTTTTCCTCTGTGTAACTGGTGGGTTCTGTTCTTTTTTATCTTTTTTTCGTTTTTGGTTCAAGGTAGATTTTATTCCTCTTTTGTGTATTTACAGATATAAGCATGGAAATAATTTATTCATATAAATACATGTATGTGAAGGGAAGAATATTTTTTCTGTTTTACTTTTTTTAATTTTATTTTTTTATTTTGAATTTAATTTTATATTTTTATACAGCAGGTTGTTTTTGGTTATCTACTTTATACATATAAATGTATACATACCAATCCCAATATCTCAACTCCTCCCACCACCATCCCCAACAGCTTTCCCCCCTTGTTGTCCATACGTTTGTTGTATACATGTGTTGCTCTATTTCTGCCTTGCAAAACGGTTCATCTGTACAATTTTTCTAGGTTCCACATATATGCATTAATATACAAGATTTGTTTTTCTCTTTCTGACTTACTTCACTCTGTATGACAGTCTCTAGATCCATCAACGTCTCTACAAATGTCCCAATTTCATTCCTTTTTATGGCTTAGTAATATTCCATTTTATATATGTACCACATCTTTATGCATTCGTCTGTCTGTGGGCATTTAGGTTGCTTCCATTTCCTGGATAGTGTAAATAGTGATGCAATGAACATTGTGGTGAATGTCTCTTTTTGATTTATGGTTTTGTCTGGGTATATGCCCAGTAGAGGGATTGCTGTATCATATGGTAATTCTATTCTTAGTTTTATAAGAAACTCCATAATGTTCTCCACAGTGACTGTATCAATTTACGTTCCCAACAATAGTGGAAGAGGATTCCTTATCTCCACACCGTTTCCAGCATTTGTTGTTTGTAGATTTTCTGATGATGCCCATTCTAATAGGTGTGAGGTGATACACCATGGATGAGTCTATTTCGTTGAGCAAAGAGTAGGTCTTGTTTATTACGTATTTGGCTTATGGAATGGTATGTGTGCTAATTTCAATCTGTTTTTATACAGCAGCCCAACTCAACTTTCCCCTTAAGCAAGCATAAGGTTTTTATCTAAATGTGAGACTCTGTTCGGTTTTGTAATTCAGTTTATGTGTAGCCAAGTTTACACTCCCTCTATTAGTGATATCTTATGATAATTATCTTTCTTTGTGTGACATATTTCTCTTAGAATCATCATAATTAAATCCACTCAATTTGCTGCTACAGGCCTGATGACATTGATTTCACTGCTGAGTGATATTCCGTTGTACGTAAGTAGCACAACTTCTTTATCCATTTTTTTCTTTCTGGGATATTTAATTTGTACTGGACTCGAGGTTCTTGTAAACACAGCAGCCCTAAATTTTGTGTTGGCTGTGTCTTGTTGATTTTAATTTTCCTAAGCTATAGGGCCAAAAGTGGAAGTGCCCTAGGCTCTGTAGCTTTGTTTTTTAGATGTTTCAGGATACACCATGAACATCTCCAGAGTGTCTGTTGGCAATTTACATCCCGCCCATCAGCATAACACGGCTCCCTGTTCTCCATGGCCTGTCCTGTGTTTCTGGTTTTTACACTTTATTCAGATGGCCTTTTTGACGAATGGGAAATGTGACTTCATTGTAGTGTGGATTTCCATTGCTGGAGTGCTTGGTTGGCCAAAATGTTCATATGCGTTTTTTCCTGAATATATTCAGGAAAAATGTATACGCACTTTTTGTCCATGTGCATCACTGTCAAAGATCTGCCGCTTTTCATATGCTTTAAATGCAATTCCAATCTACCTCTTGAAATATGATTCCTGCAATTCTGCCTCGTTTTCAAGTCCTCTTTGCAGACTTACTTCGATATATTTTTGCCAATAGCTGTCATTTATCTCTGCAGGTTTGTGAATTACAGTGCCCCTGAGCTCCTTTCTTAACTCGCTTCCTTGTAAGCTGGCCACAAAACTGCAGGTTTGCTTCAGGCCATAATCAGGGTCCGGCACGGCACTCTGAGCCTTTGGTTAATTCCTCTTCCTGGTGGGAAATTAGAGTTAAATGTGCCCCTCCAGATACCTGCCTCACTCCCAGCCACATGGTGATGTATGTCCTCAGGTTTGAGGCCATATGTGATGGGTTCCTCATCTTTTGATGATGTGGCCCCACTGGTGTGTGGACACTCCTGCCTGGTTCCCATCCCTTTGGTGATGTGGGTCCTCTGGTGAGACTCTGATCCTGGTTGGGTTCCTCACACATCCGTGAGGTGAGCCCTCTTCTCTGAGGTCACTCCTGCCTGGCTGGCACAACCCGCCTTGTTGACTTCGGCACCCTGGTGGCAGTTGGAGCCTGCTGGGAGCCTCCTTCCCGCGGTGATGAGGCCCTCTGGCGTCAGACCCTAATGGCGGGGTTCCCACATTTTCTGATACGTGCTAAGTGGTACGAGGGCACTCCTGCCAGGTTCCCATCCTCATGAGCGTGTGGGCCTTCTGTTCTGAGGTCCTAACGGCTGGGTTGCTCACACTTTCATGATGTGGGCTCTCTGCTGTGAGGTCAATCCTGCCTGGCTGGCGCACGTCGCCTTGGCGACGTGGACCCTCTGGTGGCAGTTGGAGCGTGCTGGGGCCTCCTCCCCTCAGTGATGAGGGCCTTCTGGTGTCAGGCCCTAAGTGCTGGGCTCCACACATTTTCTGATGTGTGCCCAGTGGTGCGAGTCACTCCTGCCAGGTTCCCATCCCCATGGGCATGTGGGACTTCTGTTCTGTGGTCCCAACTGCTGGGTTGCTCACAGTTTCATGATGTGGGCCCTTTGCTGTGTGTTCACTCTGGCCTGTATCCCATAGTGTCAGTGCTCTGGGCCTCCAGCTTGGAGTTTCCAACTTCTCGATTCCTCACCTTTTTTATTCTATGGGCCCTCGGTTGTGCGTCTCCTCCTGCATGCCTCACTCCCAGCCCCTTCGTGATGTGTGTCCCCTTGTTTGAGGCCACATGTGCTGTGTTCCTCACCTTTCTATAATGTGGCCACACTGGTGTGAGGACACTCTTGCCTGGTTCCCATTCCCTTGGTGATGTTGGCCCCACTGCTGTTAGGACAGTCTTGCCTGGTTCCCATCACCTTGGTGATGTTGGCCCTCTGGTGAGAGTCTGATCCTGGTTAGGTTCCTCACCCTTCTGTGAGGTGGGCCCTCTGCTCTGAGGTCACTCCTGCCTGGCTGGCACACCCCGCCTTGGCAACGTTGGCCATATGGTGGCAGTTGGAGCCTGCTGGGAGCCTCCTCCCCTCGGTGATGAGGTCCCTCTGGCCTCAGGCCCTAACTGCTGGGTTCCCACATTTTCTGATTCGTGCTAAGTGGTGCAAGGACACTCCTGCCAGGTTCCCATCCCCATGGGGATGTGAGCCTTCTGCTCTGAGGTCCCAACGGCTGTGTTGCTCACAGTTTCATGATGAGGGCCCTCTGGTGTGAGTTCACTCCTGCCTAGATCCCATAGCCTCGCTGCTCCTGGCTGCCTGCTGGAGGTTCCAACTGTGGGATTCCTCACCTTTTTTATTCTATGGTCCCTCTGTTTTGAGGATCCTCTGGCCTGCCTCACTCCCAGCCCCTTGGTGATGTGTGTCCTCAGGTTTGAGGCCACGTGTGCTGGGTCCCTCAAATTATGGTGATGTAGCCCCACTGGTGTGAGGACACTCCTGCCTGGTTCCCATTCCCTTGGTGATGTTGGCCCTCTGGTGACAGTCTGATCCTTGTTGGGTTCCTCACACTTCTGTGAGGTGGGCTTTCTGCTCTGAGGTCACTCCTGCCTGGTTGGCACACCCCTCCTTGGTGACATCGGCCTTATGGTGGCAGTTGGAGCCTGCTGGGAGCCTCCTCCCCTCGGTGATGAGGGTCCTCTGGCCTCAGGTCCTAACTGCTGGGTTCCCACATTTTCTGATTCGTGGAAGTGGGCCGAGGACACTCCTGTCAGGTTCCCATCCCCATAGGGATGTGGGCCTTCTGCTCTGAGGTCCCATCCGCTGGGTTGCTCACAGTTTCATGATGTGGGACCTCTGCTGTGAGTTTGCTGTGGCCTGGATCCCATAGACTCTGTGCTCTGGGCGGCCTACTGGCCGGTTCCAACTGCTGGATTCCTCACAACTTTTATTCTGTGGGCTCTGTTTTGTGAGGATACTCCTGCTTGCCTCACTCCTAGCCCCTTGGAGATGTGGGTCCCCTGTTTTAGGCCACATGTTCTGGGTTCCTCACCTTTCTATAATGTGGCCACACTTGTGTGAGGACCCTCCTGCCTGGTTCCGATCCCCTTGGTGATGTGGGCCCTCTGGTGAGAGTCTTATCCTGGCTGGTTTCCTCACCCTTCTGTGAGGTAGGCCCTCTGCGGTGAGGTCACTCCTGCCTGGCTGGCACACATCACCTTGGTGACGTGGGCCCTCAGTTGGGAGTTGGTGTCTGCTGCGAGTCTCTGTCCCTCGGTAATGAGGGCCCTCTTGCGTCAGACCCTAACTCCTGGGCTCCCAAAATTTGCAGATGTGCGACCTGTGGTGCGAGTACACTCCTGTCAGGTTCCCAACCACATGGGAATTTGGGCCTTCTGCTCTGAGGTCCCAAAGGCTGGGGTGCTCACAGTTTCATGATGAGGGCCCTCTGATGTGCGTTCATTCCGGCCTAGATCCCATAGGCTTGCTGCTCCTGGGCGCCTGCTGGGAGGTTCCAACTGCGGGATTCCTCACCTTTTTTATTCTATGGGCCCTCTGTTTTGAGGCTCCTCCTGCCTGCCTCAATCCCAGCCCCGTTGTGATGTGTGTCCTCTGGTGTGAGGCCACGTGTGCTGGGTCCCTCACCTTTCGATGATGTGGCCCCAATGGTGTGAGGACACTCGTGCCTGTTTCCCAGCCCCTTGGTGATGTGGCCCCTCTGGTGAGAGTCTGATCCTGGCTGGGTTCCTTACCGTTCTGTGAGGTGGGCCCTGTGCTCTGAGGTAACTCCTGCCTGGCTTGCTCCCATTGCCTTGGTGACGTCGGCCCTCTGGTGGCAGTTCGATCCTTTTGGAGACTCCTGTCCTCGGTGATGAGGTCCCTCTGGCGTCAGGCTCTAACTGCTGGGCTCCCCAGGTTTTCTGATGTGAGCCCAGTGATGCCAGGACACTCGTGAAATGTTCCCATCCCCATGGCGATATGGGCCTTCTGCTCTGAGGTTCCAACGACTGGGTTGCTCACAGTTTCCTGATGTTAGCTCTCTGGTGTTAGTTCACTCATTCCTAGATCCCATAGCCTCTGTACTCTGGGCCGCCTGCTGGGAAGTTCCAACTGCTGGGTTCCTCACCTTTTTTATTCTTTGGGCCCTGTGTTGGGAGGCTCCTCCTGCCTGTGTCACTCCCAGCCCCTTGGTGATATAGGTCCTCTGGTTTGTGGCCACATGTGCCAGTTTCCTCATCTTTTAGTGATGTGGCCCCACTGGTGTGAGGACACTCGTGCCTGGTTCCCGTCCCCTTGGTGATATGGGCCCTCTGGTGAGAGTCTGATCCTGGTTGGGTTCCTCACACTTCTTTGAGGTGGGCCGTCTGCTGTGAGGTCACTCCTGCCTGGCTGGCACACCCCGCCTTGGCGACGTGGGCCCTCTTGTGGTAGTTGGAACATGCTGGGAGCCTCCTCCCCTCAGTGATGAGGGCCCTCTGGCGTCAGGCCCTAACTGCTGGGTACCCACATTTTCTGATATGTGCTAAGTGGTGCGAGGACACTCCTGCCATGCTCCCAACACCTTGGGGATGTGGACCTTCTGCTCTGAGGTCCAAATGGCTGGGTTGCTCGCATTTTCATGATGTGGACCCTCTGCTGTGAGTTTACTGCGGCCTGAATCGCATAGACTTGGTGCTCTTGGCCGCCTGCTGGGAGGTTCCCATTGCTGGATTCCTCAGCTTTTTTATTCTATGGGCCCTGTGTTGTGAGGCTACTCCTGCCTGCCTCATTCCGAGCCCCTTGGAGATGTGGGTCTTCTTGTTTAGGCCACATGTGCTGGGTTCCTCACCTTTCTATGATGTGGCCACACTGGTGTGAAGACTCTCCTGCCTGGTTCTGATCACCTTGGTGATGTGGGCCCTCTGGTGAGAGTCTTATCCTGGCTGTGTTCCTCACCCTTCTGTGAGGTAGGCCCTCTGCGGTGAGGTCACTCCTACCTGGCTGTCACACGTCACCTTGGCGACGTGGGACCTCAGTTGGGTGTTGGTGCCTGATTGGAGTCTCCTCCCCTTGGTAATGAGGGCCCTCTGGCATCAGGCCCTAACTCCTGGGTTCCCTAAATTCTCTGATGTGTGCCCTGTGGTGCGAGTACACTTCTGACAGGTTCCCAACCCCATGGGAATGTGGGCCTTCTGCTCTGAGATCCCAACGCCTAGGTTGCTCACAGTTTCATGATGACGGCCCTCTGGTGTGAGATCACTCCGGCCTGGATCCCATAGTCTCGCTGCTCCTGGCCGCCTGCTGGGAGGTTCCAACTGCGGGATTCTTCACCTCTTTAATTCTATGGTCCCTCTGTTTTGAGGCTCCTCCTGCCTGCCTCAATCCCAGCTCCCTTGTGATGTGTGTCCTCTGGTTTGAGGCCACGTGTGCTGGGTCCCTCACTTTTCGGTGATGTGGCCCCACTAGTGTGAGGACACTCCTGCCTGGTTCCCATTCCCTTGGTGATGTGGGCCCTCTGGTGAGAATCTGATCCTCTTTGGTTCTTCACACTTCTGTGAGGTTGACCCTCTGCTCTGAGGTCACTCCTGCCTGGTTGTCGCACTCCGCATTGGCGACGTCGCCCTGCTGGTAGCAGTCAGAGCTGGCTGGGAGCCACCGCCCCTCGGTGATGAGGGCCCTCTGGCATCAGGCACTAATTGCTGGGCTCCCCACATTTTTTCATGTGTGCCCACTCTTGCGATGACACTCCTGCTTGTTTCCCTTCCCCATGGGGATGTGGGCCTTCTGCTCTGAGGTCACAACGGCTGGGTTGCTTACAGAATCACAATGAGGGCCCTCTGTTGTGAGTTCATGCCGGCCTGGATCTCATAGCCTCAGTGCTCTGGGCCGCCTGCTAGGAAGATCCAACTGCTGGTTTCCACACCTTTTGTATACAATGGGACATGTGTTGTGAGGTTAATCCTGCCTGCCTCACTCCGAAACCCATGGTGATGTGGGTCCTCTGCTTTGAGGCCACATGTGCTGGGTACCTCAACTTTGGATGATGTGGCCCCACGGGTGTGAGGACACTCCTGCCTGGTTCCCATCACCTTGGTGATGTGGGCCCTCTGGGGAGAGTCTGATCCTGGCTGGGTTCCCTACCATTCTGTGAGGTGAGCCCTCTGATGTCAGGTCACTCCTGCCTGGCTAGCTCACATCGCCTTGGTGACGTGGGCCCTCTGTTGGCCACTGGAGCATGCTGGGAGCCTCCTACTCCCGTGAATGATGGCCCTGGAAAAAATGCATATGCCCTTTTTGGCCAAGTGCTTCATTGACGAGGTTCTGCCACTTCTCTTATGCTTTCAGAGCAATTCACGTCTACCTCCTGAAATCGGATTCCAGCAATTCTGCCCCACTTTCAAGTCCTCTTCGCAGCCTTAATTCAATATATTTTTGTACGATTTCTGTCATTTATAAGTCTGCAGGTATGTGAATGACAGTGCCCCTGAGCTCCTTTCCTCAACTCGCTTTCTTGTGAGCTGGCCACAAAACCGCAGGATTGCTTCAGGCCCTAATCTTGTTCCAGCACAGCATGCTGAGCCTTTGGTTAATTCCTTTTCCTGTTGGGAAATGAGTGTTAAAATTGCCCGTGCATACTGGGC